>NC_060077.1:86022578-86647578 GCF_922984935.1 Meles meles | reverse complement strand
AAATGTTTTACTCCTCAATGATTTGTCCTAGGAGATAAGATTCTATCCTTAATATACTTACATAACAAAATAAGGTCTATTAAAACGTACAGTTACTAGCGTTGGAGACAAACAGGGTACCAATTGATAATGTAGTCATAAAGACTTCAACACTTTCTTATTTTACTTGAAATAAAGCAAATTTAAATCTTGCTTTTCGTTCCCTGGTTAACAGTAACAAGTGCCTGTCCAACCTCAATTAATACAGTGATGAAATTCTAAGACATTCTTTTTAATTTTTATGCAATTTTCTTCAGAAAATTTTCTTTATATTGAATCAAAATACATATCCTCCCAATTTCAAATTTATATATTTTGTTCTGTTCCACTGGACTACATGGCAAAATGCATTCTTTCATGCACATGACTTTTCTCTTCTCTTTTTAATTATTTTCTCACATGTTACACAGTACTGTTAATTTATTATGTTTTATGTATGCTTCACTTTTTAATTCTCTTTTTATCCTCATTATTCTTCACTTAATAGGTTTTAATGTGCTGGCATTATTTATTATTTTTTAAGTTTCTTTACACTTACTTTTCCCCATCTCTCTGTGTCCTGAGACACTGCACAAGGCTTAATTGTGTTTATGTAGCCTACTCACTCATAGGGAAAGGTCAATTTTCCTAGGTTGCAGAAAACCTATCTAAACCTAATTCTTCCCTTATACTTCATTTCTCCCATACCTCCTTAAGAGAAATACTCAATATCCTAAGCATCACATAATTAAAAGCTGGGAAAAGAAATCTGCATGCCCCATTCCATAACACCCTTCTGACCTTATGATTCATGTTATGTGCCTCTTTGCACTGTTGCCATCACACACACTCCATGGTTCTTTTTTTTTTTTTTTTTAGATTTTTATTTATTTATTTGAAACACAGAGAGAGAGATCACAAGTAGGCAGAGCAGCAGGCAGAGACAGAGAGGGGGAAGCAGGCTCTCCGCTGAACGGAGAGCTTCATGTGGGGCTTGATCCCAGGACCCTGAAACCATGACCTGAGCCAAAGGCAGAGGCTTAACCCACTGAGCCAGCCAGGCGCCCATCCATTGTTCTTTTTTCAAAATTTTGGTGCCTCATTCTCTACCATGAGTTTTGTTGATATTGAAAACACATCATGGTTTATCATCTTCTCATTGACACTGCAGATGCCTGCAATGCATAATCCCTAAGATAGTTCTCTTCATTTGATTTTCATAAATCCTTTATTTCCAAGATGTCGCTCCAACCCTAGAAATTGCACATACAAAAAATTTTAATCTAAAATATCTCAACTGGTGTGCTTGTCTCTATGTCCACAATTTCTGTCCATTGGGTTTTCTCGGGTCTTCTTTACCAATTCATTTGTCTTTTAACCTTGTCTTTTGTCTAATCTCTTCACGTTTCTACTTTCTTCCTCATCTCTAAGCAACTTCTCCTTTCTTTTGCTTCTTAAATTTTATTATTGAAGGACAATTGACATACCAAGTTGTATTAGTTTCCACTGTACAGCTTAGTGATCTGATAATTCTATCCTTGCTCAGTGCTCACCACACGAGTGTGGTCACCATCTGTCACCATGCAATGTTATTACAATATTATTGATTGTATTCCTTATGTCGGACTCTGGTCTCCATAACTTCTTTATTTTACAGCTGGAAGTTGGTATCTCTTAACCCTCTTGGTCCACTTCACTCTCCCTACCCACCTCCCTTCCAGCAACTACTAGTTTTTTCTCTGTATTTATCTCTTACATTTTTCTCCCTACATGGTACACTATAGAAATCTTACACAATTTTCTTTCACCTCCATCTTCTTTTCCTTTGTGTTACTATTATTCCAAAATATCACCCCGGCAAATGCATAGAATTAATTACAGGACTGGGGAATGCTATTATCTAATGTCTTCTTTTTACACTAAGATTACTGAAAGCTACTGAGAATAGTACACATCGTGTCCATTAATGGCTAAACAATGGCAGGGACTCCAGATTCAGCTAGATAATCTGTACTGTGAACCGTCTTAAATTTGTTTTTTGTTAATATTTTTGGGGAGCTGAGATAACAGGGCAACAAGTTAGCCTGAGAGTAAAAATAGCTGCCTCCAAGAAGAGGTGGGGGTATTGACCCTGGTTCACATGGGGGGTGAAAGGAGGAAGACAGCCTGCTTTTTTAGGCAGCTGGGAAGAATTTAGTTACTTAAACAAAACAAAACAAAAAACAAAAGCTGAGTGTGAGTGACCAGGAAAGTATGAGCCCTCAAGGAGCTGCAGGAGAAAGTGGTGTTTGCATCTGTTTGTAGACTCTTCTGCATGGACCTTCACAGCGTACTTACAACAAAATATTGGAGAAAAACTGGAGGAAGATTCCCTAAATGGTGAAAGTCTAAGAAGAAAAGAGCACATACACCAGTGAGAAAAGTAATACATCTCATTTGTATTCTTCTTGTGTATGGATCAAAAGTCTTAATTTTCAGGGGAAGAGAAAACAAACCTACCACTCCCAGAACTAAAGAGAGTAGGAAAACAAACAGCAGAACCACCTCTACCTCTGGGTGAGGAAAAGAACATGACACCGCATTGAACATGTACCAGGAGAGGTCCCCCAATCACTAAAGAAAGGTCAGGATTATTGAAAAATATCCCTCTTCCAAGACTTAGAGCCCTCCTAAGCCTGAGGTTGAACCTTGGCAACACACAGCCTTTTTCCCTCACTCTACCCTGCTAGAAGCCCTGAGAAGTAGGCAACACAATTTCACTACTAAGAGAGGGGTAAGGGCATGAAGACAGACCACGTCGGAGCTTTAAGCACAGAGGGATGATCTAACTGAGCGTGAAGGAGACAATAAGAAAAATCCTGTGATAAACAGACCCTGCACTAAGACCAAGTCAATGCTAGAAGAATTTGAAGCCAGTGGTTCATTGTAGAAAACCGACACAACAGTGAAACAAACCCAGTTCAACTTCTAATTAGATAGTCTCAAATGTCCACTCCCGCTCCCTTGAGGGTATAACAAAAGAAAAGACATGCTCATTTTCAGAAATAAACACACATTACCTGTGTTTCAACCAAAAATTTTCAGAAAGACATAAGAGCAAGGAGGAAAAGGAAAAGAAAATCTACCATCAAAAGATAAAATAATCAATAGGATTTGACTCAGATATGATGTTGGAACTACCAGCCAGAGAGTTAAGAACTACTATGAGTAGTATGTTAAAGATGCAAGTACAAAAGGTAGAAAATTTGTATCAACGCATGGAAAATTGCACCAGAGAGAGGGAAAGATATCCCTGAAAGTGCCAGATTAAAAACAAATTGCTAATACAGATGAGGAATATCCTGGCCATGTTCATCAATAGACTTTTACCGGATGGAAAGTGTTTAGGCCAATAAGAAATCTTGGTCGCATTCAGATCTAAAGTTGTTAGCATAGTGCTTGGCATAAAGTATACACTAAATAAATGACTGTTTGATGAATAGATTTATTAATTTTTAAATTTTTGTATCTATTGCCAGATTTCAAGTGATCTTTTAAAAACCGATTTATTGAGGGATAATTTGCATACCACAAAAGGCAGCCACCCATTTTAAGTATATACTCAGCCTTTTTATCAATTTAAAGAGCTGTGCAAATATCACAAAAATCTATTTTATAGCATTTCTATCACCCAACAAAAATACTCTATACTCATTTGCAGTTAACCCTTTATCCATCCATCTATCTATCTATCTTCCACTTACCATATCTCTTATCTTTCTGCCTATGTAGCTGTATGTTTTTACAAACTACCAGTTTTTATTTATTTTACTGTGTACATACTATGGAAAAGATACTTAACATCTCATTCTTATCGTTCTTCATCTTAATACCATTTCTCTGGGTCTGTTCTTGCTCTAATGTGAATACACACACATACACACACACACTCCAGATAGATGGGTTCTAAGTACCTTACAGAGAGATCAGGTTGAGTTAGTCAAGAAACGATGTATTTATACCTAAGTGTGCTGTGAAAGTAAAGATTCAGGCAGAATAATTCAAGTGAGTTATATTTAGAGTCAGAGGAAAAGTGAATCTTAGTATATGTGCTGCCGAAGCGAGCGGAAAAGTGAATCTTAAAAAATAAAAGCTGAATCTAGTTGAAGACTGTTTCACGTAGACCAACAGACTTTATAAGCTACTACATCAAGGATGAAAAATTCAGTATAGACACAACAAATATTAAACCAATGAATAAGAGGGCTCAGCGTCTAAATAATATAGGCATGTCACCTGGGATTATTCCAATCAAGGACTAGTTTCCTGAAAAGGTGAGCATTCCAACTTATTTTTAGGTGTGACAGATGGAAACAAGGCTTCAGGATAAACAAAGCACATTTGTGATCATGTTAACTTTGTAAACCAGTAACAGATGTGCTCTGTTGGGGTGTGCAAGCTCCACCAAAGATAAAACTTGTTGACAGAGAATTTCTTATTTGCATAGCTTCCAACTGCTGTCCCACATTCATCCTTACGCAGAAGTACATTTGCTGTGAGAGGGGCAAATCTAGAGAACTAGTCATTTTCCTGAATCTGCAATAAAAAGGCAGAAACAGAATCACAAAATCATAGCCTGCACTTTGAATAGAGAAGAGACATTAAAATAATAAAATGTGGAAATATTTGCCTTTGCTTAAGAAGTTTCACTGTAGAGAAGATTGCTTTTCAGAATATCCCATGAATTCACGTTAGTCTTTTCCTTGCTACTAATTATCTAAACTGGCAATAAAAAGTTACTTAATACAGTCCTCAGATTTCAGCACTAAGGAATAGATTTTTATATCACCTGTAGAGAGTGAAGTAATCTATATAAAAGCTGCCTACAATATTTTTGAGAAAGTGTAGGCAGAAATGTATTTGCAGCAGTCTAAAACAAACAAAAGAAAAAAATGAAGCTAAGAGAATCTATGAAGTACAAAAACAGCAAAAATAGCATTAAAGATAAAACACTTCTTCCTAAAAAAAAAAAATATATATATATATATTTTCTGAACAGAATAAATTGTATGCAGCATTTAGAGGACTTCCAAAGTAAATGAAAAGTGCATTTTATATTATATGTGATTCAAAACTGAGATGACTAAAAGACAGTTGAACGTACAATGAAGCTACCCATTAAGAAATAATTTAGGAAAATTTTAGAATCTGTGTCCCAATAAACATTTTTAGTGGCAGAAGAGACATCTGATACCAAGTCACTAAATTACGGATACTTCCTTTAATAGAACGTCACAATATTCACACAGTAAATTACAATGATAAGCAACCCAAATCCATCAGTGTTTTGAGAAATAGCAGACGCCATAAAATGAGGTGTGACATCACCAATTGGAAGACTCGACCCCAAAGGGGAGAATTACTTGAGCACACAAGTGACTTCTCAGTACCTTCCAATGTACTTCAAAAGAGCTGTTTAATTCCCACAGGAATTATATGTAAAATACCACTGAAAGGCATGAGAAACACGTAAACAAACGGAGAGTTATGGATATTTACAAATAGGAAGTCTTTGTACTGTAAAGAGGTCAATTATCTCCAGAGAGAGTAATCAAAACGAACCAAAAAGTTTTTGCAAGTAACTATGGAAGCTTCTACTAAAATTCACTAGGAAGATAGAATGAATGTGAATAACGACAGAACTTTGTAAAACAGAATTAATGAGCATCATTACTTACGAGATAACCACAGATCTTAACTAACCAAAACATTATTTTGCTCATCCATACCTAAATAAATCAATAAGACACAACATAGAATCCATGGGATTCAGTATGTGATAAAGGTATCTTTACATTTACTGGTAAGAGGATACATTTTTCAATAATGGCATCTGGGATGATTGGCTAATATGTTACTCTTTCTTCAGCAACCCAAACCATAATTTCAAAATAGGTTGACTATTTAAATATGAAAGCTGAAGTGGACGAACATAGAAATTATGGCATAATAGCTCCATAATTCTCAAGTTGAGGAACTATTCCTGTTAAAGACATAAAAATCATAACATATACAGAAAAAAACTTTTTCAGAATATATGTAAATATACAGAAAATGGATTTATATCAATAAAAAGAGAAAAATCGGAGTTTTAACCATATTTCATGAAATATGAAATATAGATAATCAACAAATTTGAAAAGATGCTTAAGTTCACTAATAATTAGGCAGAAAGCAAATTAAAGCATCATTCATAATCATTTTCTCCTGGATGGTCAACATGAAAATATACTGGTAAAATGATCAGAGCTGTGCTTTTGTGGGACTGTGGACTGCTCCTAACTTTTTGAGAACACAGCTGTAGCTATTAAAGTTAAAATATAAATACCATTGGGATCAGCTATTCTATTTCCAGAAGTCTGTACTACAGAAATGTTTACACGTTGCTCAAAGATATATGCTTAAAGATAACTAAGAAGCAAACTTTCCATCCATCTTTATGAGAGTGCTTAAATAAACTATGTTACACAGTATTCTATATAAATACATAGATGCCCAGGCACATATGACACATTAAAAATAAACATGGTGTTGACATGAAAGCTTCCCAAGATATATATTTCAGGAAGACAGTTGTCACCAAACTCGGAACACTTGTTTACAAAATGTACTACAACAGTATCTGTTTACATAGTCCTATATTTATAAAAATGCAGACGAAGTCAGAGATACTGAGTATCTCCCAAACTGACAGGCATGGGAAGTCCCCTGTTGTACAAACTATTAGCTATTGCATCTGGCAAGGCAAGAAAATAAGAGATGCCTGTATCCCCACAGAGAACATCAATTGTATTCAGTACATGTAGGTGACTAAACATTGCTGCAAACAGTTTTAAAGGAAATGATTCATATTGTACTTTTGTAAATGTCTAAGAAATAACATTTTAAGTATAGTCTTCTAGTGAAGTCTGTTTTATTTTCTAGAGTATAGAGAGTTCGGAGAGGTTCTTAAGAAATGTAATCATAGGGGGCGCCTGGGTGGCTCAGTGAGTTAAAGCCTCTGCCTTAGGCTCCGGTCATGATCCCAGGGTCCGGGGACGGAGCACCACATTGGGCTCTCTGCTCAGCGGGGAGCCTGCTTCCCTCTCTCTGCCTGTCTCTCTTCCTACTTATGATCTCTGTCAAATAAATAAATAAAATCTTAAAAAAATAAAGAAATGTAATCATAACTATTAGACCAAAACTTGATCTGTTAAACCTTTCTGCCCTGAGACAAAGAAAGCATGTTTCCCTTATTATTAGGGTTACTTGGATTTCTGTGTTCCAGGAAGGGGATGGAGGGCATTTCTAGAAAGTGAATGAATGAATGAATGAATGAGTGAGTGAATTGAAGGAAGGACCATGTTTTGCTTTCAATATCTACCTTTTTTTCAGACCCTTTTGTTTTACTTCCAGAAACTCTCTATTCTTTTGCTGCCAAAGTTCATTTTCTACCCAGTTAACCAGGAACAATGTTGCAGTGTTCTCCAAGGACACACCTAGTGTTTCACACCCTATAAAGGCTTTTTTTTTAAATTCACAATTAAGCTCTTAATCTTGCTAGGTCACCAGATCCCTAACATGAAATTTAACACAGCTAATTAACTAGTTTCTTGACAATCACCCGTAAAATATCCTGATAAAGATTAAGTGAGATAGCTTAAATGGAAATTACAAACTGTAAATGATGAGGACGATGCTGATTTTACATTTATCATGTGCTCACTATTCATTCTAATTTTCACAACAACCTAATAATTAGCTAGAGCTACTTTATAGATAAGAAAACAAATGCCCAGAAATAGTAACAAAGGTGAACGTGGTATGTGCTGAAGCAAATGCCATACATTTGATTCTAAGATCTAATAATTCGGATGGAATACATTAGGATAAATATTCAGACGTTTTGGCTAGTGAAAAAGATATTTAGCAAGATGGAGTTCAGCAAGATTTCTTCTTACATCCCACAGGCAGTGAAAAAATTCCCAGATCCAGAAGGGAGGAACAGAAGAAAAGCAAAACAACCCAGGGAAAGGAGAGTCATTACTATTTTCATAATATTAGGAATAATGCTATGTTTAATTGTCATTTACCTCTTGCTTTCTCATATGAACTTACTCCCTTGAATTGTTATGTGTTAATTAAAAAATTAAAAACTTTGGGGCAATATATTCTACAAATGCTCGACAAGGATTAAAGTTTTATTGCATCAAGTTCATTAAGCAAATCCTATCGGACTGTGAGTTTATTGTCAATTTTAACTTGTTCTAATGTTTCAATTACAATTCCATTTTGAACTGTAATAAGGTAGCTGATAAATGACAATGGTTAACAACTGCTATTAAAAGTACCCAGGGCAGAACTCCATAAATGTAGAACAATTAGAGTAACAAATGACAGTAGCAATATGCTATTATTTTTACATTATTCGGTTGATTTATTGCAACATTTTAATTGTTGTATCTGAAAAAAATGTTCCACTTGTTTTCACTGGTTTTGGTCATTGTTTTTGGAAATGATTTTATGTCCGTTTTATTTATAAAACAGAATAATCAGAGTCAAGATTTTGAGGAGCAAAGATCAAATAATGTGGGGAAAGTAATCATGAGTCACTGACTTTGATATGTCTACCAGGACACAGAGGTTAAGATTTGAAGGAGAGGGCAGTTTTCTTTGGGTAACTCCAAACCCCAAAACAGGACTAACAATGATTTTGCACTTTTTTTTTCTTTCAGCTTCCAAATATGTGACTAGGAAAAGATCACTTACATGCTTAATCATTTTAATTCTCTGTCTTAAGATTACCCATTTTATTTATTTATTTGGGTTTTTAGCTGGAGGAGGGGTAGAGTGGGGGGGGGGAATATTAAACAGACTACACCGGGCTCAATCTCACCACGCTGTGATCATGACCCAAGTGGACGCTCAACCCACTGAGCCACCCAGGTGCCCTCAAGATTACCTATTTTAATGTAACTTTACACTCAGTGGAAAATAAAGATGTCACAGTGTTTTTGATATCTCAGAACTACAATTTGTCATGTCTTGTTCATCCAAAGAATTAGGTAAAACATGAACAAAGCTATAGTACACTGAATATTTATGATTAATAAATAAAATGGTATTTAGATAATGCAAATACACTCATTTTGTTCCTAGAGTCTTCCCTAACAATTAATTTCTTTTTATAATGTACAGAGGGAGAGTGAGAGGGATAGGCAGAGAGCCCAATGCAGGGCTTAATCCCAGGACCCCAGGATCATGACCTGAACTGAAGGCAGATGCTTAACCAACTCAGCCAGCCACCCTGCACCCCACTAACAATTCGTTTTATAAATATTCATACATTGTTCAAAAATCATGCAGTATTCTCCACACAGTTATATTTACTTAGTATCTACCCAGTTAAATCATTAAAATGGTTTTAAAGAGTCTTTTTTTTTTTTTAAGACAAATTCACACTTCAATATATGTCTGCTGTGTTGAAGAATGCCTGAAAATGTAGCCACTTATTGAATCCTCATTTTGGAAATAGTGATAAAAATTCAAGAATGGCTTTTAAGAAAACATTCCTGAGACAGGACAGAACCCTGGGTATCAAATAGTAACTAATGAAGCAAATTTCCTACCTTATCTCTTCTGCTGTGAAAACTTGTCAGTGGTATTTAAGTTTGAAACTAAAAGTTTTAAAAATATGTTGCATTTGTTACTAATTTTCCTTACAAATGTGTACTTTGGAGAATACCTTGTCACAGAAGGACAGCAACATTGAATTATTTTTAAGAATATTTAATAGAAAAATACCTTCTCTGAATAATGGAAACAAATTTAAAATACATTTTAAGAATCTTAGGGGTACCTATGTGGCTCAGTTTGTTACCCATTCGAGTCTTGATTTCAGATCAGGTCTTGATCTCAGGGTAGCAGGATCAAGTCCTGCATTGGGCTCCGGGCTCAGCCCGGAGTCTGCTTGTCCCTTTCCCTCTGCTCCTCCCCCAACTTGTGTGTTGTCTCTCTCTCTCTCAAATAAGTAAAATCTTTAAAAAACAAAAGAATCTTCACAAAATTCTCAAATACCTTCTAATATCATAGAGTCTTCTTGTAGTTGCTGAAACTAGAATAATGTTTAAAATGACTCAGAACCTAAGAGTTATTTTGTGGGATGAGGTTATACAACTTTATTTACTTTAAATCAGATTGTGGCTTTTAATGTTTTAAGTAACTCACAAGCTCAGTACTTTTGCACCTCAAC
This sequence comes from Meles meles, assembly GCF_922984935.1. Classification (NCBI taxonomy): domain Eukaryota; kingdom Metazoa; phylum Chordata; class Mammalia; order Carnivora; family Mustelidae; genus Meles; species Meles meles. The sequence continues at coordinate 86,637,290 of NC_060077.1, read as the reverse complement.
TCATAAACCATCCGAGGAGTTTGAAAGCTTTATGGAACTTAAATTGTCTGGGATTTATCATCCTGAGATAAAATAAAAACAGCTTTGGTTTAAACTATATACAAATTCTTACCCATCTGTTTGTTTTCTTTTGTTTAGTATGGTATACATGTGCTATTCACGTGACTTCTAAATTTCTCATGGTAACAGCATTATCTATATTATTTTACTAATGCTTACTCTATATATTACCTCAAGGAAAGTGAAAAAAACAAGCTGTGTCTAACTTGAAAATAAATAACATCAGAACACAGACAAAATAGTGGAACATTATGAAGATCATCAGCTAAAGTTCTAAAAAAGGCAGCATATTAAATGATAAATTACCAATACCAGCTCCATCAAAATCAAAAATAAAACTCACCAGAGATTTTCAGTATTATCTTAGGGCTTCTATTTAATTCAACAAGGTAAGGAAATTAATGTTTAACAAAATAAATTTAGCTGCATTTTATGATATAAATTTAGAAAAAAATTTGCAACAAACATTATCATGATGAATGAGATTTCTAACATGACTGAAGACTAGCTGCATGACAAAAATCAAGTTTGAATAGTTTAGCAAGAATCACTTTGGATTTCTGATGAAACACACATTTTAATTTTTGTACTTTTATTTTTTTAAGATTTTATTTATTTTTATTTATTTGTTTATTTATTAGTGAAAGAGAGAGAGAGAGAAAGTGAGTGGGGGGAGGAGCAGAGGGAGAGGGACAGCAGATTCTGCACTGAGCACAGAGTGCGAGGCAGAGCTTGATCCCATGACCCTGAGATCATGACCTGCGCTGAAATCCAGAATCTGCAGCTTAACCCTGAGGTGCCCTGAAACACACATTTTAATAAAAAAGGAAAATATACATAAGCTATCCTGAACAAACTAAATGAGAAAACTACAGAAAGTATATGAAGACAAAGACAGATATCAAATCTTGTTCAATGAACTTAGAATAAGTGGTGCTTAACAGAGATACCAGTCATGATTTTAACAATTTAAGAGTCCATATAAATTTATTACAGTTCTTTTTTTTTTATTTTTTAAGATTTTTATTTGACACGCAGAGAGAGCACAAGCAGGGGGAGCAGCAGGCAGAGGGAGAGAGAGAAGCAGCCCTCCCGCTAAACTCCAGCTCTGAAGCTCTTCTCAGGGCTCTAACCCAGAACACCAGGATCATGACCTGAGCTAAAGGCAGACGTTTAACTGACTGAGCCACCCAGGAACATCAATTTATTATAATTCTGATCAGAATGCAGTAACATAATTTAAATGAAAGGAAATTGCAAGGATGCTTACTTTAAAAGATGCTAAAGTGTATTATGACTTATAAAAATGATACGATGTTAAGAAAAAATGGATGGACTGCTTGAACAGGATGAAACTCTGACATATAATCCAAATTCCACATGTCGATATTATGTAGGTTAAGGTATCATTTCAATTCAGTGAAACATAAAAATTTATTAAATATAGAATGTGGTTAAAACAGTAGTTACTCAAAGAAAAGCAAGAGAAATATCACTTCACCTTAAAAAAATACATTTCATGTGGATTATAGATTAAATGTAAGACACAAAACCGATGGTCACTAGAGGGGAGGTGGGTTGCGGGATGGGCTAAATAGGTGAGGGGATTAAGGAGTGCAGTTGTGATGAGTATGGGGTCTTATCTGGAAGGGTTGAATCACTCTATTGGACACCTGAAACTAATGTTACACTGTATGTTAACTAACTGGAATTTAAATAAAAACATAAAACAAATAGCAAAAAAAAAAATTTAGAGTGTTACTCTAACATTGCAAGCTTGGGAGTTTCGAATCTAGTCAGAGAATAATGGTGGTCACAGAGGGCGAAGATAGATTTACATACAAATTCTCATACAGTATTTGCACAGAAAATACACAATAAAGTGAAAGAGAACTGAAAGATAAATATAAAAGAAAAACAACTTTAAATGCACATTATACTATAGCATAAATATACTATAAACAAAGTGAAAGAGAAAATATATATGTAATGCATTAAACTAGTTAATGGTACATATCCCTCGTTAGAAGGAGTTTGTACAAAATGATACCAAAAAGAAACTAAAATAAAATTGAAATGAAGCCCATGACTAGGTAAATCTCCAAAGAGTTGACCTAAGTAGATAATACATATGTAAATACAGGCTCAGCTTCTTTGGCTAACACACACACTGCAATTTAAGTAACGATGATCCTACACTTTTGCCTACCAACTTGGCAAAACTAAAAAAACAGTTAACCACTCTCTGCAAGGATGGGGAACTATAGAAAGCAATCAGAAAACTGGACTTTGGAAAACTTTACAAAAGAAATAAAAGCTTTAGAATGTGGAAGTATGCGCTGAAAAAATGTATGTTACAAATCAATTATATGGAAGGTGACAAAACAAGCAAAAAATTTTCAAAAAGTAAAAAACTATTTTTCAATAGAGAAATGACTATATATAAAACAACTATGCAGTCGGCTTCATGCAGAGCTTACAAAAGCTAATTAAGCCTGTATCTTTTTATTTTATTTTTTAAAGTTTTTATTTATTTATTTGACATAGAGAGAGATCACAAGTAGGCAGAGAGGCAGGCAGAGGGGGAAGTAGGCTGTCCACTGAGCGGAAAGCCCGATGCGGGGCTCCATCCCAGGATCCTGAGATCATGACCTGAGCCGAAGGCAGAGGCTTTACCCCACTGAGCTACCCAGGTGCCCCTATTTTATTTTATTTATTTATATTTTTCTGTACCTCCCCCCCCCACAGGAATTGACAGGCTATATTTTCATTTCTAAAACCATACCGATGCGAATAGAATAATTCTATTTAATGTAAACATACTTCTATAAAGGGACAAATGTCCAAAATATTTTTCTGCTGTAATGCTAAAATAAGTTAGTAGATAAATACAGTCTCTAATTCACAATATAAACTAGAAGTTAGATTATAAAATTGCTTGCAAAATACTAGGTGTAAATTTTAATGTGAAGCATTCATAATCCACCCCAACATCTCTTACATAATTTACCAAATTTTAGGAACCGTCGTTCTCGTTTTCCTTCAATGCGATTGTTAGTAACTAAATGGTGTCCCTCTCTGAGCCCTGACTGACAGGCAGAACTGCACCAAATCTTTTAGCAGCTTCCTGCTAATTATCCATCATGAGGTACGCGACAGCGGGAGCTGTATTGCTTTAGAACAGCTGGCCCTCCTGTCCGTGCATCCCTCAGGCCACCTCTCGCACACACGAAGTCCTCAGTTTTCCTGTGTTTTGCTTTCTCCTGTAGAGCCTGAGCTATTAACCCCCTGTGGGTGCCTGGGCTGTGGTAGACTCCAGAGCCGCCAAGGGCTCACGAGTCCAACCTGCCTATGGGGCCAATGACAGATGCCACCATTAGGCAACCCATAGTCTCAGGAAGGAAAAAAATTGTCTTAACACCTACAATATGGTTTGGGGTGACAAATCCTCTCCCCAGGTCTGCTGAGCTAAATACAGCAATTACATTTAAAACTGCTTATCTTTGTAATGCCTGGGTCTGTATCAAGTCAGTCATGACAAGGCAGGAAGAAAAGTTAGCAGCGGTTATGAAGTCATCTTCTGACAAGGATAACGAGTTTATGTTAGCATTTTAATGTACTATTTAATATTGTTGCTTACTGCGTATCAACGGATGGAGAATTTTGAGAATGTTTCTCCATCACGATCGCCCATTCAACAAAAACAAGATGACGTACATTAGTATGAGATTTTTCTTTTTTTTAAGTTATGAAATATGATCAAACGCCCTTGCCGTTGTCTGTTCAGCAACACAGTACTAAGAGCTTTGGGGGTGTTCTCTATACCATTTAGGCTTCTGAAATGTTGTCTAGTGCAAACCCCAAGGCAGGTGAGACTCACAGTGGATATGAAAGCCTTGTCATTTACATCAGGATGCCAAAAAAAAATATGATCATCTTCTCTGTGTGCCATGAGGCAATGAACCACAGTCTTTGCCCTATACTTGGTCACGGGACCCATTATGATGTTACAAAAGAAATTATGTAGCTGGATGGCATTGTCTCCTTTTCATATTGTAGTTGTTTCTGCTTCTTTTAATGACTTAATTGATTTTGCTGCATTGTGATTTAATCTTTGATTAGCAACATTTCAGCAAAAATTAATAATCTTTTAATCATGCAATTGTACCCCATGATTAGAGGTAACTTCTAATACTTCCAGAATCCACTTACGTTCATAATCGCATCGAAGGATTATAAACGGCTCTTAAATCACTGATTTTTTCTTTGAAAAATAAAAATAAGAAGCTCTGGATAATTCAGTTACATTTAGAGACTATTACCACATGCCTCAATCTTCATTGTTAAGCAGAGAAGGATGAAGAAATCTTCTTGCCTTCAAAAACCTGGTAATTGAATTACAAAGAAAAGACATAAACTCAAGAAACATAATTACATCACTTTGTCTTTGGGTAAAGTAAACAAAAAGTAGATATTAAAAATGCAATATTTATTCACTCAGTAAATTTTTAAAGAAAGTCATCTCCAAAGTGTATAGTGAAAATGAAATGTATTGATTATAATTTGCATCTTTCCCCCCCTCTAAACATGTTTATTCTTTTGGTTATGAAAAAGTATTTAAAGAGGCTCATAAGGACTTCTCAGAAATATTATCAGAAGCTGCTTTCTATCAAAATCATTTTCTCCTTTTCCTTGAATGCATGACTAGACTACCTTCCTTCCCAGGCATCGACATTGATATAACTATGTTTTCAACCTTGGGAAGATCATTACTTCGAGACAAAACCCATACACTCTCTCGAACACGCTCCACTGTGCTCTTTTTCTGCTTTGTGCAGGCTGGAACTGTGATGAATCTAGAAGCCTTACAAATAACCAATTGAGGGGCGCCTGGGTGGCTCAGTGGGTTAAAGCCTCTGCCTTCCGCTCAGGTCATGATCTCAGGGTCCTGGGATCGAGCCCCACATAGGGCTCTCTGCTCAGCAGGGAGCCTGCTTCCCTTCCTCTCTCTCTGCCTGCCTCTCTACCTACTTGTGATCTCTATCTGTCAAACAAGTAAATAAAGTATAAAAGAAAGAAAGAACGAACGAACCAGTTGAGGATAGCAGAGACCATGGGTCTGGGTGCCTGAATGAAGGGAAGGATAAGACTCTCCCTCAATTAATAGTACCTAACTGGGACTGGTATGTGAACAAGAAATAACCTTCTATTTTCTTTGGGTTTTTGGGTTTTGAGGCCTATTTATTATTGTTTTATAATAGCCTACAGCTATATAGACTACCCTAAAGGATCTAGATATCCACACAAACACTGATCGTTTAATCCAGTTTTGTTGAATTATTCAGGTCCCCTAAATGAGTGTGGGCCTGTGCAGAGCAAAGCAGCTGCTGTGCAGATTATCACTAGAAGGGGCAGTCTTGAGCTTGGAACGGGATCGCTGGAGGCGATCTCAGAGCAGAACCCTGATGCTCAGTAGAGATCCCTAAAGCCATAGGAATTGGAGCTCTTCTACCAAGCTCTGTCAGCAGGAGTCAACGAGCAGAGCAGGGGAGCGGGGGGGGGGGCTCCAAAACTTCTGTCTCTGGCATCCCCCACCCCTTCCACGCCATCACAGCCTCTGTTCTTTTATCCTCTGTAGGAGCATCAGGACAGATTCTACTTATTTCTATTTATTTATTTTTAAAGATTGTACTTATTTATTTGAGAGAGAGAGAGAGAGCAGGAGCAGGGGAAGGAGCAGGGACAGAAAGAGAAGCAGACTCCCCACTGAGCAGGGAGCCTGATGTGGGAATTGATGTCAGAAGCCTAGACATGAGCCCAAGACTTAATTGACTGAGCAACCAGGTGCCCCAGGATATATTTTAAAACATTCCTTACCCATGTTCCCTTCAGTTCCCAAAGAAGCCGGGGTACTCTAATATCCCTGACTCTACATACCACTTTTGCGGGGAACCCTTTGGCACCTTCTCTCGGTTCTTGAAAGCCTGTTTAGTGTATGAGCTCTCCTTCAGGCCCTGCTCTTTCCCTCCCCACCAGGGAGGGGCCTCTCGATGATTTTCCCGTGGTTTGCTGGGTGCTAGGATTTTTGCAACTTGGTAAGAAGGAGGAGGCTTGTGGTGTGAGGAGGCTGGATGTGGACTTGAGGGTCATGAGTCAGCAACTTCAAAACAGAGATTTAAAAATTCATTGACATGCATGATATCCGTCTAGGAAAAAAAATAAGACAGGAATTACAGTATGTGTTCAGGGAAATGAAAATTAAAGATCTATAAAGATGTTACAACTTCAGTGCAAGAGATTAAAGCCTGACACAGCTTTTTGCGAAGGATGACTTTGAGCTTTAAGAATGAATAACACAGAGTAACAATAATTAGAGAAGGGCTTGTTTCCTCCCTAACACTCACTGCCATTCTTTGAAGCTCTATCATCCAGGCGCTCCGCGTCCTGGATGGCTTTAGTTGGGATTCCTTATTATTCTCTTCAGTATGACTCTTTTCATCATATTTTCATGATCTTAATATCCACGTTGAGGATTTCCCAGGATCCAGGACTCTGAGTCCCTCAACCCCAACTCTACTCCTGGTGTCCTCCAATATGCCTCTGCCACTCCTGGCCAGGGCCACCGGCATGGAATTTGGAATTCATCCTCAATACAACTCTCTGAAGTCTCAGTTCTCCCTCGAGCACTTCTGTTTCCAGCTCATGCACCCCGAATATAATAGTATTTTGGTCCCAACAGGACCTAAATATTTTTAACCTTTGAAACTTTCACAATCCGTCATCTCTTTGTACTCTCTGTATCTTAGCTTAAATTTACAACCAACAAATTTTCCCAATATTGCCTGGTGACAATAGTGTGTTACCAATCTATTATTTTCTCTCTCCCAGATTATTATATTTCAAGTGTTCTCCTTTCTTCTCCAACTGCCTTTTTTCACTCTCAGCTGGTAAGCTTGTCTCTGCTTCACTGAGGAAAATATAGCAAGTTATAATTCCATACAGTGGGCAATGTTGTGTTTCATCATACTATAACATCTATATTATTAGTTAATATCTAAATATATGACCATTTCCACATAGCCTCAATTTTTCTAAGTAGTGTGGACTTTGGTGTTTAAAATCTTGGGAATCAGCAAAACATCCCAACTGTTTTTTAAATTAAAGTTAATACAGTCCTTGTAAAGATAGTTCTTTAAATTCTACATAAAATGAAAGATGAATAAAGTGCTAAAACAAAATAAATTCTTTTTAAATATTAAGCAAAATTGAGTTGCTTTTCAAAAGCTCTCAGCATAATATTTTAGGACTTTGTAATTGTGTGTACTTACCTTTAAAGCTACATTTGTAAAATGCTTATTAATGCACCTTATCATTTGTATTGTAATGTTTTAAATAGCTGAATTATAAAAGGCATTTCCAAATTTATGGAATCGTTTTTAACTAAAAATGTTCAAACTCAATAGAACTTTCAAAAATGTGTGTTGCTTATTTTTATTATGATCTCACTTATTTTTTCAAGATCAGCTTCTTGTTGGCTTATTGAACCATTGACCTTTTTCATGTGTTTTGAATCTGTCAGATATTTTACTGGACTCTCTTCTTGGTTTGAAGGAAAATTTTCAATTGATTCCTTTGATTTTTTTTCTCAGCTAGACAATCATGTCTTTCCAAATGACAGGTTATCTTTCCTTCCAATAGCTGTAAATATTTTCCGTTACTTTCTTCCTATAATTTAAAATGTCCGATGGTAACAAGCAAATATTCTTGCCTTGATTCAGTTTTTCTGAAAATGCTGTGGTAGTTTCAGTTTAACTCTTTTATTTCTTGTTAACACGAAGGAATGCACTTTTAAAAGTATTTGGCCATACTATTGTATTTGTATTTGTACAGAGTTATAATGAATGAATCTTGAATTCTATCAAATACATTTCCAAGGTCACACATTCCTTTGACAATGTAACATGAAGAATTCCGGTCGTTCTCTTTCTAGTTTTTCACTGCATTTTAATTCTAGAATAAAAACTAAGGTATATGGTTACACATCTACATTAAATTTGCTAGAACTTACATTGTTTTCATCTGTGTTAATTTAAATGGCTAGTAAGTTTTGCAACTGTTCTCTCATTTTCATATTAAAGATTGTATTCTCATGGGGCGCCTGAGTGGCTCAGTGGGTTAAGCCTCTGCTGAGGTTCAGCTCAGGTCATGGTCTCAGGGTCCTGGGATGGAGCCCCACATCTCTGCTCTGCGGGGAGCCGGCTTCCCCCTCTCTCTCTGCCTGCCTCTCTGCCTACTTGTGACCTCTCTCTCTCTGTCCAATAAATTTAAAAAAATTAAAAAAAAAGATTGTACTCTCTTCATAAAATTAACTGGGAGAGGAGGATTCTGGGAATATGGAGGAGTAAGAAGCCCAGGAATCTGTCTCCCACCTAGGCAACAATTGCACGGGCAGAATCTGTCTTCTGTAACTATTTTGGAAGTCTGGAATCTGCTGATGCGTCGCAACTTCCAGAGGAAGGTCCCAGGGCAAATGATGGCAAATTTTGGTCAATTTCAGCTCTTAGAGCACAGCTCTTCCCCCTCCCCCAGCCAGATGGAAGGCAGCTGTGCACATGTTCTTGGAGGAGCTCGCATGCCGTTCGTTGGAGGCAGTGTGGGAAAAACAAAAAAACAAAAATGAAAAAAAAAAACCCGTTCTCCAAATATTGGGAATCTGTGCTCTGATTGCTGTTTTACATTTTGCCTATCGTATGTATAAAAACAAAGAGAGGATGTGAAAAAAGCTGATGGCACTATGGCTTTGTCCCATTCCTCTCTGCATTTCGAACAATGCGTCGTCTAAATTTTCCGATTATTTTAATCGATGGCAGACTTGTCAGGAAAAGTAGGAAGAATGCATAATTCCTGAGCCTTTGCTCATTTGAAAATACGTTCGCTGCTGACACACATAAATAAATATGTGAGTAGCATTTGGGAATCACAAGCTGTTTTTTGTTTTTGTTTTTTTTTTCCCTCTGCACCTTGAAGAAACTGATTTATCTCCATTGGCATTTACTACGGAGAAGTCTAGTCCAGATGCCAGAAAGGCTTCAGTGAAATTCAAATATTTTACCTAAGTATATCTAAGTGTTGACCATTTAAAATAATAATAATGATAACAATTTGGCTTGCTATATGTTAAGTCTTCAGGTTTGGATATAAATTCTTTTTGTCAGCTTGAAGTTGCTTTCTTCAATTACATGTTGGATTATAGTTCTGGTTTTTCATTCAGAAACACCAACAAATAATCTGAAATGTTTCTGTCCATGTGTAATTCTCTTTCTTTTTTCCACTTGTAATTCTTCCTTTTTTCCATTGCTATTCATTTTGTGATCTCTCGTGATCTTTCACTTTGCCGAAAATTTGGAGAGATTCTGAACTTTGCTGTAACAGTAATGCCAAGGGGTCTGGCGTTCTTCACATTGTGTTCTTATTTATATGGTCTCCATTCTGGGTATAGATTTCTGCTGTGCCTGGCCTTCATTCTCTGCAACCCCTGGATTTAGGGTAATTGTCTTAAAAGCCTAAAATTTCTTAGAGCAGCTTTCGGAAAAATATACACTGGATAATAGAGTTCCACTGGATGCTCTTCTCATTTCCTACTACTGTACACTTTCTCGGAAGCTGGATGAGACCATCCAAAATGGAGTTCGTAAAAATTCTCATGTCTGTAGGAAACAAATATTCAGTATGCCTACAAACACCAAGTGCTTCTGGATTTCAAGCCACATAATTCATGAATTTCAATGAACAATAACAACATATTTAATCTATTAGGTTAAAAAAAACTGGATTATTTTTTGTTTTCTTTATAGTAAGTTATATTTTTAAAATGATTCATAAGAAGTGGCAATCAAAGTACATGCAGTATAAAAATTAAAGAAAAATGTTCCACAGAGGTATATTTAACCAAATATGTATATATTGGGAATTTTATGATGGCTGAGCTACGTGTTTCTACTTTTATACATATTTATTTTTTTCTTAATTTCTTCTCTATTTTTTTTTTTAAGATTTTTATTTTTTTGACAGACAGAAATCACAAGTAGGCAGAGAGGCAGGCAGAGAGAGAGAGAGAGGAGGAAACAGGCTCCCAGCCAAGCAGAGAGCCCGATGCGGGGCTCGATCCCAGGACCCTGGGATCATGACCTGAGCCGAAGGCAGAGGCTTTAACCCGCTGAGCCACCCAGGCGCCCCAATTTCTTCTCTATTTTAAACACAGACTCACATTTGTGTTTAATTTTATCTCCATGGGTTGTATTGTTTTTCTTAAAGAGGGACACTGATTCGTATGTGCTTCAGATCTTACACAATCCAGATCTATCCTTGGATTTACACCTTTCTTTGCTGATGTCAAAGTTTAACCGTGTTAATGCCTTATTTTAGTTTGTTTTTTTTCCTCATATCCAAATATGATCATTGCTTTAAGACCTTGTTGAAAGAGATGTAAGGCCCCAGAGAAAGAAAAACAGCCTGTAAGTGCATTGGAAAAATCGTTTCTTTTTACTTTCCTTGAATTTAAAAGTAATAAGAAAAATATTAGTGCTCAGCACACTTCTGACTTTGAATACACAGATATCTTGAGGAAAAGGCCATTTTGTTTTTCTTCAGGTAAACCTACCTGGTCCAGATGAATTATTTTATTCACATTATATACAATACATTTTATGGACATGGGAATCGTTTCCATAATAAGAAACACATGATTTTTTATTAACATATAATATATTATTTGCCCCAGAAGTACAGGTCTGTGACTCATCAGGCTGACAAATTTCATAGCGCTCACCATAGCAGGTGAGCTATGTCCATAACCCAGTCCATAACCTACCCAATGTCCATAACCCAGCCACCCTATCTCTACCCCCACGCCCCCTCCAGCAACCCGCGGTTTGTTTTGTGAGATTAAGAATCTCTTATTGTTTGTCTCCCTCCCAATCCCATCTTGTTTCATTTTTTCCTTCCCTTTCCCCAACAACCCCCTGCTCTGCCTCTCAAATTCCTCATATCAGAGAAATCATATGATAATTGTCTTTCTCTGCTTGGCTTATTTCACTTAGCATAATACCCTCTAGTTCCATCCATGTCCTTGCAAATGGCAAGATTTCATTTTTGATAGCTGCATAGTATTCTGGTGTGTGTGTGTGTGTGTGTGTGTGTGTGTGTGTGTGTGTGAGTCACATCTTCTTTCTCCATTCATCTAGGTTCTTTCCATAGTTTGGGTATTGTGGACATTGCTGTTATAAACATTTGGGTGCATGTGACCCTTCAGATCTCTACATTTTTATCTTTAGGGTAAATACCCAGTAGTGTGATTACTGGGTCATGGGGTAACTCTGTTTTCAACTTTTGAGGAACCTCCATGCTGTTATCCAGAGTGGTTGCACCAACTTGCATTCCTGCCAACAGTGGAGGAGGGTTCCCCTTTTCTCCGCATCCTTGCCAGCATCTGTCGTTTCCTGACTTGTTAATTTTAGCCATTCTGACTGGTGTGAGATGGTATCTCACTGTGGTTTTGATTTGTATTTCCCTGATGGCAAGTGATGTTAAACACTTTTTCATGTGTTGTTGGCCATCCGGATGTCTTTTTTGCAGAAATGTCTGTTCATGTCCTCTGCCCATTTCTTGATTGGATTATTTGTTCTTTGGGTGTTGAGTTTGATAAGTTCTTTATAGATTTTGGACACTAGCCCTTTACCTGATATGTCATTTGCAAATACCTTCTCCCATTCTGTCAGTTGTCTTTTGATTTTGTTGACTGTTTCCTTTGCTGTGCAAAAGCTTTGTCCCAAGTCCCAATAGTTCATTTTTGCCCTTGCTTCCCTAGCTTTTGGCGATGCTTCTAGGAAGAAGTTGCTGCGGCTGAGTTTGAAGAGGTTGCTGCCTATGCTCTCCTCAAGGATTTTGGCAGATTCCTGTCTCACCCTGAGGCCTTTCATCCATTTTGAGTCTATTTTTGTGTGTGCCGTAAGGAAGTGGTCCAGGGAAGTGCATGATATTTTTGCATTTTTTTCCTATTCTTTTATTCAGAAGCGCTCACTAATTCAACTGTTCATATTCACTCTCTCTCTATGGCACTGGGGACACAGTTGTATTTCCAGATGGCTTTTTTTTTCCCCCTCTGAAGATGAAAAGCCAACCTCTCCCTGTTTTTCAAGATGTTCAAATTGCTATGCCTATTGTTTAAAAACAAAAAACAAAAAACACCTTGGAGTGTTAATGATGCAGTATCTGTAACTCAGAAATAGGATGATGTAGAAGGAATAAATCCTGAAAAAAAATAAAAAATCAACACAGCGTACAATACAGTGTGGGTCTATGATGCCCAGCTGAACTAGGGGAGATCAGGAGACACAGTAAGCACCGTGACAAAAGAGGGTGTGAAGATAATGGAAATCAACAATACCTCTCATGAACACATTATCTTTTTAGAAAAAAGTAAAGTAAGATTTTTTTTAATTTTTAAATTTTTTAAAAGATTTTATTTATTTGAGAGAGAGAGAGCATGAGCAGGGGGAGATGCAGAGAGAGAAGCAGACTTTCACTAAGCAGGGAGCCTGATGCAGGGGCTCGACCCTGGGACCGTGACTCAAGACGAAGGCAGATGCTTAACCAATTGAGCCACCCATGTGCCCCCAAATAGGATACTCTTTGTGTGTCTATTTTTTCTAAAATATTCGTTTGTAAAAAAAAAAAAAAAAGAGAGAAAGAAAAATAGGTGAGAAAAAGATTAGAAATGCTTTTCAGAGCTACTTGGGTTTTATAACCTCAGTAAGTGTATTTACATCAAGTGAAATAGAAAAGAATTTTTCTAGGTCATTAAGAATGCCTCTAAGACAAGTTCCATTCTTGCTATTAGTTACGCAAATCGTAGGGTCTGCCCACAGCACCACACATACGAAGTCCTTTAAAGAAGGTATTAAATCATAGGGTAATATGCTCAATTTAAAAACTACTGTGAAAAGGTTCAACATTTTCAGCTACTGATTAGCAGATGAGGCTGCATATACGCCATTAGCATGATTTTCTAAACGGTAATACCAAAGTTGGGTGGTAATGAGTAGGATATTAATCAAAGAAGCAGGGCTTTATCCGTATGGAGAAGAGAAGATGTAGCAGTATGACATCAATGTCCTTAGTACTTAGAGTCTGTCCTACCCATGGCTCATTTGTGCTCCCCATAACGACACTGGTTAGAACTTGACTGATTGAATGATTGATACTACACCAGAACAGCAAAAGAGGTATCTAAGTTTTAATAATAGTGAAGGTATTTTTATACACTGTGATGAGTTGACCTTTCATTTAGTTTGCTGGTGATCAGTAATAGCCTGGAAATCATGTCTTCTTTCTCTTACTTAGTATTTTGTAACAATAAATTGCCCGCCCATGATGGTAGTATGTATTAGTGTGTTGAAAGATATATATACTTTTTGAACGTTTAAATATAAAACTTAGATGCATTTGCAAGATATGTCTATATATACAGCTCTCAATGATCTATCTAAAGGCATTAAAATATTGAATTGATGAAATCCACAGTCAAACCACCAAAGCTCATTTAGCTGTTGGTTTCAACCACCTCCTATACCTGAAATTTACAAGAAACCATAAAAAATACATATAATAATATTACTGAGCAGTAGATCATCCCACTTCCCTGCCTAACCTATTAGTAAACAGTAGCAGAAACTAAAGGTGAACAACCAGTCATACACAAAAGACTGCTGATGAATCATCAAAATATTATAAATCATTTTTGACAGATTGTATCAAATTAGGAACTATTTAAACTGTGAGTAGGAAGGAACGTGATGTTTTTAAGACAGATAAGATAAATTAGCAGTAGCTTTTAAAAGTGAATGCCTTTGGATACTATTTATTTATTTCAAGGGTTCTTAACCCAGAATCCGTGCACGTGCTAATATACTCTGGAAAATCTCTGCGTGTGGACCCAGGGCGACCCGTTATTAATGGCAGAGTGTGACTCAAAAAAAAACAACAACAACAACAACAACAAAAAAAAACTTAGAATCAATGACAGTGTTATTCAACAAAGTTATTGACTTTGGACATTATTCCAAAACTAATTCGAGACCCATGAAACAAAGTATTGCACTGTATCATATTCAAGCATTGTCTTTGACAAAAATATAATTTTCACTTGCCTGACATCACATTACTTTTTTTTTTCCATGAAACATTATGGCATAACAGAAAGAGCATGAACTTTACAGACAACCAGCGTTTTGATTTCCTGTTCTGCTTCATGAATTAGAGCAGGCTATTTAAAATCTCCAAGCCTTGGTTTCATCATCTGAGAAAAAGTAAATAATATGTACCTTAAACATTTGCCATGAGGAACATATTAGACTTAATGTAATAAGAATGTACTTGGCACATAATAATCATTTCATAAAAATTAGTTTTCCTTATTCACTTCCAACAATGAAATCCACATTTAAATAGAAAAGCACTCCATCACTAAGTGTATTAAGTGAACATAAGGAGATAATTAAGAAAAATATTTGATGAACTATTCTAGGGAATGGCAATATTTTTTGAATAAATCTACATAGCAACACTCTTAACCGCCATAAATCAGCAAGATACTCATTTTCTTGTATATGTTTAGCTAGTTTAGAGATTGTGTGGTTTCAGGGAAAAGTATGTTAACACCACAGCTGGTAAGCTTCTAGGCATTCATGCCTTGGTGTCTAAGGATGACCATAAAGGGACCCAGATTTTCCCTCTGTCATAGAAGTTATGGGACTCACCTACCCTTTCCCTATTCATACCCTATAACAACAGAACAGCTAGAGCTACGCGTGGATGTTGGTTGAGAACATTATATATTTTCACTAGAGGCATTACTATCGTCTCTTATTCATGCCATTATTTGTAAAATGACTTCTTCTGTGTTAGGTATATGTACCACAGGGCAAGCTAAGCTATCATAATGTAGATGAAAGACAAGATACAGATTTATCAAACTTTTAGAAAGTTCCTGAATTTAAATTTGACAACTGTATATTGTTGAATTTGGGAAATAAAGGAAAAGGAAAGCCTGCACTTAGCCAGATTCATTCTCAGACATAGTTTGGAGGTAAGGGGGGGATCTGAGTCTGAAACCCACCGAAAAGAAAGAAACAGAGGTAAGTCACAGCCAAAATATAATTAGAGCAGCTTGGAAAATCCTTTCCATTCAACCCTTCTACTGTTCTTTCTATCTACCCTGTGGGTTGTAATTTGAAAGATTTTCTTTTAGTTGTTATTTTTTCTTTTTTCCTAATTCATTTTACTTTGGTTTTTAAAAAAAGGGGGTAAAGGAAAAACAAGTGAAATGAAAAATGAGAAATATCTCTCTGTGCTCTCTGCAATGTAATTTGTTCTGGGATTTCACTTTCCTTAGAAATGCCCCTTTAGTCAAGGATCCGTTCATTCTTCTCAGCTAACTCTAAGTCATTTTCTGCATCTCACGGAGACAGATCTGAAAATGTAAGCATTTCTTCACACCGACTAACGCCTGTCTGCCCACTCAGGTTTGCCCTCCACCATTTAAATCTCCTACTAAATGTAAGAGGCTCAAGGTCGTCAATTAGCATGCCTGAGGCCCAGGTTCACCTGATAGGACTGTATTCCATGATTTCAACTAATTAAGTTAGGGAAGCTATTTAAACAATCTGTTATTTAAAAAAAAAAAAATTGATAAACTTTAAAGCCACTTTCCCATGATGTGGTCTTGATTAAATTCTGGAGAGCGTTTAGAGTTAAAATGATATGTAAATGAGGAATAAAGTATATTTTCTGTTTGATTGCCTCTGTATATTCTTTTTCTGGTAGGTGATCTCCTATATATGAGGTTGAGATTTTGTCTTAAAACTGAACTCCAGTTAAATGTTAAAGTTGAAAAAAAGTTGTTTTGTTTTGTTTTTTTAAGATTTTATTTATTTATTTGACAGAGAAAGGGAGAGATCCTAAGTAGGCAGAGAGGCAGGCAGAGAGGGAGGGAAGCAGGCTCCCCGCTGAGCAGAGAGCCTGATGTGGGACTCGATCCCAGGACCCTGAGATCATGACCTGAACCGAAGGCAGAGGCTTTAATCCACTGAGCCACCCAGGCGCCCGAAAAAAAGTTTTTTGATCCTATTCTTTGATCACCTCAGATGAGAGTAAGCATGTACTCACCACAGAGAGACGCCACGGATCATAAACGGACAACGCGGCCGTGGTAGCAGGAGCCTCACTTCGAATCATCCACAAAGGTAGGTGGAGCAACCAAGATGGTACGGAACTGCCAGCCCACAGCCCACCAAATGGCCTTACCAGGTATCCCGGGTAATGGGGGGTGCGTGTTTGGGAGGGAGAGGCGAGTAGCGTCAACCTTCCAACTAGTGTCACACAGCAGGACCCCCTCATTTTGGCAACAAGGTTAGAAGAGGTGGACAGCGGACAAATGGGTTCGTGAGCTGGAGAGCCAAGACAACAAACAAGCAGGACAAGTACCGCACACTGGGGAGAGCCTACATCCGCCCGAAAGCGGCGCGGGCTATTCTGGGGAGAACAGGTGAGCGCGGGAGAGGATTTCACTACAGCTTCCGCTGGGAGTTGAGACCTTGGACAATTTAAAAGGTGTGTGTTCACTTTGAGCCCTGGGCATCTCCTATACCGGGGATTCAAGTTTCCAAGGGCAAAGCATGAAAGAAAAGCAGGTGCGTAGGCGTGCGCATGCACACACACACACACACACCCCAGAGAGACTGTGTGCCAGGAAAACGGATCGCCTTTTTTAAAAAGTGAAGTGAAAAGCCGGAGAGGCATGACTCAAAAAGCGAAGTGCATTTCTTCAACGTTTCATTGATTGCTTTCACCGATCCACACTCCGGCTCAGCATTCTTGTGTGTTAGAGTTGACAACACGAGAAACCCTTTGTTCTCGAGCAATATTTGGCTGGGTATCCTCTAACGGGAGAAGTTACAGTGTTGCTCCTTGCTTGCTTTTTTTTTTTTTTTTATTCCTTTATTTGTCAGAGAAGTGGGGGGTATAAGCAGGGGGAGCAGTAGGCGGAGGGAGAAGCACGCTTCCGGCTGTGGGATGCGGCCTGGATCCCAGGACTCTTGGATCATGACCCCAGCCGGACGCAGATGCTTCACCCACTGAGCCACCCAGGTGCCCCCCCCCCCCACTTTTAACTAACGTCTTTATTTTGAGATAATTGTAGATTCACATGCATTTGTAAGAGACAATACAGAGAGATTCCTTGTCAGCTTTATCTCGTTTTTCCCAATAGCAATACCTGGTGAATCTGTAGTACGATATCACAGGATACCGACATGGATATAGTAAGAACAAGGAGCAATTCCATCAACATAGATTCCTTATGTGGCCTTTTTATAGTGATATCTACTCCCATCCCAGCCCAGCCTCTTAGGAACTCCTAGCTGTGACTAACTCTTTCCCCATTTTGTAATTTTATAATTCTGACATTTCATGGATGGTTTATAGATGAAATCAACAAAATTATCTTTTTCCACTCAATATAGTTAACTACAAGTCGTTGGGGTGGTTGTGTGCACCAGTAGTCCATTGTTGCCCCTTGTTACCATTTGTTTAACCATTCAGCCATTAAAGGACATCTGGGGTGTTTCCAGGTTGGGGACTTTACAAATAAAGCTGCTAGAAATATTTGTTTTTCAAAGTCTTGCTCTTGACTAAAGTCTTGATTTCTCTGGGATACACAGAAGAGTACAATGGCTGTGTCATGTGATTGTTGCAAGTTCAGTTTTTGGGTTTTTTTAATGAAACTGGCAAATCGTTTTTGGACTGGTTGTATCTCTTTACATTCCAGCAACATGAAACATGAATGGTCTGGTTCCTTGTCAACATACGATTTTTTTTCAGCCATTCTGATAGTTATGTATTAGAGATACCTATTGCAGTATCTTTTTTTTTTTTAAGATTTATTTATTTATTTGACAGACAGAGATCACAAGTAGGCAGAGAGGCAGGCAGAGAGAGAGGAGGAAGCAGGCTCCCTGCTGAGCAGAGAGCCCGATGCGGGGCTGGATCCCAGGACCCTGGGATCATGACCTGAGTGGAAGGCAGATGCATAACGACTGAGCCACCCAGGCAACACTATTGCAATATCTTAATTGTGGTTTTGATTTGCATTTATCTACTGGTTCATGGTGGTAAAAATATTTTCATGTGTTTATTTGCCATCAGAATATCCTTTTTTGGTGAAATGTCCTTTTCTGTCTTCTGGCCATTTTATAATTGGAATATATTGGAATGGGAATTGGAATTTTTTACACTTGAGTTTGAGAGTTTAAATATATTTTATATGCTACAAGAGTATTTTATGTATTCTAAATGGTACAGATTTGTCAGAGTTGAGGGTTCAGAAATGTTAAGCTCATGTCCGTTTCGTTTCTCACCCTCTTACCAGGGTATTTTGCTGAGCAAAAGGTTTAAATTTTGAAGTCCTTTTCATTAGTTCTCCCTTTTATGATTGCAATTTGGTATCAAGTCTCAAAACTCCTTTCCCAGTCTTAGATCCCAAAGATTTTCTCCTGTTTTTTTTTTTTTCTAAAAGTTTTATAGTTTTTACATTTTACCTTTGAGCCCATAACCCATTTTGAGTAAGATATGTATAAAGATTGAGGATTGGGGGAAGGCTCACATTTTGCCTATAGATGACCGAGTGCTTCAACATGATTTGTTGAAAAGGCTGTTTCCCTCCATTAAATGGTGTTTGCACTTTTGTCAAGGTGTGGGTCTATTTCTAGGTTCTCGGTTTCATTATGTTACTCTGTTTCTATCCCTCCACCAGTGCTTGACATCTGCGATTGCTAGAGCTACATACGGTACCTTCAGTTTGGCTAGACTGATTTCTCCCACGTTATTCTTCGCAAAATCATTTTAGTTATTCTACTTTATTAACCTTTCCATATAATTTTAAATGAATCTTTTCTGTATGTAGACAATTTGATGGGATTGCCATTGGTATTAAGCTAAACCTGTCTATCGGTTTGGGAGAACTGACATCTTTACTATGTTAAGGTTTAAAATCCATAAAGATAGTATAATTGTCCATTTATTTAGAATTCAATTTCTTTCAACATTGCGTCATTTTCAACATCCAAGTTCTGTACATTTTTATTAGATTTACATCTAAATATTTCTTTTTTTAAATTATTGCAAACGATATACTTTAGTTGTAGTATATCTGTTTATTGCTAATATAGAGAAATGCAATGCTTTTTGAAGGTTTTGTTTTATAACTGTAGTACAGAAGCCAGAGAGTACATCCTGGCCCACTCTCTTCTCTTAAATGTATAGAAAACCTGGTTCACAGAAATTAGAACAAGACAAGAAATTGCAGTTCAGTCTTACACATTGCTGTTCTATGACCAAGAAATAATAAACAGAAAATAATGCTGCTGAAAATTAAAGAGTGCTATACAATAGTATATCAAAAAACAAATGAAAATGCTATTTTAATACCTAAAAACAAGCAATAAGAATTTAAAATGGAAAAAGTATAAATTAGAAAAAAATATAAATGTTTGGACTAAATAAATACTGAATAGAGCCTTCACACACTGTAGAATAATCTTATATGTAACATTTATTTCAGAAATAAAAATTAAATTAAGAAAAGAGAAAAGCAATAAAAAATAAAGAGATAAAATACTGATGATGAGGTTAAGAAAAGGCAATAGGAGTCCCTGAAGAAAAACAAAATAAAACACAGCAATGGAGCAAAGCAAAATTTAGAAATTATCACTTAAAAAGTATTTTGCAGTTAAGGAATATTTGAGCCTATGTATGGAATGGCCACACCACATCAATAATAGCCAGCAATTAATCAATAATGGCCAGCAGCATGACATAGTCAGCTACAACTATTTGATTTTAAAGGGGTTGAGAGACCCTCTGGGCATCCAGGAAAATGAACAGTTCATCCATCATGGAAAGAAAATCTGATTGTCATCCATGTTCCACAGCAATGTTTTATGCCAGAAAATAGCAGACGCACATTTAAAATATTCAAGTAACGAACACGTAGGCCAAAACTGTATATCCAGACAAACTTACTTTTAATCGTAACGGCCCGACAAAATATGTGATGAATATTAAGGAATACAGAAAATAAGTTTCTTCTGAGAGTTTCCTGAGGAATACACCAGAAAATGTCTCAGACTTCCAAAACAGCTCCAGAGAGATCAACATAAGGAATGTTGTTGATCGCCGAGTCCATACTTTCCTGTAAAATTAAGCTAGAATTGTGTCGACAAAGGAGAGAGCAGAGGGTGTAAAAGTCACATGCTCTGACATTGTAGATACAGTAGAACTGCCAAAATAATGAAAGCCTGCGAAGGAGAATAAATGGAAATGAAATGTGCTGACTGCTTTAATGGAATTAACCAAGAGAAAAAGGCAATAACTTCACATGAGAATCTGGGTGACGGGGAGGAAAATGTGGGAAAAATTTATTAACTTCAGTATTGTTCATCAAAGGGAACTGATGAATTAGCCTCCCTCCCCACCCACACACACAAAAATATAAAAAAGAGAAAGAGAGGACAATGAGAATTATATGATGGTATATTTCCCTTAAGTGAAAGAAAGCATCATTAAAAACAGAAAAGAACAAGAGAAATTGAGGGCCACCGTTGGATTGGTTGCAAACTCATCTAACTTGAGTATCATAAGGAGCAGAAGGAGAGAAGAACACAGATTCAAAATGTGATCTTAAAATCGCTGAGATTTTTCCAAAACTCATCAGCTGCTAGACACTGTCTATAGCTTATCTTCATGGGTGTAATATGTGAAAGTCATTGAGCTGTATGCTTAAGGTCAGCCCTTTTTAAAGATTTTACTGTACAAATGTCATTCTTTGATTTAAAAAAAAATACAAATTGACAACGATAAATAAAATGAGCTCTGAAAATCAGCTGTTTTAGCTTCTTGTCCGGAAGGACATTAAGACTATAGTGCCAGTGGCTTATTTGAGAGGTACAGATAGGGAAGTTAAAAGCAGAGACAAAAAAAGGAGAGGAATTCAGTAATTTACATTTTTTAAGTCCTCAGCTCCTGTATGCAAAATGGAGCTCAATTCCACTGGGAACATTCTGACAGTTAGCAAAAAAGTGTCACTGTTAGTCTAACAAATTCCTGTCACTAGTTGAGAGACAATCCCTGGGAGAATCTTAATTCCCTGGCATTCCTGCTTTGCGAAATCAGCGGGAGGGGAGTTACATATCTGGCTACTGTACACTGAAGCTGAAGGCCGTAACTTCAACAGCATCTGATACGTGGACCAATCAGAGTGGATGAGTCCAAAAAAAAAAAAAAAAAAGGATGAGTCCTATTTACATCCTGATTCAAACAATCAAAACATTTTCAAGAAAGTGGATGTTTGGTGTCATTAAGGAATTCACGCTAATTTTATGTGACATAAGTTACTAGGTAATGGTATATAGAAAATGTATTTAAGCTACACATGACAAAATATTACATGTGTGGTGTTACCTCAAAATAAAGTAGGGAGATGGTGGACAGTTGGTAGAAGAATGGACGACATACCATGCCATGCGTTGGTAACTGCTTAAGCTAGGTGATGCATATAGAGGTTTATGATATGGTTCTCTCTACCCCTGAAATGTCCAACAATACAATTTACTATTTTTTAATAAGAGAGAAATACAAGTGGCTCACTACTCTCTAATAATTTAGGGCAGTAAATTACAACTAGTTATAGTTTTAGAACCTTCTAGAAGTGAACTTAGTGACCAAATTCAATGATGCCCCATACAACATCATTTAAACTAAGGTAAATTTGAAGTAAATCTTCATTATCAATATTAATTAACCCACACTAATTTAAATTTCATAGGATTAATTCATAGTGTTTTTACTTTGAATGAGTACGAGGAAATACTGGGAAGGCATATGTAAACCATATATAGGAATGACATACACTTTTGTAAACAGTAGGAGTTTCCCTTAAAAATTCCAACATTACTAGATGACATACAACTGAACAGTTGTCTTCTTCGATTTTTGTTTCCAAGAGGCTTATTCTTAAAATGTTTATCTATGAACCATGCATGGTTAATAAAGTAGAACCTAGCAGGGAATATAGTAACATGATCATTTCAACTGGGAATCAATGAGTAAATGTTCTCAGCTGCCTAATAATTTCACACAGTTGAGTCTTGTCATTCAGAACTTGTCCCAGAGTATTTTTCATACTTCTTTTCAGAAATGTGCAGCTAGACTGCACCATCTATTCGTTCTGGCTAATTTATATGGTTCTGTGATTATTTATTACAAAGAAAGATGTGATTTCTAGAGTGGAGACACTTCTGACATTACTAAGTTTCTGAAGCCAGTGTATAAATCAAAATTTATATAAAATGAAATCAAAATTACCCATATAACCCCTTAAACCACTATAAGTTAAGAATCATCTGTTAGGAAGCCAAGTAAAATCAGGTGTGTCTTCATCAATGTATAGGTATTTGTTTGTTCAAATTTCTGAAGCTCTATATTTTTCAAAGGGAAATTTCGAGAAGAGAGGTATTGGAGACAAATAATTCAGACAAGAAACTTCATATTTTCATTGTGGTCATCACTGATAAAACATACAGTCTTCATAATATCAACATCTTACAAAAGTGGAAACAAAATATTCTGTGCTAGAAAATAGTTTTAAGAAACACATGCATTTTAGCTATCTGTGTTTTCAGAATCAAAGTTCTTCCTCTTCCAGACAGTTCACCCCCTGACAATAGGTCAGTCGTTGACATTTTATAACACTAAAAACTGGTTGGCTTATCTGGGTAGAAATGAAATCAGTACTCTTTATTTCTAATATTACAATTTTAAAAATCAGATCTCTCAGATTTTTATTCCACTAACTAAACAATATAAATCAGTTTTAAATTAAACCTTTTCATTTAATTGCATTAACATATAAATAGATCCTGTGAATAACAAAAAAATTGTTGAAAGGTATTGATTCTGTCAAGATAGCTATTTTTTAATTTTTTATTGTTATTTAAAAAAAATTTACTTATTTATTTGACAGAGAGAGAGAGAGATCACAAGTAGGCAGAGAGGCAGGCAGAGAGGGGGAAGCAGTCTTCCCGCTGAGCAGAGAGTCCGATGTGGGGCTTGATCCCAGGACCCTGAGATCATGACCTGAGCCGAAGGCAGAGGCTTAACGCACTGAGCCAATCCAAGCGCCCCTGTCAAGATAGTTAAAATATTTTATGCCAGTCTATACGATTCTTAGGATTAATATGAGAAAGCGGGTGATATATGTATTTGAAAAAAACCCAAATTGTATACATAGACTATGATGCATAAGGCTAAGAGAGTTTTGAGATCAAACATACACAATAAAGGATGTATATTATGTTTTCCAAATGCTGAAAAATAATTTAAAGAAGAAAACTAAGCCATTGCTTTGTTTACAATGTGACAGAGAACAGACCTGACTGCCTTTTTCTCTTATATAATTAAAATACAGACTGCCGGGCGCCTGGGGGGCTCAGTGGGTTAAAGCCTCTGGCTTCGGCTCAGGTCATGATCTCAGGGTCCTGGGATCGGGTCCCACATCAGGCTCTCTGCTCAGCAGGGAGCCTGCTTCCTTCTCTCTCTCTGCCTGCCTCTCTGCCTGGTTGTGATTTCTCTCTGTCAAATCAATAAAATATTAAAATAAAAAATACAGACTTCCATCTCAGTGTTACCTAGACATTATCACAATACTGAAGGCCACACAATAATAGAAATTTGGCACAAAATAAAAGCTCACTTAGTATCACTTAGTATCCATTTGAAACAAACAAAAACACAATTCTTTACAATTATGGCTCTTGCAGCCATTGGGAAATTAAATACCAATTTGGAATTCTACATAAGGTATATGTTGACAACCCTCCCCCCCCACCCCCGTGTATCTTCATGTATTATTTAGATGACTAGCAGTCAGAGAACAAGTAAAATCTGCAGATATCCAAATGGTCCAGGTAGATGGGGGAGCTGATTTGTGGGAGCCACAGTAATTCGGATCGTTTTTGAGAGAGTAAGGAGACACCATCAGATCACATGAACAAAGGATGTAGTATCTTACAAGTCAACAAAAGTAGGCTTACCGAGATAGTGACTCTAAGACCCATACACTCTCATTCCTCACTGTTTGTATCCAAATCCACCAGTGTGAGTGATCATGACTAGTTTAGACCTAGAATCAAACATTCACAGGGGATAATAGTCGCACATCAAAACTGATTGTTCATCAGAATCTGCTCAGCTCCTTTTACAGATATTTATTCCTCACCTCCTTCTTAAACTTCCTGAGTTGGAATATCTAGAGAAGGAGTCTAGAATTAATATTAAAACAAACAGCAGACAAAACTCTAGATGATTTGCATGTATGGCCAAATTTCGGAAACATTAATATAAATTTCCTTTATACATCGTGTGTGTGTGTGTGTGTGTGGTAACCCTCAGATGTAGACTTTTGTGCACAAATACACATAATACAGGGATTTCTTAGATTTAGGAATTATGACTTTCACCAGTTTTACGGAAGTAATGATGATGAGGCGGAGAAGGAGTCTATGACCACATTCTGTTCCTACTTTTTTGCTTAATCAGCTGACATTTAGAAATATTCCAAAGTACTTCCCAATAGCGTCAGCCAGCTACAATAGATTGGAATTGTGGGTTTCCAATAACTATTCTTTGACATTTAATATTTAATGCAATCCTCAAAGAATTTATAATTCAATTAGCACTGCTAAATTGAGAAATATCGAGTGATGGTTGGAAAACCATTAATTCTTTTGAAAATACTGAAAGGGTTGGGGGGCTCAAAATCATTTAAGAGTATGGATGCAATAAGTTGCTCTTATCTGAAAAAATATGGATATTATTTTTAATTTGTTTCTGCCACTCAAGATTCGCCATTTATTCATTTCATTTTGATCAGAAAATTAATTTAAAAGGTATTTGCTCATTGATAGTTACTCTTCACACTTAAAATGTTACACTTAAAATGTAAAAGGCAAAGCTTGCCCCTGTAAGGCAAGGGTGTGAAAATGCTCAGACCAATGATATCTACACTACTAAAAAGAAGGCTAATAGCGGAATGAATTCTAACTACCTAAAAAAGTCTCCTAAAAGAATGACATAGTTCAAATCTGGGTAAGTGCTCTGAATTATATATTAAAGTTATAGCCCAAATCCTGCCTTTGAACTGATTCGTAGTTAATCGAATTCATCGGGCATGCATTCACAAGCTGCTCACCTTTTTAGAAGGGTAGGCTGTCAGCCTGTGTGTGGAGGCCAGATCAAAAGGTAAGTAAGAGTGAATCAAATTGTATTATCTTCGAAAAGACCCTGGGAACAGGGTGTCGGTGATTCAACAAAATTATATAATACAGAATTCATGCTACTAGAAAATCCATTTAGTCCCCACAATGTTTAAAACTTACCATGGTTCATACATTACTCACCAGTCGGATGCCATCCCCACACTTGGCCGTGACTCACATCCCACATTACTGGGAATGTGGAGATGGTCCAAGGTGCCTTCATTCTCACTTCATAATTAGTTTTCTCTGAATCTTTCAGGAATGTACTTATATGATGGTGGTTCATTAGTTACATAGTTTATTGTATAATTTATACTATCTTTGTTCGGTTTGCAATTCATGCACTTTTGACTTTATTAAATTTCAACTTTTGACCCTGTGAGAGTATTTTCCATTAAACATGATCTGTTATTAACAGAAAAAGAGGTTAAATTTTGGACCACTACGCTGTTTTTGCTTTGAGGTAATATTTAGATTTTTTTTTCCTGTTTATTTTAAAATTATTTATCTATTCTGATTACCGCTTCCTGTTCGTTTTAGACACTGTTGTAAGGAATTTGGAAACGACAAAATCACTGCCTTCACAAAACTTATATTGATGTAGAAGTAGGCAAAAAAGCAGATAAATAAATTGAGAGTAGACGAGGTTAGGTTTACATAGGATGGCCAGGGAAGGACTCACCCAAAATTTAAGCAGAGGCCAGGTAGCAAAAGTTTCTGGATTGTCACCCCTACACCCATTTCCTTTCCACATACAGGGCTGTCTAGATACAGGCTACCTTTTCTAATCACCCTTGTAACTGTATGTGACTATTTGCAATGAAATATCACTGGAAATAATGCATGTGATTTCCACCTTTGACCTAGATCTCTTTCTGCTTGTTCATCCATGTGGGTAGCAACAATGACCACAAGGAATAGACAGAATGAAAATGGAAGAAACATGTATCCCTCAACAATGACGTGTAACAATGATGTGCTTACATTTGGGAGAATGTAAATGAGACAGATATAGAAACATCTACTCACTTAATGTTTTACTTAGGAACTCTCAGTCATAAAACCTTAGCTTTTGCCGAAATAACACAGGTTAGTAAGAAGTAAAGCTGGAAGATGGGGATATTTGGAGCAAGCTCTTTGGAAGGGACTAACCTCATCATGAAATCCCTACCTCATGGCCTCATCCAAACCTAATCACCGCCCTAGGGCCCATCTCCAAACACCATCACACTGAGAGGTAGGGCTTCAACATATGAATTTTAGGGAGACATTCAGTTCATAGCATCATGTGTTATTTAACATAGTAGTTTTGTACATAGTAGTTTCTCAATTAATACTTGTCGAACTGAATTGTGATAGAAAAATTTTCAAAAAAGAAATTGGAGATAATGATGGTAATGAAAATCTTTCTGACTTTCAGCTTTCTTCTTTTATACCAGCTATACAGAGAGAGAGAGAGAGAAGAAATTTTAGTCTAAGGCTTCTCTAGTAGGTAGGCAATCCATCATCAAACCTAGCAGGTAAATAGAGGACCTTGGCAAAGCAATTTAAAAGTCATGTTTGAAGGGTGCCTGAGTGGCACTCAGTTGGTTGGATGTCTCCCTTCAGGTCATGGTCTTGAGGTCCTGGGATCTAGCCCCACAGTGGGCTCCCTACCCTGCTCAGCAGGCTCCCTACCCTGCTTCTCCCTCTACCTCTGCCTGCTGTTCCCCCTGCTTCTTCTTCTTCTCTCTCTCTTTATTGAATAAATAACTAAATAGAAACTTAAAAAAATAAAAAATATATAAAAATCATGTTTGAATAAGCTATAATACTTTGCAGAACAATTTACTGATTTCTTTAGAAATCTAGCCCTTACATTTGGAAAGATGGCTATGGTAAAAAAAATATACTTCCAACAGAAAGTAAAAGAAGTTAAATAATAACCATTTTGAAACAAATCTTATATTAAATCTATGTAAATAAGCTCAAGTTTTGTCTATTCTGGCAAAATGCCATTCAGACTTAAGTAATTTGCAATTACAAGTCATATCATCACTTGTGTTATTCTGTATCGAAAGCCCTTTTTCCTTCCTAATTTTATAGATCATTATTCTGTTTCATTCTTCATTGTATTCTCAAATAAATTTATGCAACAAAAGAGCTTATTATTTTGTAGTACAAATTTAAATATTAAAAAAGTTTGCAATGTTGTGTGATAAGTATTTAGAGAGAGAAAGGAAAGCATAACTCTCCCAGAAGAATTAGAGAGGTTATTATGTGCCAAGTCCTGTGACAGCCAGAGATCTACCAGTTTCCCTCAAAACATAGGGGTTACAGTTTAATAGCCTTACTAAACTGTATACCTACAAACACCTTATTAGGTTCATCACGATATTGCAAAGGATCCTATGCTATCCAGGCTATAGGTACATAAAAGCTACCTTGGAAGTAACCATATATATTAAACATAAGGTAAGAAGGAACAAGGATATGGGCTCAGATGGAAGGAGATTGTATAGATATGAATAGTACTATGTTCAAACTACAAGCCATGTTGAAATGTTATTCAATGCCTGCTCGGTTTAAAAGCTAAGATAGAAAGGACCACTGTAGTTAAGTACAGCTAGAAAAAATGATTGCAATCAAGAAGGTGGGGGTATTTGCTGAAAAACATCTGACTGGGCTTCCTTCCATGTCTTGTCCCCAGTGGCTTGGCTCTTGCAGCCAAATGAGAGCTGAGTCATTGGCTACTAATAGCGTTGATATGGGATTCTACAAATTTGGCTTTTGGTTTCAGCCTTCCAGTGTCTCTTGATTCCCAGAAAAGAAGGTAAATTATTACAAATCTCAAAAACGTAATGGTTATTCCGTACTGCTGTGCTCTGACTCAGAGACTGTTGACACATATGTGTCAGACTTACAAAACACTGATGTATAAACCATTATGGCAAATCACAACCTTGTAGCACGAATTCAGTACTTCAGGATGGTGATGGAAGTATGAGCTCTAGAGGCAGAATGGGTTGAAGCTCCAGCTGGACATTTACTAGCAAGTTATTTAAGACTCTGTGTTTCAGTTTCCAAATTTGTAACCAATGGAAATAATAGCACCTGTGTCATGCCTTGCTGTATGAATGAGCTAACATTTATAAAACACTATGTACAGTGTTTGTCCCCGAGTATAATATAGTAGGTTGGCACATGTGATTTTAGAATTGTGAGAAATGAAATTATTAGTGTTAATAATTAACTAACAATGTAAATTGTTAGTGTTAATAATATAGCAATGCCTAGAAAACTAAAATTAGGTAACCTGGTTCATCTGCTTTCTGTAGTCAAATTCACTGGGAGAGGTTTGAAAATTGTCATGTTTTTGCTTATTGAATAAAGGCTTATAAAACAAACTGTGTTTTTTCTCTTTTTTTTAAGATTTTATTATTTTATTTATTTGACAGAGAGAGAGATCACAAGTAGGCAGAGAGGCAGGCAGAGAGGAGGAAGCAGGCTCCCTGCGGAGCAGAGAGCCCGATGCGGGGCTCGATCCCAGGACCCTGAGATCATGACCTGACCTCAGCGGCTTAACCCACTGAGCCACCCAGGCGCCCCCTCATATTTTTTGAATAAAGCCATATAAACCACTTGAGCTAACTTCCTTTACTATAAAGACAATGTCTCTACATAAATCGGCATTTTTGTTTCTAATCATAGAAAAAAACATCAGTTTTTCCAGATATTGAAAAAAAATAAAACTGATATCATTCCTCTCATTTTAAAGAAGAGTTCCTAAGAAACCCTATTATCTTTACATATTGCTACATGTTTAAAAATTCTAAGCCTGGGGTTTCTATAGACTGGCAGGTTTTGTAGTATTGGGTCTGTATTACAGAATGGCTTCGGCAAGGATGAATAAGGTATTACTATTCAATCTACTCCATACGTTGCACACTGTTTGCAGTTTATAGTTATGTTTATGTAAAGTACTTACCAAAATATAATGCACGGTGCAGGCTTAGTCACGCTCAACAAATCCTTTATAGCTTTTAAAGATTCCTTAGTTAAAGAACCCTTCACGCATTGCTAAATGTAGGTATCTGAATTGATGAGCCATTAATTAATGATCCCATCCAAAATTCTTGCTCCAGGGTAACCAAAGATCTTTTTGGCCATCCGGCTTCTGTGCACCCCTCCTATGTTGGAGACCCCCCACCTTCAAGGCAATTGCAGAGTATAAAGAGAATCTGAACCTGTCCCTGGCTTCCCCAGTCTTCCTTACAAGAGGCTGCAGGCACAAGACACGCATTCTGTAGCTCAGAAACCACTCCTTGATTTGGCTAAACCCAACAGCCTGGGGAGGGATGGTGCAGTACCCACTCTGGCCAGGGGGAGGAGTGCCGGTCCAATAATGATGGCTTTTTCCAGGGGCAACAAAGACAGCAAATCCCCTAGGAGCACCAAGCTCCTGCCAGCGTGCACTGGGCCAGCCCCTGGGACTGTGCTCTTTGGTCACAGGAGCATGAAGACACCCGCTCAGTACTGTGACATTGAACATGATTTCTCACTCTCCCTCGAGGCTTGGCTTGCCTACCCTCCCAGATTCTGTGAACTATGCAAAATACTGATAGCTAATCTCATTTCTTCCCTAAAATAGTGAGGCTTGGCTTGCATTGCTGCCCATCAAGAACCCTCACGAATACAGGAGCTGAAGAATGTGCCTTACAGAAAGCCTCATGAGTGCAATCTGTTCTCACCTGGGCTAGTGATTCATTGTACTCTCTTCATCATGACTCATCTCAACCGTATGGAAATGTATACATTTCCACATTTTAGTATTTATCAAAGTTATGCATTCTTGTCTCAGACCTTGTTCTACTAGGAGACTTATTATTAATTAAGCTTTCTGGTTATTCTCACACAAGAAAGGAATTCTCTAGATACATGCACTCAGGTTATTCTCTTTCATATTCTCCAACTGCCTATAGAGAATCGTGTAAATCAGTCTCCCCAGAATAAATCCAGCCCAAGATACTTAAAAAAGACTTAAGCGCCCTAGGACATCCCGCTTGTCCAGGAAGTAATCCTTCTGGGGTCAGCCTGCCTATCGATGTCTCCTTGCAAACCTCACTAGAACTATCCCCTGTCTGTGATTTGCCTTATCCTTCTGGTCTGTTCTACACAAATATTGAAATTTATGACTGTGTTGCTATAGCTAATAGTCACTACGATATCATGATTTTCAGTTTATCAGATGGGTGGGTGGCTTTGATGGATATGAGTCCCTTCCAAGAGATGATGGAATATTTTCTCTCAGAATATACCAAGCCCACAGCTGAAGCCTTCTCTGCTGGGAGCAGGGCCCCGTGTCCTGTGTCTCCTCTGGAAAGGCCTTCTAAGCATTCAGCACAGTGGATGAAAATAGAACCATATCACATTATACAATGTCCGAATACTGTAAGCAATGGAAAGAATTTGCAAGCTTCCCCAGACAAGGAAAGAAAAAGTATTAATGAAAAGTTTAAAGAATGAGAATAGATTCAACATTCTAAGTACAGAAATTTCTCTATTTCTTTCTTCTGAGACAGAAATCTAATGGCAAATTATTTCTAGCCAAAGTTGTCCACCAAGTCAATAAGCAGAGCCGGATAATCTGGAAAGTTTTCTTATGCAAAAGGAATTACAGTTTTAATTCAGGTGAACAAATTAAAAGATTTTCACAAGTGAAGTTAATTTTGATCCTGAACTAGCAATAAATAAACAGAAAACTAAACATGCAAACAGGCTACGATCATCACAGAGCAAGACAAGAATTAGTTTCAGGCAAAATACATGCTTGTTCGGGATAGAAAAAGCAGAAAGAGACTTCTGTCCAGCAAAGGTGGAAGGATTTCAGAGAAAAAAACTACTCCATACTGTTATAGGTAGGTGGGACCTTCTACAGTTAACACTGAATTTCCTCTACGTCGTTGGCCCAGAAGCAGCCAGATGAACTGTGTGTGCAAAAAAGCGACACAGAGTAGCAGAAGACACCACCACCCTGAGGTGGACGTGCGGTGGGGGCGTGAGACGAGTTTGTAGGGGTCTATGAGGAGTGTTGATGGAGCCATCCTGACCAGATGTCGGATGGGCAGATGCCCGATGAACCCGCCGCCAGATGTCTACAGCTTCTGTGTTCGTCTTGCCATCGTGGTGCTTGAGGACTTGTTTGAAATCCTAAGAAAATGGGAACTAAGATGAAGCTTATGCTTATCCAGAAAAGAAGACTTAGTGTATAAATTAATGGGTTTATTGAAACTAGTTATATTTATATTTGTAACATGCCTGCTGTGTGTGTGTATATATACACATACACACACACTATACGTACTATATATGAATGCATGTATTATGTATGATACACACACACTATGTATATACATAATGCATATATGTGTGTTTGCAGGAAGACATACGTAGAGGCGTATAGGTATTTGAACACGTATGTACACTGTTATCGACTCAACGTCTGTACCCCCGTCCGCCCGTGTGATGGTGTTAGGAAGTGGGGCCTTTGGAGACGATCAGGTCATGAGGCGGGAGACCTTACGGCTGGGATTAGCGCCCTGAGGAAAGCGGCCTTGGAGACTCTCTCACACCTGTCATGACGTGAGCACACAGCGGGAGCAGGGCCATCGGTGCGACACGAAGAAGACCCTCGCCAGACACCAGATTTGCGACACTCGGGACACTTCGATGCTGGACTTCCCCGTCTCCAGAACTGAGGGAAATAAATCCCATAGACTGCCTCCCAGTCTATGGCATTTTTGTTCCAGCCACCCAAGGGACTAAGACACGTGTGTTCAATTCTCCTTGGATGTTGTTATTATATATTTAAAGACTAAATGTCAAAAGAAGTGAGATCAATTTATTTTAATCTCCAAAAGACAAATTAAAAAAATAAATGGTGGTAATTACATGGCACAATCAGAAAACATAGATGAGTCATAGAGATATGTCCCAATTGAAGCAGAAAATACATGAAATTGCTAAAATAATACTCAAAATGTCCAGGAAAACATATCCCATAATAAATTTGCTTAACTATTTGTAAAGATATTTTAAAGCAACCTCCAGGACATATATTTTTTAGAGCAAACTGCAATGATTTTAAAACAGTATGTTTATAATTGGACCCTAAAATATGTTTCTAAAATCTTAGTATTAGGAAGACGAATGCAAAAACGCATCAAGTCTGAATTCTCACTTTGTTATGTGTTTTTCTCAGAGCTGTAACAATTTGCCTGTAACACAAGTACTAGCCTGCATCGGCTCTGCCTTGATCTTATCATCGTCCATTTGCCAAGTGATCCCATGCTCACTGGGCTTCACTGTGACCCTCACTAAAATGCCACTGTTCACTTCTGTGCCTCTAAAATCTCTCTGGCACAAATTGGAATCAATAGCTCCTTGCCCCTTTGGAACCCAGGGTTCCACTTGTATTCTTGTATTTGAGTTCTTGTGAATTCTCGAATCCATGTTTAAATCACAAATATAAACTAATCAATCAAACAGTACTACTAGGCTAGAAGAATGTGCCAGGGCCCTGCACAGTGCAGTACCGGCCTTAAAGCCAAAGCTTTTCAGAGTGTGATGTTTGGGCGTCCATCAAGCCTTTGAAGGAAGAGTATGGTGTAGCCTCTATGAATCCAGGAAGACGAAAAATAGAGATGCCTGAATGTTTAAGAGTAGGAGTAGCCATATTTACCAGATTCTAAGTCCTTTCTTCACACGATTCTAAAACTTCATATTGAACGAGTATGGGAGAGTTTTCTTTTTGCTTTCCAAAAACTACCAAAATTTCCATTTTCCTTCTACTTTTTCTTAATCCATTTACTCTCTGGTTTTTTTGGATGATGACTTTGTATTTTGTCTTCTCTATCCAAACACCTAACTCCTCTCACCTAAGGTCATTCTCATACATGACAGTTTCCTGCTTCACTGAGAAAATAGGAGCAATGAGAAGAGAAAATCTATAGGCTCCTGACATCACCATATACAACAATGAGGCTCCCTCTCTGTGAATTCTGCACTCAGCCCTCTTCATCTAGGTGCATTTTTCTGCCACTGTCTACAGTTAAGCTTGTACACTAAATACCGTTGCCTCCCACTTTCCAAGCAGAAAAGTCCAGAAACTCCCCCCATTATCTCATGCATAATCACATTTTCTCCATCAGCTGAATCATTTTTTTCAGCAACAACAACAAAAGTTCTGATCTTAGAAAAAACCTCTTTTGCTTCCCACATCTCCCTTCAGAAACCTGCCCTCTTCTCCACCCTCATTCACTGTGAAACTTCTAAAAGGGTGGACTTAGTGGCTGCAATTCCTCTCCTTCCGTTTTCTCTTTAATCCATTTAAACCAATGTCTGTTCCTACCATTTCACCAAAACTTATCACGGAAAGATCTATGACTTCCATCTTACAATCAAAGGGTAGATTCTGAGCCGGTACATTACTGGACCTGTAAAGTAGCATTTGAAGCCACGAATCCCTTCTTCCTTACCCTGTTCCAAAATGCCACCCTCTTCTGATTTTCCTCCTCCGTCTCCATTGATCTGTCCGTGTCGTCTTCACTTGCTCTTCCTTCATCCTTCTCCACTGAATACTGGGAGGTCCCGGACCTAGTTCCTTTCCGTTCTTTGTCTTCTGCAATCTGAGGGTTTTAATTAACATGCCAACAACTTCTAAATGTACATATCATACCTGGGTTTCTCCCTTAAACTCCAGGCTCAACCCTGCAAGAGTACACACAACATCACTACTGGGATGGGCATAACACACATCTGAAAACTTTTAAAATTGAATGAATCATCCCAATTCCCTGTCTCTCCAGTTAACAGCACCTCTATACCAAAATCCAACGTGATTGCATTCTCTTATTGCTATAAAAACTATATCAATATTTACCTTCTAACCTTCTCCCTGTTACTACTCTGGACCAAACTGCAAGTAACTTTTGCCTATTTTTATTTTAATGGATTTCTAGCAAAGATCCTTGCTTCCTTCTTAACTCTCCTATAATCTATTCTTAATACTGAAGTTAGAGTGATCTTTTAAAACACATGTCAGACTACGCTCCTTTGCTGAAAACCCTCCCATGGTTTTTCATCTCATTAAGAGTAAAAGTCAAGTCTTTGCGATGCCTCCTAAAGCCCTCACAGGGCTGAGCATCCATGGTCTCTCTGACTCATCCGCTCCTGTTTACCCCCCCGCTCTCTTCACTGCAGCTACACAGAATTCTTGGCTCTTTTGTGGCTTGGTACTTGCCCCCAGATAATCTGAATGCCGTTCTCTTGTCCTCTTTAGGTTTTTGCCCACAAGCTACATTTCAATGAAACCTAATTTTCCAACCTGTTTACATCAACACACACACATACACACACACACACACCCCAATACACACACACACAGCCTCTGTACTTCTTATATTCCTTTTTACTTTATATTTCTCGATAGAAATTTTCATCACCTGAAACATATCATAATTACTTACTTCATTGGCAACCTTCCCACCTCCATGGAACACAAACTCGATAAGGTTATAAAACGTGTTGTACGAGTGAATGAAAAGCAGTCGGTAAAATGATGGTGCATTTCAGAGTCGAGAGCACTTCAGAATAGAGGAAATACAGCAAATCCTACATTTTAAGTGTAGGCTTTTGAGATTATTTTTGAACGAGCTAGGGACATAATTGCAAATATTCACACTACAGCGGAAGTGCATCTTATTATAGACAGCTGCCTCTAATCTCAGCTCAGCCTTCAATGGCGTTCGAACGTATCTCTTACAACCTTGGTCACATCTCGATCCTTTCCCCTGGAGCAGCTATTTTTAATACTAGTCCTGTTAATTCACTTACATTTCCTAAATCACTTCATTCTCAACAGATAATCCCAGCTTTTACTTCAAAAAGTTATTAAAAATGAAAACACCCCGGCAGCCTGAAATTCTGCATTCTACAAAAGCCGGTTTGAGGTGTAAAGTCTACAGAGTGGAAAGAGAGTGTGGACAAGAGACAGAGAAGGAGTTCTGATTATATTTTTGTTTTCTTTCTCGTTCTATGCAAACAAAGTACCATACACTTGTTGTCCCTAGCGTTTCGACCAAAAATTTCTTCCCTCATAGTACCAGTATTGATTCATGCATATTTATTACGTATTCTGGGTTATAATCCAATTATACTTCATTTTCTGGTCAAATTGTGCCATCTTTGGCCACTAGTAATCCTTTCGTTTGTCTTCTGTGCGCCACTGATATTATTGTGGGTTGGTGATTTTTGTTGTTGTCATTTGGTTGGTTGTTGGTTGGTTTTAGGACTTCTTTACGTTTAGGCACTATAATATGTTCCAGACTTATATATCCTTTGCCCCGTCTTGGCATCACTCATTTCTCCAAAGACTCTTAATTCCTGTTCTGCAAGAACGGTATGACAAACCAAAATCTGGGTGATCTCAGCTGACAGAGAAAGGAAATATATATGTGCATACCGCCCTGTGTGTATACCAGTATCTATAAATGTGTCTGTAAGTAACCATCTCTTTATATATTAAGCTTACGGTGAGGTTATTCTGATATGTCCGACTCTAATCCATAACCATAGGGATCATTCCAGCCATCTTTTTGGTTTACCTGTTATCTTCCATTCCAACACTGAGAAATCTGGTTCCTATCATCCTTCATCCATTTATATATTGTTCAGGTCCAGAATACATGTATAGCAATTTAAGAATTGCTTCCCAGACTCCAGTGGAAAACAACTTTGCTAACCAGAGTTATTAGAGTAATTCTGTGTCTTAGGGTTATTCTCTATAAAACAGAATAACAACCATATCTACTGCGCATGAACTGCAAGTGTTACAGATTAATACATGTAAACTACTCAGTAAAGAGCCTTTCATATACCTAGTACCCTGTACGTGTTGGCATTTGTTGTTTTGTTACTATTAATTAGTAGGACGTGAGTTTTCTAGCCCTGACTTCTGTATACTAGGTGGGTCACCTTGACTAAATCATTAACTTCTTAAAATATAAGTATATTTATTGTTAAAAATGTGAGCGATACAAAAAGGTCTTTCAGAGTTGGTATAAAATAAGTCAGAGCTTATTTAAGAGGGGTACCTGGGTGGCTCAGTCTGCTAAGCATTTGACTCTTGGGTTGGGTAATGGTCGTGGGTTCATGAGATCGAGCCCTACATTGGAACCTGCCCTTGGCATCCCCACTGCTTCTCCCCCTGCTGTCTGCTTCTCTCCCCTTCCCACTGTCCTTCCCATTACTTGTGCGTGCTCTCTCTCTCTCTCTCTCATAAATGGAAACAATATTTTTTTAAAAAAGAACACCGTATATTCTACACGTTAATTATAAAATTGTGTACATACGTCTCTACCTATCAACCTATACTTATCTTTATGCTTGTATCAATACAGCGGTTTTCATATATTTTAGTAATTGATAAAGTTGCCACATTTTAGAGGGTGATGAATTCACAGCCTATTTTTTAAGAACTTCTTTGGTCATTTGAAATCAATGACATACTTTCGGGGGTCGTGAATTGACCGCCCGTTTTGTAAGAATTTCTTTGTTTATTTGAAATCAACTAAATACACTAAGTATAGTTATGGGTTAATCTTCCATTGCTTTGTCTTAGTTTTCCTCCAGTTTTTCTATTTATTTTAACCATGCTATCGATATTTCCAACATTAAACATGTGATATTTGTAGGAAGGAACACTTTCACCCCATCCAATATTTCTTGTCTGAGGAGGGCTGTTTCTTAAGCCCTTGTAAGCTCACAACACAGCCTTTGTTCCTCGCATGGATGTATCATATGCGACTTGGTTGCTCGATCGTAGTCAGTGATCCTCCCTCTTGCGTCAGCGGAGTTAATTTCCCCAGAATCCTCCGCACCCAGGGGCAGTACTAATCTGTTTCTCCACCTCTTTCTACGAAAGCCATATGTGGCTGGGTGAGAAGCAGGTGCTTTGTGAACTTTCTCCAGGCGGCTTGCCTTTACTTGACTTTTCTGTGGAGGAGGAGAGAGCAAAGTCACTCTGAACAATCCACTCAGGGCTGGTGTTCTGCAGGTGGCCTTGCCGTTGTCGTGTTTAGATGTCACCATTTTAAATGGTCTAAGGCTTGGCCACATGGTTAACTATGTCGAATATCAACTCTGCCTTAAGTTATATCCTCTGTCTCATCCTTGAGAAGTTACAAGACTGATCCTTTTTATTCTCTACTTACTGAGGATTTAACTACTTTCCTTCTTATGTAGCAAATGGTTTGTAACTCCCAGAAAAGAAGTGCTATGTATTGCGTCCACTGGAAAGCTCAGGGTGCCATGTTACACTAACCCAGGGATTACCACTCACGGTGTCTTTCATGATAAATGTACCCCCCGAGCACAAGTATGCAGCATCCCAACAAATATGTCAAGTGAAAAAGTACCTGTCTTTGAGTACAAATGAGTATACTGAATGGCTCTTTAGAGATTCGAGAATTATTTCATAAATCCACAACTAATTCTGAACATTTATATCAATTCTTTTTGTCCGTGTTTTTGTCTTAAGATAAATTATGTTCAATAGAAATAAGTAACTGAGGTACTAACACACACACATACATACAGACACACACATGCTGCACACACCCACACACACACACACACACCGTATCTCCTCATACTAAATTATTCACTTCAAGGCAGAACTTATTAAAGACACTGGACTATGAAAAATCAGGGCTGTTCTTCCCTGAGTTTTATAGCATCTTGAGTTGCTGGCATTTGAGAAAGGGAAGGAAATAGTGACATTGGGATCTTGCTTCCTATTAAGCTTGGATCTGTTCTACACCACAAATACCATCATCCCAATTGACAAAGGCGAGGGGCTTGTGAACTTAACAGATGGCCTTTTCATAATTCCCCCCCCCCCACTTTTTTAAACTGGTTCTGCTTGTCCTCAAAGCTGTCTTGGACACCTGTTTTAGTTCAGCACAATATCTACAAAAGTATCAGGAATTGTGAAGTTGTATCTACGGTGAATTCAGGATGCACATGGTGTGAATTTCCCCAGGTTCTGTACACGATAAGAAAGACTCTTGCTATGGAAAGCACAGACACACACAAAAGTACAGGGCACACTCCCTGCCCTCAGAAATCCGCTGTCCAGCTGGAATTACTGAACACACAAGCACAACATGGTTAATATGCCATATTCGATGGAGAAAGTAGGGAAAGCATTGAGAAGTAATTCCTTTTAAGGGAATGTTACCTACTTCGGCTTTGTTAATTGTGCATGTCAACTTTGTAGATCCATAGGACCAGAGTAAAAGTGGCCAGGCTGAACACCCGAAGGAAGGTTTAAGAAGTAACTGGTTCAAGAAGGATAATTTAATAGCCTGTCCATGAAATTTAGATTAGGAACATGTGCGTGCGCATGTGTGTTCTTGTCTGTGTATCTAATCCGTCCATCAGTTCATACCAGGTTATTCCTCACAGCCCTAGTTGTAGAGAGCAACAAAGCAGTAGACAGACACATAGCATGTAAGCGAAAAACCTGAAAGATTCCACCGACTGGGATGAAAAGAAACCACTATAATCTCTTTTGTTTGTGATATAAAGGATTGTAATTATACTCCCGCTAAGAGGCTATAAAAGAAAACTGATCAGTAACTTGAGTCACGTGGTAAATAATAACCGTTCTTAAGGTTAAGTAAACCCCCTAATCTTCCTGTGGTCAGCTGCCGTGCGGGGCCTCACACAGGGGAGCTGAGAATCGGATCACAGTCAGGACTGGAACACTGGTCAACCTTTCCACGCGGGACCAAACAGAAGATAGAGAATGTAGTGATAATTTACATTCCCCGAGAGTGGTGCCGGGTTTTTCCACCAGCAGCATCTGGTTTTCCCAGAGCTGAGCTTCTACAACTTAAAGGTGAATCACTTAAGAATCTTGTTACAATGCAGGTTCCAATTCACCTTTGTCTATGAAGGAGTCAGATCACTTCATTCCAGCAAAATCTTGGGAGATCGCGAATGCCATTTGGGAAGTTTGAGTAGCAAGGCTCAGGGAGCTTTCTGTCCCAGGGCCTGGAATGAAATAATCGGCTCAGTGCTTCTGCCTCTGGAGGCTTTATAAGAGAACCACTGTGGGGATACACCATTCCAAACTGTATTCAAATTCATTCCAACTGTATCCATTCCAACTGTATTCAAATCCAAACAAAAACCTTTACCGATGGGGCAACCAAATCCACAAAGTGAAGTATAGTATAAAAGAAAAAGTTAGGATTTTCATTAACTTAGGAGTTTCCCAATCCAAGAAAAAATACAGACCTTGTGTTTTTAGAAATGTGTCTCATGATCTCTCTCCTTGGATTCTTCCTCTCTTGCTCCTTTTCTCTCTCTGTCCCCCCTTCCTTCCCCAACCCCATTTTGTTCCCCTTCCTGTCTTTACTTTGAAGTTCCTATCCATGGACTCCCTGTGGGTCATGCAAATTACAAGTGTTGAGACCATTCCTATTTTTGTAATTTTTCAGTGACTTTGAAATTATTTCGAAACAAAATGTTCAGAAAAGGTTTCATGCAGAAAGAATGAAAAGAACGAGGTTACGTAATCACAACCCAAAACCATTTCTGTTGAATCATATTATTTCTTCATCATCTGATTTTGCATTTCACATACACGCACACACTCACACACATTCATACACACACATTCTTACACACACACATGCATATATATGTGTATGCATATGTGTATGCTTAGGCTTACTTTTGGGGTATGTATATATATTTTCCATATATGTCTATATGCCTAGATTTACTTTTGGTGAGTGAAAACAGTATTATATACCAAAGGATTGTTCTACGTACTGTTGACAATATTTCATACAGGGAGGAACTGACTAGTTAAGTTTATAATCAGTGCTGCTCTCATTGAAATAGCTGTGTCCCATTTCTCTCTTCCCTGGGACATGTTGACAATTATTAGTGCTGATGATTCGGAAAGTAGGTTAATTTCTGGAAGTCATGCTTTGCTTATGTTTATATTGCAGTTTTTCTAAAATATGATTTTGCCTATCTTTGATCTTTCCAAGGATTATTCCTTTAATATTTTATGATGTAAAGAAAATAATCACTTCATTTATGCCACTCTCTTTTTCTTATACTACTTTCAATGTAAAGATAAGCCGACTACAGTTTTTGAAGTGCCAAATCATCCGCTGTCGGCAATTTTATCTTAAATGCCCCTTAGATTCAATCCTATTCTTTTGGGTTTGGAATTAAAAATAGATTCTGGCTTAATAATCCAGTTTTTCTAAAATTCTTCAATTTAACATTTCAAGTCATCTTGGTTCTAATTATTATAAAAGTCTAAGCTAGCTAGCATTGATGCTTTGTTGGCAATAAAGTTGAACGTAAAACTTTTTTTTTTTCCAAAGGAAGCGTAAAAGTAAATCACGTTAGAGGGAGAGATTTGAAAGGATTGTTAATAGCTTTATAAACACCTCCACAATGTTAGAAGAACTGTGAGGAGTGTTTTTTAATAGTTGGGCTGGGAAAGAGAAAAACAGAGGGGATGTTGCAATGCAAAAGGGAATTGTTAAATTTGTTGCCAACGACAGCACAGACACTTCTGGAAAATAAGCAAATCCATCTCCAGAGGCGCCCCCCTCCCGGCCCACCCCCACCCTCCTGCGGCGCCAGGAAAATGGAGATGCATTTGGTAGTGCGGTGGAAGCTTGCAGGTTTGCTCATGTATATTGGCTTTTTAAAAATAGGCACTCAAAAATTTCAGATGCGCTCTGTTACAGAATTTAGTCCCAGTGGCAATGGGACTCTATCTTCCTCTGCTTGTTTGCTCCTATGGCATCGACTGACAGTTCTAATCACTCTTTCCATGGAAATGAACATTATGACAACATTTGTTCTAAGAAATTCATGGAAACAATTCAATGACTTTATTCACATATTAGTGAAATGAGCGATTTGGATTATTCAGTTTTACATCGGCTTCTAAGTCATTCGTCTTTTTTTTTTTTTTAGATGAATGTGAGTTCAAGTTAGAAATGAGCTTATATTGTTATTTGAATTAATTATAGATAAAGGATATTAAGTAGACTTATGTTGGTTTATTATCATGGTACTAAATTATAGTGGGCTTAAATGGTTATTAGCTATTTAGGTTTTCCAAAATTATATTAGAAATTGTGGTTTAAACCTTAATTTCATGGCAATAAATTGTATGATAGTCATATAAATAAATTTATAATGAGTTCTTATTATATGATAGATATTTTTTTGTATGTTATATCTAATCCTTATAGGAAACTATAAAAGAAAGATATTTCTCTTCATCTGAATATATTCGCATCTTTTAAAAAAAATTCTGGATAGTGCTCGCTTCGGCAGCACATATACTAAAAAAAGTTCTGGAGAGCAACTAAACTGAGTATTTTCACTACCCCTATTTTAACTCAACCTCCCATACTTGGTATTCCTTGAATTAAGACATTATCTCCCACTCAGACTTCCAATCTCCTGATTATCTTTTTTATCCTTTGAAGTCTCTGGTTTAATATGAATTTTCTGTGGAAATTCTCCTTTTCCTCAATAAACTAGGTCACTTGCCCCTGCTCAAAGTTCCTACACGACTTTCTCAGTTTTCCCATTTTGTTTATTTGGTTGTCTGAACCTTCTTCTCATCCTGATTCTGTGCCGGCTGAGGTCCTAACTCTCCTGCTTGGGAATGCACCCACGGGTTTAACATGGCGTCTGCTGCACGATCATGGCTCATCAAGCATCGGTTTGTGCGTCCATGGTAGAATTCCCATTTAGA
Organism: Meles meles; assembly: GCF_922984935.1. Taxonomy (NCBI): domain Eukaryota; kingdom Metazoa; phylum Chordata; class Mammalia; order Carnivora; family Mustelidae; genus Meles; species Meles meles. The sequence continues at coordinate 86,594,954 of NC_060077.1, read as the reverse complement.
TTAAAAACTAAAGTTCAAGCCAAAAAAGTGAGCATGAGAAGTCCAACAGTCAAGAAGTGACATAAATGGGATCCCAAGTAAGATGGTTTTCATATAAATCTTACATTGTCTTCAACAACACAGGTCCCCTTAACATGGACATATGGTTAGTTCATGAACACAGAAGTAACCTCTGGTCTAGTTTCTGGAAAGATACAATTCAGAAGAATGTTAGCATCCAGTGCATTCAGATTTAAATATCTTGGGCTAGGCACGTGCTCTTTATCAGTAGTAACGGAAAGACAGGACATTAAGAGTTCATTTGATGTTGGATTGGACAGGAACCACCTAACCAGAATCTTTAGGAATATATATGATGGCTTTCATTTAACAAATGAAATGCAATAATAATCAATACAGAATAAAGAAAGGATGAGACAGAATGTGTTAAACACATATTAAAATACACTTGCCCTATATTAAAATATGCTTTATTGACCTTGTACCTTGTAGGCACTACCCTGTTACTTTTTTTTAAAATATTTTATTTATTTGATAGAGAGAGATATCACAAGTAGGCAGAGAGGCAGGCAGACAGAGAGGGAAGAAGCAGGCTCCCTGCTGAGCAGAGAGCCTGATGTGGGACTCGATCCCAGGACCCTGAGATCATGACCTGAGCCGAGGGCAGAGGCTTAACCCACTGAGCCACCCAGGCATCCCTACCCTGTTACTTTTTAAAGGTGATTTCTTTTACACCTAGAAACAGACTGCAAAAGTCCAGATTTTGGGGGCACCTGGGTGGCTCAGTGGGTTAAGCCTCTGCCTTCGGCTCAGGTCATGATCTCGGGGTCCTGGGATCGAGTTCCGCATCAGGCTCTCTGCTCGTTGGGGGGCCTGCTTCCTCCTCTCTCTCTCTCTCTGCCTGCCTCTCTGCCTACTTGTGATCTCTCTCTGTCAAATAAATAAATAAATATCTTAAAAAAAAAAAAAGTCCAGATTTTTACCTTTTGCAATAGTAAATTCTCAGCCAGACCACAGTAATAAATGTATATGGAATTACTTTCAAGTCTCAGCTAAGGTATCTGATTTCTTATTACCATAAACAGATCTCAACCACTTATACAGCCTCAAAATGGTCAGAATAAGAACAGATTTAAAGAAAATTTCATCACCTTCCTCCATGTGCCGGTTTACTAACACTGAATTCGTTTTTTGCCTGATAAACTTTGATTTTCCACATAGAATTTTAATACAGTGGGCTAATACAATAGAAGTGCTTTGTTGCTCTCTTGACTCTCTTTTCTTGGCAACCAGTAAAGAAACTGACCAGACCTTCACCTGTTTTGTGTCTTGTTATATATTAAAGTTCTGAATCTCATTGCTTGTGAGTTCTATAGCCTTCGAGAGGTTGTTTTCAATTTTCCTCGATGGTGATGATGATGATGATGATGATGATTGCTGTTGTGGTAGTGATGACGATGATGATGATGATGATGTCCAAGGCAAATGATACATAGCATCCTCTCGTGACCTCCTAGGTATCATACATACTGCATCCTCTTTGACTCTGAGGGTGTCTCTTTCAGTTGAAGGCAGAAGGCAATATGATACTGTATCACTGGAACAGGACTGCACTTGGCCACTCTACCTTCTTTGTGTTGACTCTAGCATAGGTTCTCTTCTTGCAGGGACATAAAAGAAACTTGTCACTTAACATTTTACCAGAAAAGCATTATTCAAACACTTTTTGTCCAACTAGGATTTGACACTGCTCTCAAATTCCACAGACCCCGGGTAGGCATCTTTCAAAAGTTCAGTTAGACTCACCATCATTTTCTGTCCAATTCCATTTACACGCGTATATACTGACCAAAACATCTCTCTTTATGCAACGCCATTTAAGAGAGAGAGGGAACGAGCAGAGGGAGGCAAATCTCCAAGGTGAAAACAGCCTGATAGTTTGAAAAATCTTCTCCAAACGAGTTTCTGATTTGCTTGGAGGGCAATGTGGGGGTGGTGAGGTACGATTGGTCAACCCATCCCATCCCAAAATATCAATCATCAGCAGATGATATAAAGTAAAATAACATATAAGTGTAGAATTTACTAGTCTTTCCTACCCAAATCCTTCAGCCAGTAATTACTTCTGATCTTACATAGCCTGATCTTCGTGCATTGACAGTGTCTGTCTTCAGAACACCTTGCTATGTGAGGTGCGTGGAACTTGCAGCAGGGTTAACAATCACACGCTGTTCGCCGTTCCCTTCTGCCGTCTGCAGGGCTATTAGGCGATGTCTTCACCAGTGTGTCTGGGTGATGCAATCTGTCAGTCTCCCTAGCAGAGCCGGCTGGAGGGTATGACGCGCTGATCTCAAAGAAACAAAAGACTGTTTTGATCGCTGAAAGGAGGACACCTGCAACACCCTGTATTGTAATCTTAGCCTCACACCTGGCAAATCCAGACAAGGCAGAGAACTGTTGTTCAGCAAAGCAGCAGAAGAAAAAGTAATGTGATTCTGTCTTTCTATATTTTTCCTCTGAGACCCAGTTAAGTCAAAGGCTGTGATTCAGAAGAATTTGTTAATTTGCCATATGTGATTCTAAAACAATATTATTTTCTTTCAAAATGTGAAGCTTTATGGACTATGGAGGACTCCCTTTTGTTTTTGACAATTGTGCTTACTTGTAGGCATCATATTAAGGAAATCAAGAGTGGATTTCACAATCTTATTTTTAATCCAGATCAATATAGCAGTAAACGCAGCATAATAGTAACAGAGCTGGATGGAGGGTCTGTAGAAGCGGATTTTTATGACTGCGCCGTTAACTATTGGTGACCTTGAACAAGTCATTTCTGCTCGCTGGGTCTCTCTCTCTTTTTTTTTTTTTTTTTCATTTTTTTAGAAGGTTTATTTATTTGCCAGAGAGAGACACCGTGAGAGAGAAAACACAGTGTGAGTGAGAGAGGAATGAGTGAGTGAGGAGTGAGAGAGGGAGACGCAGGCTTCCCGCTGAGCAGGAAGCCGGATGCGGGGCTTGATCCCAGGACCCCAGCATCATGACCTTATCTGAAGGCAAGATGCTTAACAACTGAGCCACTCAGGCGCCCCATGGGTCTCCATCTTCTTATTTGTAAGATGCAAATGGCAGGAAAACGCTTTTTGTAAGAGCAGTTTTTCACTGACAGAGCAGAATTACTTGGGGATCTTGTTAACAGTACAGGCTCTGAGGCAAACCCATGGGGACTCTAATTTAGTAACTGAAATGAAGTGAGAGAGACCGTATTGGGTAGGGCGCTTCCCAAGTGATTCCAATGCACGAGCCAACAGACTGGCATCCGACAACAACAAGGGAGATGATACCTGTGATCCCTTTAAGTTCTAGATGAAATTCTTTCCTGAGGTAGATCCTGGCTGCATGTTGGAAGCACCTAGCACTCCTGTGAAAACTTACCGATGCCAGGAGCCATGTTCTAGTCTTCGGTTATCATCGGTCTGGGGTAGCGCCTGGGCAGAAGCATGCGTATCATGCCCCCAGTGACTCTAAGGTGATTCCAAGGAGGGATGCCCCACTTCAGCAGGCTTGGTTGGATTTGACCCCCACTAACAGAGGGCCTATTACATGTCCCGTGTCTGCCCCCTGGTACACGCTTTCTGGACACGTGGTGTCATCTCCATTGCACACAGGTGGAAGTGGGGCTGCAGATGAGTAACTTGCCAGAGGTCAAATAGTTCCTGAGAGGAAGAGAGAGTCCCCTGCGCTCCTTCCAGCACACCGCACTGCCTTTCATTGGCTTACGGAAGAGATACACTGCACCGACATCAGAACTGGACTAACTAATCAGATTTGGCCAGATTCCCAGTTTTCCTAATTCCTAGAATGATCAAAAGAGCTTCCTTATGGGAACTCAAACTACTACACACTATCAGGGGACTCAGTTTTATGAACTATCCCGGGTCAAATTCAACGGACATAATTATGCAAATAAATCTCAGCACACTTCTTCAGAGTCCCCCTTTCATGACCCATGGCCAGATTTAGTACTAGTACAAAATCCCTGCATTAGGGCTCAGTCTTTGAGTGCCAAACCAATTAAGAAATTGCCAAACTTTTTTGGAATAGATCATGCTGGTTCTGTTTTAGGAAGCAGCCTCGTTAGACATTTTAATTAACTCCGACTGTAGGTCAATAAGGCACTTGTAGAAAAGCCAACAATCAGGTTGAGGTTTTCAAAAATGTTAATTTTCTTTTTCTGGAATAAATATTTCTAGTCCAAAGTGTTATAATATAACCAGGTGGTAAAGTCATAATGTCTCTGAACTATTTCTTGCATTTCTTGGTAAGTTATTCCATAAATGGGTAAACATTTCACATGTAGAGAATTCGAATTACTAAGATTTGCCTTAGTCACTGAAAATATTCTAAGAACTTTGCTAAATATACCTCTTGGGATACTTATTCTGCAGGTATTTAGCTTACATATTCAATTTTATGATCAGTGTCAAATATTGGGTTTACAATATCATGCCTTTAAGATACTGAGGATGAATATCTGTGGTGATGAGATTACGGATCCCTAATGGAGTTCACGTATCAGACTTAAGACTGTATTCATAAGACTTTGACTGAATTTAAGGATATGTTTATCCCTCTTTGGGGTTTTTTTACTTGTTTGTTTATTTAAACTTGTAAATATTTGTTTCAGTCTTCAGATCCTGGCTCCTTCTTCCCATCTGGTTTGTTCCCATGCGCTAAGTCACTAACCTCAACTTACTGTTGACTCTTTCTTCACATCGGGCTCTGTTAATCCACCAACAGCTTTTTTAGTGTCTAACCCCACCTTGCCTTCAATAATTCTAACTCGTGATAGGTGCTAAAAGGACTAACAGAAACTCTGTTCAATGTTATTTATAGGAACCATGAAGACAGCATATGTCTGAGTGACCCAAGACAGGTTCTAACTTTAATGAAGTTGTCCACCATCCGTGATTCCTACAAAAGGTCCTCCAAGCCATCCCAAAACAGGGTTTCACAAGCCTTGGCAGTCATAAGATTGACTATGACTTACGACTATATGGCTACACAGACTCGACTTGTGATTTCTTGATTCCTATTTATTGAAAATTTCCTTCCACTCCTATTTCATTGTGTTTTCATCAGGCACGCCACAGCACCATCATTTTAACTGCATTCTGGCTGACTGTCCCCTTGCTTCATAGAGGTGATTTTCTGCCCAGAGACTTAATACAGAATGCTGGATAGTAGTCTACTGTGTATCTTAAATTGCACTCAAGGAATTTGGGTTTTATCTGTAACGTACGTTCTGCAAAATTATCTTGTTTATTGACTGGGCAGACTATAAATAGAGTAAAATAAACCTGGAATTATTTCATTTGTCAAAGTACATTATCTTTTAAAACACAGATAATGTTATCAGTGTCTTTGAAGTTAATTAGCACTTTTCATTTGTTTTGCTAATCTAATGGGACATAGAAAGGGAAAAGTTCTATTATGAATGCACTTTTGTTCAGAGTAACTTCATCCTGCAAATAAACAATTTTAAAATGTTTATCCTGAAACCTGAAAAAAGAAAAAAAAAACAGAAGTGGGTAATAAGGTATTTTGCTTGATTATTATTAATCTACACATTACACGACACATTATACTATATAGACTAATAAAGGCCGAATTAGATATCTCTAGCTGAGTAGTTTTAAGAGTTTATGATACAGCCTTAAAGACGATTTCATCAGAATGACTCCTCTCTGAAGGAAAAACAAAACAAAACACATAATTGGTTTGACTCTTATGGCTGTTGACTGGCACTTTTGATCCAGCTGTTCCATTTGGTAAAAAAGCAAGTCTTTGGACTTGTGTAATAATGAAAAAGACCCAGTAAAATATAGAACTAAGCGGGACACCTGGGTTGTTCAGTCAGTTATGCAACTGCCTTCGGCTTGGGTCATGATCTGAGGGTTTGGGGATCAAGTCCCACATGGGGCTTTCTGCTCAGCAGGGAACCTGCCTCTCCCCCTGCCTCTCCCCTTGCTTCTCCCCCTGCTTCTCCCCCTGTATCTCTCCTGATCGTACTTTCTCTCCATCTCAAATAGATAAATTATATACATACACACACACACACACACACACACACGTGTGTGTGTGTGTGTATAACTAAGCAAAAAATGTGCTGTTTGTGTACTCATCTTCCCACTGTAGGAATGAAAATCTGCAATAGTTGTCAATTGCTGCCCACTTTAGCATATCTGAAAGAGTCTTTAATTTGGGATTGAATGAAGAAAACACAGAAGGTAACTGGAATCATACTATACATAAATATATATGACTATAGATTGACTATGTATATTCTATGAATCAATCAACTTATAAAATCATATACAAGCTAAGAAAATTGTGTGTGCATATATATGTATATGAAGTCTGAATGAGTATAATTACATGTTTATTGTAATTTTAAAAAAATTGGATAACGGATAACCAGGAAACAGCCCTCACCAACAGGCCAAATCTGCCAGAGCACCATAGATCTTGAACTTGCAGCCTCCAGAAGAAATAAATTTGTATTATTCATAAGCCACCCAGACTAAAGTACTTCATTACAGCAGCCAGAATAGGCTAAGACAGAAGTTCACGGAGAGTCCAGTCGTGCAGCTGGCTAGGGTAGTTGCCTAAAACACCGGGCGGGAGAGGCTTTCCACAGAGAGCAGCAGAAGGCCTTGTGTTCTGGGACACCTGGATGGAGGAGTTCAGTCTCAATCAAGCTAACTCTCAGCAGTGTTTAAAATTCATTTCCTCTTTAAATCATCTTAACCACCTAATGAGTTAGGTACTATCCTTACAGCTATTTTTATAGTTGTGTTAGCAGACGCTACAGGAGTGAAAATTGTGTTATGAGGCATTTCAGGCATTCAACCACACATCTGAATCTCGAACCAAATTCTGTGATACTATATGACCCACATGCCAGGCTCCTTAGGTCAATTATAATTTTGGTAGACGCTACATTTCTATATTAGCAAATATTCAGGAAACAAACGTGTTTGAACCATTTATAATTGATTCCATTTGGCTGGAGATTTTGTTTGCATAACTGTAACTCCAGCTCTCTCTTTCCCCACATTTTGTTTTAAAATAAAGATAAATAGGGGCGCCTGGGTGGCTCAGTGGGTTAAGCCTCTGCCTTTGGCTCCGGTCATGGTCTCAGGGTCCTGGTATTGAGCCCCACATCAGGTTCTCTGCTTGGCAGGGAGCCTGCTTCCCCCTCTCTCTCTGCCTGCCTCGCTGCCTACTTGTGATCTCTCTCTCTCTGTCAAATAAATTTAAAAAATAAATAATTATAGGTATAGCTGCAAATACAGAGATACATAGACATAGCTCACAGGTACCTCTAAAACCTATAGAATATATTTGTTTCTGGGAGAGACACATAAATGGTAATTTGATGAGTTATGTCCTTATCACAAATTAATGATTTCTAGATGAAAATAATCCCAGATTATAATTAAAAGATTAAAAATTAAAAGATTATGAACGAGTTTGCACTAGTCTCGCGTTATTTCCATTCGCCTGGCATTCCCTGTATTCCTTAATGTTACATTGTGATATTTCTTCCCAATACACGCACACTGCAACATCGTTTCCATGACAAACATCTTTTCTCAGGTGAGTTTCTCATGGAAGATAGCTGTCTCTGTTCTCCCTCTGTCCCTATCTCTCTGTCTGTTTCTCTCTATATCTAGCATCTCTCTTTTCTTTGTCTCTGCCTCTCCCTACCCTGTCCCTTCCCCTCCCTTGGTAAAAACTGTATATAGTAGCTAGAAGACTTAAGGCAGAGGAGTTTAAAAAGCATTACGTTCACCTTGCAAGTCTTCATTGAAAACAACTCTCCCAACTGAGGCCAAGAAATGGTCACACGTAAAAATTCTATTGATTAATTCATGATTTTGGTGCTGTTTCCTTATCACTGAACCATCCTGATCTGTGACACAGACGTTAAATTCTCAAAGTAAAGATTTCAGTTGTACTGAATTATGTTTGCCTTGTTTTGTCATGTTTTCAGAAAGTGTTTTTTATCTGCTTTTGTCAACTTCAGGTGGCAGTTTCCATTAACGCCACTTGCGTGTCATCGGAAGAAAGAGGCTCCTACTAGCTTCCATATGAATGCCGCACCTGCTGCCGTGACCAGGCTAGGTAGAGAAAGCCGGGTACATATTTTCTTTCTGCAGTTTGGGGTTTACCGACACCCTTTCCTGGAAGCCTAGTTAGCAAAGATTAGCTCAACCAACCAAGGGAAAATAGCTCCAGTCCCCCGCCCCTTCTGCTACTTAGGAGATGGAGAAATATAGCCGTCACCTTTTACCCGTTTGCGTTAGGTTTCTGATCCTAGGGGCCCAACACACACTCCCCAGGCTCTCAACAGTGTGGAATCGACTATCCCCTACATTCTCCCCCCTCATTGCCTGAAATTTCCAGGGACGCTTTACAAATCATTTGAGTTCATTCGGTCTTTCCAGGGTGCACCCACCTGCCGGGGTCCCACACACCTGTTCCATTAGTCCCTTAGCCCATCACACATCAACTTCGTTAGTGTAAGAATCCTCATGGCCTCTGGCCCCCTTAACTTCTTCACCTGTGGACTGCTTACAAGAAGGTCATGAGCGTAACACGAGTGCGTTCCTTCGCGTCACCGATGAGGAAACTGCACACAGAGTGGTCTGAAGCCAGAGGACCATAGGACTGGGGCCCAGCCAATCTCCACGTTCAATTTGCTGTATTCAATGTTAATCTCTCTCCTGGAAATTAACTTCTTAGAAACCTGTATTTTTAGCCTCAAAGTGTTCAGTGTTACTAAGAAGTAGTCAATTACCAGGACATTTTTCTGTTCCATGTATTTGGATTTATTTTTAAATGACTTGGGTTCTCTTTTCACACTGATACCATTCTCTTCAAAAATGACTTCGAATATTGTGTTTGCTCCTTTTAATGCTAAATCTCGGCAAAATACATCATCATTCAGCTGAAATCAGCTTTTTGACAATGTCCTTCCCATTTTGACTGTCACTGTGACTTAGCTGGGTAATTCCAAACCACAGTCCTTATCTCTTTGTTCAGGTTTTTCTGCCTTCTTATTGGTCTTGTCAGTAGAATGAGATTCTTTTGCATAAATCTCTTTTGTGTTTTACCTGAATTCAACTATACTTCATATTTAAACCCTGTCAGCTTCCCAGTCAGTGTGTCCTTTCCTGTCAACAGGGGGATTATATATCATCCAGAACAATAATTTCATATTTTGTCAAGTTTTCTGTCTTATTCTGTGAGCTTGTTCAATGTTTCCTACCAAAAAAAAAAAAAAAAAATGTTTCTATGCATGGCAATGCTGCTTTTTCACACAAAATGCTTGAATGGTACAAGTGCATTTTATTTTATCAAATATCAAAATCTACGACTACGAGTTGTTCAATATTTTGATATTTCAAATTTACAAACTTTCTTCCTAAATGTATCACATTTATGTAATGGTTATCTTTTCAGAGGACGTTCACATACATTACTTGACTTGTTCATCACAGTATCCCATGAGTTAAGCAGACAGAGCCGATGGTGTTAAAATAACCGTTCTGGATGTGAAAACTATGGCTCTGGGAGGCTGCAAGTGACAAAGTCAAACAGTTAGTGAACAAAGAAACCTGAAGGAGATGGTACAATTTTTTATTAGTGGCAAAGTGATTTTTCTAAGGGATCACACTTCACGCATATCAGGCCCGTGAAATGCTTTGAATTTCATTTTTAAGAATCCTCTCTCATTATTCTATGCACATTCATGCATTTTTTTCAACAAGGAGTGATTCATTTGCCTACTATGTGCTCAGGTTCCGGTGACATCCAGTCATGACCACGACCCCATAGCGATGGCACCGACCTTGTAGAAGGATGACAGAAACAAAATTTCCCCTCTGTCAGTGAGTGCTAAGTGCAGTAAAAGGGGGAAAGAGGGAGAGAAACAGGAGACAGAGATGGACCATAGAGGGTTATTAGTGAAATCTTCCTGAAAGGTAGCTTGGTAATGGAGACCTAAAGAAAAAAGGGAGCAGGTCACGTGGTGGTCTGATGAGAAAGATTTCCAGATTTCCTTCTTTCACTCGAAGACCTTCTACCTGTTTGGCATACCACCATAGTGTCATCCTTTCCCAAAGCTGTGAAAATACCTTAGGAAGAGGTAGGGATTATGTTTTAAATAACTATCCCAGCTAGAGTTCTTTATGTAGAGCTCACATCTTCTTTTGCACAGTTTGTATTAAATGAGACTTTTGTAACTAAAAATTGAGTTCTACAGAACACTTTTAAGCCCTTACTGTGTACCAGGTACAATATACCTTTTCCCAAGTTAATCCTCAGCAACCCCCTTGAAGAAAGTATTATCCTGCAGATGACGCCGTCGTGGCTCAGGGATGATAGGCAATGTGCTCACCATCATGTGACTGAGGGACCAGGGCTTGTGGGTTGTTGGATGGCTGTGTGGTGGTATAGACGCTGACCATGGACTCAGTTTCCTCCAGTTGTTTCTGCATAGACTAAGATGAAGATACGGTGAGTCTTAAGTTCTCAAACACCAAGAATAAGTAAAATTCTGCTATTTAAAGGAAGTTTTGAATTATCTTGTCTAAGGATTGGTCAATGTGAGGTAGATCTAGAAGCTAAGTCCTTCTAGTACTGAGGCAATGACCACTTCTAAAAGGCTGGCTTTTTTGCTGAGTAATTTATGAGTTTGCTAACGCCCATTACTCCCCAAATGCTTAGAGGAATTGTATTTCCTTTTTTTTTTTTAACATTAAAAATTTGTGACCTTTAGAAAAAAAATTAGCAAACTTAAAATTACAATTATTAAAATTATAATTTTATCAGCTAAAGATAATTTTTATGAAAAAAACAAAACAAAGTAACCTGTATTTCCTGCAGAACATTTTTTTGTGAAAGCGTATAAATATAAAACAAATGAATGTTTATAAACTTAGTTTCAGTTTATGTACTTTACTTATATTGAGACTGATTTTTAATTAATTGACATAGACCTTTATTATTACTGACTACATTGCCTATATTGTGCTAATATTATATTATTAAATTGATATTTATTAATTAGACATATTAATTCTCTCCAAACTTATTAGACATATTATTTAGACATATTAATTCTCTCCAAATTTTGTTTTTATAAAGAAACATTTTCATGTATAATATTCTTCACTTATCAAATTACTTTTTTCAATTACATATTTCTTAGATATTGTTGTAATCATTCTTTCCTTACAATTACATTCCATAATGCCATAATAACATGTAAGACAGACCTACTTCTCAATTTCTGCAAAGTACAATTATACTTTTTACCTGGCTGGTGAACACAGGTGTTTCCAATAGTCATGGAATCAGTATTCTTTTCTCTGCAAAAATATATTCATACGTATAATGCATTTATCAATTACTGATTTCATTCAAACTTCAAATTTCTAGCACATATAATTGGAAAGTAAGTGTAGTTTTGTTCCTTTTTTAAAATTTCTTTTTTATTTTTTATAAACATATAATGTATTTTTAGCCCCAGGGGTACAGGTCTGTGAATCGCCAGGTTTACATACTTCACAGCACTCACCATAGCACATACCCTCCCCAATGTCTGTAACCCCATCCCCCTCTCCTGACCCCCCTCCTCCCAGCAACCCACAGTTTGTTTTGTGAGATTAAGAGTCTCTTATGGTTTGTCTCCCTCTGATCCCATGTTGTTTCATTTATTCTTTTCCTACCCCCCAATCCCCCCACATTGCATCTCCACTTCCTCATATCAGGGAGATCATATGATAGTTGTCTTTCTCCAACTGACTTATTTCGCTAAGCATAATACCCTCTCGTTCCATCCATGTCATTGCAAATGGCAAGATTTCATTTCTTTTGATGGCTGTATAGTATTCCATTGTATATGTATACCACATCTTCTTTATCCATTCAACTGTTGATAAACATCTAGGTTCTTTCCATAGTTTGGCTATTGTGGACATTGCTGCTATAAACATTTGGGTGCACGTGTCCCTTCAGATCACTACGTTTGTATCTTTAGGGTAAATACTCAGTAGTGCAATTGCTGGGTCATAGGGTAGCTCTATTTTCAACTTTTTGAGGAACCTCCATGCTGTTTTCCAGAGTGGTTGCACCGGCTTTCATTCCCACCAGCAGTGTAGGAGGGTTCCCCTTTCTCCACATCCTCACCAGCATCTGTCATTTCCTGACTTATTAATTTTAGCCATTCTGACTGGTGTGAGGTGATATCTCATTGTCGTTTTTATCTATATTTCCCTGATGTCAAATGATGTGGAGCATTTTTTCATGTGTCTGTTGGCCATCTGGATGTCTTCTTTGCAGAAATGTCTGTTCGTGTCCTCTGCCCATTTCTTGATTGGATTATTTGTTCTTTGGGTGTTGAGTTTTCTAAGCTCTTTATAGATTCTAGATACTAGCCCTTTATCTGATATGTCATTTGCAAATACCTTCTCCCATTCTGTCAGTTGTATTTCAGTTTTGTTAACTGTTTCCTTTGCTGTGCAAAAGCTTTTGATCTTGATGAGATCCCAATAGTTCATTTTTTGTAGTTTTGTTCTTAAAGCAATCAAAAATATTCCTTAATTTTGTTCCTTTCATGTCTTTCTCTTTGTCTATAGAGCCTTTCTCCCTCTACTTTAAATTCTTCCCAGGCCTCACTTGCCTTGTCTATGGGACTTACTACCCTCTCTAATCACCTTTAGTATCTATTAATTTCATCACCATCAATAAGTTTCTGTCTCTTCCAATGGAATTCAAGCCAAAGGTTCTGGATATGTCTTATATCCCTCTACATACAACTGAGACCCAAGGGACCAGATGGCAAAGACAAAATTCTTCTTAATGAGTAAAGAGCAGAAGAAGCTGAAAATTTCACATGTTAAATCTGTATTTCTTTTTCATGTAACATTTAAAATACCCTAAAATGATAGCATGTTATGGAGGCTGAAAAATGTGATATTTTCAGGAAATATAGAGAAAGCTGATGTCGTGGTTTGAGGTGGATAGTGGGAGCTAAAACTGTGTGCAAATTGTAGACTGCCTTGAATGTACTAGAATAAATTCTAACAACCAACCAAAACAATTTTGTAGCTGGAGAAACATCTTTCTTTAGATATACAACTGGAGAGTATCAAAGATAAAAACATTTTATAAACCACTTGGGGTTTTATTAGAAAAAAGAAGGGGAAGTGAAAGCAATACAAAAGAAAACATGGGAAAAGTCTCTTGAGAAAATGTTTATATTTCCCATATTCTCCTCTCTGCCCTCTCCTGGACATTTCTAAGAAATATTTTACACATGCAATCTGTTAGAAAAATCAATGATTAATCAATTAAGGATAATTATATAAATTGGAAATTTCTTGAATTTAATTACTATTTGAGTGCCACTTAAAAATACAAACCATTGAACTGAATTCTTTGAAGAATTAAAAAAGGTAGAATATTATGTTTCTAATTATGATAGAGTTGAAAAGATAAGACATGTGTCAAAAGAGGTTATGAGTAATAATATGAAACTATTTGCAATTTGACTGTCCTGAAATCAGATGTATCTTGAGTTTAGCTAAAAATCGGGAGATAAATATCTATAGAGATCTTTCACCAAAAAGCAAGTAATATGTTCCAAAAGTTAAGTACCAAATCTCAAGGACTTTGTACACATATTTTTGGTAGACATTTAATTAGCGCAGCTGTCTTATTATCAAGTTCTTAGCAAATCAGTAGTGATGAGAGAAACTGCTATAAGAGAGAAAGACTATCAATAAAAATCTGTAATGGAAACAAATAAAGCTGTAAATCAGACAAATATTGCTTAGTAAGAATTGTAGTTTTAGGCAACCTTTGGTATTATCTTGGAGAAACCCTAGATACACTAATAAAATTAATAAAACACTAGAAAAACTTATATCAATAGTGATTATACTAAGCCACTAAGAAAATCACTTTATTATTTTTTATTCCCAGAAAAGTCTATTTTATTCCCATAGAACTATATTCTGTATTTTAAAATGTCTTGTCCACAAGGGCTAAGATAGTAATAATAATAGAAAGGTTAAGCCAAAAGGAATAAATCTCCACTTAACCAGAAAACTTATTTTATGGAATAAATTATTTTTCAAAGGAGGTTTTGAAAAGCTGAGTTTTTATTAAATGGAAATGAATCCAAATAACTATAAAATAATGACATGCCATAAGGTAAAGCATGATTCAATACATAGGAAATTGCTTGAGGAGCTCAGAAAAGCATCTGTGTGATGGGAAGTTGACACTTACGAGCATTTTCAACTAGGTATTGAAAAGCAGAGAAGATTTGGACAGGCAAATAAAAAAGAAAAAAGTTGATAAGAGATTAAGATTGCAAGTGCCTTATCAAGAATTTCAATAAATGCATTGTATATTCAAGAGACAAAGAGTAAAGAGACGTAGCTGACACTGGGTGTTCATATATGGGAATAATGAAATATTACGATGTCAGGGAAGAGTTTTTGAAATGTAGTGTTGATATCCTTTGTACTTCAACACTGGGGAATGCAAAGTTATTAAAAGGTTTTGTTCAGTAGGGAGACTATACAATCAAAATAGTACTGAGAATGGAATGGGGCACCACTATTTGAGATAGAAAGACATTTAATCGGGATGAAGTGGAGATGAAAAGAATTGCAAGGAAAAAGCTATTAGTGAAGATGTTAATAGTAATCCAGGCATGAAGCTGACAGTTCCAGTGGGAACGGAAGGCAAGGAACCTTTTTCAACTCATAGGCTGTCCGAGATGATACTGTGTGTCTTACAGATGAGGACTCTCAGAGAAGAAAAGATGGATAATTTGTCCAAGGTCATACCTCTAGTTAATGCTGAAACCAGAGCTAGAGTCCTGGTTCTCAGCCTCAGGATATTTTCTATTATGATACCTACATAAATTATATTTTCTTCATTTTTTCCCTCAAAAGCATTAGTCTTCAGAAACTGGGCTAAAAGCCAAGAATTTGATATTTTATTTCCCAGTGTATCCAGAATTTTTTTTTCTTATTGTCACTTAGCCTGTGTCTTTCTTCTACACTTCTTAAAATAAAGGCATAAGAACTTTTCTGCCAGATAATATTTGCGGAGGAGAAACACTGTTCTTCTAAGAATGAGGCGGTATAAATGTGACTTGTCGCAAAAGTAGCCTATTGTAAAAGACTCAGGTGTCAGCCAACGTTCTTCACACTGTGATGGATTTTGCAATGAGTATCACGAAGAGGGATGTGCATTATTTACAGAAATATGTATAATTTCAATTTAATCTCTATAGAAATTTAGGTTTCCACTGAGCCAGCAATAAATCTTCATTAAAAAAAAATTAGAAGAATACATATAATCAAGAAGGATAAAAGGGAACTTTTCACAGACCGTTTCCACCTTTTATTATCTAGTAACTCATTCCCTTGACTTCCCTTCTGTGCTTGTCTGTTCATTCGGTTCAGTACCGAGTCAGCAATGACCTTTCTGTGAAAGCCCAACCGAGTCTGCTTCCTTCCCCCGAGTTAACTTATCTTTAACCTGCTATCGGACAGCACCTGCTATCCCCAGTGTTGAAGACCCGGTCTTACTCTCTTTAGCAGTGTGTTCTGTTTTTTTTTTTTTTTATTTTGATCAGATTTTATTTGTGTCAACATAACACATTCTTCTAGAGGCCCAGAGTTTGTGTTTCCCTTCCCTGTAGCCTCAAGATCCTTTCCTGGAGTTCCCTGTTGGATTATATCCCATTTTATGTTTATGGTTTCATTTGGTAATACTGTTAGGTTTTATGACTGATTTTGTACCCCCAAATTCCCAAAGTCGCCACAGCAAAGTGGATGTTTCTTTTGTATCCTCAAGTTGGCCCTCAAACCAATTGCACCACTGATCATCTAAGAGGGGTCAGCGAGATGGACTTCAGTGGCCTTTTCTCTGTTCTTTTAAAGCCGTGTTTTTCCCCCAGGTGCTGTGTTTCTTTAATGGAGTTTTCAATTTATTTTATGCTCTTGTCTTTTGGATCTGGGAGCAGGGAGTAGGAAATAAACAAAAGCAGAGATTCCTAATAGAGCAGTACTTCGAGACGCTGCTGTTAGTATTGAACTTGCTATGGTTTTATGATTCACCTTTATTATTTTTGCCACATTTGTGGGTTTGGTACTTATCTTGAGAAGTTCAATACAAGGGAAAGGATGACTTGACAGGTAGACAGAGCAGAGCGATAGGGAATTTTGGAGCCTTCGGAGGAGGAGAGACAAGCCAGCCAGCAAATGGCTTGACTGGGTGATCTGTCAGCAGGTAACAGGGCCCAGGGCATCTGTCTGGGGGATTGAAAACAGAAAACTGCACAGTCCTGCAAAAACAGGCTACTAATAAGACAGGCACACACGGTAACTAATCAGAGACAAAGACAAACGAAAAAAGACAAGAATCCCGGCATCCGAAGTAGGACAAAAGGTACCGTGGATGTTGTGACTATGAAGGTTTCTCAGGCGTGGAATCTGGGTCCAATATTATCAATAGTTTGCCACCCTGGACACCTGACCATGAGGTCCTCTTTGTGAAATTGTTGTTCATTATTCTCTCTTTCCCTGAGGTCAGCATTGGTCTCGGGTCTGGAGCCAGTCTATGTCCCTCTGGTGGGCTGAAAAGTCCCTAACGTAATCAGAAAAGACTGGAGAAGTGACTGCCGGCGCACAGCTTGAGAAAAGCATTCAATTCAAATCCAAAGTTAGAGACGAAATAGGGCTAAACCGCAAAATGAACTCAGGGAGTAAACAAGTACTGGTGGTCAAATTAAAATATGGAAATCATTCTAGGGTTTCTCTGATGAAAATCACCATCATTTTTTTAAATTAGTCTCGCTATTGTAAAAGGCTGTGTTCTGTTGAAGGAAACATATTATTCCTTTCAATGTAACAGAACTTCGAAACAGCTTGCCACATAATGGAACAGTGTGGTCATGCGGGGGTGAACCGATATGGCTCCATCTTGGAACCAGTCTTCTTCCCTGTACTTCAGACAGAACACAGACGGTGGGTCACAAACAGATCTCAGGTTGCATCCAGCTCTCACGGAGGACCTCATGAGAAACCGGGAGGACTGAGGCAAACAGGTGGTGGGCATTCCCATAAGACATGAGTTGAACCTGGAGATAGTCTTTCCACTGGCCTTAACACTTGGAGCCTCAAGTCCCTGATCTGTAAACAGAGAAGTGTGTCATCTGCCTTACTAGGATGAAGGGAGGGGAGGCTAGCACGGTTGCCTGAGGCATAGTAGATACAAAGTCAAGGGCAGCCCTCCTTACTTGGAGTCAGTGTGGATATGGAAGGATTAAACATCTGTGCTCTCCCTCTGAATGACGAATGGAACTGCTTTTGAAATGCGGGGACTTCCCGGAAACCCCCCAAATTCAACACGACCCAGCCTCACGCGAAAAGATGCTCCCCCTAAAAACTGTATCGCCAGCCCCTCCTTCTGGTACATCGTGTTGGTAATAGACCGCTTCTTGTGCGTTCTCTCAATGACAGTGATCCCCCAAGGTGAGAGCCATTGTTCCAGTTTGCAGAAGCTGTGTCCCTCCTCTGTCACTGACTGTTGCCCCCCACCAGTCTCCGTGAGAGGATGCTCGTTTCCGTGGCCGCCGCCATTCACACTCACGCATCCATTCACATGTTCCAAGTGTTGCTGAGTAATGACTCAGCATGGCATGGTGTTAGACTCTGAGGAGACAATGGTCACAAAAATGACCAGACAGTTCTAACTACTCACAGTCAAGGAAAGGAGACCGAGATCATCTGTCTCTAGAGACATATCTAAATTGTTACTTTTTTTTTTTTTTTTTTACACATCATGGATAGTCAGGAAGAGAGCAGACTAGACCTCTACATCAGCTCTACCCGGTCGTCAATGTCACACATCCCTTAGCCCTTCATCTGTGTCTTCCTTTCTGGGTGGCCTTCATCCTGTTTTCTCCAGCTCGTCCATCCTGGTTCGTACTTTCACATTCAGGTAGGGAGAAAACATGAAGCAACTGAAGCCAGATCTGGGAAGCAAAGCTTACTGAGAAATGCCCAGCGCATAGATTGAATTCTCACTGGTCACAATGTGTCCCATGGCCCTCCACGCTGCCAAAGAAACTGGGCTAAACAGCTTCTGCCTGGTACACTGTCCCTCACCTCCTTCCCTTCCAGGACAACCCCAGCTTCTCAGGTGAGACAGAATGGACGGGATGAAGCAGCCGGCTGTGTCTGCGGCATCGTGCACCGCCCTGTGCAGATAGGACTTACTGGAACCAGTTGGCCCAACCCGATCAACAACTCTCCATGTCAGCGAACTCAATATTGTGTGGCTAGAAGTGCAGAGTCTAGAATCTGACTCATGGATCCACACCCTAGCTCTACCACTTGCCGGCTCTGTGATTTAACAAGGTATTCAACAAGGAACCTTAACTTCCTCGTTTTTAGGGATTAACAATGGTCCCTTACGTCAGACTGTCAGTATGGAAATTGGTTACGCAGACATAGACTGAGCTTTAAACACTGAATGGGACCAGTAAGCTTTTCTTATATTAGCTGTATTTTATATTAATCAAGCAATCTTTTTGTCTTGCTTTGCTTTCCCGCATATATTTCCCTGCTGGACAAAAATGAATGGACCATTGATGTGATTCATTCCAGTTGGTTTGGCAGCTGTGTCTCCATCGTACTTTAATCCATTTACTCTTTGGGCATATATCTGTTTTGTGTGAATGGAATAATGGCGCATTTGAGGAAACCAAATCAACCTGCGCTACATAAAATTTCTGTGCCTGCAGAGCTGAAAAACAAGATTCGCCTCAGTGGGGCAGAAGCAACCTATAAGGTGTGGCCCCTTGAATGGCGATGATAATGCCCTGCATATTGCTCCTCTCTCTTACCACTCGGAGGATCTCATATTCTTTTTATTACTTTATTATTAAAAACTTATGAGGTCTTAGTTAATACTCTCTTTGAAAGGCTCCTTAAGATCAAAGACCTACAATAAGCATGATGGGGAGCCAGTTGTGGATTCTGAGTCTGGTCTACTGCTGACCCTCTGTTGGGCAATCTACGCTCTATTCTCCAGGTCATTAACTTCGCTGACAGCTGCAGAGTACCCCGTAGGAACACTCAGCTGCTAGGCACTTTGCCCTGATCAAACCCATAGCTATTTCTTTATTGCATTACAGTTGCACAGCACTAAACCCATGTGTCTTCATAAGTCCAAATTACTACTGGCAAGTGAGTTAGTCCTGAGAACAACAGAGAAATGTGTGCAATTTTTTTTCTTTGAAGACCGGCCTGAGCTTTGGGATAATTGAGTTACTTAAGTGTCCTTTGGTTTGAAAAATCTCAGTTACTAATTCCTAAGCAAAGATCACTATGCGCAAACTGCAAATTATGTATCTTGTGAAGTTCAAGTGTAAACGACTATCAGGGAGCTCCTACATTCCTTTTCACCCCTCTTTCATAGAGTCTTTCCCTGTTTCTACGGGTACTAATCATACATACGTGGGGAAATTCTTCATCATTCGGCCTGCTGAGTGCCCGTTGCCCTTGTATGTGGTAGCCATGGCTGTGAAAACAACGGGTCCAAAGTACAGTGGAGTAAGATGAGAATTATTCATTTCTCAGGCATTTGCAGGTTGGTGCTGGTAGCTCTCTTGATCTCAGATGGGATCAGTCTTCTCTCTGAGAGCAGCATGAATCTCTGCTCTAGGTGACTTTGCCCACTCTGTTCCATGTGGATCTCATCCCCTTCCTAGAACCAGAATGCTAGACAGGGCATGTCCCTCCCTTAAAAATGGCAGAAGTACTAAAGTCATCAAAATCAGGCAAGTTCTTAAACCCCAGGCTGGGAGGAGCTGGTGAGTGAAACTGCCTCCCTTCATGGGCTGGAAAGTCAGTTACATTTTTGAGCCCAAATTTCAGGGATGTGGAAATAAACCCAAATTTTTTGGAGGAAATGCAAAGTTAAAGGTGGTGAATCAAAAGCTTTTGTATCTGTTTCCTTTGACTACTATAACAAATTGCTACATAACACATTTTTTCATTTATAGGTTTTAGAGTGGAGGGCATCAGAAATCCAAAATGAGTTTCAACAGGCAGAAATCAAGGTATTGAGAGGCCATTTTTCCCTCTGAGGCTCTAGGGAAGACTGTTTTCTTGCCTTTTCCAGGTTCTAGAGAAGCATCTATCACACGTCGTGGCTCATGCCCCCTCCCCACCCCATCTCCGCTGGTGGCATTATGGCATCTTGCTTTGGTGATCACATGCCTCTTTCTAGGTCAAACATCCTTTAACTTCCCTCTTACAAGGACATCTGCGAGTTACATCGAAGGCCCACTAGAATATTCCTGGATAATTCTCCAAAACGTTCAGTTTCCAGGAATTAACACCTGGATATCTCTGGGGGGCCATTATAAAGCTTACTGCAAACTCGCTTTGGGGTCACTACTGCGATCTACCACACACCCACTCGGATACCCTAAAACACGTTCCCATGTTTCTTAAAGTTTCTGTGGAAGGCAGTGTCCCCCTCAGTAAAGAGCCCTGTTTAACGTTTAGTACTTTAAAAATGAGATGGAAAAAGAAAAAGAAAGGAAAAATGCTACAGGGTCAGTAACGTAGGTACTAAATATTCTGTCATGTAAAATTCAGGTTGTAAGGAAGAAATCACATAGCAGAATCCTCCAGAGACGTGTGGTTCCCTTGCCCAGGAATGAGCTCATAGGACTGAAAATAAGGTAATATATCAGTAAATTACTTTTCACTCATCAAATATAAAATAGAAACTAGGGCAGTGAAGAAAACCAATAGAAACCCCTGTCTTCGTGAGTTCATAGATGCGTATTTTGACTGGGAACAGCAGAGCCTGAGGACAGAAAGAAGGTGGGGGGTGGAGGGACCAGGCAGGGCGGTGAGCCCATGTTGGCGAGCGAGCTCACGGCCAGCTCCTACAGGCTGGGGTCAGCGCGGACACCGGCTCTTCCTCTGCGTCAGGCTCTCGGCGGAAGTGTTTTAGTAAAGCCTTGTCATGAGGTGACTTCTTTGAGAACAAGAACGCCTCTCGTGGTGGCAGAGGAACAGGGCACGGCAACGACCCTGGGACGGACAGTGTGTAGACTAGGATGGCAGCAGTGGGCTTGGACTGAGAGGAATGGCTCTTGTTCGAGCACCAAGGTCCCTTCCTTTTTTTTCTTTTTTGTGCTCCAGAAGTAAACGTTCAAACACCTGCATGTGTATGAGCTCGTTGAAAGTGACCCTTCGATCCTGCTGACCTCCCCTCATCCTTATGTCCTACCTTGTTCCCAGGGAGCCCAGAGAGTCTATGTGTGCATGTAAGATGATGGGACACGCACACACACATGCACACACACACGTATATGTGTTGTGGATACTTATGCATGTTTGACAGAAATGGGATCACACGGCATATACTCTCCCACAACTTGGGCTTTTTATTTTATTCTTTTCATGTTCTAATTAGTAACAACTGCATGCAGTTCAATGATCTGGGTTCAAGCCTGGCTTTTCAGGCTCTTCGCTTTGTGATTTGGACCTAATTCTTCAACTTTTATAAACCTCAGTATTTTTGTCAACAAAAAGTGGGCGGTCGTAGAATAAAATAGTACACTGCATCCCAACCCTTGGCACAAAAGCTGGTTTCAGTAAATGTTATTGATAATGCTGTTGCTGCTGATAAACTTGCCTTAAAGGACATTTAGCTAAAGGAAAGTCTATTACTTTCAATGTTTCAGGATGAGTTTTACTGTCTGCTTTAGGTTTCTGAAAGATACCTTTTATCGAATTAAGGGACTTCCTCTCCCAGATCAATCATAACTATGGTCTGTCTGCTTATTTATTAAAGTCTGAAATTACTTTGGTATTTTAGAAGGATTTTATTGTTTTTCTGATTCTTGGCATTATTTTTTCATTCCTGAACAAACCCTGCTTTCCCTTTTCACAATGCAAGGTCTGTTCTGCCTTGGGTTGGAAGGTAGAATATTGGATCTGTGTCAGTGACTAACGCTGTACTACGTTTTAATTGTAGTGCGTGTGTGTGTATATAGTCTCTGTTGGAATTTGATGGAATAGAGTAGGAAGTTATGTGCTTTCTATTTATTTTTATGTTCTGGAATAGCATGAGTGTAATCTTTTTCTAAAATATCTCCTTAGGGTCTGTATAAGACCATCGATGCTGGTTTCATTTTGGGAGAAAATTGGTGAAATTTGTCTATGCCTTAAATTTATTCAATATGTATGTAAAGGTTTTCTGCTCTTTCTGTATCAATCTTGGAATGTATAATTACCTATAAAGTCACCCATTTCTGCTAACATTTGAGAAGTATTAGATGAGAATAATATACATACCTTGATGCCTTTTCTTAGTATGATGGGTATTATGATGCCTTTCTGTCATGAAGAGAACAATTAACAAAGCTTACTGAGGTCGTGTTTGGTGGCCTACCAGAGACCTACACCCCAGCAACCTGACCCCAAAGTCACGGTCTCATCAACACAAAACCATTACCCCGTAAGATAGGTTATCCAAGTTTCACACTGTGGTCTACAGGGCCTACACATTCAATTATTATTTCTTTAACTCAAGCATAATTTATGTAAGAAAACGTTAAGAATATTGTATGTGTACATTACTCTTTGACAATGCCTCTTTGTAGTGCTTTATAGTCAGAATATAAGGCAGGTATTAATTTTACATTGAGGTATTTATCAAGTTTTCATTTTGGAATAATAGTTTTTAAGGTAAAATGTTTACTACCTGTCTAAAAAATGTACGATTTTAGTATTAATTAATTACCCTAAAGTTTCACTTACTTTTGGCTCCTGGGTCTGCCTGCAGGAGAGCTGTAACTCCAGCCACCGTTACTGGATATTACCATTTTCTTCTCCCTTTTCTCTTGATGAGTTTTTTTTGTGCTATACTGTGGGGGCACATGAATTTTTTAAATGCCTTTTGTTATTTGTATTTTCCATCAACATAATATACACCATCTGGTTACAGTTAATGGTTTTGATTTGAAATTTATTTTAACTGGTACTGCTATTTCTCTACCAGCTGTTTTTTGTATGAGTGTGATGTTAACATTTCTCAGCATATCTTTATTACTTTCAATCCTTCTGCAGATTATTTTAGAATATTTAAAATAACATGTTTTTAGAAACAACATGATGTGGACTTCCCTTCTGCGTCCCGACCCCCACACTCCTAGCAAGACGAGTCTAGAAGGAGATTAACAAATACACATTTGATGTCATACATTGACTTATCTATTTTTTTCTGACACTGAATTTTGTCTCTTCTCTTCTGTTATCTTTGTATTTACCATTTCCAAGAGATCTACTTGTTTCTCTTTTATTATGATTTTGATACTTATTTGTAATATATCTGTTACTTTTTGTATTCACTATATTACCTGTGGAGTTAACTGTTGCTTAGTGTTGTTGTCATTTCTGTTGTATTTAGAATATTGTTAGATTTCCAGAAAGGCTTGGTTTCCTGTTTACGGTCATGGATGACCATTCTAATTGATCAAAATTAATATGTAGACTCTACTGCCTTAGCCAAAGCAAAATTCCTTTACTTGGACCGTGAGTTTGTATTTCACTAGGAAAGGGAGAATGAAACTAGACATGGGAGGCATGACCTGTGACATGGCTTTCTTCCGGGAGTGCAGTGTCTGTCTTCCAGGTGCCAATATCATGGCCCATGGCAAGGGTGGGGTTTGGAAGAAAAATCACTTCAAGGATTAATCTGGGAATTTCCTATGAATAATCGTCCACTTAGATAGTTGTCTTTATGTTTCGTTAACCTTGAGTTAAAAATGAGGAGTTTGGGGCATTTGGGAGGCTCAGTCGGTTAAGTGTCTGATTTGGGCTCAGGGTCCTGGGATCAAGCCCTGAGTTGGGATCTCTGCTCAGTGGGGAGGCTGCTTGTCCCTCTCCCTCTGTTCCTCCCGCTGCTCATGCTCTCTCTGTCTCTCTCTCGCAAGTAAGTAAATAAAATTGTTTTAAAAAATAGGGAGTCATCTTTTCTCAAGAAGAGGTAGACAGAGCTTCCCCCCAGAGTCCTTTATTTACTGTACAGCTAAGCACCTGGCAGTACGCTGCTACTCCTGTCCCCGGGGGTTCTAATCCTGGGGAACCTCCCAAGATATTCTGCGAAAATCTCATATTTCAGAAGTTCTCTCCACTCACAGAGGATAAGAATTTCTGTGAGTCTCAAGGTTTTGCCAGCAGTCTGATTCCACCAGACATGTTTTTCAGAAGCTTCTTTCTCTCTCTCTCTTTTTTTTTCAGTTGATGGCACTGTTCCCAGATTTCCACTGCTGTGATGGTTTTATTTTATTTTACTTCATTTCATAGATATTTGACAAGGAAGGAAAAATAAACTCATATTTTCCATCAAATATTCTTCAATTCCTCACTTATTAAACTTTTTTCATTTTGTAATGTTACTTGAAAATTTATACCTTATTGAAAATCAAAAAAAAGATACTTTATACCAACGAGTTTTAATCTAAGACTACCAGATAGACATTTGAACTTGGATTCTATGCCCTTTTCATTTGAAATTGTTCTGTTTGTAAAAGACGGGTTATTCTGAAATAAGTTTTTTCCCCCAAAGTTGATGTAAACAGAGATGAAAGAACTTTGGAAATTTACAGTTTTCCTATTTGTCTATGTGTTACCGAATGACATCATAAAGTATTTAAATGTATTAATTGAAAATACATTTTATTGTGACATTAGGATTTTTAGTAATCATTTTTAACCTACATTTTCAAAGAATTACAGTATAGTAACCACACTGTGGTTATTAGAGATTCTCATAGTAATTCTTCTAATAAGCAGATGAAGGAACTCAGATGCCTCATGGTTAAAGAAACACTTTACTCGTTGATAAAGACCTTCTTCTAAGCTAATATGCTATCAATTCTACACACAAAAAAAATTCCGGGGTAATTTAGTGGAGTGATAGATGTTTTTTCTAACAATCAATGTAACCCAAATTAATCTTATAATCAATTAATCTAATTACAATTTAAAGATATTTTCAAAAGTGCAACTAAAACACAGTTATGTAAAGCCCTTATTTTCTGAAGTTTTTATTCTAGAGACTTTAGTATTAGAACCTCCTTGCTCCTTTACCTGATGTTAAGAACTGAAGCATGCTTCCTGAATTTGTATGCCAAGGCAGTAAACCCCACAAGCACCTCAGAATGTGACTGTATTTGGAGATCAAACCTTTGAAGATATAATTAAACTAAATGGGGCCATGGGAGGTGCACTTTAATACAATGGACTGGTGTCCTTATAAGAAAGAAGGAGAGACATAGGAATGACCATTGGAAGAGCAGAAGAAGGGGGCTGGGGTGGTACCTGCAAGTCTGAGAGAGGCCTCAGTGGAAACCGACCTTAAGGATGTCTGTGGGGTTGGAAGGCAGAGGGCTCGTAGGTCTAGTCTCCAGAACCGAGAGAAAATAAAGTTCTCCGATTTAAGCCACCCAGTCCGTGGTATTTTGTTATGGGAGTCCGAGCCAGCTAATACACCTGGGGACATCATATAATTAGAACAGGTACACCTGTTTTACAGTTTCTCAGGAAAAAACAGTAGGCGGATGGGTCACATAAGACCATGTTTAGCTTAAATTGTGACATTTTTCTCTTACTGTTCTTGAAAAGGCAATGCAATCTGATTTGACTCATTTAAAAATCAGCTATACCGCAATTCACTCCCTTGCGACACTGTTCTTAAACGGAAAATTCAAGAACAAACACAAGTGGACCAAAAACTTTCCGGCAATATGTCTCAAAACATCTAGGCAGGGGCGCCTGGGTGGCTCAGTGGGTTAAACCTCTGCCTTCAGCTCGGGTCATGATCTCAGGGTCCTGGGATCGAGCCCCACATCGGGCTCTCTTCTCAGCGGGGAGCCTGCTTCCCCCTCTCTCTCTACTTGCCTCTCTATCTACTTGTGATCTATCTCTATATATCAAATAAAAAAAAAATCTAAAATCATTTAAAAAAAAACATCTAGGCAAAAGTGTGATTGTTCTACTCATGAAAGAATCTCAGAAGGACTCTATTATTTGCTCTTATATTAAACACAATTCAAGATATTTTGGTTACCTGGTTTCTGAATGGACAGAACTCTGTAACATTAAATTAGCTATGGGGAGATTGACACATACAGAGAGACATGCTAGCGTTCGTGCGATATAGTAGCTTACATTATCACATTAATTTTAAAAAGCAGATATCTTAAGTCATCAACCTCAGGAATTGCAGTAATACATTTTGACGGGTGTACAATGAATCTTTATATGGATTAATAACTGAGGACCATAAGCATCACCCAAGATTATTAAGAAGAAATATTATATTGTGTACTGTTAATGATAACACTTTTAGAATGGTGCCATTCAAATTAACATAATTTTTTGGTCAAAAGAATAAACCTTCAACCATGTAGAAATATATATTCTGAGTCTTTAAAACAATTTATTTTCAAAGATTTACTATTTACTCAAAGTTCTATTTTATTTGTCCTATATATACATTTTGAGGAATTTAAAAAAACAGTGAATATACAATACTACAAATCATAAGTTAGCATTAATCTCATGTAACAAGTTTTGAAAGCACTGATATATTAAATTTTAAATATAGTGGTTGAGAAAAAAAATAGAATATAATGCAAGATTCTGAAGTGTCCTCTTCTGAAGAAGCAGGAAAACAATCACCTGCAAAACATAATGTCCACTAATGAAATATCCTATAAATTATTACATTAAAATATCCAAATTATATTAAGTAAATTATATACTGTTTATCTTGGAAGGTATTTTAATTAATTTAATCTAATTTTATTTTATTTTATTTTTTAAAGGTTTCATTAATTTTTTTTAAAGATTTTATTTATTTATTTGACAGACCGAGATCACAAGTAGGCAGAGAGGCAGGCAGAGAGAGAGGGAGAGGGGGAGAAGCAGACTCCCCACTGAGCAGAGAGGCCGATGCGGGACTCGATCCCAGGACTCTGGGATCATGACCTGAGCTGAAGGCAGCAGCTTAACCCACTGAGCCACCCAGGCGCCCCAAGATTTCATTAATTTGACAGGGAGATACAGTGAGAGAGGAAATACAAGGGGGAGTGGGAGAGGGAGAAGCAGGCTTCCCACTAAGCAGGGAGCCCAATGTGGGGTTTGATCCAGGACCCTGGGCTCATGACCTGAACTGAAGGCAGATGCTTAACTGAGCCACCCAGGTGTCCCTGGAAGGTATTTTATTTATTTATTTATCTATTTATTTATTTATTTTTAAAGATTTTCCTTATTTATTTGAGAGAGAGAGAGAATGAGAGAGAGATTGAGCATGAGATGGGAAAGGTCGGAGGGAGAAGCAGACCCTCCACCAAGCAGAGAGCCCGATGTCAACTAGATCCTGGGACTCCAGGATCATGAACTGAGCTGAAGGCAGCCGGCTAGCTAACTGAAGCACCCAGGTGCCCCATCCTTGAAGGTTTTTTAGATGAATCACATAATCCAAACTCCTCAACATACATCCTGGACCTCACTTTATAACACACACACACACACACACACACACACACACACACACACACACACACACAACTCTTGGGTGTGGGTAACAGTTCATGGAGAAAACTAAGACAACAGAGTTCACCAAAGGAGCACTAAACAGAACTTCTCAGCTGAGAATGAAAAATACGAGAGCTGGAAGACATTTTAGTGATCATCTTTTGATTCTGTCATCTGAGAAAAAGATGCTAATGTTAAGTGATCTATCTAGATTCACAGTTAGGCATGCTAAGTACTAAATTAAAAACAAACAAACTAAAAAGAAAGACAATTTCATTGCATTAAAAAAAATTACACCTCTCCCGTATTGTCTGAAATTGCACCTACCCTTATTAAATTATACCACGTTCTGCAATTGCCAAGTTGCCAAGTTGCTATTTGCTAACCTGGAGGAAAGTAGTTGCATTGTTTGGAGTGGCTAGAATGCAAGGAAGAACGAGCAAGTGCTTAAAAGCTAAGCGTGATTGTGGAGAACAGAACAGGACGAAGTTGGAGTCAGGCCAATTACAAGGAAAACCCAGAGTCTCTGTGGGTTGGCCTGGGTAGAACACAAGTGAGAGGAGGCACAAAAGGAAAGTCAACACCTGTTAAAGGTTAAGTTTCACAAATCTAAAATTCGATCTAGATCTAGAAAATTCTTCCCCCAACATGAGCTTATAATTTTACCTCCTTCTTAGGTCTTTTTATATATTGCTATCTTCTTCACAAACACACACACACACACACACACACACACACACACACACACACCTTTTCTCTGTTCTTTCATGAGGCTCCTTAATTTTATTTCTGATTCTGAGGTTCTGGATTAAGGACAGCCAACATTCATAACCCTGAAATATTCAATAATAAGTCAGAAAGACAAAACAATACTTGAGGCAGAAGTTTTTCATTAGCTTCAGTGAAAACATGGGTAATAATTTCACCCTAACCTGAAATGCCCTAAACTCTTTAAATGGACAAAGTACGCGCACTAAAAATTTTGAGCATCTGTTCAGGCTCACCATTTCACTGCAGCACAAAACAGACTTATGAAATATTTTCTAGCACAGAAATACAGCAAACATGTATGGAAATGATGGGAACAATTTCACAAGGGCTCACGCCTGCCTGGACCAGCCGACCATCTCCAGCTACTGCTTTCTGTCGTCGTCCTCCCGTGTCAGGGACAAGTTGTTTTGTGTGTGTGTGTGTGTGTGTGTGTGTGTGTGTGTGTGTGTTTGTTTTGCTTTGTTTTATTTTTGAACCAAGAAATAGGATTTAAATAACCCAGAATGGCTTTAATTAAGTGTTTCAATGCAAGTTTGGCAAAACACACCTAAAACCAAGGAAATGCTGCTGGATATCTTTCCTTCATCTTTAATCTTAGGCCATTTTGATTAGACAAAAGAAAGTTCTTGGGAAGCCTGAGGTCTGTTTTTAACCCTATTCTGTTAATGTTGATCTATTGCTGGTAAAAATGTTATAAAACATAATTGGGAGAAAGAAATAAAGATGAATCAAATTTCAATATGGGATCTGTGAACTGCAGCCATACCGAGATCAAAGGGGTGTGTGTGTGTAATGCAAATCGGGCCTTTTCACTCTCAGTTTACTCTGGCCTCCCACTGCTCCTTGGTTTGCTCTTCCTTGCCCTCTCACTATGACCACAAAGCTCAGCATGAACAGGCTCCTGGTAGCTTTCTGAGCCCAAGTCACAACCTCCGCAAAATCCCTGGGATCCTTCTGGCCAGAGGGCCTCTGTCTGGGATTCCCCTTTCCTGGAATGCATTTTCTCCTATCCTCACCTACTTAATTCCCAACCATCCTTTACAACACATTTCAAGCATCCGTTAGTACATCTCTTGTACTCTCTTTCCAAAGTTCTTCCTGCCATCCCCCATTTCACTGTGGCAATAATATTACGATTGGAGTTGAATAATGCACCATGAGATTTCTGTTAAAGATCATGCTCACCCACAAGAATGTGTTGCTGCAAGAGCAAGGACTGTATTTTTCTTGCTTACTGCTGGGACGTGGCTCCTAGTATACTACCTCATTCAGTGAGGGCAATCAATAAGGGCATCTTAATTTAATGAATGAAGCAATGGAACAAAAAGCAAAAAGCAACAAGTTTATAGATAATAAGGAAGCATCTACTATAGAAATAAGCTGTCTTAACAATGGATAGAGAACACTATTTTTCCAGCAGTCACTGTTTATCTGACCTTGGGTCTAGAGAATTCTACTGTGCCAACAACGATTGAGCTAATAGTCCTATTTCAATCTTACTGTAGGTAGATCTTATCACACTTGGAATAGCATATTGTAGGGGAGGGAAACATTCTCCTTCTTTCTTTCTAGGTTCCTTGGCTGACCTAATAATTAGATTGACATAAGACAGATTAAAACTAGAAAACAAATTTAATCTCACATGTACAGGAGCCCCATAAAATCTGAGACTCAAAGCTGTCAGGCAATTAAGCTTATATGCCATCCTGAGCTAAAGAGAAGGGGGAAGGAGTCGGGGGCTTCAAAGGGGAAGAAGACAATTGACGGGAAGATGTGAAGAGTAAATGTTTGGTAAGTGTTGGGTCCGGTGGCTCTGGAAATGCAGGAGGAACAATAGAAATGACTGCCGGGCCTACATATTCCGGCCCCCTCTCCACCCTTCCTCAACCCTTGACTCTCCCGCCAAAAGGATGTATGCCCAGGTCACGTCTCCATAGGTAACCCAATACCTATGCAGGAAACAGAAGTATCAGGACCCCACACCCCATACCCTCCGATCACCAAATACCCTACCATATATGGATGTGAGCCCATGCTCTGCCTTGGCCCCATAAAAGACCCCCACTGACTCCCTCCCAGTGCGACTTCCCCAACTCCGACTCCGCTTTCCAGAGTCGTGGAACCTCGACCGAGGGTGCCCACCTCCTCCCCGGGCAACTTTCCTGGCTCCTCTTCTCCTGAGCCCTGAAACTTTGCCAGAGAGTGCCTTTAATAAATCTTGCCTTGTGCCTACCTCGCCTGGTGTCGTGTTTATCTCGTCTATAAAACCTTACAGTAAGCAAAGGTTTGTCATGCCCTGTAGATGGTATGTTCCTGATATACAAAGCTTTCTACCTTCCTGGTACAGGTTCCCCCATCTAAATTCCTTTAAGCAGTTCGGGGAGAGGCAAAAAGGATTTCCTGAGTCTTCTGGATTTTAATCGCCTTCAGGTCAGAACAACACCCATGCCATTGTGGCACCTTTTGAGGTGGCATATTCTGTCCCCTCTCGATATTCAATTCTGAAACTCAGGATTAAGGAAAATATTAAAACCTGAGAAGAAGCGGAGGGTGGTCTATATATCATAGGGTAGTAGCTGCAGACTTTGATAGATGTCTGAATAGCTATCAAGATAAAGGGATTTAGATTTATTCTTTATAACTCCAGAGAAAAATATAGGGTAAATATTTGGTTCAAAAGAAAAACAAGAGGGGCATCTGGGTGGCCCAGTCAGTTAAGCAGCTGCTTTCAGCTCAGTCATGATCCCAAGATCCTGGGATCCAGCCCCATGTCAGGCTCCCGGCTCAGTGGGGAGTTTGCTTCTCTCTCTCCTTCTTGTTTGTGCTCTCTGTCACTCTCTTGTCTCTCGCTCAAACAAATAAATAAAATCTTTAAAAAAAAAAAAGTAAAAAGAACACCAAGAAACAATCTAAATTATCTATTATTTTCTGTGGTATTGAGCTCCTGTACCAGGAATTCTAGAAGCACAGTTTGGGTTGGATGACTGGAGCATGGGCCAAGAATTAAGGGTGGAATGGATGCTCTAGGAGAAAAGCTTTTGTTTTGTTTTGTTTTTAATTTTATTTTTTTCTAACAGTCATTTTAATTTGATATGAAATATGTTAATAATTCTTCCAAGTCCTAAGATTATGATAAAGGTCTTAACAGCATGCTAAATCGTTACACATATCAATTATTTGCACTTCCCTGTCCCTCCATGAGATATTAGGAAGAAAGAAAAATTAATAATTTAAATGAACACCAGTGTTAAAAATTAGTTTGCAGAGATAAGGTATTTGAGTACCATCACAGAGTTGTACTATATTTGTATTGATGCCTTCTCAAATTTGTCATTTAAAAAATGTAACTGTACTAGTTTTGCTTGAAGAAACTTCTGGAAATTTTACTAATGTAGGAACACTATTTTGAACTAAGTCAGTTGATTCCATATGCTCCTAGAGAATCACCCATCATTACCATATGTCAATGTCTAGAAATTACTGTTGGAGTAGATTTCTTGACAAAATTTACAAGATGCTTCAGAGTCTGGAATACCCAATTGGCTGATTTATTAATCTCACACTGAAGTATTATTAATAGATATATCAGGGAATTTCTACTTCTGCAAATTAAATTAAATTATGTATGTGTGTTTCTGTAAACATGTGTATATATGTGATTTAACACAATGGAGGGTTGAGTTTGAGATAAATCTGGGGTGAACAAGAAACTTCCAGTTTTAAAAACTTTTAATGATGACATGCCATATTTATTCTCTTATATGCATAATTCTCCTGAGAGCTCTGTTCATAATTCCCAAAAGTGGGCTGCTCTGGCTAGAAGGGACATGAGTGTTGAAGTTCATTACAAATGTTTATCCACAGGTATAAAGTGTGAGTTGCTTCCATAGGTTTTTGGGTGGAATATACCAGGATTGTGAAGGACTTTTCAGTCTGACATATGACACATTAGTACCTAGACCCATCATCTAATCTGCTGGTGTGTTTTGAATAGAGGTCAGTTCTGATCTTTTTGTCTTCAAGAATTTATACAAACCTTTTAAAAGTAGGTCTACCTGCCAATTTATTCCATCCAAAAGAAAGCGTGGCAAATTTAATTTTTTTATGGATCCTTTCTCACCCACTGCTGTAATTATTTCTCATACTGATATTTTATTTCTTTTTTTAGTGAATCCATTCTTATATATGTCTTCTTTGTCATGCTATTATTATAAAGACAGTTACCATCGCCATTAGCCACACCCTGCTATCGTCATCTCATTATCGCAGATTTTCATCTGACATGTTTATAACTATCTGCATGACATCCCACATCCTTTTTTGTTATTTTCTCAGTTCTATGTCCAGATCCAGAATTGGTTTGATCAAGATAAAGCTTTGAGTTTTTGTTTTTCTTTCTTTTCCCCAAGGTTCTTGAACAGCTGTATTTTACTTTCCCCTTGGATTTCTTCCCTCTCTGCTATTCTCTGACCATGGCTGACAAAGTTAGCTCACGGTGGGGGGGGGGGGCTGTTTTTGTTTTTTGGTTTTTTTCTCACCTATCTCGCTTTAAGTGACTAGTAAACATGTTGACTTAAAATCCCAGAATTGTAAGGGACCAGACACATAGGAAAATTCCAACCAAAAAATGAAGACAGACTTCCAAAGTTCACCTTATAGAAAGTATGCACAAGGATAAGGCATGCATTTGATTTGTCGTTTTGGAAGGTGTTTATCCAAAGGAAGTCCTTAGTATAAAGTAAATGTCCTTTTTAAGTGATACTTGACATTTAAGCAAGCGCTGCTGGTAGCCAGAAGATTCTCCATACTCAAAGCAAAGGGCTAAAGGCTGTGGACTTTGAACTTTGAAAAACCCCCTGCCCACCTATTCCTGGAGACTGTTTGATATTCTCACTATCTTATGGTGGCTTCAAAAGAATATCAGTCCTTTTATCAAGAAAGCAGAAAGAATGGCTTAGAACAGTACTTTTCAAACAGTGTTCTATGGAGCCCTAGGATTTCAGATCTCCATATCAATGTGGATGAAGATGTGGATGAGGATTTGTGTTTGGGGAGGAGGAGGGGAGTCAGCGGGTGCCAGTTAGTGAACACAGGTGGCTTAATCACAAAGAAAAACTTTTGCAAACTCAGGAATCACTTGGTGTGCTTGACACGTTTCCTTGTTCAATAGCTCTCCAGCTCACACTGCCATCTCTGAGCTGCACTTCGGCCTCTTCTACTTTTAAGGACCTATGATTAAATCGGGTTTACACACATAATCCAGGATAACGTTCCCACCTTCATTTCATCTGTAACACCTCTTATCTTTTGCTATGTCACATATCGTATTGATAGACTCTGGGGATTTGAACATGGACATCTTGAGGTGAGGGGTGTGGGGGGGGTAAGACATGCTGTTTCTTACCACCACATTCTGTGGGGTTTCTTTTCTTCACTTTGAGTAATTCTAGATTAGCCAAATCAAAATTCCATGGCACACATCTTTTGTCCTTACCCATTTAAACACTTTGTTGATAAATGATTTTTTAAAGAACAAAAGAAAGCATTAACACAAAATGTGCAAATTTGTGTTTATTTATACATGTGTGTGTTTAGAATTATTATATAGTTTATATAATAGAATTGTATATATATATATATATATATATATATATATATATGTATATACCATTAAACTCAGTGAATCCACTGGGCACATATAATGTGCAAAGCACAGTAGTTGTGAGTATACGTAGCATAGACACAACCTCCACACTGAAAGTGCAGTCCAGTGCAAACGAAGGATCAAAAATGCACAAATAATTATATTTTAAGTATCTGAAACTTTTGAGTGTATTAAAACAAAATGTGTTCATAATCTGTAATGATCGTTCAGCTTATAATTGGAGAAATAGGATGTTTGACTTTTCTGTTTTTTCTCCTCTTATTTCAAGCCTGGGCTGAATACAAGTTTGATTTTGCATATTTAAAGGAAAATAATATTGAGTGAGAGAAGTGTGTTATAACTATTTGGACAATATCTTAATATAAGATTTGGCAATTCTCTTAAGGTTAAGTGAAGTGTCTTTGAGATAATATCCAATCTCACCACTTTTATAAATTTATGTGGTTTATGTTTGCTCTTTAAGAAACCAGATAATAACATTGTCATGTACTTAAGAAAATTATGAGACAGGGACATGGGTGCACTAAATTATTCAAAATAAGTTTTAGAAATATATTAATATGAAATAAATATTAGAATTAGTTTCTAAGACCAGAAGATGCTGGTAGTGTTTGCATAGAATTTTGTAATTATTCTAAACAAGGAAAAAGCAGAAATATTCAAAGCCTCACCGAGTTTAAGGCTGATAGTCAAGTATTTTCCTGGTAAAGAGAACTACCTGTCTCTCAGGAATTCAACATGGACTCTGATTCCTATTCACTTCCCATGAGCATTAAATGTTATATTGGCATAAATGCTATTTGGACAAAATAAACGTATGACTATATGTTGACCATAGGTTGGCTTATAAAAAGCTCCCAATTTCATTAGATCTTACCAATTAAATTTTTGAAACATAATTTAAAGCAGCTATTAAAATGTAAAATTTTATTTTTTCTGGTTGTAATGACACATCTTTTAAACATTAAAATACTGGTAATACTACTGTAGTTTCTCCATCATCAGCAGAAAGTTTCATATATAGTCTTCCAGATCTTCTCTTTGTAGACACTAAAAAAGAAAGCAATATAAAAATCATGTTAAAATCATAGCTCTCTGGCTTTGTACTGATAGACTTCTGCCTAGGATGTCTTCCTTTCCAGAACATCTTCCTAAAAACATGTTCTGTTATTCACCTTTCATTAATACTTTCTTCCATGAGATCCCTTATATCCAATTATTAACGGAGATTTCTTTCTTTCTCTAGAAATACACTTTAGCTTAAAGATTCTCAATAATGTTTATTCCCGTGGTGAAAGTCTATTGTGGGCATTTCTGAATCTAAAAAAAGTCAGTGAGAAAAATATTTCGTGTTACTTAAAAATCATTAATCTTTCCAATTTTACACAACCAAAATGAGAAATTAGTAAGGCCGATCCTAAATGAGATCTCCAGTTGCACAAACTTTAAAGCTATTTGAACCCTGTTCCTTTGTGCTCTTGGCACAAGTGGGCATGCATACCCACAGCCACAACAAGAAAAATGAAATCCAAAACAAACTTTAGAAGGCAAAACTCCTAGGAAAATTTAATTCTATTTCCCAAAAAGTTGTAATTGAGTTGTTCTCAGTTACAACTTAATCTGTTGCATTATTATTTGTTGTGTTAAATTTCATTGACTGAAACTAAACCGAGTACCCCTAATTCTGGAAGTAGGACAGCATCACATATAAGGGAAGAAGCCTCTGTGCTTTTTTTTTTTTAAGCTATTAAGTCAGTCTGAGCCTTGTAGGGAACCATTCTCTGGTGAGATTATCTGTACTTTTCTGTGTGTAAGCTTGTGGAAGGTAAGAATTTTATAGTTTCCATCTTTAAAACCCCTTCTTTTTAGCAGAGATTCTGGAACCTGGAAACTCAAAAAATATTTGTGAATTAAATGTGGAACACAGAATCACAATTTATTTTAGTTGTCCCCAGGTTTTATTAATTGGAGTCCAGAATTGTTATCATCGAGAAGGTTGAGGAATTTCACATTTTATCAAATTCTAAAGCGTAGTTCTAAAGCTTTTTATGCTCTTTTTACTTTGCCCCTAGCCTAGAAAAAAGTCAACCAATGCTGCAAATCTGAAGACGAATGCTTGACATTTTAGTTTAAAACTTCTGACTTCAGCGCATTATCAGACTAATGTGGGGAAAAATGCTTAATTGGCTTTACTGGCAGGATCAAGACTCCAAAAGTAAATTTCACGAGTCAAAATGTTCTGTGAAAGATTTTCTGTAACCACAGTTGTAATTAGCATTTGGTTATGAGGACCCAATCTTGGATTTATGTGCGGTTAAAAAAAAAAAAAAAGACAGTAAAAGAAAAAAAGATGATCAGTTGTAGCTGAATTCACTATGGGTAGGTTTGTCATGATTGGTAATCCTAGGCCTGGGATAGAAATAACACGTGATACGGTAGTAATTAAATGTAGCGGAAATAGCAGATTGATTAAAGGAAGACCTGGGTTGCCCAGAAACAAATAATAAAAATGTAAACATAATATTTTATCAAGAGTTATTTAAGTTTTTTAACTGTCTTCAACATTATACAAAAATAATGTAGCAAGCCATAGTTCACATATGGAGATCGAGCAATAGTCTCCAAAAGTCAGAAACAATAAGTAATTTAAGATTGTCCATAAAAACAATCTGACACAAAGCTTTAAAGGACAATATGCCAATTTCTCAGGTTTAACTCTTCTAAGGATTAGATTGTTGTTTATTCTCTTAGTTTGACCCTCAGTGCTGATATCAGGCATCCTCGTATCTACTCACGCATAGCTGTAGCTTTGGTGTATTTAATTATGAGTGTAGATAGACCTAGGAGGAAGGGACAAAAAAAGAAAGAGAAAACGTGGGACAAAGAGAAAGAAAGAGATTTTTAGTGTTTCAACAATCCAAATACATGAGTCATTTGGATCGCTTGCAAATTGTGTTACATCCAACAAAAGCACAGACTTGGAGACTGTGTAGCTTAGAGACATTTTCCTTTCTCCATTTTGTCTACGGTTCTTAAAATACAAGGTTACTCATCTAACCAAAACACTGCATTCTGATAGGTAAATACAAATCTGACAGTCAAATACAAGGTAAGGTAATATGATTAAAAACTAAAATAAAATTAGATGCACAAGTCTTCACTCCAGTACATTTTGAGTTTTTTAACCATTTGCAAAGAAGGAAGAAAAAATAGCAAAATTGTCTCATCTTACATTCTGAAATTTGCTGCCGTCTACTAAATATTCACTTTCTGGCTTATCGGACGTTTTCTTACTAGTTTTCCAAGTTGTTGGTTATTAGTTAAAATATATGGATTCTACTAGAAATAGAACTATTACAGCATTTTAAGATTCCAGGCAGAGTTTTCTCTCCAATAAATCAATAAGAAATGTCCTCTCCAGTTTAAAAGAAATGGACATAACCTCAGAATGGCAAACAATAATAAATTACAGGGGAATCTCTATTTTGATCCCTCTGTAACACAAGTAAGAGTGAGTGGTAAAATACAATAATACCATAGATTGTGGATTTTTATGTTTATTTTCTTAAAATACTGTCTCATAGTCATGTAAATAAAATTTTCAATTTCAGCTTCTCCTAAGGATCCAAACATTTTCACGGAGAAAAGACAGCTGTCCCAGGCACTAAATGACTGGGACAGTTAGCTACAAGTCAGTGCATCATAAACCCCTATGGAGGAAAGCAATCTTGTGAATGAGTCCTGAGTAAGATACTTTGAACGATGCATGAGCATGTTTTTCCCTTTTATCATACCTCTGCCTGTCTCTTCTGGAGTGGTTCCCTTAACAATCCACCATTATATTCCACCTGACTCCCTGGCACTAATCGATTAATTAACTTATTTATTTATTTATGCTATCATCTCTAAACATTGGGGAACACAAGCAAATACACAGACACACCCACCCACCGACACACAGGGCTGACATATAATTTTACCTGCGAATACTGTTAAGTGGCGATCAGTAAGCAGGGGCACTGAGTAAACTGAGATGCCAAAGCAACATAAGGTCAGACCCTTCCCTTTCATGATAGGAATAGTCCCTCCTTCTCTCTGTCTCTGAGTCTCTGTGTCTCTTTCCCCTGTCTAGTTTTCTTTTGGTGTCTCTCTCACATATATACGAGTGCAAAATTACATGCCTCTGATAGGTAAGTGAATATCTCTACATTGTAGGAGATTGTATCCGCCTCTGTGGCTGAATAATACCACCTACTATTCTTCTTTCACTTTCAATTGCTTTGAACTGTTGCCACAATGATCCTAGTCGACAGCAGGATACCAATTAATGCTATTGACCTGAATGGTTCTAGACACAAAAGGATGCTTATTGAGGTCCGGGAAAATATGAAGTACAGAAAATATGAAGTAGCAGAAAAAGAGAATTATTAATTTTTAATAGCAACTGTATCCTAGATATTGTACTAGAGATGCATCAGCATGTGACGACAGGGTATGCCTTAATTTTACCAGTTGACCAATAAAGAAATAGGCTCACTATGGGAAAACAAACAAGCCATCCAAGTCAACCTCGTTCTGGGTGGTAGGGTCAGAATTTTAATTCACAATGCTTTGCCATGAAAGCTGTTTTATTTCTATTAATGGGAGAGAGAATCACCCTTAGTCAATTTCCACAGAATAGCTCTATTCAACAAGAAAAATTATGTATCCTGGGTGCCTGGGAGGCTCAGTTGGTTAAGTGTCTGACCTCTGCTCAGGTCATGATCTCAGGGTCCAGGGGTCCAGCCGTGTGGCAGGGCTCTGTCAGTAGGTGGTGTGCTTCTCTCTCTTCCTCTGTCCCTTCCCCTGCTCACGGGCACACTCTCTCAAAGAAATAAATAAAATTTCAAAAAGAAAGAAAGAAAGAAAGAAAAAGTTCATATTCTATGTGACTGTAGCTTCATAACTATTTTTCTAGATTTTTTTTCAGATAATAAAGATCCCAAATTACAGGACAAATGGATGAAACCATACATTTAGTGTTGTCCACTATAAATCGGGTAAAATTCTCCCCCCTTTCTTATAACTTATATCCACCTAGTTATTCTGCATTTCTTTCTATAGATTGTCCTTCATGCCATGCTAATACGTATGTACAGATTTACTACTTAAAAGTCAGGGTAGAGGGGCGCCTGGGTGGCTCAGTGGATTGAGCGGCTGCCTTCAGCTTGGGTCATGATCTCAGGGTCCTGGGAGGGAGTCCCGCATCTGCCTCAGCATCCCTGCTGCGCAGAGAGCCTGCTTCCCCCTCTCTCTCTGCCTGACTCTCTGCCTACTTGTGATCTCTCTCTCTGTCAAATAAATAGATGAAATCTTTAAAAAAAAAAAAAATCAGGGTAGAGTTGGTCTGAAATCTTCCTAGGTGAAATCTGAAGCCAGTCCTTCTACAAGGAGTGCAAGGAGAGACTAGCACTCCAGACCGGTAGATGGCAATCTTCATAAGGAAAGGAACTTACCTGTGAGGTTCATTTTGGGTGGCCACAAGATGAGTAGGTCCCAACACCAGAGCCTCAAACATTCATAGAGAGGCTCAGTGGGCTCCATCATATAATCAGTCCAGATGGTCTCTACAGCATGTTGCTTTCCCAGGGCTATGCCTTTGACAACAGCTCCTGCTGTGGGAATGGTGGGCGAAATGTACGTTCCAAGAACCGAGAACCGGGTGGAACCCTCCGACTGTCTGGGTACTGCTCCTGAGTTCACCAGAAGTCACATCCTCTGGAAGACCTCCTCCAACATGCCACCCCATAGGACTGACTCTTGCAAACTTACCCTCCCCACTCTTCCACAGTGAGGCCTGGGCCATCAGCAAGGTTAGCGTGTTTCATTAGCATGGAAGTGGTTCATTTTGGAGCTATCTGGCCACCCTGGAGGCAGATACCACAGAACCAATAGAGGTACATGCAAGAGAAAACATAGATTAAGATAATAATTCCCCAAATAAGTAACATTCCTTTTTCCCATCTAGTGCCCTAGACTCAGCTATAAACACAACGTTCTGCTTAGACAATGGCACAGATGCCTCCTTACAAGGCGGTAATCACGTCTAAGTCCATCCTACTTTTGGAGGACAATTTTCTCTTTAGAGACATCTCAGGGTTCAGGATCTTTACTGAACAGCAGACTTTGCCTGCTGCCATTGAGGGTTTGTTGGGTGAATTTAGAAAGTTCTCCTACATGTGCTTTACCATCCTCCAGGCAAATGGAGGGGACAAAGACGGTGGCCAAATGTTTATACCAGTGAAAGCAGAACATACCCATCTGGCCTTGAGGAAGGGTGACTGGCAACTTTTTTTATAGAGGGTCAGATTCTCCTCAATGCCCAGGAAAAACCCAGGGTACAGTGGTTCAACCACCCCAGGGGAAGCCATGGCCAAAGATTGTGCCACACAACCACTGGGTCTCATCCAAGACTACCTAATAA
Source organism: Meles meles (assembly GCF_922984935.1). NCBI lineage: Eukaryota > Metazoa > Chordata > Mammalia > Carnivora > Mustelidae > Meles > Meles meles. The sequence goes on along the minus strand of NC_060077.1, from coordinate 86,554,327 downwards.
ATACCTGGACATATCAGTTCCAAACCATTGCTATATTTTAGTACGACAGAATGACTGCATAGTTCTGGTGATGTGCATCCCATATCCCTGGTACAATTGGGTGGGTTTTGTTTAGAGTAATTTTTCTGTTCCCAACATAGGGGTACTTGGGTGATCAAATGCCTATAACCTGGGAGGAGCCACATGAACCAATCCCAAATCTGAGCGCAGGCACCCATGGCTCTGCTGGCGGTAGTTTTAAGACTCTTCTGGTCAGGAGTTTGATGGGCTGCCTTCGAAGTCTGATTAACAGGAAAAGATCATGCCAAGGGTTATTGATACGGTGTGCCACAGGCCAAGTTTTGGGATGACTGCTGGTAGTATCAAGTGAATTAAGAGTGCTAGTCCAAGTTTGTTTTCCTTAATGTATGGTTCTAGTGCCTTCCAGTCCCCTCCCTGGATATCCACCGTGGCAGTCCTGAGAAGCTAGAGCAGGGCAGCTGCCAACATAACCATCCTGTGACTGGACGTCTAAAGTCAAAAAGATATATTTAGTGAGAACTTCCTCCCCCTGAAGTTCTTCCCCTTTTATAAGAATTCTATGGCCTGATCCTTAGAGGTTAAAGTGGCTTCAGCTTTTAGGAGTTTAGGAATTCGACGTGGTCGTGCACACCATTCGTGTTGGCAGGGGGAGCCAGTACTGTCAGATCTGAGGAGATATGGTGTGGGCGGAATATGCCAGATCAGGCCTCCCGTCTTTCCTTCTTTCGGTGGTGTAGATTTCATTCCAGGTATAGTGTGTTTCCACAGGTCCAGCTTGCAGCAGGACAACGGGATCTTAGCGGAGACTGAGTAGTTCCCCATCACGTAGGAGTACGAGGTAACTCACCCATCCCGGTGGGACATCCCATGGGGAATTCCAGTATATTGACACCTTTCCCAGGCATGATGGGGCCTGGTGTTCTCTACAGCACAGCCTGCTGATGCACAGTGAGAAGCAGGCCACTTTCTGTCTTCTGTGACTTCCATACGTTTAAGGTGTTGGATGACCTGTCCGGGGTTCCCAATCCGGCATAGGAGGCAGCAGGCCTGACTGGTTGATCATTCAAATGTATTAAAGCCTGGGACAGCCCTTTATTCCACCTGGCCATGATGGTTTTAGCTGTTAGTAAATGAACCTGCTGTTTTACTCTTCTATTTTTGCTTCTATTATTTAATATTCTATTTTACCCCCAAGCACTGTGCAGCAGCTGACATAGGGCAGGGTGTGTGGTGCTGCTCATTTTCTCTGCCTCCTGCCCATTGCCACCACACTAACCACACCTGCATACTTCCCTGGACTTTCTCTGAAACTTGGCGGCTATATCCATAAGCCAGGGGACATATATTCTCTCCTCATGAGTCTTTCCTGAATGGGGTACTGCCCTGTTGGCTGGGGTTGCTGTGGCTCCTTTGCATTAGGGGTCAGACAGCATGCAACTTTTCATGTTTTACTCTCAGTCACCAAAAGATCCTCCTCCTCACCCCCCTCGCTTGCCCAGGGATTCCCAATCAGGCTTTGCCCCAAGTGCTGGGACCTTAACCCACAGAGCTTGCAGCCTCCTACCTTTGCAAAATGGCGCTCTAACCTCTCACCTGATTATCCTGCTCTCCTATCTTGTCTGCCAGCCCCGAAGCCAGTAAAGTGGTGGGCACCGCACCTCCTGCTCCGATCTCAGCCCTTCTTCTAACTTCCTAACTTGAACTTCAGCCTCCCTGCCGGGGGGTTCTATTGAACCACCCACACTCGAGGCAGCTCCCTGCACAGCCCCAAGATTCCCTTCTTTGCTGCACTGTGCTCTGTGCAGTTCCTCAGGCAAATGTCTCAGGCCATGGGATGTTTTCCAGGTCTCCCCATACTCTCACCGTGGTCTCTAAGCATCTGAGATATGGGCCACCCCTTCCCATAGAGGTCAGTGGCCACCCCAGGATTTCCCTGTAGGTGCCTCTTTCCCTAGCGCCATTCATTCCACCTCCTGGCTGACTCAGCAATTATTGCAATTGTTTGCAACCTTTGGAGCTCCCTGGGTGAGGTTTGATCCTGGTCCCATAAATGGAAGGCAGAGAGAGACTGGAGAAAGAGGCAGATCACTCCAGACAGTAGGTGGCTGGTTTAATCAACAAAGGAATTTATTAATGAGGCTTGTCTTGGGCAGACACAAGATAATTCATTCATGGAGAGGCCTTAATCGGGTTTAATCATGTATTCAAGGGAGAATACTGAATTTGAGACCAGATGGTCTCAAAAACAGCTTATCCCTTAAAGCTGCATCCTTGAAATGGCTGCTAGCATGGGAATAGTAGGCGGGATCTACATCCTAAGGATGGGAGATGGGCTGAGGAGCTATCAACTGCCTGGGTCCAGCTTGTAGGCCAATCAAGGGTCACACCCTCTTGATGACCTCCCTCAATAGATAAGGCATTGGGTAAGTTATTGGAATGTCAAAATCTGTATATGCTTGCCTTTCAGTTCGCTCTTCTGGGGATAATATCAATAATAATAAATACACCACAGTTCTATGAACTGTCAGAAACAAGAGAAGATTTCGGCATGCAATATAAAAAAAGACATGGGGGCCCTTGGATGGAGCTCCCTTGACTATTTTGAGCGTTGAGGTTAAATCAAATGTTGAGGGCTCCAAGAATGGGACCACTGGCAATTTTTGAAAATAAACTCCATTCTAGATGTTTTAATTGATCATTCAATCTCTTCTTCTTTGCTTTTTTTGTAGAAGGTAGTAGGTCATTTTTAGTGCTTTCAGGGTAGACTTCTGGGAGAAAAATTAGCATCTCTTGATTCATTGTGTTTTGATTCTGGGAGCGTCGAAGGCATTCTGAGCTTTCCAGAAAACTATTGATGGTATCTGGGTATGCATGATTTCTTAGTCACTGTTGATAATACTTGAGCAATTACACCTTGGTGGTGGGGAAGCTGCATAAGCTCTGGAAATGGGGGGGGGGGATAAAGGATAACCTTTATCTGATCATCCATAACTCTACAGCAGGGAGTCATAGCCCCAGAGGTTTACCAGTATGGTTATCTGAACAGGGGGAGACACAGAAAAGATATGTTGGAAACGATTCTCAGGCAGACCACACCTTGTGACATCTTCCTGTGAAACTTTTAGCTATTGTTGGAATGATGAAAGAGAAACCTATTTCTTTACCTACATGAAGAAGTCAGTTTTCCTTTCCTCGCACACACATGACCACATCTCTCTCTCTCTCTCCCACACACACACATACACACACACACCCTTCCCCCAAATCTCTCAAAATGAATGATATTTAGAGTAAGCAATTACCAAGTAGATTCATTTTCCTTGGGAATTACTATTTATCAAAAATTATGTATAGAGAAGCTTTGATAGTTAGATGAGCATACTTTAATACAGAGAATTCACCAGAGACTTTAAAAAGATTATCCTGCATTTTTTTTTTTTTTTAACCTTAGAGGTATATGAGTTAGCCACCTTTGTAGAAATACCTTATGGACAAACAGGATAATTTTTAAATTCACCAAGAAAGAAAAGACTTTTTGTCACTGGATGCTTGTGAAATTTTTGACTGTTCGTCCTTTTTTCACTAGAGGAAAAAAAGCAAGGAAAAATGATTTGTATGACTTTTCCAGAATTTTAGAGTAGTTTCTTCCACAGATGAGATCATCCCTTAGTGGTATTTCCATTCAGAAAAACCACAAACATGTTAAGTCTTTTTCCTCATATGAATTTTAGTGGAAAACAGTGTCAAAATAAAAAGAAGCTCATACGTAAGCTGTTGTAGATTGCCATGGGATCCATTTCACGGTGTTTGTAAGTCTTTGAAACTGCTCTTTGAATTTGGCCTAAAGAATAGTAACTTCTAATTGATTATTAATAACTTCTAGTTAGAGGAGTGTGGGGATAAACTGCTTCTCCACCAAATATATTACAATTCATGTGACCTCCCGTAGCCACGTGTGCCTGCCGGATAGCCATGCCTGGTTCTTGTGTGGGAGATAGGACGCTTGCGTATGGAACACGGAGAGGCAAATAAGAGTGGTGTCTATGCTCCTGTCACGCTAAGCTTCCTCCTCTCTCAAGGCTTTCTATTCCACCTTAATGCTGTCACCGAGACAAAAATAACCAAGTGACTTGTCCACATCCCAGCTGGTCCACTTTGGTCTAAGGCTTTTCAAATCTCATACTGTTGTCATCAACTTTCCCACTGTAGACATGGTTGGGTTGATGTCTAAAGAGATCAGTGTTTTCTATCCTAAATGTGTAATAAGCCCACAGTCAAAAGCATTTACATATTATATGCTTATTACACATTTTTCACAATTTTTATGCTTTGTGCTAAAGACTATTTCATTTGGAAAAGCAAGATAAGAACACTTTGTGCATTTCTCAGCAAGTTAACCCAAGAGCAGCAGGTAGTACAATGGTCAGATAGAATCAAGACTGACATGGTACTGGTTAACCTAACTCTCACAGACTATAGCCATAGAAAGGGGGATCCCAACTCAGCTTTGTTTGCCTGAAAAATGTGTAGCTGCAATGACGCTATATAATTCTGAATACTACTTTACAATATCATTCACTTTCTGATATAAAAATGAAATAATTGTTTTATTGTTTGTAAATACACATCTGGCAATTCCAGAACCCAAGGACTTATTTTATTGTAGAGTGTTCAAGAAGTAACATCCTTTCATGCCATATCAAAATGGAACTGGGACAATGCTCTGTGTGCCAAAGCAAACCGCTAAGAACGTTTGAACTACGCTCACAGCAGAGAGTGCCTGGGTAATCTTCATTATCAGTGGGAAAGAGTTGTATCAGTGGTTAAAACTGGGAACTCGGAAGTCGAGGTTTAGTTTTGCAGCCCATACTGAAATCGAGCTGAACGTAGAGATAAACACAGGTCAAGCGCATCACAGATTCACAAATCAGGAACAGATGAGGAACCATGAGCTGTAGAGAATGGCTGATCTGCCGAATCTGACTCATTCAATACTCAGAATGGAATGCAGTGAAATTCACTTCGTCTCTGAGGCAAACTGGCAAACATTTTGCTCTCTGCTAACTGTGCAGTAGAGGGGACCTTAAACTTTATTTTACAGGTATTTTTCACAGGACTTTTCAATGTCGAAGCAATAAAATAAAACAGCTCCTTTTCTCATTCTAGACTAATCCAGGTGTTTTCTTCATAAAAGAAGGAAGGTTATCTTTGTCAGATAATATTAGTTTTTCCAAGCTGAAAGGAAGTCCTAGGCTCATCCAACCTCCCCCCATTTTTCTAATCTAAGAAAGCTGAGGTCAAAAGGGCAAATGACTCTCTTTATACAACAGAGAGAAGTGTTAGAACAGAACTTAAAACCTCAGGTGTCAGTTTTTATGCAGCTCTGTCCTGGCTCCGCGGGCACCGATGGTCGTGATGGGCTACAAAGGATGACTTTCACTCAACCTATTAAGTGTCCGAGGCTCTACAGCAAACTCAGACTACAGAGGAGACACAAGTGCTATGGACTGAATGTCTGTGTTTCTCCAGATTCGTACTCTGAAGCCCAATGTGGTGACGTTAGAAGGTGGAGACTTGGGGGGATAGTTAGGTTTAGAGGAAGACACACAGGCAGAACTCTCACGCTGGGGTTAGTGCCCTTCTCAGAAGAGGAACAGACACCAGGGCTTCCTCTGTCCGCTGTGTGGTAAGGCGACCCTCACTACTGACATCCTGACCTCAGCCTTCCAGGCTCCAGAACTGTGAGAAATGAATAGCTGTCATTTAAGTCACCCCAGTCTATGGCATTTTGTTATGGTAGCCCAAGAAGACTAAGACAATCAGTGATCCCAGAAAAGTCTGTGGTGGCCTAAGAGCAGCATGGAAAGTCTCCTGCAAGTATCTACCCAGGTCTCTCTCATCCTCCCCATCCCAGGTGTCTCCACAGTGACGGGCACCGTGTTCAGGGCGGTGCATCTGATCACGTTGACTGATTGGATGCCCTAAAGCATTTGTGCTGGGCATAGCTCAGTTTCCTGGTGAATACTGCAAAGCTGTTGAGCGCCAGTAAATTTCTGTCCTGAGAAGTGGCAGATTGAATCTCAAGGCACCATCTATTGGGGGGACTTCCAATAAGAAAATATTTTTGAAATAATTTTGTTGACTCAAATACCTAAACATTTTTTTTTTTAACAAATCAAGGTCCTTTTTAAGTAACTTTTTTGAAATAATTTTGTTGACCCAAATACCTAAACATTTTTTTTTTTAACAAATCAAGGTCCTTTTTAAGTAACTTCGATTTGGAAATACTCTACTTTTTTTTTTTTTGAAGTCATTTTTTTAAAATTTAAATTTATTTATTTTTTTTTTCAGCGTAACAGTATTCATTGTTTTTGCACAACACCCAGTGCTCCATGCAATACGTGCCCTCCCTATTACCCACCACCTGGTTCCCCCAACCTCCCACCCCTGCCCCTTCAAAACCCTCAGGTTGTTTTTCAGAGTCCATATTCTCTTATGGTTCATCTCCCCTTCCAATTTAAAAAAAAAAAAAAAAAAGGAAATACTCTACTTTTTAAATTATTTATGGGAAGCACATTCTCCTGGCATAGAAATGTAAGACTATTCTAGCTTTATGCATTATAACCTGTAGTTGAGTACCACTGGGATTTGGAGGAAAAAAAAAAGAGAGAGAGAGAGAGAGAGTTTTGAATCAATATTAGTTAAATCTTGAGCATAGTGGAAATGATTTTAAAATTGTTTTTTATTTGGATTTCTTATTTCAGATCTTGGTATATTTACATATCACAAATATTTCTAGGACCAGTGTTGTGTATGAAACACTACAGTAGGCAAAGTGGATTTAAGATGAAGATTTAAAATGGAGACAAAGAAATTAACTAACAAATATTACGTCATCTAACACAGAGAGGTGCATGTATAAATGGTTCTAATGCAAAGTATGCTGTCACACATGTCATATAACGGATGCAGAATAACCATCGAAATAAAGGGGGAGGTGAGGATATTTCCAACGAATGATCGGTGGAGGAAATATTGAGCATTGCGGCGACTGTTGGACAAGAAAAAATAGAAGTGGAAACAATGAAAAATGACCCAAGATATGTTTGTGCACAGATGTGTGAAACTATGTGTGTGCTGGGTACAGAAACGGAGGTAAGCCTGGAAAATTAAATGCATGCTTACAGATTTATAAAATTATTCTTTCTCCAGGCTGAATTTAGACATTATTCCTAGTTGCCAGGAAGAGAGAAATTTGATCAGATTGTTTATTTAAACAAATGTATGGTAGAAGAAAAATGATAATTTGAGTTTTAGAGATAATAGTGATGAGACATAGTTTTGTTATTCTATTTACTCCTTTCTTTTAAACAGTTATTTATTTAGTATCAACTGTATGTCAGGGAGTGTTCTAGGTCTTGGCAATATAGCAAAGAACAAAATATACAAAATATCATCTGAGAGCTTATATTTCAGTAGAGATAGTCAATAAAATAATACTAAATGAGATAAATTACATATTAGTAACTTATAATAACACATATGTAAGAGGTTAGTATAACAAGTAATAAAGCAGTAATGATAAAGGGATACATTGCATTAGAATGTTAAAAATACTCTTAAAAAATAAATCAAGGAAGAAATTTGAGTCCCAGGATTGAGGGTACAAATTTAGGGTATAGTGAATGTTGTCAGAGACAGATACATAATTTAGCTTGAGTAATTGGAAGGATGGAGTTGTCATGAACTTGAAATTGAGAAGGCTACAGTTAGCACAGATTTGGGGTTCAGAGATCAGGTGCTGGTTTTGGCCACATTATTGATATAAGTCTATTAGAATTTCAAGTTGAGATGTTGAGTAAACAGGACTTTAGAGGAGAAGGACAGGCTGGAGATATAAATTTAAGATTGATTAACTTAATTATGTCATTTAAAGTCATGGGGCCAGAAGAAATCCCCAGGAGAACGAATGTAGATAACAATGAGAGACATTTCAAAGACCGCACCATGATGTACTCCAAGACTAAAGTGGTCAGGACGGTGAAGACGAGGGCAGTGAGGGAGAGAGAGAAGCGTGACCAACTAGTGAGGAGGGAGACCAAGTGAGTCGCTGCAAGTATAGTGATGAAACTGAGGAGGGAAGAGTCCTGCACTGTGGCAGATGCTGCTGACAGGTCAAGTAGGGTGACAACTGGGCACCAGTCATTATATTCAGCAAGACAGAGTTTTCTGTTGACTCAGACAAGAGCAGTTCGGGGGAGTGAGGGAGATTAAGGATCACTGGATTAAGAAAGGATTCAGTGTGTCTCATTTCCCTGAAACAACCCAAGTTTGCACTAAATTTCAATAATTATTAATAGCATTTCCTTTCATTCTCAATAATATTCTACTTACTGTGGGGGAAGAAAAGTAATTTTCCCTCTACCCTTTTAGGTTCTTGGCTGATGCTCCCCTCACCCCCCACACCCTGCTGACACACACATAAGAAAAGATTAACAAGAGAAAAACTAACAGAAGTTTAATTACTTGCAATCCTCCTATATACAAGGGAGATACCTACGAAAACTGAATAACTGAAATGATGCAAGCCACCGCCTTAAATGCCATCTCCAGCTAAAGACAAAAGAAGATATTGGGGAGGAAACAGAGCAGTTATGGGAGGTTACCCATAAAAATAGAGAAACAAGGGTAGGGTTGTTACACAGATTTAAGTTCATGTCTTCTCCGTAGATAAGTTTCTAGGGACTTACTCCTCTTCCTTTTCTTGGTACAGAGAGGGAGGCATCCCTAGAAATGGCGATTACATTTACAAGGTAAATGTAAATATCTCTTACAAAAGGGTAAGTTCTACTCTAGTTTTCAAAGCTTGTCCTGTGTCTGCTATTTCTTTCAAATAATAGGCTCAAGATAAACCTTATACCAAGGAGACATACTTTAGAGCACTATGCCTTGATTTGTTTCCCTACACACACAATGAATTAAATCATCACCTTACTTAACGGGAAGAAATAAATTGGAGACAACAAACTTAACACAACTTTAAAAAATATATATTTATTTCTTTATCTTAGAGAGAGCGAGCAGGGGAGGGACAGAAGGAGAGAGAGAATCCTGAAGCAGACTCCCTGCTGAGCTCGGAGCCCAAAGTGGGGCTCCCTCTTGAGCTGGGATGAGATCATGACCTGGGATCATGACCTGAGCTGAAATCAAGAACGGACTGCTTAACAGACTGGTGCCCCCAAACTTATCCAACTTTTTAAAGAAGTGTTACTGAAATGAAAATATGGAAATAGCTAGAGAAGAAGTGTTTTATGTTGATGGGCGCATGTAGTGTGGCATAAATAAGAGAGAATTCCAGAACATTGTCTGCTGAAAGAGGAGAGGATCTGGTGCATGGAGGGTGGGCCAGGCTGATGCAGGAGCACTGTTGATCTTTAGCAACTGGGAAGAGGGCAGAGAAAATGTATGAGCTGAGTTAGGAAAGACACTTGGGACGTAAAAGTGAGAGTGGGTTACATGAAGACAGGAGAAGAGAGGAGACACCTATCTAGAAGACTGTGAAAGTGCACAAGGATAGGGAAATGCAGGAACAGTGGTGGATAGTGATGTGAAATGTTGGGATCTGGGAGTGAATGCTCAAAAAAGAATTCTTGAGATATATTTGGTACAAAAAGGATGGTTTTATTAAAGCACAGGACCATACCCATGGGCACAAAGAGGATTGTGAGAAGTGACTGATTATATACATTCAAGTTGGGAGGGGGTTAGGGATAGCAAGTCTCTAGGGAATTTGGAAGCATGGTTTCCAGGACTTTGAGGGTCTAGCTGTTGTTCAGATAAAGTCATTTACTACTGTCTACTAAAACATTAGTCATGAGACCCTTCACATGTATATCAGTGGGCCATATGTTTGAAGGATGATTGCTAACAAATGTCTTGGAGGGGGTAGAGATGAAGGAAGTTTCCAGAGGGATTTTCATATGTTAAAGTAGACTCGTAGGATCCTGGAGTTTGGGCTAATGTCGAGCTAAGGTTGCCTTTTGAGTCTAGGAAGGCATTAACGTTGAGGCTGCTAAGCTTCTTGTAGAAAGTCATTCTGCCTGTCTCCAGTACTTGTCAATGGGCTGCAAGTTGTAAGGAAGTGTGTACTTTTACAGAGTAGATTTTGTGGGTGATGAAGAGTGAGAATCAAAATCCCTTCAGTGCTATCCGTGATGGAAAAGGATGGACCCTTCCTCTTAAATTTATGGAAGAAGTCTTAGGCAAGATGCTAAATTAAGTGTGAAAAGCAATTACTCTGTAGCGTTCTTCATATTGTGGAAAGTATTAATTTTTGCAAATGCAGCTTTGGATACTTAAGTTATAGCTAACATCTAGAATAAAGTCTGGCACAATAGACGTCCAGTAAATGCTGAGTGTGCAGAGTTCAAGGTCAGACTGCCCCAAAATGTGTCATTTTGGCATTTTGATTATTTTAAATAAAAGTCACTTAGAACACAACCTGTGTAAAAAGGACACTCAGACCCTCCTCTGTTCACCTGAAAATAGGAAATAAATCTCACACGTGAAGGGTACCCTCCCTGGACCAGGAGCTAAAGACACATCCTTACCACCAAAGTCAGGGACTTGGAAGCCTAGAAGGCCATGTAAATACCTGCTGTTACTTTTAAGTAATTTACTACCACAGCCCAATTCTGTTCAGAATTCCTTACTAATTGAAGCTCCCAAAGTTAACTTGTCTTTGTTCTATAAATTCCTCTTAGATTTATTGTCCCTTTGCCTAAAAAACATAAAAACTGCCTGCTGTGGTTGTTTCTTTAGGCCTCAACGTCACTTTGATCTCCTATGTACAAACAATACAATTTTGGCTTTTTTCTCCTGTTAATTTGTTTCAGATAAATTTAAATCTTAGCCCTGCTGGAAAACTTTGAATGGTAGAGGAATAATTTTCCTTCACAATAATTGAATAAAATAATAAACAAGTGGTTATATATCTATATATCTATATAGAAGAAAGAGCCTTTTGTTTTTCAAGATGTTTGCTGCCCAAATGAAGTAAAGAAATAAGTATTGTAACTAAAACAAAATGAACACTTTTTATTAGTGCATTTTTAGAAAGAGGAATATATATTTTAATACAGCTGCCTTTTTACCTTTGCCTTAATTTCATTCAATCCTGTCTTTTGGGATACCTTCAGTGGATATACTATAAACATAGCTTTATGAATACAATAAATGATTCCAAATGTGGAAAAAAGGTATACAGATTATTCTAAATAAATAAAATCACTGGATATGATTTTTAAATAATTTCAGTAATACAGAGATCACACTACAAACCTTGTAAATGTCATATTAGACATTATTATTTATAATTAAATTTATATATGGAATCGAAAAGAAAACTAAGTTGCAAAGGCGTATCATAGCAATACTACATTATACAATTACACAATACACAATTACACCATACACATTACACAATACATTGATGTATTTATAATTACGTCCAAAATATGTATCTGTGATCTGTAAACACGAGCTGATTGTTAGAGCAAAAGTGACCAATTACAATTTTTCATCATGGCAACTTCTAATAACTCCTTAAAATGGGTTTAACACTTCACAAACTTTAGCCAGTTACTGCTGGCCCTCTGTACAGAATGCATTGCCCCTAGAAGCCCAGCTCTGACTGACAAGAATGACTGAAAAGCTTTAATTACACCCCTCTAAGCCCGACTGGCTCCATAACCACAACTCAAGAAGAACATATTCTTTCATCCCCCAAGGACATGCTTAAGACCTCACAGAGGTTGATGAGGCTTTTGTATAAGGAGTTGCAAGAGGCAAATTTTATTTTATTTTTAAGCAAAAGAATCTTTGGTTCGCTACACTTCACTGTTCCATTGCTATTTCCATGCAAATGCATAAGTGATTGCTCATCATGGCTTTCTCCTGATACTACAGAAGAACACCAAGATCCTTCAGAGAAAGACGTGCCCGAAAAGCCTTTATGAAGTCATTTTTGGCTTTAAGAACTGGAGGATTAGCTTTAAGAATTCCCCAAAGAGAAGAAAAGCCACTTCTGCTAGGCAACCCAGCCTCCCCTGAGGATCTCAAACTCTTCAAGGAAATACCACCCAGAGGACCCGTCTGGCAGACAAGCATGGGCAGCTTCTCCTGAACTAGGTTCAGCCTGTTGGGAAGTGTACTGTTCTCATCACTGTTTTCTTCCCTGACCTCTTATCCCGTATATTATGTAATTTTTTTTTATCTTACCACCACAACCAGGTGAAATGTACTTTCATATGTCTTTGACTATAAAGGATTAAAAGGCAAAAGAGTGACAAAAAATACTTCTTTGATATATTTTTTTATATTTCTCAAGGCAAAATATAGTAAAGCTGAAATGGGTTACTTACCCTTCAGTCCTAATCTGTGACCGGCAGTCTTTTTCAATACAACTCAAATATGGAATTAAAACAAAGACGGGGTGCAGAGAGTGTGGTAATGGTTTTCAGGATCTTTGTCTTCTCCATTGATGTTGGAAGACTTGGTTGACCTACTCACAACAGGTGCTGGCTGGCAATATTGGTTAACAGGCTTTGAAACAATACAAACCATCAAAGTGTGAATGGATTTTTAAGCAACTATTTTTTAAAATTTCAAAAAATATGAAACGCTATTGTTAAAACACAGTTTTAATCAAGCCTTAGAGAACCTATCTATGCATTCTTACGACTTTTCAAAGCTGGAAGTAATTAGTTTGAACTGTGGCAGAGTTGAAAAATAGCTCTTTATTTGTGTTCCATTAGGTCTGGTTGAAGTGGTTTCATTAAATAGCCTTATGTATTCAACCTCTGATGCTTGGTTTATTTTAGAAATGAGGTGTGTAGTTCCTAAAATACCTGCTTTCAGAAATGAACGAATGTCAAGTGCACTGGAGTCAAAATAACTCACACACAAACACACCCTGGCAAAATAAAATATAAAATAAAATAAAATAAAATAGTTTCCTGGTCTGTGATCCAGAACCAGCGGGCCACTGGACTAGTGTTGAGCCGTCAGAGCACAAAGCCAGGTGTTGCAACGAGAGATAGAGGCCCCAACCAACTGCATTGCTCAGATTCCCTTTCCGCCAGTGCTTCAAAAACAATGCTGGCAACCGACTCTTTGGGTTTGATCTCTTTCCTTTTCCTTGGTCTTCTTTGGAGAGGTGTTAATGAACTGGCAGTGGTAGTCCAAACAGAGGAAGTGCTAAATGGCAACAACAAAGCTATGTGTGGGCAAAGTGTAATACCAAAGGTGAAAAGACTCATGAGTTCGCTAAATGTTCCTAAATAGTTAGGAACTTACTGACTTGCATAATGAACCTCAGATGTTAGCACCAAAATGAACAGAACATGCATTACAACAGTAGCATTATTATAGTCAACTCGATGGCCGTTTAAAGACAAAAAAGAAAATGTCAATCCAATGTCCTCGCTGATAATGAAATGCTGCAAAAACACATTATTATTTTTTTATTTTTTTATTTTTTATTTTTTTTATTCGTTTATTTGTTTATTTACAGCATAACAGTGTTCATTGTTTTGGCATCACACCCAGTGCTCCATGCAGTATGTGCCCTTCCTATTACCCACCACCTGGTTCCTCAACCTCCCACCCCCGCCCCTTCAAAACCCTCTGGTTGTTTTTCAGAGTCCATAGTCTCTCATGGTTCATCTCCCCTTCCAGTTCCCCTCAACTCCCTCTCCTCTCCATCTCCCCATGTCCTCCATGTTATTTGTTATGCTCCACAAATAAGTGAAACCATATGATACTTGACTCTCTCTGCTTGACTTATTTCGCTCAGCATAATCACTTCCAGTCCCGTCCGTGTTGCTACAAAAGTTGGGTATTCATCCTTTCTGATGGAGGCATAATACTCCATTGTGTATATGGACCACATCTTCCTTATCCATTCATCCGTTGAAGGGCATCTTGGTTCTTTCCACAGTTTGGCGACCATGGCCATTGCTGCAATAAACATTGGGGTACAGATGGCCCTTCTTTTCACTACATCTGTATCTTTGGGGTAAATACCCAGCAGAAAAACACATTATTATTAATTATAATTATTAAGTATTATTACTAGTTTAGTAATAATACTGGCTCATAAGCCAGGCACTATGCTAAAAACATTTCATGTGTTATCTCATTCGATTATCAGAACATCTTGAAATTAGGTACTATTATAATCTCCATTTTTTAGACGTGATTTTATAGAGCTACGATTCAAAGCTGTTGCAATAGGAGAGAGAGGTAAAAATCGAGGCTAAACTCAGTTCCATGAAAATAGAAGGGCAGGAGGGTTTTAAGAACTGGGGTAGGAAAAATATCTTAGTTCAGTGTGTTTGAAAATCGGTTCTTCCCAAAGGAACAGTACACTTTTTCACAGCTTTAGGATAAGATGCTGTTCTACAGTTTGGAGCAAGGAGTTCTCTGAATTAAGCTCCTCCCCCTATTTCCAACCCACCCCGGAGACTAAGAGGTTGGGGCACTATCTTCTTTGATGATGACATTTCAAAGGGATGGTTCCCAGGTTCTTGAGAGAGACATTCTGGTTATAAAACTAGGAAGAAGCTTTAAAAAGATTTACATCTTGGGGCGCCTGGGTGGCTCAGTGGGTTAAGCCACTGCCTTCGGCTCAGGTCATGATCTCAGGGTCCTGGGATCCAGCCCCACATCTGGCTCTCTGCTCTGCAGGGAGCCTGCTTCCTCCTCTCTCTCTGCCTGCCTCTCTGCCTACTTGTGATCTCTCTCTTTGTCAAATAAATAAAATAAAATCTTTTAAAAAAATAAAAAGATTTACATCTCAAGGGGGCAGAGAAAGGATTTACAATTATGAGTTTTCTAAAGTAACTGCTCTAAAGACAGGGAGGTCAGAGGTGTGGAATCAGAAAGAAGTCTATCTAAAGTTTCCTCCAGCTGAGCAGAACTTTAAGGCTGTTTAAGTCAGTGATTGGAGTCAAATTTATTCCTTCCCTCAAGATTCCCAACCCTGCATATATGAGAATCTGTAGCAGGGGGAAAAATCAACAAAGAAAAGATGTTTTTAAGCCCCCTATGTATTCCTTTGCTTCACTGAGTTTCAGCTTCTGCGTTCCTAGAATGAGATTTCTCTAGATCTATGAATCATACCTTGTAAGACCCTGGACTGGGGGCTGTGGAGGAGCGAGGAGATGCCCACGACTGGTGGGGAAGTTAGAGGACGGGCAGGCACACCCACAGGACCCTTGCTTCAAGGAAATCAGGTCTGTGTGTCAGTTTTGTGAAGTGGACTTTTGCTTACGGCTTCATTGGAGAAAGAAAAACAGGGAAGGGATTGTCTTAGCAAGATAACGTGTGATAACCACTAGGCAAGATCATCTTTTATATACCTTATACACATCACCTATCATATATTATTTCTAGACCAGCAGAGATTTCAGAACCTCCAAAGATCAAAAACATCCAAGGAGGAATAAGAAAAATTAGTGCTTTCTTCTTTATAAAACCTGCCCTTAGGAATGTTGGCTACTGCATAGTCACAAACAATTCATAAAGGCACAATCCATTCTCAGTCATATATGTAATCTGAAAACGTTAGCTCCCTCATGCTTACCCTATCCCCATCTCCTCCACAAATGCATGTGACTTACATACACCAGGGCGTGCTAACCATTGATCACAAAATAAGACGCAGATCCATAGGCGCTCGCTTCTGTCTACGCAGTGTTTTAAGTGCATTTTCCTCATACCGTAAATGCAACGTAACATTCTGCACAGTGGCAGAAGTTAATGAGTGTTCGCCAGATCTTGATAGTATAAAAGTTTGATTTATAAAATATGAAGAAGGGTAGTGTGGTTCATGAACTCTTCCAATTTAATTCATTTCTATTCCAAAGTTTTTTTTATTATGGATTAAAAAAAACACATAATACCTTCTAAAATGATTAATTTAGTTTAACTCAGCATTTCCTCTTCCTTTCAACACTCCTCAAGACTCATAATCTGTGGAACATACACTGTAACAAATACACTAGATATTTTTTCATGGGCTTGTCCCCATGAAAAATTGGGGTTGTCCCCACTTTTTTAATCTCCTAATTTACAGATTTAACTCAGAAACATTTTCTCGTAAGAGTCAAGATTATAGTTGGCTAAAGCTCTAGATCAGGCCACTGATATCTACATTTGAGCTTGTTTGGTTCAGAACACATTTCCTAGGGCTGCAGAAAAAGTCCATTTTTGTGTGTGTGTGATTTTGTCATGGTCTGAGGCAAGCACTTCAGCATGTGGAAATAAAAAAGATTAAGTTATAGAAGAAAGGACCAATTCAAGGTGAGGAGAGTAGTTGAACTCGAGGAGTTTGTAAAAATGTAGTGCTATTGGGAATGTGACCTTAACCTTGGCCACCTTCATGGTTACCATATTCATTGTTCACCGCTGCCCATGGGGATGCTTGCCGGATGTACTTTTACGGGGCTACAGCTATTGCTTTAAAACAGACGTACTCTCTCCACCATCCCATTATGGAAGAGAACAATTTCATATCACTCCCTTGCTTGTAGCTCCTAACAACAAGAAAGAGCTGTAAAATGATTTTTTAAGAGCTTGTAATTATATTGTCCTTTACAATGTGTAGAATCGTATGCGGTCCATCCTCTCCACAGAGAGGGGAGTAACTTCCAGCAAGAAAATTTACTTGTAGATGAGACTATAGCTTTATAAATTAATTGTGTTCTGATCAACTTGCTGTCAGGGGAAGAAAAGAAAACCCCACTATTTATAGCATTTGACGATTTCCATGCTGCAAACTTACCCCCTCTGGATGGCTTCATCAATATATTGCGACTGAGTGCAGACCTGGGCAGGGAGTTCTACAAGCCTGAACTAGCCACTCTCCAGTGGGATTAATGATATGTGAAAGACAGGAGCTCACATGTATTTATTTTTTCTTACAGTTCAAGTAAGACCATACTATCTCAAGAAAAAAAGTGGTTAATATATGGGAATTTAAACTTCAATCTTTAACTTCCCCTTTAAATAAACTTCCCTCAAAGTTTGTGTTCAATTATGGAAGAACATCTTTATGTTGTTGGCTGTTTCATATAGATGTGACTTTAATACTTGATGGTGTTGGCAACATGGACAGATTAGATCTGGAAATAGAATAACGAGTAAAATTTCAGCCTGAAGATAGCACAGCCTTTGAGTTAATACGCATTTTGTATACTTAATATACCCCTCACCCAACCATTTCAGGTCTTTCTGTGAGAAAATCTAATCATCCACCCAGTGTCTCAGAAAGAGTGATTTTGATGGATCTGCCTCATCAAAGATAGGAGCAGGACTGTCTTCGACCCACCAACAATTTCCAACCAAGAGGGACAAGCCGTCTCCTGGAAGATGTTAGATCAATAATTAAATCCAGTGGCTTAAGGCTAAGGTAACAGACGGCTGGTGTGTGTGTTTTCTCAGTGGGCTCCTTCCTCATGCTTTCAAGTCTTGAAGTTGAGGTGCCACCACTAGGGTAACACTCCCATTAGGGTTGGCCAACCCTCTTCTCCGGACGCAGACTTCACCTTTCCCTTCAGAAGAGAATGCCATTTATCTGATGAGAGTGCCTGGCTCAGCCCCTTCCTTCTGGCTGCAGAGACAACATGCATGGTCTCCTGATGACCTGTAGGTGTCCTGGAGCAGTCTGCCTCTACGCGAAGCCTGAAATCTGGGAGCCCCAGTCAGCCCAGTGGAGACTGAGCAGACTCACATTTGTACTGTTGATGAGGGAGCAGAAGGCTGGCTGAAGGCAAAGCATAAGCTGACCCCTTCAACCTCCTCCTACCCCCACTCTTGGGTGGAACATTCTTCCGGGGCTTTCACAACTATCTTCATGCTATAATGCATTGCTAGAGGAGAAAACAACCTTAACTTGATAAGGACGAGGTTTCCATTATCCTGTAGGTCCTCTTTAGCATATGTAACCTTCCTTTTCCTTACTTCTCCTAACTCCCACCACTCCTCAAGACCCCAGAGCCGCAACTCTTTCTGCCCCTGGATCCTATCCCCTTGTTTTGATAAACCACCGTTTTTCACCAAAGACGACTCAAGAATTCTTTCTCATTCCATTAGCTCCGGTCCTCACTGTAAGGGCCTATTTAGCCAGAGCAGTTAAACGACGACTTTAAATGACTTTGTTGTTTATACAGTAGAACTTAAACTATCTCTGTTCCCCGTCCCCCCAGGGGACTTACTTAAAAACAAGTCCTGGAAACCAGTCCCAGGTAACAAAGCCCAAATACAAGGACGGGTCAGGCCAGGTGGAGACATCCGATCAGTGGGGGCGAATACTATCTCCCTAGCTACCAAGGAGATGGGCCCCGCCTTTCAGGCACCTTTTAGGTGCCAATTCTGACCAAGGTGATACCTACTAGGGTAAATTGTAATTCAGTTGGTCACTTATGTGTGACCTAGCATGATGGTGCAGATTTCTCTGTGTGTTACAGTTTCATTGACCACCTGTGCATGGCCAGGCCCAACTAAATGGCCTTTGCCCTTAAAAGCTAGTCTGTAAGGCAGAGAGAGGTCGCCTCTTTGCAAAAGATGGCCCTGGCTGGTTAGTTTGATTCTCGATGCTTGGCACAAAATAAAGCTTTGCTTGACCTTCGCTTTGTATCAGTCTCGCTCCTTTGACCATGGACCCAACACTCACCCCACTGAATCTCACCTACATTTCAAAACCACATTACTGTGAACCCCCCTCCTCCAACATGTTTTTTTGTTTGTTTGTTTTCTTTTGTTTTTCCTTGGGTAACAAAGTTGATCTCCACCCTGTCATTATCTCTCATTTGTTCCGAACTGCATATGTTGAGAGAGAGATACAAAGCACAGCTCAGAGATACCGTGGGTTCTGTTCCAGACCACTCCCATAAAGTGAATATCTCAATAAAGTGAGTCAATCAAATTTTTTGGTTTCCCAGCTCATACAGAAGTTATGCTTCCATTTTGCTACAGTCTATTCACTGTGCAATGACACGATGTCTAAAAAACCCAATATACATACCTGAATTTAAAAATGCCTTATTGGTTAAGAAAAAAAAAAATGCTAACCATCATTGGCTTTTAGCAAGTCATAATCTTTTCCCTGGTGGAGGATCCTGCCTCGAAGCTCATGGCTGCTGACTGATCAGGGTGGTGGTTGCTGAAGGTTAGGGTGGCTTTGGCAATTTCTTAAAATAAGACAACAACATTTTCAGCATAGCTTGACTCTTCCTTTCACAATTTCTCTGTAGCATGTGATGCTATTTGACAGCATTTTATCCACAGTAGACCATCTTTCAAAATTGGAGTTAATCTGGAGACCCTGGCTGGCTCAGTCAGTGAAGTGTCTGACTCTTGATTTTGGCTCAGGTCATGATCTCAGGGTGGTGAGTTCAAGCCCCCACACTGAGTTCTGTACTTGGAGGGGAGTCGGCTTGAAGATTCTCTCCCTCTGTCCCTCCTCCCACTGTCTCTCTCTTTCTCCCTCAATAAATCTTTAAAAAAAAAAAATTGGAGTCAATTCTCTCAAGCTCTGTCTCTACTTTATCAACTAAGCTTATGTAATAATGTTCTAAATCCTTTGTTGTCATTTCAACAGTCTTCACAGCAGCTTTACCAGGAGTGGATTCTATCTTAAGAAATCACCTTTTTTCCTCATCCGTGAAAAGCAACCCCTCATCTGTTCAAGTTTTATCGTGAGCTCGCAGCAATTCAGTCCCATCTTCAGGGTCCACTTATGATTCTCGTTCTTTTGCTTTTCCCACCACATCTGTAGTGACTTCCTCCACCTCTGGACCTCTGGAACCTCCAATTTGTAAAAAAAAGAAAAGAAAAAAAAAAAAGGAATATCTGCAAAGCACCAAAGAGCAAAGTGCAATAAAAGGAGGTAGGCTTGTGATTGATACTCTAACACCCAACAGTCCCCTTTTTTATTTACCTTGTTATAGGGGATTATGTTTCCATCATTCACTTACCTTTGTTTCAGTGGAGTTTGAAGAGGAAGGAGAAACAATAGCTTTGTTCATGCTACAATGTTTAACCTACTAATCTTGTCACCGAGAATTTAAATACTTATGGAACAAACACATTCAGTAAAACTAGAATTTGATTAAACATTGATGAATAACAGCAGATTAAATTGTATCTGTAGACTTGTACTTTTTAAGACCCTACTCTATTAACTGTATGACTCAAATTGTGGTACAGAAATGGCTTCATGGTAATCAGTGTAGGCGTTCTCGTTAAAGATTCCTATTCATACATGGACTATTTTTTTTCAGAGTGCTTTCACACTCTTTAACTCATCAAGTTGTCCAAGGATACTGTGAGGTTAATAACAAGTTATAATTATTCCCATTTCACAAATTAATAAAAAAAACTAAATTGAAGATAAATGAGTCTATGGTTTTCCCAGTTCACAAGAGTAGTCATTTCCAGAGAGGGAGTCATTATTTAGATTTCCTACTCCCACTTCTGTGTTCTTTCTACAGCATCACTACAGTTTTTATTTATTTTTTAAAATATTTTATTTATTTGACAGAGATCACAAGTAGGCATAGAGGCAGGCAGAGAGAGAGGAGGAAGCAGGCTCCTTGCGGTACAGAGAGCCTGATGTGGGGCTCGATCCCAGGACTCTGGGATCATGACCTGAGCCGAAGGCAGACGCTTAACCCACTGAGGCACCCAGGTGCCCCAGCATCACTACAGTTTTTAAATAAGGCAAACATCAGAAGTCATGGCTACTCATACAGAACACTCAAAGAATGTCAGTACATAAGACTGAAGATCCCTTGTGGAAGAGCTAACATTGAGGTGAGAGAATGAGACACTCCTCTCAGACACAACATTTTAGGAAAAACACAGTAGTCAAGGAAATAATAATTTAAAGTTATATACATTTTTTAAAGATTTTATTTATTTATTTGAAAGAGAGAGAATGAGAGGAAAAGCATGAGAGGAGAGAGGTCAGTGGGAGAAGCAGCCTCCCTGGTGAGTAGGGAGCCTGATGTGAGACTCGATCCTGGGACTCCAGGATCATGACCTGAGCCAGAGGCAGTTGCTTAGTCAACTAAGCCACCCAGGCACCCAATGTTAAATACATTTTTAAAGATTTTATTTATTTATTTATTTATTTATTTATTTAATTTGAGAGAGAGACAGAGATAGCAACAGAGGTAGTGAGGGAGAGAAAGCAAGAGCGGGGAGGAGAGGGAGAAGCAGGCTCCCCCTGAGCAGGCAGCCTGATGTGGGGTTGGATCCCAGAACCCTGGGATCATGACTGAGCTGAAGGCAGATGCTTAACTGACTGAGCCACCCAGGCGCTCTTATGTTATATATATATATGTATATATATATTTAATATTTTATTTATTTATTTGGCAGAGAGAGAGATCACAAGTAGGCAGAGAGAGAGGGGAAAGCAGGCTCCCTGCCAAGCAGAGAGCCAGATGTTGGACTCGATCCCAGGACCCTGAGACCATGACCTGAGCCGAAGGCAGCGACTTAATCCACTGAGTCACCAGGTACCCTTTATGTTATATTTTTAAAGTCAAAATTAATGCAAAAAATCAGTGAATGCATAAAATATAAAAATGTAAATAAAAATGAATCATGCGCTTGTTTTACAGTTGGCATAATGGTGCAGTGGAAACACTCATTTGACCTTGTGTTATTGGAACATTTCCAATTAGCTTCTTGTCCCTGGACCCAGTCAGACAAAGTTACGTGGGTCGTGTCAACCATGATATTCAAACAAGTTAGACGATGTGGGTCTCATGTCTGTTGATTGTAGTGCTTATATTATCCTTTCTTACGGGTTTAAAATATGGGAGGGTATTTTGATAAATGCCTAGGGGGCATACACTTTTCCGTTTGCTTTCCGCAGTAACGTGTCTCAGCAAGGCAGTCCTTAGTGGGTTAATTCTTGGTACACACAGAACTTTGGAGTTTCTCGTTAGATCTGAACAACAAAGGCAGATGGAAAAAGGATTAATCTCTAATGGGAAAGAAAGACATCAGTTACATATCCACTTCAATAATGTCAGTCTCAGGGTAAAGTAATGGCTTTGAAAGCGGATTTGACTTCTGAGCTCAGCGGTGGCAATTTGGCCAGCCAGGCTCCCAGTTCCAGGGAGCTCACTGGAGAAAAGGAGTGGCTAAGGGGAAACATTTCAAGCATTGAGGATGTGAGATATATAATCCTTTTATAATATGTTAATTTGGCTCATGTAGTCCAACCCAGGCAGTAAACTGAAAGTGATTTATTGATTCCTTATGGAGTTGACATGTAGACATTTCTTTTAAATTTTTTAAATTTTAACATCCATGATTTTGATAGAGGATCTTGCCCAAGTTTTTATTTTTAATTCACTAGACACCCCTCTTCCAATTATTCAATTTTATATCTAATCAAAGTAATTACAACTGTCACTGTTAGTCCCACTGTAATGAGAAAAAAAAATAATTTCTGGGGTGCTTTTTAATCATGCAGTTTCCCAGCCTCCACTCATGGCTCTTCTGATTCCAGAGGCCTGGGACCAAAACCCGTCATTTGCATTTTTAACAAGCACGCTGATGATTGCAATATAGGTGGTGACCCACAGCTCAACCCTGAGACGCCTACGCTGCATCAAAGATTTGCTTGCAGAGAATTTGTTGGAAATTGCTCTCAGGATCAGCTCCGGTGGTGAAAAAACAAGGGAACAGAGAGGGAAGACACCCAATGGCCCCAGCTGTCCTCTAAAGCTGTGGAGGACAATGGTTCTCTGGAGATACTGGGATCATAGTCAGAGGCAGGGACCTTTTTCTTTCCCGGCCACCAAGCAGTCCTTCTTTGGAAGCCGTTGTTGAGAAAAAGGCCTGACACTGTACAAAGCTAGGTGATACTTTTCCTGACCGGGGGCTGGAGAGAGACCAGCCAGCACTCAGGTGGGGCCGTGTGGCAAGTGCTGGCCAGAGGACCTGAGCCAAACCGAGTTGGAAGCTTAACCAACTGAGCCACCCAGCTGCCCTGAGATGCACTTTGTCTTAAGCTAGATAGTTGAAAAGCGGGCCTGTGATCCGTTAGCTGTCCCTTCTGACCCACAAATGGGAAGCTCCACAATCCGGTGCAGCCACAACACTGTTGGATTTCCATCATACCAGTGTAGAACTGATCGCCTGAGCTAACCTACAACAGGAATGTCACAGGAATTAGAAAAAATGTGGTGGCCTCAAGCTCCTGGGCTTTCAGTATTATCTAGACGAACCTTATTAAAAACAAAGGCCAGATTTCAGTTATACGATAAATTGCATTGTGTTGGGATTATGTAGTGTGGTACTTAGTTTGACTGAAACTAAATCTTAAAGCTCTAAGCAAGTTCAAATACAAAATTTGTTGTAAAATGTGTGTAATTTTGAAAAATAAATGTAGCGCAATAGGGCAGCTTCTACTGATAATTAACCTTAATGCAAATGTAATAAGTTTTCTTTGCATTCAAAAATTTTAGGGCATTTTAAGAGTGAGAAATAAGCAAATATTGTATGTTGGGTTTTAGGAAAATTTCGCTAAGATTCCACTAAAAAAAAAAAGAGAACAAATTAAATAATTTATCTTTTTGATAGAGATTTTCCTCTCTGTACCAGTAATCATGGGAACACTTATTCTGTAATACACAAAATATAAGTTGAGTTGACCAAGCATACTCTTAGAAAACAATATGTTAAATTTGTAACAAAGGCTTGAGCTCAATTAGAGGAAGACTTATTTTTTCTTTTTTTCTGACCAAACAAAAACTGCGTAGATAATTTAAGAAAAAAAAGAAAAAGGAAAAGTGAATATGAAACCACAAAAGGAAATTATGTTATAAAAAGAGGCTAAAGATCTTGGTCATACTAGCCAAATTCCAGCATGATGATATATTCATTTTGGCAATCATAACATCATTTGGTTTCATATGTGAGGGTTAGAGTCTCCCTGCTTATGTTTTCAAGAGCTAGGAAAGGAGTTGGAATTGAAACAAATTGAATTAGGAAATCCAGTGTAACTGGCATCTTATAAGAATAACCAAAGCTTAAACAAAATATAAGAAAATATAACAAAATAACAAAATATAAGAAAAAATAACAAAATATAAGAAAATATAACAAAATAACAAAATATAAGAGAATACATTAAAATGAATAACAAAATATTAACCATTCTACAATGGAGTCATAAATTTATGCCTAAATGTAAATAAGAATGAGGTAAAACAATATCAAATTAAATATGGATAATGCAGTGATAGCCCCTGGATAAAGTGTAGTCCTCTTCCAGTTGAGAAAGTCATTTTACTTCAGATACATCCCAGTTTGTAAGAAGCCTGTTGTGACAGCTGGAGAAAGACGCGATCACCGGGGTCTAATCGCTGTGAACGGTGCGTGGCAGAGGACGCAAGCAGGAGAGTCCCAACACCCTCTGATGTGATATGTGGATTCTGCGACTATTTTTCACTAGAAACCAAAAGGTAAAGAAAGTTGAGTTAGAGTAGGAAGGGGAAAATATATTTAATTTTGGACCAAAAGACCAACTTCAAAGTTAGCACCTAGGTAATCAATCTCCTTTTTAAAAAAAATCATAGGAACTGACAAAGAAGCAGAGATTTCTCAGAAGTCCTATTCATTATAGGGCAAAATTTCTTCTAAGTCAATACCAATGTCAGCATCTGACCATTTCAGAAATCAAAAGATAGGATTCCAACGTACGTTTTTAATGGCACAGTTCTCCCCAGGATCCTCTGTAATTTGAAATAAAGTTAAGGATGTCCTATTACCAATGGCAACACACCTTTTTTGTTTTGTTTTGTTTTAAAATTTTTATTTATTTTTTCAGCGTAACAGTATTCATTGTTTTTGCACCACACCCAGTGCTCCATGCAATACGTGCCCTCCCTATTACCCACCACCTGTTCCCCCAACCTTCTCCCCCCCGCCCCCGGCCCCCTCAGCAACACACCTTTTTAAATGAGAAAACCGTTATCATCATAGCTGATTTGTTATAATGCACTTTGCAATTTTTATGTTATTTATTTTTAGAGAGAGAGCATTGTATTTTATTTTATTTCATTTTATCTTACTTTTAGAGAGAGAGTAAAAGAGAGAGCACGAGGGAGTGGGGGTGGGGAGGAGGAAGTGGGGCAGAGGAAGAGAGAGAATCCCAAGCAGGCACCACATCTTGCTGGGCTTGATCTCACGAACCTGAGGTCATGACTTGAGTCAAAATCAAGAGTCAGTCACTTTACTGACTGAGCCATCCAGGCGCCCCAAAGATACATCATTTTAAAATATAGTTGACCATGAGAATATTAGTTGCAAATTCAGCTCTTATCTGATGGTGTTATTAACCAGATCTTCTACTTAGATTGTATATAGCTTATGCACACACTCACACACACACACACACAGAGCACACATAATACCCACATAAATGAAACATATACATATACATATAGAAGTATGTCAGTCCATATCTGCATGCGTGTGCATGAATATATACACCTAAATGGTAGATATTATGCGCATATGTATATATTCCAAATATCATATACGTAGTTAGAAAGATAGATAATAGACAATACGTAGAAAGAAAAATAGATTGATCAATTGATAAATAATAGGTTTCCAAATGTTCCTTATGTAATCTAATGTAATCTCAGCTGGAAGAAACTGTGGGCTCTTACATGGTCCTATTGTTTTCCCTTGACAAATAAGCTCAAGCCCTTAGGGACTGTGTCTGAGGCACCAGCCTCATCTGAGATGCCAGCAGCCTAATTGTAACTTATTTTTACCAGGTAATTACCCAGTATGTTATTTTTCCCCTGCAGGGTATCTATTTTTTAAACCAAAGGGTACCTTTTTCATTTTATGTGCCACACAACCAGAAAAGCACCGGATGTATATGAGGAGAACACAAATTTGAGTTGATGGAAAGAAGGAAGAGCGAGAGGAAAGAGGATGGGAGCAGGCCGGGAGGCTGTCAGAGATCTGCCTGTACCATCCACGGCCCACAGGATACCCATCTTCACTAGTCTCCAGACTAGAATAAAACTGAGGAAGAGCAACAGTACTCTGTGAAGTTTCTAATAATTCCAGAATTCTGTTCAGTCTCTCATGATGCAGGGGAAGGAGAAAAACAACATAATATCGGAGCCAATAATTTCCTCATTGATTAAAAAATAACCTAAGCTATTTAGGAAGAAAAAAATCTCTCTGCAAGGTTACATTCTTCTGCCACATTCTACATCTCCTTATTTCATATTATTAATCTTCCAAATGTTCATCTCTCTTTATGTACAGTTCTTGCCTCACTGCGAGGTTTGGAGAATCGATGGTGTAAATGGATACTGCAGACTCTAAAAAAAAGCCTCACATTTTCTAGTTCAAAATTAATCACTTATTGTCTAAGTTGCAATACATACATACATACAAACAAACAAAAAACAGAAAATAGTCCCACAGGTACTAAACCCAGGCAGCAATAGGGGTCAGTGTATGTAAAGATGAATTTGATTAAGCCATAGTGGATCTGGGGATTGGATCCAAGAGCATCAGACATGGCCGCCATCACAGCCACCAGCATGTGTGTGCCGATCCATCAGGAAGCGTTCCGGTCAGCCTGGGAATGTGGTCGTGCGCTTCTGCCAGGCAGCAAAGGGCTGAGCTGAAAACTCTCATGTCTTTATTGGGATCATTCTTCCAGGGCCAATGATCAGTCAGTGTAGTGGAATTATGGCACGGTGGACTTCTGTGTTTTGCCGGCTGTATAAAATCTTGTGCAAATTGGATTTCCTTGCATGTCATCAAACATGCAAGTCATCAAACTATTTGACAGATGGACCAGCGAAGTTACAGGAGGTATGTCTACCTGCTTGATAACTCAATTTCTCGCCAAATATTGGTGGATTTGGGGCACAAGTAATTTTGCTGGTGATTCTAAGGGATACATGAATCAAGCACATATGTGAATTGTATTGTCTTAAAACTGATAATATGTAAACACAAAAAATATGGTATATTTCTAAATAATATACATAGACATAGATACTAATCATAATGGAAGCTAGACCTATGTACTATAATGAGTCTGGATTAAGGCACATGGGAATTAAAACTAGGATTCCATAGTTTTCAGTTTAGAAATATAACTTTAAGTTTGTGGTAAATATGAAATTTGAATTAGAGAGAGAGGAGAGTCTGCATTACAGTTTAAGGAAAAAAGGCATTTTTGACAAAAAGAACAGCAGGGGAAAAAGCACACAGAAAGATTTCACATTTCACTTTTGATTCAAAATAACTTATAGTTCAGTATGACTAGAGTCTGTGCTTAATATAATGACAAATGATGAGAAAACCACTTACACAGGTTGTTGGGTTCAAAGCATGGAAAATGATGAACATATATGGGCATCATTCTATAGGCAATGGGGAGACATTAAATAATTTGAACAGGAGAGTTATCTTCAGGAAGTCAATCAGCAGCCAGCTCTGGGAAGGTATTCTCAGAACAGGGAAAAATGAGAGATGGACGGAACAGTTGGGAGGATACTATAGCTCCTTGGGGTTTCTGGAAGGAAGCAGGAGAGTGGTAGGCAGATGAATGAGAGGCACTTTAGTTGTAGAATAAAATCATTTATCCTACAAGTGGGCAGAGGTGGGACCAAAAAAAAAAAAAAAAAGAAAACAGTCAAAATGATAACAAACAAACAACTGAATTGTGGTCCAAAAGGTATGTTTTCAGAAGCAACAGATTCTGTCCAAAGAAGTGGGATGTTCCTGAGAGATAAAAGAGATCCATTATGCCACCAAAAAACCCAATACAAGGGCTACACATGATTTTTTTGAAATTAATGATTGCTTTTGATCAAGAAACTTAGAGTTCATTTGCAACGTTGCTGTCATTGGCTTTCTGCCATTGGAAATAGACATCATTTTGTATGCATTTCCTTAAGATTGGATGGAGTGAGTAGGGGAAGAAAAAGTTTGATTTTCTTCTTCATGTAGAAATTCTGAATTCTGAACTTTAAAATGTAACAACAGTACTCCTGGACAAAGACACCAGCCAGTTTCATCAGTTTTGTGGTTCATGTTTGGGTCTATCGATTTGGTTGTATAACAGTGGTGAAGACTGAATCTGAGCAAAGTGAGAGCTGATCTTTGGAAAACACATGCAGAATTATTGTCCAGACTTTGCTTATCTATGATCCCTTTTCTCCCACAAGTTCGTGTCTAGCTGCCCACCAATACCCTGGGCTCTCATGCAGTCTTCACTCTCCCGGGTCCCTTCCCTACAGGACACTCATAGGCTGTGTTTCCCTGGAAGCACCTAATCCTCTGGACTCTTCTTAGTTGTACATCTCCACCATGTGTCTGTTGTTCTTCCAGACTTCCTGGGCCTGGCTTCCTGTGACGTAAGAGCTAATTACAAGGAGGCCAATCAACTCTAAACACTTATTAATAAGAAAACAAAGAGAGAGAGAGATTGAAAGAATATATCCTAAAATGCTGAGACCAATTATTGCTGGGTGTGAGAAAGAAGGTTGTGGAATATGCAATGTGTGTCTGTGTATGCATGTGTGTGTGTGTTTGTGTGTGGGTGTGTGTGTGTGCACACCATGTGCACTATGGGAGCTATAGGAAAATTTAAAGGCATAAACTTCAAAACCACGCTATTTTAAGAAAATGCGAAAGCTACTTAAGAGATAGAGGAAAGGGACAGGGGCAGTACTCATGGAGCATGGTGGCTCGATGCACAGATTTTTGCTTCAACAGCTTGGGAACCCTGTTCTAGATCTTACTGATTTGTTGAAGTATAGCAAGTGATTTAAACTGAAGAGTTCTGTTTCCTCATCTGCAAAACAAGTAAGATAAAGAGCAGTAATTCACACTTTCATTTGAGAATATGATTAAATTAGATAATACACATTTTTCTCTTAAAGACACTGGCTGGTACATGTTCAGTAGTCAGCCAGTAGCTTTTATCCTTATTACGATGGATAGCTTTGATCCTTCTTTTGCTTTCTCTCTTTCCTTCTCCTCCTTCTCTTTTTTTGGTCTCACAGGTGAAGGATTAGTTTTGAGTTGTTTGCTCTCACAAATTCTCCCCTGTGCCAAATGGCAGTGCGATTGTCAGAACTGTCCCAGTCTTCTGGTAAAATTTTCCACCATAGAATAGAACAAAGCTAATTGGTTCCTATGGGACTTCTTTTCCACAACTAAATTATCAGCCCGAGTGTTGTGATATTTGTTTTTTTTTTAGAAAATGATTCATTATACATGTTCATTTGAAATAGCCAAGCTATAAAAATATGTTTTATACAATTCATGTTTTAAAATCAAATTAGTTTACATTTATCTTTGCCATTACCCAGTCCTTCTCTATGGGCATACTCCATATGCATACATTTATAATATTGTGGCTGAAATTTTCCACTCTGCAGTTAACCATGGATTCTTTATCCATTTTTCTGTATGTTAGATGCTGCAGGAACTATGAGGAGCCTAAAGTTTGTACTTCCTTCTTTCAACTGCCCCAACACCACCTGCTTCTCTGTTTACAGCTGCCTGCTTCCTGCCAAACACCCAATCAATTTCAAAAACCATATTTTCCAATAACATTCAAACCCATAAACAAATGCACTTGCTTGTACATGAGGTTATTTTTTCTTTTTTGGTCACTGTTTTATAACTTGGACACTATGCTGTCTATACGCTTCCCCACCTCTCCTTTTCCCCTGGGTCAGCTGGTATGGTTCTAAGGCATTGTTTGTAATGACTGATGAATTTCCCATTGTCTGAATGGACCACATTTATTCAACAGATGTATTAATGTAAAATTAATTACCATTTTAAATGTTTTGCCTCTACGAATAATGCTGTGATAAACATTCTTATTGTTATTACCCACATGTCTTGGACTTCTGTTTCTAGAAGAAGTAGAATCTGGATAAAATCATACGATTGCTTCAAGAAAAATGTAATTGAACTTAAAAGAAGAGTTTATGGGAAAATATTTTGAATGACCTGGTAGATGTACCGAGTAAAGGAAGATATCTTTACAAGATAAGTAGTGGTCAGTTTCAGGAGCAGAAATGCTAGCAGAGGCAGAGAGAGGAAGGGACCCTTACTCTATTCTAGCCTCGTCAGAACAGTGATGATACTCAACTCGAAGACAAAGGAAAAATCGAGCAGTGAGCTCAACACTAAGAAAGGCAGGGGAAGTGCATATTTAGGGTATGACTTATAGCTCATGAGAGCAGGAGTAAGTGAAAAACACAAATAAACAGATTTTGTTGGGTTTACACACAGATTGTTTGAATAGAAAAGTAAGGAATTTGGACCTTCTGCTGCTGCAAAAAGGAAATGAAACATAGGATGTGATTTTTGTTTTATAAGATGAGGCTATCATTTGAACAAACATTTCCCATAAAAGAAATCCAACTAAATGTTCTTATCAGTTGTCAAAGAAATGCAGAGTACACCGTGAGCATGGTTTCTGTTTCTCACGATAAAACATTGTAAAGGTATAAGAAAGTAATGAATTTCATGCTGTTAGAAAATGAGTCGCAGTCTTTCTGTAATGCAGACTAGCAATCCATACTAGTAGCATGAAAATTTTACAAACTCATTCAGCCATTAATCCCCTTCTAGGAATGTGTCTTAATTTAATAATTATAGCTCTCTACAAAGATTTAGCTCTAAGTTGTCTGTCACATTTTTTAATAATAAAAAATAAGAGCAAACCAAACACTTCCAAATGGTGAAGTGGTAAAATAAATCACGGTATATTCAAGTAATGGAATATTAAGCAGTCATTTAAATAGTGTTATAGAAGATTCAATTGTATAAAATAAATATACTGTAAAGTGGAAAATGAGTTCCCCTAAGTTTTAGCATTAACATTTAAAATATAAACCTATATAAAATAAATAAAGATATGTAGGAAATATACATATGCATCTGTACTTGTACATATGTATGTATGTGGCTATTTATGTTTACCTCTATATATTATATATACATATATACCTGTATACATTATATGTATACAATATTTGTAGAGAAAAACTTGGAAACATATACATCAAATCAACTTCTTTTTCTTCTAACATATGCTGCTTTCAAAATCATATAGAGCCAATGACTGCTAACTTTAAATGCATTTTTAAAAGTAGAAATACAAACACCACCCTGTCCACCGTGGAAACTTGTATTGGGAAGAAACTAAAGGTGAGGGACCCTTTGGTACACTCTCCACATGACCAATACTGATAGCCTGAATTAAATCCCATTAAGGGAGTTGAAAAGGAGAAGATAGTAAAAGGTATGGTAAGACGGTGCCCTAAAAATAAGCTTAATTTAAAATTAGTAATAATGTCACATGGCGACAGAAGATGGCTACCTTGCAGGGACCAGAACATAGTGTATGAAGTTGTTGAATCACTATATTGTGCACCTGAAACCAATGTAGCATCGTGTGTCAACTATACTCAAACAAAAATTAAAAAAAAAAATTATCAACTTGAGAATTAAGAAAAATAAAAATTGCTTTAAGTTGTAGGACACTGGGAACAAAGACTTTTCCATCCAGTTTTGTCAAAAAATCATATTCTGTGACTCCTATATGTTAGCTCACTTTAGTATCTACACTTGTATTTCCATTTTGGTTAAATGGTGGCCTTTGTCATTTCTGGGAATATCTTAGTGTTCACTGACTTTGCCCTTATGCCTGAGAACATGTCATTGAATTCAGACCGGTCTGTGCTGATGGGTAATCACTCTCAGGCTCTCCACCCTGGTTCCTGTTATGCCAAACTCAGTAAACCCTCATGTGTTTTAGTTCCTAAAAATATTGACCCATATTTTATGGGTTTCATTGCATCTCTCAAAAGATATGTTCAAGTTCTAACCTCTAGTACCTATGAATGTGACCTTATTTGGAAATAAGGTCTTTGCAAATGTCATCAGTTTAAGATGAGGCTTCCCCTAATCCAGTGTGACTGGAATCTGTATAAGGAGAGGAAAACACTGGGTGAGGACAGAGAAATGTTCGGTGAGGACAGAGACAGAGATTAGAATGGTGCAGTTACGAGCCTAGCAACACCAGGGATTGCCAGAAACCACCAAAAAGTACAAGAGGAGTAAGGAACTGACTCACTCTCAGAACTTCCAGAAGGATCAAAGTGTGCCGATGACCTGATGTTGGGTTTCTAGCCTCCTGCCCTGGGAGAGAATACATTTCTGTTGTTTTAAGCTACCCTGCTTGTGGTAACCTGTTAAGGAAGCCTGAGAAAACTAATACATGGCTATAAAAATTCTAAAATTACAGAACAAAAGAAAAATAAACACCCCAAATTCCATGAGGAAAAGAATGGTATCTGTCTTGCTTATTGCTATTCTTAGTGGCTGTCATAGAGCATACGATAAATAAATGTATTGAGGGAGAAAAATATGAATATATGTTCTGTATGATCCTCTTGTTATACCTAATTTGGAGAGAAAAGAAAAAAAATTTCCTCAAAGCTGACATGCAAACAAACTAAAGAGTAGCTAGCAAAATATATATAATAATGCTAATAATTATTTTATACAACAGTCAATATGTTGAGTCAGAGGAAGCCACTTGGAAGAAATTAAACTTCAATTTGTATTGAAGAAATTTTATTTGTGTTTTATTTTTTCAACAAATTATTATTTGTCCTCTCTGTGTAATGTAATGATAAACATGGCTCGAGAACAGATAGAGCAAAATCACCATGAACTGAAAATTGGTTAAGGAACACTATGAATCCCAACACAATACAATAGTGGGTACTGGAAGGGAATCTTTGGAAACAAGTTGATACTGGCCTCGAATACAAAACAGAAGTAGGAAAACGAGACATGAATTTTAGCAGATACAGTCATTTGTGTTCTCTGTTCCCAAATGTTGGAGTCGGGAATATGAAATGAGAAAGAGAAAACATAAATATAACTCTGAAAGAGGAGTGCCGTTGATGATGCCAGGAATTATCCTGACATGACCAACCTGCAAAGGTTGTTGATGTA
This sequence comes from Meles meles, assembly GCF_922984935.1. Lineage (NCBI taxonomy): Eukaryota > Metazoa > Chordata > Mammalia > Carnivora > Mustelidae > Meles > Meles meles. The sequence continues at coordinate 86,521,180 of NC_060077.1, read as the reverse complement.
AAGTGGTAGTAGATAGGAAGGGCAGGTGCGAAGTCTAGTTTCACGCCATTAAGTGCACGAACTAACAAGTTAAAGATGTAGAGGAGTCTGTATTGGGTTCCCATGGCTGCTCACAAACTACCACTAATTTAGCAGATTAAAACAAGATAAGTGTATAATCTTATAGGTCAGAAGTCTTAATTAGTCTTTTGGGGAGAAATCAAGGGATCAGCACGGCTAGCTCCTTGAGGTTCTGGGGGAGAACCTGTCCCATGTCCCCTTCAGCTTCTAGAGGCCACCTGCATTCCCTGGCCCTTGACCTTTCCCTGCATCAATCCTACCTTCTGCTTCTGCGTCATGCCACAGGTCCAACAACCGACTGAATTTTTGCTCTTATAAGGAGACTTGTGATTGTATTGGGGACATTTGATGAACTAGATTAATCCTATGATCCCAAGATCTTTAATTTAATCACATTTGCAAAGTCTCCTTTATCATGGAAAATAATACTTTCTCAGAAGCCAGGGATTGGGATATGGACGTTTGGGGGCCGTTATTCAGCCTACTACGGAGCTCAGTCAACAGCTGATAAGTATGAGACTTGGAAAGAGAAAAAAGGAGTGGCTGATAAAACTCCAGGAATACTGGAAAAAGTTAAATTTGCAGCCTATAGAAGAAAATACAGGAAAATGTTCATTCCTTGCTTGCCATTAAACAGAAAAATATATTTAAATCCTATTTAATCCACTTCCTAGTGTTACCGGTAGGGAGTCACTGGTATACATATCAAACTCCAAAGCTAGAGCTCCTAACTTTTATCTCTAACCTCCTCTCTGATATAAGTGGTAAGTATTTCTTGAACGATGACAAATTGTAAGACATCATGCTGCATACAGTTATATGACCCTAATCTCAATACTCCCAAAGGCACAGCCTTAATAAAATTAGAGTTAAATAATCACCAAGTGGATGGTCACACATTCCCTGAGGCACAGAGGAAGAACTGATTTAGTGCCGCTCTGGTCCTCTTCCCCAGGCCCTGCCATCATGGATGGCCTTCATCGGGCTGGGAACTGGGGAGTTCTCTTTCCACTACACCACTTACTGTCTTTGGATAATGAGTCTAACACCAAGTCCTGTAAAATTCATTTCCTGGTTATTTCTACAACATCTGCATACAGCCCTGTACACTTCCACTGTTCTAGTCAAACTGCCGTATTTATCCCTGGGAACTGGAATATACTTACACATTTATTTTAACTCAGTGAGTTTAAGTATCATCAAGTACCTCCCTACTTCATCACTTCCTTTGCTCTGAAAGACCCCAATATTGACCACATCCTGCCAGGCTCCCCAGAATCTGACCCCGGATGACATGAGTGGCATCAAGACCTGCAAAACTGTCCTTACCCTCTGTGCGCCAACCAGATGAGATATTTTTCAAGTCCTTGACCTTCTGGTCTCCACTTCCTCCTGGAGTGACTTTCCCCCCTCTTTCTCTAGTACATTCCTCTTCTTCCTTTAAAATTCAGGTCAGTTATCACTCCTCAGGGATCTAGTACTTGACCTCCCCAGAGTAGATTACATAGCCTCAGTGTACCTGCTCATTTCTCAATCATAGCATTATTGACGTTGTTCTTAAATAGACCTAATGTGTAATGAATGGTTAAATTAATCACAGAAATATTAGGCCATAAGCTCCATAGTTGTAAAAACTATTGCTGTCATATTTCATAACTTGTCTCTAGTGCCTCAAACATATTTAATGATTAATAAGTATTTCTGAAAAACTGAATGACTCAAAGGATAATTCAAACTTTTCTAAGTGGATAGGTAGGTAAGCCATTTCTAGTCCGAGTAGGAACTCTCATTTGAAGCTTACAGGTGAAGTCAAAAACCCTAGTTAAAAATAACGGAAAGAGAACTATTGCTCATAGAGGTATCACACCGTGGGAAAAGTGTGGCCTGAAGAGAATGGTGAAAGGAAAAAGGTCGGGAAGCATAAATTTTAGTCAAGATGGTCAATGTATCGATGTATGACTTTGAGTTCTCCACCTTAGAAAGTCACCTAATCTCTGCTCCCGAGATTTCTTTATTTATTAGCACAACTGGTTCTAGTGGAATTCAAAAGGGTGAAAAATACAATCAATCAATCAATTTCAAATCTTTCACTCAAGGTAAAGGATTGAGAATCAAAAACAGGACCCGAAGGAAAGTAGCAGAGGTGAGATCAGGTAAAGCATAAATGCAGTGTTAACACCTCCTTAACATCCTTGGGCATCTTGTAAGACTTGATGGAAATATAAAATTAATGGTTTATAAACCTATTATTGAGTTAAATGAAACATATACTAGCACATTTAAAGCAGTTATTTCCTAATCTCTTCTGATCTTATTCACCAACGGAACAGTTGAATGCATTTCTAATCAACTACAAATTCAAATGTGAAATCATCGTTTGGTTCATTAAAAAAAGGAAGGAAAAAAAAAGCAGTAGGCTTTCCAGTGCACCATTATTGTTACACTTAGATTCCAGGGAGGAAAATACTAGTAAAACTTGCTACTGAGTTTCCTTTGTTTATCTATCTATCTATCTATTTTTAAGATTTTACTTATTTATTTGTGAGAGAAAGTGGTGCTCAGGGGGAGCTGAAGAGGGAAAGGGAAGCTGAGCAGGGAGCCCGATGTGGGACTCAATCCCAGAACCCTGGAATTATGACCTGAGCTGAAGACAGACGCTTAATGATCTGAGCCATCCAGGCACATCTTCCTTTGCTTATATTTTTGATGATTGTATTTAAAGGTATAAAATCAAATACGTTTATATGTTTCACAGAGTTCTGCCTTTGAAAAAGAATAGATTATCTAAAGCTTAGCAAGATAAGTTGACCAGAAAATTAAAGACAAACTTTGTTTTTTCTTAATCACCTTTTTTTTTCTTAATATATTTCCAGAGGCATAGTTTTGGGGGAATATTGAATAGTAAGTCAGCCGTAATACCCATTCTGCAGTACATGTAAAGAAGTGTTTAAGAACACGTGTGGTATTAAGGAGGGCATGTATTGGATGGAGCACTGGGTGTGGCGCATAAACAATGAATTTTGGAACACTAAAAAAATTTTAAATTAAAAGAAAGTAGTATCTAAGAATAATTTTAAAAAGTGCAGGCGCCTGGGTGGCTCGGTGGGTTGGGCCGCTGCCTTTGGCTCAGGTCATGATCTCAGGATCCTGGGATCCAGTCCCGCATCGGGCTCTCTGCTCTGCGGGGAGCCTGCTTCCCTCTCTCTCTCTCTGCCTGCCTCTCTATCTACTTGTAATCTCTCTCTGTCAAATAAATAAATAATAAAAATCTTAAAAAAAAATTAAAATTTAAAAAAGTGCATTGTCAATGATTTTTTTTTTTTGAGTCTGCCTGCTGATCTACAAAGGGCTCACTGAAAAGAAGAGAGAGAGAGAGACAGTCAGAGAAAGAAAGGAAGGAAGGAAGGAAACCTACCAATAGAGCTATAATTAGCATAAATCATGAAGTACTAAAAGTATCAAAAGGAAAAATAAAATATAATAGTAGTGTTTCTGTATACAAATGTATAAACTTAGGACAAGCTGTAATTTTACAATCTGAACTCCAATCTCAAACTGTGATCACAGATTTTATGATAATAATTATAATAATCACTCTGCCCTTTCATAACTTTAAAAATATTAATTTTTTGGTGAAAAATTATGGTCTTTTTTATTTTTATGTTTCTAAGATAGTGAAGATATAAATCAAATGTAAAAAATAAAAATTAAAAATGAATGAGGAATAAATACAGTAAATTATTAAAAACGAAAGCAATCATTTTGTATACCTTATATTTTGTTTGTAATGAAGAGCCAAACGCTGGACAGCTAGCGCGTGAAGTTGCTACTTCTTGTAGTAGCTCATCTACCTAGGATGCATATTATAAATGACAGATACACGTAGAGTTGCAACTTAAGTTTTAAATCAGTACATTCTGACATGAAAAACATGCACATCAAAGTTGATAACATACGCCCCCTATGAAGTTGAAGAATTTCAGCTAACCTGAACAGATTTATCCTTAGTGAAGGCAGCAGCAATTCAATAGTAATTAAAAAGAATAAATCACTTGCACGAGATATGCATTCAGTATAATGTATAAAAGCAGACACCCTCTAATGAAACTGTCAAATGAAGCAGGTTTGAAAGACCTGTGATCTCTATGTTTAATGCATTCGTAATTAGTACATAGCAAGATCTGTGTTAAATGTAAGTGTAGGTGCTAAAAGTGGGCTTGGTTTTAGGATTTTATCATAAACTTGACTCTGTAGCAGTTATTTTATTCTTCATTAAGTCTGGCCTTGACAATACCTCTCTCTGTATGTGTTATCTGTACAGCAGCTGTATACGTTCATATATATATACACATATACATACACACATACACATACACATATACATATACAAGAGGGAGAGGGTTTACAGGATGTGAAGTGTTACCAACTACGAAGGATGGAAGTCTGTCTAGACTGTAAGATAAAAATCTGTATTGATAATTATTTGTTAAGGGACAAGTAGCTTTCACTAAATGTTGGAATTTCCTATAGCATAGGTCATATATTTATTCCTGCTGTAATATCTAATATTTTTGTAATTTTTACTTCTCCCACTACACTGTGGGTCCTTTGTGAGCCATAACAGTCTGCCTCCCAGAGCGAAGCACAAAGCCTGGTATATGTTAGACGCATTAAAATGTGTATTAAATCGCATCGAATCAAATTAAATTGAGTTGAATTGGAAGTGCTGGTAACTTAGAGCGTTATCCTAACAGAAAACTTCATGAGGATCTAGGACTAGGGACAAACAATGGATCTAAAAAGGAGCTGGGTATCAGATCTGGCATACATAGTGGGAAAATGTGTGGGGAAGTTCTGTAGGTTAGGAGAAGACGCGAAAGACATGGAGAGACATGAAAGAAGTGAAGATGAAGCTGAAATGAAACTAGGACTTGACACAGACGTCAGTTTTCTTAGTCTTCAAGGAGACTATTTCAGTCCCTAAATCCTGGACAGAATCAATGCCAAAATCTGAAGATCCCCTGAGCCTGACTTAAAATTTGTATGGTTCCATCTTGATCCATCTTAGTAAGGGACACAAAGTAGGATTAAAAAAAATCAGATAGACATATGAGGAAACATGTCTTTCTGATGGGGGATAGTTGGAAGAAAGACAGGCAGGGCAAGAAGCCTCCACCCTAAAAGGAAACCACCCTTTTTTGTGAGGAGCCCTCCACCCTTTCCCATGTGATAGGTAGATGACAAAAACCTGATTGGGTGACAGGCGCAGGGATATTTAATCAGATTAAATCAACCTTCCAACAAGCCCCTAAATGCTGCTAGACTTGGAAGCTCCGATGGCAACCCTATCCGGTCCTCTCCCTCTTCGAGAGCTTTGTACAATCACTCAATAACTTTATTATCACTCAATAAACCTTGCTTTGCCGCCCACCACCCTTCATCTGGTCTACCTCTTCATTTTTTGAAGCAGGGTGACCAAGAACCACGGGCACTAAAAGAGAAGACATCCTATAACATTTCTAGTTTAGCCCTTTGATTTCACTGCTGGCAGGTCAGCATGATGAGGAAATAAGAAAAGACAGCAACTCTAAATTTTCAAGCAGAAGGATTTCAAAATAAGGTATTGCTTAGATAGGTCATGGAAAGGCTAAAACTCTAAAATAGGGACAAGGAGGTGACTTAACGATTAACAAGCAAAAAGCTGCTATTGGTTTTGGGCTGAAAAGCTATTACTAGAACCAAGTGAATAGTTTCAGTGCTACCAGAGCCAAGAAGCTGGAATCAGAACACTGCTGTCCATCAAGCCCCCGACCATAAAGGAGACAGAATGGCTGCCAGAGCTGCCTCCGAGGACCGAGTGGGAGCTGGTCCTTGCTCACCATATTACGGTTTTCTGTTGTCACCTTTGATCATACCTAGCCATAGGAGTCTGGGAGACTAAGCTGCTAAGCCTCAATTCTGCTGCAATACAAAAAAGATTAACAATAATAATAATAAATAATAAAATTAAAGTAATGATCATAACAATAAATCAGGAAGAGGAAAGGATCTGGGAACAAGAAAGCCAAGATTATGTACAACCATTTTTACATTTTCTACTGAGCTTATCTTCTCACTATTCTCCACATATAAACATAGGAAGGCCTTAAATTTCATCTATCATGCTGCAATTATCAGTTCAATAAGGAATGTGAACAGGCTTTTAACAAATGCTGCTGAGATAATGGGATAGCCACAAGCAAAAGAATCAAGATGGATCCCTGTCACATATGAACATGAGAGTTAACTCGAAATGCGTCACTGATTTAAAGGTAATGTCTAAAGTGATATGATTCTCAGTAAAAAAACAGAGGAGCATATCTTTGTGGTCTTGAGTTAGACATTGATTTCTTAGAAACAATACCAAAAGGCAGAGGCAACAAAAGAAAAAACATAATTTGGGGGCACCTGGGTGGCTCAGTGGGTTAAAGCCTCTGCTTTCGGCTCAGGTCATGGTCCCAGGGTCCTGGGATCGAGCCCCTCATCGGGCTCTCTGCTCAGCAAGGAGCCTGCTTCCCTCTCTCTCTGTCTGCATCTCTGCCTACTTGTGATCTCTGTCTGTCAAATAAATACAATATTAAAAAAAAAAAGAAAAAAGAAAAAACATAATTTGGGTTCGTCAAAAATCAAAAACTTTTTGCTTCAAAGAATACCATCAAGAAAGTGCAATGACAGTATGCAGAATGAGAGAAAATTTTTGCAGCTGTGTATCTGATTAGGGACTTATATCTAGAATATACAAAGGAGACTTACAATTCAGCAACAGAAAGATAAAAAACCTAACTCAAAAATGGGCAAAACATTTGAAAATATAGTCATCTGAATTTATGCAAATACACACAATATACAGTGATATACAGTGTATAAGGACGATATACAATAAGCACATGGAAAGATGCTCGGTATCATTCGTCAGTAGGGAAATCAAATTAAAACCACAAGAAGTAACCACTTCATACCCACTAGGATGGCTAAAATCCAAGACAGTCGATAACTCGTGTTAGTGAGGATGTGGAGAAATTGGAAGCCTCGGGGCACCTGGGTGGCTCAGTGGGTTAAACCTCTGCCTTCAGCTCAGGGCATGATCTCAGGGTCCTGGGATCAAGCCCCACGTCGGGCTCTCTGCTCAGCGGGAGCCTGCTTTCCCTTCCTCTCTCTCTACCTGCCTCTCTGCCTATTAAAAACAAAAAAAAAGAAAAAAAAAAGAAATTGGAAGCCTCACATATTGTGGGTGAAAATACAGAACCGTGAAGAGGCTTTTGAAAAAAAGAAAAAAATGGCATTTCCTCAAACTTCTAAACTGGAGTCACCGTAAGACCCAGCAATTCTACTTCTGGCTGTATATCCAAGACAATTTGAAATGTATGTCCACACAAATTCTTGTACACTAATATTCATAGCAATCCTATTCATAATAGCCAAAACTGTCCATCTGCTAAGGAATGGATAAAATTTGGTTTATCCATTCAAGGCCACGTTGTTCAGCCATAAAAATAAGTGAGGCATTGATACACGCTATAACATGGATGAACCTTAAAAAATAAGCTAAGTGAAGGCAGTTAGCGAAAAAAGAGCAATATTATATAATTCCATTTATATGCAATACCTAAAATGGGCAAATTGATGAAACAGAAAATATACGGTTGCTTCTCTAAAACTGGGAGAGGAGAAGCGTTGAGTGGGCCTGAGGGCTTGAGAAGTGGCTGCTAATGCATAAAAGGTTTCTTCTGGGGTATGGAAATGACAGGCAGTAATGATGGTTGCACAACACTGTGGATATAAAACCACTAAAAAACACTGAATTGGACACTTTCAATAGTGAAATTTATGGCATATAACTTCTATCTCAATACTGTTAATGGGGCACCCAAGTGGCTTAGTCGGTTAACCTGCTGCCTTCGGCTCAAGTCATGATCCCAGAGCCCTGCATCAGGCTCCCTGCTCAGCGGGGAGCCTGCTTCTCCCTTTCCCTCTGCCTGCCACTTCCCCAGCTTGTGCTCTCACTCTGTCAAATAAATACATAAGATCTTAAAAAAAAAAAAAAAGAAAGAAAGAAAGCTATTAAAAAGAGGGCATTTAAGGGGTGCTCGGTGGCTCAGTTAGTTGAGCGACAGCTACTTGATTTTGGCTTAGGTCACAATCCCAGGGTCATGAGATCAACTCCACCTTGAGCTCCATGCACAGCGGGGAGTCCTCTTGAGAGTCTGCTTCTCTCTGAGCATGTGCTCGCTCTCTCTCTCTCTCTCAAATAAATAAATAAATGTTTAACACAATACAAAAAATAAGAAAGAGGGCATTTGACTTTTCCTCATAAACAAAGCAAGTATCTTTTGGGTCTCTTCCATCAAAAAGGTATTGTTCACTTTGGTAACCTAAATCACCTAAAAGAGCTAAGATCATATTTTGAAAACTGTAAGAAGCAGATTAAAACAAAATATTGGATTTTCACAGTATATATTGCATATGATGACAGATAGAATCAGGAGAGGTTTGTTTAAATTGTTACCTGTGATGTTGCTATGCAAATCAGCCAAGTTTATGGGAGGCGGGGTGGAAATGAATGTTTATTTGTGTTTGACTCATCATATCACTCTGCACTGTCCTGTAATCAGATGTCTATCTCCATTTATTTTTATAACCCTCCTCTTCATTTTCTTCATGGTTAAATTGTATGATATGTGTTGTTCTGCTTCAGGAAGAACCATCTGTTGTGTAATTATCACCGGGGCGAACCATTATCTCAAGGTGCAGAAATTCAGCATTATAGGTAATATGAATGCATAATTTATTACGCCTATATACCTAATTGAAAGCTCAAATGTATCCTGTAAGAACTCTATTTGATCAAGAATTCTCCACCTTGATAAATGGCATGTTTCTCTCAAACTTGTGAACAAAACAACTTCTAAACCTCATAATATACTGAGCAATTTTTTTTAATGGGGATTTTTTTGGCTTTGAAACAATTGCACTCAATTCAGAATAACTAACAATAGAAAAATAATGTCTGTGAAAAAAGAAGAAATATTATATTTGTTGGCAAACAGTCATTTCTGACTTTGAAGCCTTATGACTGTTTAGGAAGTAGGAAGGGCCATTATAATAATGTGTGATAATGCCAATCAAAAAACGGGCAGCAATCCTCACCATGATGGGTTGTTTTCCTCTTTCTGAACTGCATAAGCTAGAGGGGAAAAAATAATAATAAAGATCATAGTTAACTACTATTCTGTTATATCATAGCCTCATTGTAGTCCCTAGGCACAGATTTCTGTGTCTATTAGGCAGAATATGTGTCAATAGAAATGTTTCATTTTCATTAGAGAATCTCAGATAGATATATGAGCTTTTATTTACAAAATACAACAGTGAAAATAAAGCATATTCATTTCCATCTGGTGCATTGTCTTTTTTTAAAAAATAAGATTTATTTATTTACTTTAGAGAGAGAGCATGAGTGGGAAGGGCAGAGAGAGGGAGAGACTGTATCAAGCAGACTCCATGTTGACCATGGAGCCCAAAGTGGGGCTCGATCTCACAACCATGAGGTTACGACCTGAGATGAAATCAAGAGTTGGACGCTTAACTGACTGTACCACCCAGGCACCCCTGGTGCATTGTCTCCCCCCATAACATGGTTTCCAAAATTCGTAAGATCTATAAAATCAACACTTGGGCTGCTGGCTCCAATTTTTCTTATAACTTATCAAAACCTACACTAAATAACAAATTATTTTAAAATTTTGTATTATGATATCTAATGTACCCCATAGAAATATGTACCTGGTCTGCTTTTGTTATGCTTCTGAATTCTGGAAGTTACGGTCCGATTGGACACATGTAGTTCAGATGTATACTTTTAACATTCCTTGAAAGACTTCCCTAAACCCAGAATACAGATAGATAGCAAAAGGTTTAATTGAAAAATGATACATGGTTCACATCATGCCATCCAGGAAATTCAAATTAACACAGCAATGAGTTACCTCTATACACCTGTTAGAATGGCCAAAATCGGGGCGCCTGGGTGGCTCAGTGGGTTAAAGCCTCTGCCTTCGGCTCAGGTCATGATCCCAGGGTCCTGGGATCAAGCCCCGTATTGGGCTCTCTGCTCAGCAGGGAGCCTGCTTCTTCACTCTTTCTCTGCCTGCCTCTCTGCCTACTTGTGATATCTCTCTCTATCAAATAAGTAAATAAAATATTAAAAAAAAAAAGAATGGCCAAACTCTGGGACATGGACAACACCAAATGCTTACAAGGATGTGCAGCAATAGAAACTCTCATTCATGTTGGTGGGAATTCAAAATGCTATAGCCGATTTTGAGGACCTATCAGCGCTTCCTTGCAAAACTAAACATATTCTCATTTGATCCAGCAATCATACTCCTTGACATTTATACAAATGTGAAAACCTAGGTCCACACAAGAACCTGCACATGAATGTTTATTACAGATTTATCCATAATTGTCAAAACTAAGATGTCTTTCAGTAGGCAGATAAATATTCTATGGTACATCCAGATAGCAGAATATTATTCAGCACACACACACACACACAAAAAGGTGTCAAGCCATGAAAAGACTTAAATGGAGAAAACTTAAATGCATGTTAAGTGAAATAAGTCAATCTAAAAAGGGTACATACTATATGATTCTTATATGACAGTTTGGAAAAGAAAAACTATGGAAACAGTAAAAAGATCATTGTTGGGGCGCCTGGGTGGCTCGGTGAGTTAAAGCCTCTGCCTTTGGCTCAGGTCATGATCCCGGGATCCTGGGATCAAGCCCCGCATCGGGCTCTCTGCCTGCCTCTCTGCCTACTTGTGATCTCTGTCTGTCAAATAAATAAATAAAATTAAAAAAAAAAAAGATTCTCCTTTAAAAAAAAAAAAGATCATTGTTGTTGTGTTTGAGGTGGAGGGATACACAGGTGAAGCACACAGGGTGTTTGGGGCAGCGGCACTACTATGAATGACACCGTCGTGATGGATATGTGTCCTCATACATTTGTCAAAACCCATAGACTATGCAACACCAAGAGTAAATCAATGTGGGCTTATCCACCATAACAATCTGGCACTCTGGGGACCGATGCGGGTAACGGGGGACGCTGCGCATGAGTGGAGGCAAGGGATCACTGGGAAAATCTCTACACTTCTCTTTCAGTTTTTCTGTGAACCTAGAACTGCTCTTAAAAAGTCTTGAAGAAAATGTACACCTTTAAGTATATTTATTTTTTAAACATAAAATTACTAACAAGTCATATTGTGCTTTTAGTACTAAGACTGAATGTGTGTAAATGTTAACCAGGTGTTACTGAAGGAAATAATTATGATCCAGAAGTCCACTGTTCTCAGAGTGTTGTCCTGGGATGATCATTATCAAGGTGCCTGGGAGTCTGTCCAACTGTAGAATCTCCCATCACATCCCAGTCCTCTGAAGCAGAGACCGTGGGCTGGTGCTGAGCCACCTGTGTGTTAACGAGCCCTCCGGGTGAGTTCCATGCAGACTGAGTCTGAGGACCGCTGGTCTAGTATGTGTTGACCTTCTGTCATTGTTCACAACTTCTGTCCTCTTGGTGTAACTTTCACAAGAATGTTCCTTTTCCTGCGTCAGGGACAAGGCAGCCTATGTTATACTTGACTGTCCGGCATTTGTTGAACCTTCCCTCAATATTTTCTTTTATATAATAGTTTCATACATTGTGTGTCCCACCCTCCCAAGTATTAAAGTTGCACACTTCCTTTCGGGGAGAAGGCATGTCGTCTAGGTTATCCCAATTAGATGCACTCAGAGGGGAACAGGGTCTGAGAGGCGGCAGCCTGAAGGATGGGTCAGGTGCTGTGTGCGCAAGCACAGTGGAGCAACATCTCGTTCTTTGGAAGCTGGTCTGTAGCCTTGTCGATGCTCAGTGGTAGTGAGAGTGTCTTGCTAGAAGAGCCTCACTGGGTATAGCTCCTGGTCCGCTGCTCTGGACTGAGTAGCACGAACACGGGTTCTCTGCCTTTTCTGGAAATTCTGCGAATTCACCAATTTCCTTTCACAGAAACTTGCTTTTTAAACTCGCTAAAGTCGATTTTGTTCTTCCCAACTAAGAATACCAAATGAGGAGAATATTCACTATTATTTACAGAAAATTCAATCTTTGGCTGTAATTGGCAGATGCACTTTACGGTTGGCATCAGCTCTATTTTTTCTTGAAGTGGAGTTGACATGTTGTATTAACTGCAGGCGGACAACACAGTGATTCAACTTCAGGTATATTTTTAAGTTCTAAGTGCCTCTTTTCTTTAAAGTGTAAGTGGAATCCTCATCCCAGAGTGATGGCTGCCAGTCGCTCCTGACCGGGGAATAGCTTCTGTGTACTTGCAGTGTGCTTTGGATTTCTGTTCCGTATCTTCGTCAGCAGTCTGTCACTCCCTGAACACCTCGCTTTGTTTCTTTGCATTGTTTATTGTCCTCGCTTCAGTTACCTCCAAATTGTCCTTGAGTGGTTCTTTGTGGGTGGGATGATTTTACGGTTCCTGGTTTTTTGTCAGGAACAGCTTCTAAAATGGGCCTGACCTTGACTCTGCACTGAGCAAAAGTCCACGCACGTTGGATTATTTCCTACATATCCCCATGGCTCATTCCCCTCCATCCTTGCCTGAAGCTGCTGGGAATTTATTGTTCTATCATTTCGTATGCATTTGGTGGTCCTGTGTGATTCCTGGGTTGAACCTATTTTACTGAAAAACTGGAAAGATATGGCTGGTAGTCGGTTGTATTATGAATTAGCTTTTAGAAATATTAAATTTCGTGTTAGAAAATAGTTGGTTAGTCTTCTCTTTGACCCTGACTTTGAGAACATAAGGAATATTCAAATATGCCAACATCAAGAAATCAAAAAGTAATAGGAGGATAGATGCGACAAAATCAGGGAGAGATGATTTCATGTTACCCAGGAAAGGAGAATTTAAATGACTTAATTTAATACAATAGAGCCATTTTACAAGACCGTTGGAAGATAAATTTATATTTCAAAGGCCTATTGCATGGATGGGGAAAAGCAGAGTCAGTGGCTATAGAACACTAACTTTAAGAATTTGTGTGTGTGCGTGAGCCAATAAGTAGCGAAAAAAGGATGATTCTAAGACGAGTCAAATGCAGGAACTGAAAGTCCAAATATACCTCTTACACGGAAGCAGCTATTATGAAAGATACACCTTCAAGGTAAATTAAATTTTTCTTTACAACAGAACTACTAATAAGGTCATAATTTAGTCATCTGTTTATTCATCTTCCTCTGGTGAATGCCGGCCATTTTTGGTCTTCACCAGTATACGCTATGGTGAAGAGTTACGGAAACATATTTTGTTCCCAATGAAATGGCCTGTTTGTGAAATGAATAAATATTATTTAAGGCAGAAAAACAGAAATAGTATAAGTATTGCTAGTTCTCAGGGCAGATTCCATTAAGATGTTCGGAAGCCCCATGTCCCAGTAATGAAGAGTACTATCAGACCATCCATGCTTGTCTCCTGGCTTATTAAATAAACAATTAAGAGGGAATGATTTCCAGTACTTGAGGCTGTCATCATATTTCTTTTTTTCAAAATTATAGAAGGTCATCAAAACTGGTAATATAGGGGCACCTGGATGGCTCAGAGGGTTAAAGCCTCTGCCTTCGGCTCAGGTCATGATCTCGGGGTCCTGGGATGGAGCCCTGCATCGGGCTCTCTGCTCAGTGGGGAGCCTGCTCCCCCACCCCCGTCTCTCTGCCTTTCTGCCTACTTGTGATCTCTGTCAAATAAATAAATAAAATATTTTAAAAAAAACTTGTAATATAAAGTGCTACCTTGTAATTATAAATTAAATCTACATCATTGTAGATGTGTACGGCCATTTATTCATTTTCTTATGACTCTTTTTCTTTTACTGAATTATGTATTTCTTCAGGATAAAATTGCACTTCTATTTCAAATGCTCTTGGCCTAGACTAGGTGAGAGAAAATAAAAGCAGGAGTTAGAGCGGTGACCTAGAGTGAGAGGGTTTGTTTTAGAAATGAGTGGTAAAATCAGTTGGACTTCGTGGTAGATTGGGTGAAGCCAGTAAATATAATCTCTTCACAGATGGGAATAAAAGGAACAAATTGAGGCAGTGTCCAAATAAAAAAGGAAAAGCAAAGTGACATCCTTTTTAGTATGAAAGAAACTTCCATGTGTTTGCATTTAGGTCACAGATCTGGTAGAGAGGGACAGGTCAAGGACACAATGATTGCCAAGATTTATTGATGCCTCCTTCTAAGTACTTTAAAAGTCTCTCATTTAATGTTCACCAAATGCCGTATCAGGGATGTTATATTTTTATCATATTTTGCAGCTGAGGAAACAGAATTCTAAATAATATGCCCAAGTTCCCACAGCCAGTAGTGGAGACCGGCTTTGAATCTGAGTCCTTAACAAACTCACCACTGTCCCACTAGAGAAAGAAGAAATAACCAATGAAATCCCAGAGATGTGATTGCGCAAAAGCACAAATAATGATTTGTCCTGACAGGAAGTTGCTTTGGGACCAGAGGAAACAAGATAAAGATAGGACAGATGCAGATAGGGTTTTAAAAGAGGCTAGACGAGAAGTTAAAGTACTTGGCGGCTGGCTTTCTTTTACTCGGTAGAGAAGAAAGCAAAGCTGTCCCCCGCAGTTGTTGTTTTTTTTTTTTTTTTTTAAGGATTTTATTCATTTATTTGACAGAGAGAGATACAGTAAGAGAGGGAACACACGAACAGGGGGAGTGGGAGAGGGAGAAGCTGGCTTCCTGCTGAGCAGGGACCCTGATGTGGGGCTCCATCCCAGGATCCCGGGACCATGACCTGAGCTGAAGGCAGATGCTTAATGACTGAGCCACTGTCCCCCCGGTTCTAAGGCAGGGTAAATATTGAAGGGTTACTCTTAAAACATGTGCTGAAGGAATAAGCTACTTGATTTCTGAGGACAGAACAGAAACTATCATCATATTTCTATTGATTTCATTGTGTAAGGAACTTGAAGAAATCATTTCAAAATGGCCATATAACAGCATTACTCTATATAAAAAGTAGGAAAAATGAAGACTCTTTTTTTTTTTTTAAATTCAGGCTATCTCCAAATAACACAGAACAGATGGATTACCTACTTCTGAGCTACATTATATAAATTTGATTTTTTTTAATTTTATAAAACAAAATCCAGTTTTAAAGAATACAAAACAAACATAAGAATTAAATTAGATCTTCATATTCTAAGAAGTAAATCCAAGTAACTATAAAGAAATGTATATTTATTACTAATAAATATAATTCCATAAAGATGAAAGAGACTTCGGCATCAGATGGCTCAAATGGTTCCCTTCTCAGAAGAGGAAACTAAGAGCCTATGAAATATGTGACTTGCCAAAACTGATACAGTTCACTAGGAAAATCAAGACTTCGTATACAGTATCCCTTTTGTATTCAGGATACACCATTCCTTGTGTATGTGGTCAGAAGAAATGTTATCTCATGTTCTCTTTCACTCATATATTCTTTACATCATCTTATCATTCATACCAATTAATCTTGTGCATAGATGTGGTAACTACTAATTGATCCTAAGGGGTATGATAAGGGACGGACACTTACAGAAGGCACACTGTTTGCTAGGGTCGCTGCTAAGCACTTCTATTTATACTTTACCATACATAGTCACCTTAAGTATTTATTGATAGATCCATTTATTTTCATGGTTGAGAGAAGTGTGGTTTAGGGACATTAAATAACTCACTTGGGGTCAGGTGTGGTCATTTCCCTCCCATCACACTGTGAAATACCATGATGTTTCCATCTGTTAAATATCTAAATTTTATTTTTCCCAGTGTGACTTCAGATTTTCTTTCACTTTTAATAATATCAACATGGTTCCAGAAAGTTTAATCTTCAATTTCGATAGTATAGACTACACAGAAGAGTTAGAATGTAAGTGTTAAAAAGACATCAAACTTAACTGCTTTTAGCCTTGAGCACTTCCGGAAGGGACCAGGGTAGCACAATTTATGGGAATGAAGTCCACAGTGGAATGAGCTGCTACCTTCTCACGGGGTTTGCTGTCCCCAAAACCTCTCACACCAGAAGGATGCCACATGTCCTATTTCCTCACAAACTTGCTAGCAAATCTCACTTTCTTAGGGAATGCCAGTTTGGCATTTCCTAACTCACATATGTAAACTCGGGTGCCAAGGGAAACTGAGAAATGTGGTTTATTAAGTTCTCTGCAGGACATGTATGGAAATCCCAAAACACAAGGAAGGGTTTCAACATACTTTACGTAGCCCAAACTTAAAAAAATGTTGGGTATCGTCCACCCATAAATTTCCCAGTGTCAGAAAACAACTTCTTTTGTAATGAAACAATGGAGGGGCGCCTGGGTGACTCAGTTACTTGAGCACCCAACTCTTGATTTGGGGTCAGGTGGTGATCTCAGGGTCCTGGGATGGAGGCCAGCGTGGAACCTGCTTAAGATTCTCTCTCTCCCCTCTTAATCTCACAAAACAAACTAAGGGTTGCCAGGGGGAGGAGGTTAGGGGGAGGGCAGTTGGGTTATGGACATTGGGGAGAGTTGTGCTATGGTGAGTGCTGTGAAGTGTATAAACCTGGAGTTCACAGACATATACTCCTGGGGCTAATAATACATTATATGCTACTTAAAAAAAGAAAAGATTCTCTCTCTCCCTCTGCCTCTGCCTCTCCCCCAACTCTCTCTCAAAATAAAAAATAAATAATAATTATATTCAAACAATGGAAATAATAGTTTCTAGTCCCCCCAACCTAGAAAAATATAATTTCACTTGCAAGAATGAAAACAAGGACATTTTCTTAACAAAAGGAAGAGGCTCCCATCTCATCAGCCTGTGAATCTGCTTCAAGTTCAGATTTCTGATAATTATTTCTTCCTCACCTAGTCTTATCGTATTAGCACTTCAATATTCTGGAACATGAAAGAAAGTTGAAAACTTAACCACTCTACAAACACTCTGCATGTAATAATTCGGGGAAGAGAGTGGGGAGAATAGGAGTCTATGTGCATACGTCCATATAACACACAGCAAAGAAAACAGGGAAAAGAACGGGCAAGAAGTGTCATTGTTCTTTCTTCGGTGGGTCTATCAGAAAATCGTAGTTGTTATCTGTAATTTAATTCTTCCACCAACCAGTTCATGTTTCCATTTCCTGGACTCTTTATCTCTAGTGGATCTGAGTGCATGGCTGTCCTGCCAATGCCTGCTGAAGTCTTGCATTACCTTTACCATGGAACATGGAAAAAATAACAGGCATTCTAGAGCCTCTGATTTTGACATCATCGTTTCTAGCCCTATAGCATAGCAGAAAACCTATCACTTTATCACAGGTTCCATACAGCATGCTGAGCAGCTACAGATACTCCAAGAAACGTTGGGTCTGCTGGTTGTAAGGGGACCAGGTGTCCCAACTGCTTGCATTGCAGCCTGCGCTGGCTAACAAGCCTTCTGTTTCTCTTACTTTCATTCACAGACGAGCCTTTATGAATGCCTTGACAAAGGGATTGAAGCAGTTCATTCAAACGGTAATATAATGTTTCTCCAAGATTTAGTGTGAGCTACCAATCTTCATGCATGATTATAAGTGGTAGGGATTATAAGAATTTGCATCCCGTCTTTAACTCTGGAGGCTAAACATCCCGAAATTTCAGATTTTATGCACTCCAGGTCAAGATGATATACTGTGGTGGATCAGTATAAGATTCTGTAGGGTACTGAGAACACCAGATTCCCTGCAGACTCAATTATGGCAAAGCTAGTGAGGCATATCCATTTTCCACGGGAGCAAAACCGCTACCAAACTGACATAAAGAACATGTAATTTCCTTACCGAAGGCATCAGAGTGTCAACAAGCATGTTGGAACCAATAATCACTGCTAGCTATCAGGTTTTCATATTTTCAAAACTCATTCTTTTTTTTTTTTCCAGATTAAGAATTTGGCAGATCACAAGAGTTGTAAAAAAGTGTTTTCATCAGAAATATTTTAGATCAATGCCTTCAATATTATTGAGATATGTAAGATTAATTTTTTGCAAACTCTCTCCCATTCAAATTCTATAAAGTATATATTGTGCTTAAGTAATACATACGCCTCTTAATTTTGATATTCTTAACTTCACAATTATGATTATAATAGTAAAATAGTATAATATAAAGTAGAGTTGATTGATGAAATAATTTTATATACAATAGAAGTATGTATTTTAAATATAAAACTGGCTAATCTGATTTCCAAAGATAGTTTTCAAATTAAATCTGTTATGTAATTCAAAATTGGCCATATTTTCTCATTCAATCCATTGAATTCATATTTAAATATTGCTAAAACAATATAAAAAGCCATTTGGCCATATTGAATAATCAGTAATGCAATATTCCAGTTGGGTGGTGTCATAATGGCCATTCCAATAATAAGTACATGTGTGCAATATATATTATATAAATAGTAAATATAACCTAATTTATATTGCTTGGTATATGTAACTGAATGATTAGAACTATTTAATCCAAAGTCTGCTCCATTCAACAGTGAAAAATATTCAGTCAGATTGTTAGTTTAAATTAATGAGTCAATTTAGTCAAAGTTAGTGAAGCTTATCTAGAATAACATTAGAATGTTCAGTTTCCCATGAAACTTTATAGGTGTTTTTTATCAAGTGATTCTGCACTTCGCATCTTATAACTTTAAACATGGGTCATTTTATACTTCAGCCTGACACAAAACACATGGGTTAGATGCACGATAGATCCAGATCGACATGGTCGCTAATAAGTCTGCCCCTTACTTCACTATTCCATAGTCAGAAGAAATTTCACAGAGCATCCAGTAGCATTCGGCTATATTTTTCATGGGTAGAAAAAGGAAATATTATGCAAAAGTGTTACAGAACTTTTAAACATATATAAGAAGGATTCTCCAGGAAAACCTGCTTCTTTAATATATGAATTATTATTTCCTCTCAGACATCATTAATGCCAATGACTCTCAAAGACTTATGCACAAACATATTTAAGCTTTATTTTGAAGATATAAGTTAAGAATAAATATTAATATTTTAATATTTCCTTCTATATAAATTTCTGTGGAAATTACATGCAGAAAAACACTGCCAGGGGAATTAAAATTGTAAACTGTGTTATAGTTAAAGAGAGACAAGATAGAAATTTTATCTAGAGAGAGCAGCTGGCTGGGGTCCGAGTCTTGTTGTCAGCTTTGCAGATCCAAAAAACCAATGTGCCAGAAGAAAGAATTCAGGAAAATGGAATCACACTCTTTCAGGAATCTTTTTGGTAAGACTCACATCATGCACACGCACACACACACACACACACACACGTGCACACACACGTGCACACACACAATGTACTCCATCTCAACAATAGTTATGCAAATTTAATTTTTCAAAGATCAGCAATTGAAGATATAAAAAATTAACTTGTAAACAGTTGTATAAGCAAAGATATTAAATATGTATTTTTAAATACTTCAGGATCTATAACTTCTCTTTCTTTAGCATACAATAGGAGAAGGGGAGGTCAAGGCCATGGAAGACAGAGACACAGAGACACAGGCTCAGATTCCTGAGCCTCGAGAATGTTTCTTTCTTCCAGTGATGCCCTTCATGTTTCCACAGCTTGATGTGTTTTGTAGGGAACAAGTAACAGAGGTGTTGCCCTATAACTGAGTAAACAAAAGAACCAAAGCCGCTTTGGGCAATATTTGTCTACCTACTTTACCAAACTGCTTAGATCCGCTTTGGAGGAATTGCCGGGAAGTTACCATTGATGTACATTAACCCCCACAGCAAGGGGATTGAACTCCCAAGTCTCCCTTATCATGTGCTTTTCCTCTCCTAAACTTCCGCCTTAGGGTTCCACAAGGTCTCTGGGTTCAATGAAGTATGTTCTCTTCAAGAATGCATTTTGTCTGTTTTAATTATCTTATACACAAACATACTCAAAATGTTAAAAAAAAAAGACTTTTTTCAAAGTAAACAAAAAGGCAAACTTAAACAGTATGAATGCTTTTTCCTTATAGAGACAGCGAATCTAGATATTTTATCCATTCTTTGAAATTACAGAAATATTTGGATGAGCATGATATATATATATATATATATAAAACATTTTCATATGTTACCACCAAACTGGTTTTATTTTTTTTTCCCAGAAACCAACTCTTCCTCTAACATTATCATCTTCACTTAGTATGCATTATGTTTTGCCTTCTTTTCTTTGTCAGAGTCCTAGAATTTTGATTTGTATCATCCCTTTCCCTGTGGAAGAATCCCATGTCTTAATTTTTTAATTCAATATATGAATTACCTTCACTACTAATAATAAGATACTAGCTCTCCTTATGTGTCTCTTGGGCCTCCTAAAATCCCCTGTTCCATACACTCTTTTTTTCATCAACATTGATCTCCCCACCCTGAAGCCAGAGAGAAATATCTAAAATTTTAATAGGCTCAAAATCATTCCAAGTCTGGCATCCTGAATGTAGCAATGGTTCTCAAAGTGTGTTTCTGATATCAGCAGTATGAGGATTACCCATGAACTCGCTAGCAACGCAAATTATCCAGCCCCACCCCAGATTCCAAACAGAAATCCTAAGAGTTGCGCCCAGCAATACGGGTTTTAGGAAGCCCACCGGCCATTGTGATGTGTGTCCAGTTTGAGAACCACTGATCTACGGGACAGAGTCTCTGTTTCTTAGCATGAGGTAAAGTTGTGTTGCCCATGGAAAGGCAGCGTGTGGGGACAGCTGGTGGCCTGTAAAAAGTCCCTCCTGGGCCAACTCAGACACAACTATACAGTGTATTTACTGGGAATTGTATGCAGGTCTGGCTCGGTCAGGCCTGTGTTCTAGGAAGCTCTTCAAGTGATGGCGACGCGTACTGAAGTTTGAGGAGCACTGGCGGGAAGATCCTGCATATGCCTCTGCCTGTTTCTGCCATTTTAGCCTTCTGACTAGCTCTTCTCGTGTATGGAAATCCAGCCTCAGCAAACGACCTGTGTTTCCTCGGAAGTACAAGTAGCTTCGGCGCTCACATAGTATTGTCCACATGTGTCCCTGTCTGCATTGCCCTCCTCCCCAATCCTCCTGGCTAAGTCCTGCACTTTCCTCCAGACTCAGTGGCCCTCTCACCTTCTCCAAGAGGCCACCTCTGACTTCCCTACACTACTGTGTTTTTCTTCTCCGGGGCTCCGCTGCAATCACTCTCTAAGCATAAGGAGCAAGTTTTAGAGAAATCTCTAAAGATAGTATACTTTCCATATGTGAAGAGAGAAAACAGGACATTCAACACGTAAGGGTTATATAACAAGGCGGTGTTAAGTAGTGTAAAGGTCACGGAGTCCTTGTGCTGTTCTGCACGGTGGGTGTGACTTGGTCACTCAGTCCTGGAGTCTCAGGTTTGGCATCTGTGCAATGGGAAGAAAAATGCCTGCCCTTTTTACCTTAGGACATTGTTGTGTGACTCAAACAAGATCCTTGACCTCAAAGTGCTTGGTAGATAGAAAATTTTACACAAATATGCAGAAGACATTTTCACATTGTGTTTTGATTAGGCAAAACAAGCCTATATCTTCCTCTTGAAGTATAAAATATCAGACCAACCATAAGATTGATACTAGATAAATAAAATTTCAGAATCTTAGTATCTTTATCTTCAAAATTAAGACACATTACCACAAGCATGCAGGTGTCCCATGAAAACAGAATGCCTACGGAATGCTAGAGTTCTGTTTAACTTACTCCAACATTCTATTTGGAGATAAAGTATTTGCATAGATATCACCTCTATACATACACACTGCACAGACAGAATAAACAAACACCTTCTTCAGCTCTGTTTGGGTTTCTGACTGCAGAATACAAACCCTTGATCTGGAATCCAAAAGCCTTCTCAATCGTAAGCCAATCTATCTTTGCATGAATGCAGAGGAAATTCATCCAGAATCCAATTATTAATACATGTACAGTTGTTGAAACATTAACAAATTATGAAAGTGGCCTATAATAGTTTAAGAAAGGTGTATTATAGGGACATATTAAAATTCAAAATATTTTTACTTAATTGTCATTAGTTGTTTTGTCTTCATCAGAGCCAAAGGACAGTCTGATTCCCTGTAGAACTGAATTAACGGGGTTTTGTTCTATTATGTAAAAGTCTCTTCTTACAAATGCAAATTCCTTATTGGCTGAGGTAATTTGCTGAACATAGTTTCAACTAACCCTTTCTTAAACAGCTAACCAACATCTCAAACAAGGAATCCTCCTCATGCTGAAACCCTTACTTCTATACCTTCAGATGCCTGTGCCTCAGATTCTTGGTATTTTTTTTCCTATTTTATTTTATTTTACTTCTTTTCAGTGTCCCAAAATTCATCGTTAATGCACCACACCCAATGCTCCATGCAATATGTGCCCTCCCCAATACCCACCACCAGGCTCACCCATCCCTCCATCCCCACCCCACAAACCCTCAGTTTGTTTCTCAGAGTCCACAGTCTCTCATGGTTTGTCTCCCTGTCTGATTTCCCCCAACTCACTTCTCTTCTCCATCTCCCAATGTCTTCCGTGTTATTGCTTATGCTCCACAAGTAAGTGAAACCATATGATAATTGACTCTCACTGCTTGACATTTCACTCAGGATAATCTCTTCTAGTCCCATCCATGTTGATACAAAAGTTGGGTATTCATCCTTTCTGATAGAGGCATAATACTCCTTTGTATATATGGACCATATCTTCTTTACCCATTTGTCCGTTGAAGGGCATCTTGGTTCTTTCCACAGTTTGGCAACTGTGGCCATTGCTGCTATGAACATTGGGGTACAGATGGCCCTTCTTTTCACTACATCTGTATCTTTGGGGTAAGTACCCAGGAGCGCAATTGCAGGGTCATAGGGTAGCTCTATTTTTAATTTCTTAAGGAATCTCCACATTGTTTTCCAAAGTGGCTGCACCAACTTGCATTCCCATACAGTGTAAGAGGGTTCCCCTTTCTCCACATCCTCTCCAACACTTGTTTTTTACTGTCTTGTTAATTTTGGCCATTCTAACTGGTGTAAGGTGATATCTCAATGTGGTTTTGATTTGAATCTCCCCAAAGGCTAATGATGATGAACACTTTTTCATGTGTCTGTCACCTATTTGTATGTCTTCTTTGGAGAAGTGTCTGTTCATGTCTTCTGCTCCTTTTTTGACAAAATGGCACAGGGTTGCAGATTGGATAAAAAGACAGGACCTGTCCATAAGTTGTCTACAAGAGACACATTTTGAACCTAAGGATACATCCATACTGAAAGTGAAGAGATGGAGAAGCATCTTTCATGCCAATGGGCCTCAAAATAAAGATGGGGTAGTGATTCTCATAACAGATAAATTAGATTTTAAACTAAAGACTGTAGTGAGAGATAAAGAAGGACATTACATCCTTCTTACAGGGTCTATCCACCAGGAAGATCTAACAATTGTAAATATTTATGCCCCAAATATGGGAGGAGCCAACTACATAAGACATCTGTTAAACGAGATAAAGAGTCATATTGATATGAATACATTAATAGTAGGGGATCTTAACATGTCGCTCTCAGTAATAGATTATGCAAGCAGAAAATCAATAAAGAAGCAAGAATACTCAAAGACACATTGGACCAGATGGACCCCATAGATATATACAGAATATTCCACCCTAAAACAAAAGAATACTCATTCTTCTTGAGGGCACATGGAACTTTCTCCAGAACAGACCACATATTGGGTCACAAATCAGGGCTCAACTGATACCAAAAGACTGACATTATTCCCTGCATATTCTCAGACCACAATGCTTTGAACCTGGAACTTAACCACAAGAAAATTTTGGAAGGAATTCAAACACTTGGAAGATAAAGACACCCTGCTTAAGAATGTTTGGATCAACTAGGAAATCAAAGAAGAACTTAAACAATTCATGGAAACCAATGAGAATGGAGACATTTTGGTTTGAAACCTATGGGATACAGCAAAGGCAGTCCTAGAAAATACATAGACATCTAAGCCTCCCTCAAAAAAAATTTTTTTAAAAATCCAGAATACACCAGTTCTCTTTGCACCTTAAAGAACTGGAGAATCAACAACAAATTAAGCCAACCCCACACACAAGAAGGGAAATAAAGATCAGAGCAGAGATCAATGAGATAGAAACTAGAGATACAGTAGAACACATCAAAAAAAATTAGAAGCTAGTTTTTTTTTTAAAGATTTTATTTATTTATTTGACAGAGAGAGATCACAAGTAGACAGAGAGGCAGGCAGAGAGAGAGAGAGAGAAGCAGGCTTGCTGCTGAGCAGAGAGCCCGATGCAGGACTTGATCCCAGAACCCTGAGATCATGACCTGAGCCGAAGGTAGCGGCTTAACCCACTGAGCCACCCAGGCGCCCCAGAAGCTAGTTTTTTTGAAAGAATCAATAAGATCAATAAACTATTGGCCGAACTAATCCAAAAGAAAAGAGAGAGGACCCAAATTAATAAAATCATGAATGAAAAGGGAGAGATCACGACTAAGGAAATAGAAACAATCATCAGAAATTATTATCAACAGTTACATGCCAATAAGTTAAGCAATGTAGAAGAAATACATGCATTTTTGGAAACCTATAAACTTCCAAAACTGAATCAGGAAGAAATTGACAACCTGAATAAATCCATATCTAGTAACGAGATTGAAGCAGTGCTCAAAAACTTCCCAAAAAACAAGAATCCAGGACCTAATGGATTCCCTGGAGAATTCTACCAAACATTCAAAGAAGAAATAATACCTATTCCTCCTGAGGCTGTTTCAAAAAATAGAAACAGAAAAAAAACTTCCAGACTCTTTTTATGAAGCCAGCATTACCCTGATCCCCAAACAAGGCTAAGAACCCACCAAAAAGAAGAATTTCAGACCAATATCCCTGATGAATATGGATGCTAAGATTCTCAACAAGATCTTAGCTAATAGGATCCAACAGTACATTAAAAAGATTATCCACCATGACCAGGTGGGATTTATCCATGGGATGCAAGCATGGTTCAACATTCGCAAATCAATCAATATGATACAACTAATCAATAAGAGAAGAGAGAAGAACCACATGGTCCTCTCAATTGATGTAGAAAAAGCATTTGACAAGATAAAGCATCCATTCCTGATTAAACAATTCAAAGTATAGGGATAGAGGGAACATTTCTCAACTTCATAAAATCGATCTATGAAAAACCCACAGTGAATATCATCCTCAATGTGGAAAAGCTGACAGCCTTCCCTTTGAGATCAGGAACACGACAAGGATGCCCACTCTCACCACTATTGTTCATCATAGTACTAGAAGTCCTAGCAACAGCAATCAGATAGCAAAAAGAAATAAAAGGCATTCAAATAGGCACAGAAGGAGTCAAACTCTCTCTCTTCGCAGATGACATGTTACTTTATATGAAAAACCCAAAAGACTCCACCCCCAAACTACTAGAACTCATACACAATTCAGTGATGTGGCAGTATACAAAGTCAATGTACAAAAATCAGTTGCTTTCTTATACATTAACAATGAAAATATAGAAAGGGAAATTAGAGAATTGATTCCATTTACTATAGCACCAAGAACCATAAGATACCTTATGGTATCTTTATATGGTATACTTTATACCTAGGGAATAAACCTAACCAAAGAGGTAAAGGATCTGTACTCGAGGAACTACAGAACACTCATGAAAGAAATTGAAGAAGACACAAAAAGATGGACAAGCATTCCATGCTCATGGATCGGAAGAATAAACATTGTTAAAATGTCTATACTGCCTAGAAAAATCTATACTTCCAATGCCATCCTGGTCAAAATTCCACCAGCATTTTTCAAAGAACTGAAACAAATGATCCTAAAATTTTTTGGAAGCAGAAGAGATCCCACATTGCTAAGGAAATGTTGAAAAAAAAACAAAACTAGGGGCATCACGTTGCCTGATTTCAAGCTTTATTACAAAGCTGTGATCACCAAGACATCATGGTACTGGCACAAAAACAGACTCATAGACCAGTAGAACAGAGTAGAGAGCCCAGATACAGACCCATACCTCTATGGTCAAATAATCTTCCACAAAGCAGGAAAAAAAGATACACAGTGGGAAAAAGACAGTCTCTTCAACAAATGGTGCTGGGAAAATTGGACAGGTGTAGAAGAATGAAACTCCACCATTCCCTTACACCGTACACAAAAGATAAACTCGAAATGGAGAAAAGACCCTAACATGAGGCAGGAATCTATCAAAATCCTAGAGGAGAACATAGACAGTAACCTCTTCGACATCGGCCACAGCAACTTCTTTCAAGATATGTCTCCACAGGCAAAGGAAACAAAGCAAAAATGAACTTTTGGGACTTTATCAAGATCAAAAGCTGCACAGCAAAGGAAACAGTCAACAAAACAAAGAGGCAACCCACGGAATGGGAGAAGATACTCGCAAATGACACTACAGACAAAGGGCTGATATCCAAGATCTATAAAGAACTCCTCAAACTCAACACACACAAAACAGATTCTTGGTATTGTAGGATTCGGCCATGGAAACACGATTTGTTCTCAGGTCGTCCACTACCAATTAAGTGACAGCTTTCTCAGATATGATAAGTCTTCTCTATTGTCCAGATCTCAGAACTGTATTTTTCTTATCTTTTCTTTAGTTCTCTGATCTTGTGTTTTTAAAAATTCTCGTTTCTAAACTTTAATAAAGCATCAAGAGGCAGCGAGTTAGACATTTGTACTTTATCTCATACTCTCATCATGACAGTTTTCAACACACAATCTGCCACCATTGGAACCATGCATATGAACACTTTTGATTTCCACTTTTTCTAAAATTCCTTATGCTCCCCAATACAATGCCTTCCCTTTGTTTATTGTTATTAACAAAACAAGTAGGATCATTGTGTATGACCTTGTTAGATTTCCTTTTTTATAACATTTATATTATTTAACTTTCTAGATTATGTATCTAAGGATAAAAATTATCTGCTCACTGGTCAAATACTCCCTATCGTATTCTGTTTGGCCAGCAGAGTGTTTGAAAAGGAATACAATAGTATGAAATATGTGTTCTTATGACTTAGAATACTTAATTATTTGACTCCTGAAAATATGTAGGTTCTATAAAGTACTTTACCAACATTAAATGAATGAAAACACAATAAATAAATGTCATAGTTGTTCAATTTCTTTCTTTCCAAAATGATAATTTTCATTATTTTTTTCCTTTATCTATAAATTTATTTGAATGATCCATACTTTGCCATTAAGAATGATTTTCAATTTGGGGCTGTTTTTTAAAAATTTCTTTGACAGCAATTATATATTTTATTCATGAACTTGCCATTTGGTAAATGACATTATTGTGCTTATAAATGCTGAAAAGCTGCTCCTAATTTCAGTGTTTGTATTTAGTATCTTTCCGTCCTTCTTCCTCATGTATAATACATAAATTAAATCCAAAAGCACCAGAGTTAACTTAGTATTTTGGGTCTAGCTTGGTAACATACAGTATTTCCACATACTGTTTTTATTTGTTTGTATTTCTTTTTCTTGAATAAGTTGTAACTTTTTCAAGGACAGCAACCATGACTTACAGAATCTCTACAACCATTGATAACAAATCTACTCCATTGTCTGGACCATCTTAGCCAAGCAATAAATATTTGTTAAATTAACTCAGCCACTGTTCTCTTACCACCACTTCAGACATCTGCACAGACTCTCATTTTGTTTGAACTGATCTGATCAGTTTATATTGCTATATAGACAATTTCCCTAGAATACCAAAAAAAAAAAAAAAATCCAGATGTGGTCAATTTGGTGGGGAAAAAAAATGAAACAAAACCAACACAAACAAAGTTAACCTTGTTAATGCAAAATTGTCAATGTGTTCTTTTTTCTTTTTCTTCTTCCAAAAAGATGTTCTGGCATTATTTAAACAAGAGAAGAAAGAAAGAAAGAAAGAGCACATATGTAAATCAGATGGTAATTCATCTCTTTTCCCATTCCTTCTTCAATCTCACTCAGAAATTGATTTGCCTTGCTTAGAAATGGATCTACTGTGAAAAAAATATTACCATCTTCACAATGATTCTGGAATCTCATAAATCATAATAATTAGCATGCCTTTCCTTTCTAATTCAATTAGCTGCAAAGAAACAATTTCCTATAACAGATTCACCTCTATTATCCCTAACAGCATTAATTGGGCAAACTATATCTAGCGTTTTGAGAAGTCCAGTGTTTTGTCTAGAAGCACACTTGCCTTAAGCTGAGTCTGATGGTTTCTTTCCAAGGGTTTGAGTCCTTCCTCGCTTTGCTGCTACTCTTACTGAATGCTAACTGTGATGGAAAGTTCACATCTTTCTTGTATGTACTGATTCTTCTTTATCTCTTAAAACTGCTTAGTTAAAAGTTTACTGTTGCTATTATTCCTGAAGTTCTCTATATGTCATGATCTTTTGTTTTTTTATTGTTTACATTGCAAGGGTTGTATTTGGAATAATAATAGTTTAGAATTTTGAAATTCTCTAAAATAGTAGGATAAGCAAGGGGAACAGTGGTCATTTCTCCAGTACAAAATAAGAGGTGAGCTTGTATTATCACAAAGCCCCCTTTCTGTTCAACAATTTTAGGATCAAAACTCAGGAAAAGTGTTAGAACTAGTGTATGGTACACATCTTAAAAGAAGCTTGCATATCCAGGCCCTTTCCCAGAAAGTTCTCAAACAAGTCATGGTTTTTGACCATGCAACTCTGCCCATTTGGTCATAGCGGACTGGCCAGCAAGATCACAACAAGACTTCAAGAGCACTGTGCAGAATAAGTCAGTGAAACCCAGTCGTTGGGGAGTTCAGTATGAACCATTGTAGAATGACTGAGTTAGTTGCTAGTATCAAGAGCCATAGAAGCAGAAGAATACTGTCAGAAAACCAGTAAATGGAGTTGAATTGTCAATGTATAGAAGTTCTAGGCCT
This sequence comes from Meles meles, assembly GCF_922984935.1. Taxonomy (NCBI): domain Eukaryota; kingdom Metazoa; phylum Chordata; class Mammalia; order Carnivora; family Mustelidae; genus Meles; species Meles meles. Next base: position 86,491,981 of record NC_060077.1, on the reverse strand, counting down.
TCAAAGAGTCTTGAATAAAATTCCAATTTCCTGTGGAGCTTATAAAATAATTTCCTTTTTTTTTTTGTAAAATACTATCTTTACTTCTTTATTTTCATATATCCTACAACTAAAGCCTTAACCTTTGAGGTAACTTGAATATGTCAATTTTTTTTAATAAAGAAAAAGATTCTAAATAACAGTGATATAAAACTATTTCTTTAAAAAATATCCTTATATCATCTAACAATAGTTTAAATACAAAATATTTATAGAAATTTAATTTTATTCTTGATTAGGTAAGTTATAACATATACACAATTCTTATTTTGTAAAGTTTATTTTAAACTATTTTCTTTTTAAGTTCATTTTGTGTGCAAAGTGGAGGCCAATAGTCATATAATACCAGCCAAGTGGTGGAGTTCTATAGAAGCACTTTTTAAAAACTAAATTTATTTACACAAAGTTCTTTCCTTCAGCTTCTAAATAATCTATATAGTTTCAGCATAAGCCTTTGGTCTTAAAAAGTAAAGAGTTTTATTTAATTAAAAAAATATGTTATTGGTGAAATTTTCTTCAATGGTCTCTGAAGAATTATTTGATTGGTTGCTAATACCCTTGACTTTTTCAATGTATTTAACTCCACTGATATCCAAAACTCTTAACACCTCACAAAAGCAAAGTGTTTGTAACTAGGGGCACCTGGGTGGCTCAGTCCTTAAGGATTTGCCTTAGGCTCAGGTCATGATACCGGGGTCCTGGGAGAGAGCCCTGCATCAGATTCCCTGTTCATCAGGAAGCCTCCTTTTCCCTCTCCCACTCCCCCTGCTTGTGTTCTCTCTCTTGCTCTCTCTTTCTCTCTATGTTAAATAAGTAAATAAATATTTTTTAAAAAGTGTTTATAATTAAATCAACAATATATAGATGTTTGATTCAATTAAACTACAAATTATTTTGTTTTTTTATTTTTTTAGATTTTATTTATTTGACAGAGACAGAGAGAACAAGCAGTGAGGAGGAGAGGGAGAGGGAGAAGCAGGTTTCCTGAGGAGCACAGAGCCTGTTGTGAGGCTCAGTCCCAGGACTCGATCCCAGGACTCTGGGATCATGACCTAAGCTGAAGACAGAGGCCTAACCAACTGAGCCACCCAGGTTCCCAACAAATTAAGTATTTTATATAGAAAAGCAAGAGTACTTGCTTCAGCAGCCCATATACTATATAGAAAAACAAGAATATATTTGTAGAAAATGAGAAAATTATATATTTTTTTCCTTTACTGCAACTTTTTTTTTTTTCAGTCTTTTGATTAGACAATACAAAAGGCTTTAAAAAATTAAACAGTAATGCAACCCCTGGGCGTCTCAATCAGTTAAGTGGCTGACTCTTGCTCAGCTCAGGTCATGATCTCAAGGTTATGAGATCAAGTCCCTCACTGACTTGTGTGGAGCCTGCCTAAGATTCTCTCTCCCTCTTCTGCAGCCCCGCCCCACCCCGGGCACATATGCTCTCTCCTTCCCTTTCAAAAGAAAAATTAAACAGTAACTTAAAAAAACTAGAATGATACATTTGAAGTTACTGAAGAATATTAGGTTTCACACCTTAAGAAATAATACATACTTAGGAGTAAAAATAAGCCCAAATTAAATGTACATTGAATAACATTATTCATAGCACAAGTATGAAATCCAAGGATAATGGAATCTTGAAAGAATAATAGAAATTAAGTTAATTAAATGAATGGAAAAATGGTAGCCATTTGGATCCACTTTTAAAATTCTCTAAGGCTGACATGTTTTGTTTTGTTTTGTTTTTGTTGTTGTTTTTTTTGTTTGTTTTAAGTGGTCTACACCCAGCATGGAACCCAATGCAGGGCTTAAACTCCTGACCCTGAGACCAAGAGTCAGCCACCTAACCAATGAGCTACTCAGTGCCCCAAGACTTGCATTTTAAATTATACATTTAAGAAGTTTTTAAAGCCTGATTTTAAATTGCTTTTTAACACAGAAGAGAGGTTCAAAGATAGAAGGAGAAGAATATAGCTTCAGTTCAAGAAGTGCATTGCTTTTCATGAGATGTAGGAAGTCTGTAACAGCACAGTTCAAAAGAAATGGTTTTCTGTTAGCATAAAGTACTTGCCGTGGTGAAAGTTCTTTGTACTTTCGCTAAAAATACAAACAGGAGATATGTGAAAAATAATTTCAAAATTTAGAATTTACACATGACCTTTCGTTCCATCCCGTTCACCTCCCCATGGAGAAACTCTCATTATCATGCTCTCCGAGTCAGGACCCTGATCGGCTCTCAGAACATGAGTTACTAGGTTCTGGCAGTGACTCTAATGATAATTTACAGTGGAGCAAAGCAACTTCCTTTACACAAGTTAAGAAAATTTAGGGGGTCTTCAAATCTTTCTCTTAAATTGGTATTTCTGTCCGTTTACATGGCATATACCGATTCATGACAGAAGAGAAAACAGTACGCGCACAAATAGTATAAATGCTGACCGTAAATGATGTTAAAGATGGTATTAAAACTGACTTTAAAGGAAATAATAAAAGCTAATCTCCATAAAGGTGAACTTCTTTTTGTTTTTTCTTTCTTTCTTTCTTTCTTTTTTTCTAATTTTCTTTGTTTGTCAAAGAGGGAGAGAGCAAGCATAAGCAGGGGGAGTGGCAGACAGAGGGAGAAGCAGACTCCGCTGCTGAGCGGGATGCCAGACTCAGTCCCAAGACCCTGGGATCAGACCTGAGCCAAAGGCAGATGCTTAACCAACTGAGCCACCTGGGTGCCCCAAACTTCAATTTCTGTAAGTAACATTGTTTACAGAACAGTTACTAAGCTAAATGTTTATCTCTTTAGAGAAAACAGAGTTAAACTAATTTTTTGATGTTCTAAGTCTAATGTTCTATTAATATTTCCAACACCTTTTATCAGGGATTCTTTTACGTAAGGATTTTTTTTCCTTTTTAAAGAAAAAACAAACATAAAATTTAATCTAATTTAAATATACCATGTGATGTAAAAATTTAGCAAATGCACTTAATAGAACAGTAACACAAATGGAATTATTTTGAACCTGTGACTCAGTTCTTAGCATCTAAATAAATGGTCCCAACTCTATCTCTTCTTCCACCCCAGGAAGTGTATATTCTAAGGAGACCGTACTCTTATTTCGACATTGCTCATCATTTAAATCTCTCCCTTTTTTTTTCCAATCTGAAAGTGCCATTGCTGACTGTACCTCCAATCTCGTGGCACAACTTCATGCATAATCTATGATGATACCCCCGTTCTTGAAAAACACCTTTCCCTGTGAAATGTGCTGTCCGGTGCTATCACATTTTTTCCCTCCTATGGTCCTCAAGGACCTCACAGTGATTCTTCCTCATCTGCGGAATATCCAACCCAGTTCCTGCCCATGTCCTTGTGGACGAAGCTTCCACGGCCTCTCCGCTCGTTGAGGGTCACATCTCAGTGAACTTCTCATCTTCTCTACCTACAGCCATGTTTGGGAGCTTTGCCTCACACAAAGTTACTAACTTCCACAGATTCACTGGCTTTCCTGATGTTGATCTTGTTTCATTCTAACTTATTTCCTGTCAGAGAAATTCTTTGGAAACACAGTTCAGGACTTTCCAGTCCCTGCTCAAAATTGCCTCATAGCTACACATCGCACCAAGAATATAATCCTGTGTCCTTCCCAGCGGCCACAAACCATGCCCTGTGTGGTGCTTGGTTATGTCTTCAAGTCCTCATGCCCCACAGCCTCCCAGTGCACCCCAGCCCCACGGGTCCCCTGCGGTGTCTCAGCCCACTCAGCATGTGCCTGTCTCTGGGCCCAGGCACTAGCTGATCCCTTGGCCTGACATTCTCTTGCCTTGTTCTGTAACTTCTTTTTGTCTCTGCTCAAATATCACCCCTTAAAAAGGTCTCTGAGTTAGCATTCAAGGGCTTCTGTTGCTCCCTAATTGGCTTTATTTTCTTAGGATTTCTTCCTACGTTAACATCATATGCTTGTTTGTACGTGTGTTTCTTGTACCATTTGAAGGTGCAGTAAACCTCCACGGGAACCGGGGCTTGATTTACTTGGTTCCTTAGTCTACCTGGAGCACTGAACCTAGCTAGAATTAATAAAAATGTTGTCAGTGCAAAAAGGGAAAAAGGAAGGAAGAAGAGGTAAGAGTGACGGAGGAGGAGAGAAAAGGAAAGAATCTGGTTTTCTGGAAACGCTTCCTCTTCTTCCAGCTCACATGTGCAGCTATTTCTCTAAGGCCATTTTGTTTTTTTTAATCTACACCAGAACATCAGTATATAAGTGTGCCATGTCCCCAGCTCTTTCTGTGTGCAGCTCGGTTAATGACGAATGTAGCACTGTTGCAAATACCAGTCTCCTTGTGCTGTGTGCAAGGCACGAGCTAACCTGAGATTCACTTTACGGTCTGCTTTGTCCATGATTGTGTCCACACAACTCATTACTTCTGTAGAGAATAAGAAAATAAAGCAAATGCTATTATCTTAAATACTCAGGGAATGGAATTGACAGAATTGGGTGCCAGACAGACTATGGGAGTTGGAGACATGAGAGATAAGTGTCATTCTGACTTATGTGGCTACACGTTGGGCCCTTCTCTAAGATATAAGTGATGGAAGATGACCAGGTTGGGGTAGGAAGCATTCACAAATTTGAGCTTGGCTTTGTGAATTTGGGTTCGCTTTTGAGACATTCAACTGGTACTTATATTAAGAAAACATTTGGTTACCTTGACCTAACTATGTAAATGTGGGAAATTAACATGTATGGGTGGCTATTAAAGATACAACCATATACAAGATTGTATGAGTGGGAAGGGTAGAGTAAGAAGAGAAGATGGTCCAGGACTTGGAGGACCTCTGCATGTAATGGCTACTAAAGAGGTAGAGGGGCTAGGTGGACAGTTGCCCATGTAAGTGACTGTTCCAAGAAGAGAGCACACAACAATATCAAATGCCACTGAGAGGTCAGGTAAGATGTGACCTGGAAAAGGTCTATCAGATTTAGCGTCACAGTATGAAAGGGCTCCTTGGGGTGAGCCCTTTCAGGGAATGGCAAGAGAAGAAACCAGAATGGATTGGAATAACGAGTGAGAGGTGAGAAAACCGACATTAATTGCTATGCCAGGAGAGAGAATAATTCGCAGGACCCCTCCCCCACCATAATCTGAGAGAAGACAACGGTAGATGATTGTAAATCTTGCCGCTAACCGGTCAGGGGGTTCCAGAGTATTGGCTTTAACTTTCGAGGAAGAGGGAATAACTTCTGCTGAGGGTAAGGAGGAAGATGTCTGGAAGGGGGAGTGGCGTCCCAGCCTAGAGTCCCTCCTGAGGGAGAGGAAGAAGCAGGATCCCCACTGTGCAGGGAGCCCAATCCCGGGATCCTGACATGAGCTGAAGCCACACCTTACCTGACTGAGCCACCCAGAGCCCCTAGGACCTTTAGATTAAAAAGGTTATAAATGGGACTGATAAAAATAAAAATAAAATAAATATAAATAAAATATATAAATAATATATAAATATTAAATAATATAAATATAAATTAAATAATATAAATATATATTAATTAATATAATTATATATTATATAATATAATTAATTAAATATAAATTAAATAATATAAATAAATATAAATAAAATAAAAATAAAAGGGAGTAAAATATTGAAGATCTTCCAAAGGTAATATTAGTGTCTGAAATAGTAAACCACTGAAGATCTCCTGGTTAATGGAGATAACTTAACTTTTAAAACATACGATGTATGAAAAACAAGTTAAAAAAATAAAACATACGATGTATGTTTTACAACTGATTATGAATGGTCTGATTTCCTCATTGCCTTCACAGCTCATTGTTCAGAATCCAGCCCAAAGAGTAATGGCCATTTTCTCCAGAAAGCTACTTCTTCTATAACTATTGTTCTGTATTCTTTGTCTACTTTCACAGTACTGTGCAAATGTTTCCTTGTAATTCAGTTCTAAATTTTATACACATTAGCCCTAATATTTCAATGAAGCTTTTTTCTCCTGCACTAGAATGTATACTCAGTGACAACTAGGACCACGTCTCTCTTCTCCTATTATGTAGCAATGCTTACCACAGGACTTGGCACATGATAGGAACTCTACTAACACTTGCTGAATAAATGAATGAATAAATCTGAAAATGTGCTTGAGAAAATCAGTATACATATTAGGTTTTTTTATTTTTAATGGCTGTTTTGATATAATGGCAAGCCATAGTGTTCTAGAGCTTACTGTATGATCATGTAAGAAAATTATGAAAAGAAATAACCTTTCTTTTTTTTTCTGTAATCATGACTTTTATACCAAAGCCCTCAAAACAAAACCAAAAAACAAATGGAATCATGATACTAAGCAAACACACAATTCTTTTCTCCTCTCATTCTTGACTCCCTTCTCCTGGGGGACTTTAGCTGCCCGGTTGTTCAGAAAATCAAGTGATCTCGTGGAGATGTCCATGCAATGAGGAACTAAGCCTTCCAGCCACCCGCCAGTGAAGGGAAGAAGCTCCATGTCAATGGCCACGTGGGTGAGCCTTCTGAAGAGCAGCCCCTTGAGCCCCATTCAAGTCTTCAGAAGACTGTCAGCCTGGCCCACTGTAATACCATTTTTAAAAATGTTACCTTGAGTCAGTTTTGAGGTCCTAGCTAGAGGCCAGTCAGTCATTTTCATGAGTGGCTATGTCTACACCCCGACTACCCCCTTACTGGGATCTCACACTCCGGAACAATATACACCCGCCTTATCACACCAGGGTCAGGTACCAGACTTCCGGGCTCCAATGCCCAGAACCCAGTGAAGTTATTTAAACTGCCCAGTCTTAAACTGGCTGACCTGGGTCATTCCTTCCTTCCCTCAAAAACACAGTGAAGGCCTTTGCCTCAGTTCTATCTCCCTCTGCCCTGTGACTCACCCTGGTGCCTTCCCTAAGTGGCCTTGTTTGGCACACTGTGTTCTCCCCAGGGAGCTGGGAGCAACAAAAGTCTCAAACCCTTTCCAGCTCCTCTCTCTTGATCTGAGCTGGGCCTCACACCACCTCACTCAGTGTAACGTGGTTAAAATACAGACATCTTGATTGCAGCCGCTTGAGAAACCCTGGCTAGAACCTTCTCGTTAAACTGTTCCCGGTTGTTAATCCTCAGAAATTTCTGAGAAAAGAAATGTTTGTTTGTTTTCAGCTGCCAAGTTTGGGGATAATTTGTTATGCAGCAATAGATAGCAATATCCAAGCTAACATTCTTCAAAATTGGCCTGATATTTGGGCTTTAACTCTCTCTCTGTTAAACCAGATTCCATTTGTCTGAAGGCTAATTTTCTCCAATCTCTCTCTCTCTCTCTCATATATATATTCTCCAGAAAGAGGAATGTATCTGGCAAGAGAACTATGTTTCTAATTCAGATAAAATTTTATAAACGATATCTTTGGAAATGATTCATCCATACATGTGCTTCCCAGATTTTTATATAATCAAAACATTTTGCCATAATTTGATTTCACCACAGTTCAATTCAATAAGAGTTAACTGAGTGAAAAGTGGCTGCCTGAAATTCTGGCTGGAACAGATGGAAATACAAAAAAAAAAAAAAAAAGGACAATTTTTGGTCTCAAGGACATAATAGTTTAATCAGCCAGTTCTCAAATATTATTGGTAAACTTGATAAAAATACAAATTCTCATACCCCACCAAGATTCTGATTCCAAAAGGATCTCCAATGGACACAGAAATTTAGGTTTTTAAAAGGTTTCTGAAAGAATTTTGGTACAGATGTAAACCAGATAATTCCATAAAATACTGCTTTATTTTAAGAAGCATATAGGATAGTTTTTTTAGAAGTTAATTTAATATCAGCAGAAACAAATCTAAAATATGTTTCATTGGATTTATTTGAAGATAAATCACATGTTCAACCATGCAATGGCAAGACTGCAGATCTGCATTAAAAAACCTGAGTTGTTGTTGATCTGTCTCTCTCTCACACATTGAACAAATTATTTTACTTCACTGGGCCTCCGATTCCTTACCTGCAAAGAGAGAGAAGTGGATTAGCCGTGTCCTTAAAATACTCTTGGTGTTTAAAATTAGCCAAATTCAGAAAGCAAGTTGCTAGACACCAGCGTACTATTTTTGTCACATTATCCTAAGAGATGCTATTTTCCATCTGGAATTTTTCTTAATCTGTTTTTTAATACAGTCAGATCGCAGAGATATTGAGGGTTGGGGTCCAGACTCCCAATAAAACAAATACCCAGTAAAGTCAATCAAGTGAATTTTGTGATTTCCTAGTGCGTATAGAAGTTATGTTTACATCCTACCGTAGTCTATTAAGTGTGCAATAACAGGATGTCTAAAAAAGTGTACACACATTAATTAAAAAATACTTTGTTATTAGAAAATGCTGCACATCAACTGAGCTTTCAGCAAGTCATGATCATTTGCTGATGGAGGATCCTGCCTCGATGCTCATGGCTGCCTGCCGGTCAGGGCGGTGGTTGAAGTTCCGGAGGGCTGTAGCAGTTTCTTCAAATTACCCAGCAAGGAAGCTGGCCCTGCCAATTAACTCTTCCTTTCATGAACAATTGGTCTGCAGCAGGCGACGCTGTTTGATCGCACTTTACCCACAGCAGAACTTTGGAGATTGGGGCCAATCCTCTCCAAGCCTGGCTCTGCTTTATCAACTAAGTTTAGAGACTATCCTAAGTCCTTTGTGGTCATTTCACCCATCTTCACAGCGTCTTCATCAAGAGTAGTTTCTGTCTCAGGAAACTACTTTCTTTGCTCATCCATAAGAAGCAGCTCCCTGTCTTACCAAGTTTTGTCGCGAGGTTATAGAATTCCGTCCCATTTTCAGGCTCCACTTCTGATTTTCATCCTCTTGCTGTTCCCTCCCCATCGGCAGTGACTTCCTCCACTGAGGTCTTGAACCTCCAATTTGTAAAAAATGCACATTTGTGAAGCACAATAAGCAAAGAGTAAAAAAGGAGGGATGCCTGCTTACAAAACGGAGTGAATTGGGTATCATTCAGATCATTGTTAGAAGAATTAAATGAGACAAATTATGAAAAATTGCTTTTTAACCATAGAGAGCCTTCACAGAGTACATTCCGAGCTCTGTACTAAGGACTGTCTGCCTCTTCTCACTTAAACGTCACAACTGTCCTTTGCAGTTAGTAAATTTCACAACTGTCCTTTTCAGTTAGTAAATTTCCAACCCCATTTCTACAGATGAGGACATCTACATTCAGAAAAGTTATGTAACCAGCCCAGTGCCTCCGAGCGTGTACTCCAACCCAGGACCACCTCGCTCAAAAGTCTAGGCCATTATAGGAGAGCATCACTTTCGAGCCTACCTGTCTGCTGATAACAATCACTCGATGTGTCGACCACAAACACCAAATTTCGGATTTCCTCCCAGCCCCTGAATCAGCATTTCCAGCACAAGCAATGACCAAGTGCCTTCAGTGGCCCTTATCATCAAGGTCTTAGGAAAACATGGTTCTGTCCATCTCTGTTTTCAATTTTTTTTTTTTTAAGTTTAAAATGATCACTAACAAGAGAGATGATTTTCGTCTTGCTTTCTGGGGTTGACTGCATCCTCTGATAGAAAGCTCTGACCCAGGGTGACGCCTGTGTCAGCAGGATGACCCCCTTCTTTCCTCCTGAGCCTTCTCGATGGCCAGCTGCCGGGAAATGGCTCAGTCTCATCCCCAACGGTCCCTAGATAAATGGCTGAACCACCCCATGTGCTGTGTTTGAATTCCCTCATTGTCTATAGGAAACCTCTGGCTAGCTGTGTTGGAAGGTCTGGAAACAGGTCAGCAAGAGAGGATCCAGGATTCCTTTCTGCAACAGTCAGCCAGCTTGCTCGGGGCCTGGCTGGACTCCAGGGATTCTAACAGAAGGGGTGCAGCAATCTGAAAAAGTGCATACGTCCTAGAAATTTCTCCCCACATTTCGATTTTTATCCATGTTCCCATTTCCTGAGTCACTACTAATCTCTCCACTCTCATCAGTTTAAAAGTGCTTTTGAAAATAAATATATCTCACTAGCGAGATACAGAGAATCCTTCAAAGATATTTAAACCCTATGAAGTAATGATTAAAATACAGAAAATAATTGAAGTAATAATTCCTAACTCTTAGACCTTTTCATTATGACTTTTCTTTGCGTAAGGCTAGGTAAGCTCCATTTGGCTGGTAATTTTTTTTTCCCCCTGTAGAGGTTTCCCCCAAACAGTGCCTAGCCCAGTGCATTCTTTATCGCTTAGTGAATATTTATTGAATACATGAAGGAAATAAAGTGTAGCACATTTCTGCTGATATAAATATTATTATTTGAATGTATATCACTCTGTGCCTCTTCCAGACTGAGCAGGGTCATAGCAGTAGATTACTTAAGAGAAAGAATGGTACTTTTCTCTCCCTCATTAAAATGAAAGTTGATTTCCTGGGATAGAATTGGTCTAACAAAGATAAAAATCAGGAAATTAATTTTAGGGCATCCAGCTTCTAAATCAAAAGTCCCAGCCTTCCCTTGTATGATCCGAATTCAACTCGCCTTCTTATTTTATTTGGCCTTGATGGTGTTTAAAAAAAAAAAAAAAAAGTAAGCCACTAAAAAAAAAAAAAAAATCTCGCTATTTCACATATAAATCCAGATTTCTGGCTTTCTTTGCAAAAATCAGACTATCTGGCTACTTGGGGCTCTGAATTCCACATACATGACCCAGTAGGAAGACAGTGGGGTGCCATGGTTGGTATGTAGGTTGTTTGAAGGATCACACGCTACCTGATCAGGAAGTGTCACTGTTCCCACAAGCATTAGTACGTCAACATCATCTTCAATGTTATGATCAGTATGTACTAACTCGGCACAGGCCTATGGCGGGGGACTTCCGCTATGAATATTATAACATCTTTCTCCCTCCCTTCTCTATAGCGTTATCCTAGAGAACTTCTGCAACAAAGGAAGTGCTCTAATCTGTGGTATTCAAAATTATAGCTACTAATCACAAAGTGTTATTAAATGTCGGAAATGTAGGTGGTGAAATTAAGAGGCCACATTTTTAATTTTATTTCATTTTAATAAATTTTAATTTAAGTAACCGCGACTCTGGACAACACAGCTCTCTAACTTCACTCATATATATATACCTTTTATCCTCCATCAAACTGCTCTCAGGATCAGAAACTAATTTATGTTCTATTGTAAGTGGCTGGCCATATTTTAAAAAGGTTCGCTCTCTAAGGGTAATTTGCCAGTTTTGCATGATCAAAATGGCATTTAGAAATAGGAATCCTTGCATCCCCTTCCCCACCCATCACTCTAAGGTAGGATTTCGTATTGTGTATTTTTAATAAGCACTTCGAGAAGATTTTTATAACCAGGCAAACTTAATAAATCCTACCAAAGAAATAATTTTCAAAGATGATAAGAAAGAGGAATCAGCTTGCATTATGCCGTTTGTAGACATTTTTGAACAACTTCCGCTAACCTCCCACCCTTCTTCCTGCTATCTGACCTCAACCTCTCCCATCTCCACCTCCCACTATCAAATCCACTGCTTTCTCTAGCCTCTCAGGGGAAGCGCGACCCTCTGATATGTCATTTGACAGTGGATTTTTTTTAATATGAGCCTGCTCTGTTTTCTGATGCTGACTGATACCCCAAACCCACAAATGTCAGCCCCCGTAGCAACGTTTGAGCTACTTAACCCTGAACCTCTTTCCATCACTGTGTGAGTCAGGATGTAACCCTGACCATGCTGTGCAATCATCTTTGCTCTCCTGAGACTGTGAATCTGGAGTTCAAAAAGGATGATTTGTTTCTGCCTGGAGGTAGAATGGAGGGGATATAAACTTGTGCAGAGGAATGGCCATATTTAGTCCTACCCCATGACAGGTCTGGTAAAGCTGATCCTCCGAAGCTGAAGAAGGGAGCAGAGGCTCAAAAGCAGAGAGAGGAGGCTCCAGGGCTTACATGGGTGGAGACAGAAGCCGTACTTCATGGTGGCTTTCCAGTGAGGACGTCCACTGGCGCACGTGGCGGCTGGATCTGACAAGCTGACAGCGACCAGGGAAGGTTACCGGCTGAGATTATGCAAGAACAGCCTGTTCCTTCTGCTCACAGCCAAACTCACTGTTTTCTGGTCAATCTGTAAAGAATTGCAAATTGGCCCCTCACAGACCCAGGATGAACCTCTCCGCTACCTTTCATTTCATCAATTTGCCCCCAAAATGTACAAAACAAGTCCCAGTGTTCCCACATTGTCTTAGTTTTTCTCTCTTCCCCATATTATACCTTCTAGTTACCTCACTCATGTGTGAATAAACAATTAGCATGTAAAATAATCAAGCCAGCTACAGAATAACTACCTCCCTACAAGCGTGCCAACACGGACTCTTCTCCCTCATTAGACCCGGTGCTCCTGTCAGCCTGGGGATGGCTTGGTTACACATCCAAATAAACCCTCGGACACATTCCCCCAGATGTGTGGGCAAGAATTCTCGTCTTGGAACAGCGAGTCTCAAAATTTGGGTGTGCACCTCAGCCACATCTGAAAAGTGCAGCTTACCCAATCATACACCTGGAGATTCTTAATCCATCAGGACTGGGACAGATTTGAAAACCTGGCATTTTAAACAACACCCTGATCTTTCTGATCTGTAGGGGTTCAATAATTTTAATTTGGAAGCGCTGTCCTAGAAGAAACATTTCAGAGAATAAGGAAGGTGCCCCGGGGTGTGCATGGATGCGTGCGTGTGTGCCTGTGTGCATGAAGGGATAGGATTGTTTTAACATCAGAAGGGCATGTCTCACAACCCTAAAGCCACATCTTCCTTTTCTTGTCTGGGAGAACTTACTGACTTACTGCCATTCGTGCCTGGAAATTCAGCCCTGGCTCTTATTTGAGGTGACATAGCTGGGCTTAGGGGTGTCTTGGGTGGAGCAGAGAGAGATAGACCCAGTGTCTGGTAAACAGAAAGATGTGTATGAACCAACTGGGTGATGGCCGGCTCTGGAACTGACAGCCAAGAGGTGTTGGAAAGTCCAGGGTATAATTTAAGACTCGATTTGGACAACTAACTAACGATATGAACATACTTTTTAGAGTCGGTGGACCAGGATGAGGTTTCTCAGACTCAGCACTGTCAACATTCTAGGCAGGATAGTGTTTTATTTGGGGTCAGGGGCAGGCTGTTCTGCCTTTCGTAAGATGTCTAATCGCAACCCTGGATTCTCCCCACTGGATGTCCGCAATCTTTCATCCTCCAGCAGGGACAATCAGAAATTTCTCCAGACATTCTCAGATCTGCCCCAGGTTGAGAACCACTAGTCGATGAGAGGGGGAAGGGAGAGGGGAGACAGCCCCATCTTGTGCTCCCCTTGTAAGTTTCACTTTGCCTAAAGTTTTCTTTCACAGTGAAAGCAAAACTGTAAGCTATGCAGATGTGGGAGCAAGGAACCCTCCCATTTATGAGCCCAGGGTTTTAGTAGACTTGTGGGGAAACTTCTTCCTCCAGAACTTGGTTGTGGTATTTTTAAATTTTTATAAATCCAGTTGCTGTCATACAGACTCTTGCGTAGCCGGATAAACAAACTCAGGGCACACACAGCCACATCTTCATTAGCAACTCTGCAGGCAAATTCCCTGTCATTTTGAGATGTTTTGTATTCAAAGCAACTGCAGAAAGAGTATTTCTAGATTCTACTGCCTGCTTTAAATCTGTGGTTTTGTCTTTATTATTGGTGTGGCCTATTACTGCTGGCCAATTGTGCAATAAAATTTGCTGCTTAAGTTTCGTGTTGGTTTCTGTACATTCGCATCTGCTTTCTCTCCCAACTCTGGGGAAAACACTAGTTCTAACAGTGCTCATGGATTAATATAATATACATCTGGCCTTGGCAAGTGGTTCAGGAAATCTGCATCTGAGCTCTCACAGCCAAAACCATCTCAAGGAAGGGCTATGCTAAAGAATAACAAAGTCACCCCCTGATCGGATGCCTGCTTTCGGAGCAAGCCCGTGCATTGGGGATCTGTGTGTGGTCAGCTGCTGAACGCACAGCAATTGCTTCTTGCATATCTTTACCCCGATTGTTAAGAGTCCACCAGAATAACAGATCACGGACAAATAAGATTTCGGTCAAGGCATTTATGCAGTGTTTTGGCTTGTATTACTGCTTCCATTTTATCTTCCTGTAAGGCAATATTGTATTTACCTTATGTTCTAAGGCTCAGAACTTGAAATTTACCTATCTTAAGATATAAAATTCTTGCAGAAATTCTCTTTAAAATGTTGGCCAACTTCCCAGTCTTAGTTTTCATTTGAATTAAGTCACCCCAAGAAAGCTCCAACTACTGATTGTGTGGTAACAAGCTGCTCAGCACAGTTGGAGTAAAAGAGTATCTGATTCTGCTTAGAACTCAGCAACCCACTTTAGACATTTACGACTTTTTCCTCTTCTGCCAGAAAATGAAGGTGATAATTCATGTTCAACATTCAACACACACTCAAGACAAAAGTGCTGGGCTCTGGGTTAGGTGATGAGAATTAAAAAAAAAAAAAAAGGAAAGAAAGAAAAGAAATAGGAAAGGAGGATAAGAAGGAAGGAAAGAAGGGAGGGAGGGAAGGAGGAAGGAAGAAAAGAAGGGATGAAGAAAGGAAGGAAGGAAGGAAGGATAGATGGAAAGAAGGAAGACAGGCAGGCTCCTGCCTTGGGGAATCTAGTCCAGAAAACATCATCTCTGTTTTAAGTAGGATGGCTGAGGATAGGGCTGGAAGACTTTCAAATAAAGAAAACAATTTTCATAAATTCTTTGAAATCACGAGCAAAAGTTCACATAGATTTAAGAAACTTTTATATAGTGGAAAATTCCTAGAGTGATAGACTGTACTGTTCTCCACTTATATTAAAATAAGATACCGCTCCAGGATTCTGAATTTAGCAGCAGTTGGCATACGTGTCTCTTGCCACACTCATAAAGGTTTTTAATGTGCAATAACATAACATATAGCTCATCTCTTCTATGGTTGGATGCATTATTTATAATTAACTAACTTTGCACCATCTTCATGTGTGGAAGAAGCAATAATAGGAGCTATCCATTTTTTTGTTCACAGGAAACAAGACTGTATTTATTCTGCATAGTGCCATTTACCTATCACCCCTTCTGCCAATGATTTGAATTGTTTAGCAATAGTTCTTATTTATCTCAACACACTCCCAACTGGGAGATGATGTCTGTTCAAAATGAATTAACCTGAAAGCTCACCTGGAAATACTGAGAAGTTAGGTGCATCCTGCTTCAGTGAAGATATGTGGGGTAAAACTGAAAGACCACAATGTCTGTCCCTAATTCATTCATCTACAAAGTGGAAATGATCATACTGATGTGAATAAACCTGAAAAAAATTGGAGGTAAGTTTAACTATTTGCCTAGCAGATGGTAGAGCTCATAAGAATTCTCCATGATTCACTTTACCCTGGCATCATGAGGAACTTTGGATCCACAGAATAAAAGAACGCCCCCCCCCCACCATGTTTTGTTCTGATAAAGGGTCTGCATATTTACTCACTATCTTTACTAACACTAATTTCTTGGCAGTTTCCAAAGCTCCTTTATGAAAAAATTACAGGAATCTCTCCATTTGGGCTCCTCTTTCGTCCAACTCTCATGAGGCTGGAAGCCACGCTGGGTCACATAAGGGACAATCCAGACACTTCTGGAGGAATTTCTGGCCTTGGAGTTCAAAGGAGAACCCTTGTTTGAGAATGAACCTCAGTGGCAGAGGGAATGTTCTATGGGAACCAACAGTTAAAGGCCCAGCTTATTTCAAACGCAGATGCAGTGCTTACAGAAGGGATTGAGAAACTTGCTAACGACTTGAGGAACTTCGAATAGAGCCCAGGAGTCAGGTGAAATATTAAGCACAAAACAAATGATCTAAAGACTGAATATAGATACAAATCATAGAGTACTGGAATAATTCATTCTTACTAGGGAAACCTAAAAGGTATTTACAGAGAAATTTAAGCATCTGCGCTGAGACAAGGATGACAAAAGAATGGGGGTTCGCTGGGCAGAGGACACCACAGGGAAAAGAATGAGGTCAGCATAGTTACAGAGGGACCAAAGCAAAAGCAAGTTTGGCCGTTTGGGTGGGGAGTAGGGTCCCAAAGAGGACAAAGTGGAAGCATAATGAGGTAAAAGCCACATTTCACCTCCAAGATAAGTTACTTGAAATTTATTCTGCTAGCTATGGTCTACCATTTAGTTCTACCAAGAAGTGATCTAAGCAAGGTCGCTCCTTTCTTAATGGACGAATCTGTCCATTTTACCAAAATGGACTGGAGTTGGAGGGAAATGAAGCTATGACCAATCCGTAACCGAGGGTGGGCTTGTTCATTTGTGAGGCTTGATGTTTCACGGGATTCCTATGATTACTGAATCACTGTGATAGTTGACGTCAGACCCTGTTGGCTCAAGAGGAAGCGGAATTTCAGATTATCTGCGAGAAATTCCCAATGTCCAGGACAACAGGATTCCCAGCTGCTCTAGCCTATCCGGCCTCAGAGTAACGGAGACACTGTCTCCCGTCTGTGGGTCTTCACCGAATTTCGCTTCTCATTTCTTTAACGAGAAAAAGATTCCTTCCACTTGTTTGTCCCACACCGTTTCCCATTTATACTGCCAGATAAATTATGTCAATCAATAGAGCTGATGATCCTTTTTGTTTTCCTCTGATCTTTAGCATCCGAGCTCTGAAGTCATTCCCATATTAACCTGGTGTATCGATTTTGTCTAAGTGACAGCAATCCCGGCCAAGCTGCCTGTCATTCCTTCTGTCCTCACCCGCTGCTCGTCCCGAGGGTAATTCCTGACATCCCACGGCGTTACCCGCCTGTTCCCGCGTCTCCCGGTATTTGTATCACGCCCAGAAACTCTCTCCGACCCTCCCCCCCGCCCCGGCCCAGCCGTCCGCCCCCCGGTGACCGAAGGATGAGTGTCTGCAGGACCCAGGCAGCAGGGCGAGGGCTTCAGGCAACTGCGCTTCTAAATGTCCCCCTCCCCACCGCAGCCCCGAGCTCGCACTGCTCGAGACGCGCACAGACTCGCTTTGGGATCCGGGGATGGGGCGTTCGGCGCGTCCCTGGCCCGCCCTCCCTCCGGGCTTCCCGAATTGCGGTCTCTCTTCTCCCTACAGCCCCCCGGACCTAAGGCCCCGCCCTCACCTCGTTCCCGCCCCGCCTTCGGCTCGCGTCACAGTCTCTCGCGCCCCCCGGTCCCGAGGCCCCGCCCCTGACACCGCCTCCGCCTTGCTCCCGCCCCGCCCATCCCTCGCCTTCCCCCCTCCCACGCCCTTCCCGGGCCTGAGGCCCCGCCCCGGCCCCGCCCCCGTCTCGTTCCCGCCCCGCCCCCGGCCCGCACCGCCGTCTCTCGCCCTCCCCGGGCCGCGCGGCCGGAGCTGGCACCGAGCAGCGGCGGCCGCGGCGGCATCGCGGCAGCGTCGCGGCCTGGGGACTCCACCGCTCCGCTGGACTCAGCGCCCGCGAAAGCGCCCATCGCGCGCGGATCTGCCTTCCGCGGTGCGTTGCTGCCTGGAGCGTCCGGCGATCCCCGAGGGCGGGCGTGTCCTCGCGGCGCGGGGCGGGGGACAAGCGTGGGGCCGCAGCCTGTTGGAGCGCGGGGGGGTGCCGTGCCCGGAGCGCGGGGAGCCCCGCGGGGGGCGGCGCGGCCAGGCTCCCTGTGCGGAGCAGTTTTCTCCAACTCTCCACCTCCTCCTCCCTGGGCCCAGCGAAGCCGGGAGACCCTGTCCACATCTGCGGAAGGTAAGCGGACTTGGCCATTTAGGGGTCGTTGTCCCCAAACCACAGCCAGAGGTCGAGGCTGGGGAGCGAAGGACGGGGGCGGCACGTTCGTAGGTTCGAGGAAGCGAACGAAAAAAAAAATGCAACAGGCGGGGCGGTTCAGGAAACTCCAGCGTTGATGTTTCCTACGGAGAGGAGACTTGTCCAAGACTGAAACTTGGTTAGGCTCTTCAGAACCAGACGGGCAGAGGCGACGCTGCATCTTAGTCTGGGTCTGAGCTCCCTCTGGTGGCCTCTTGTGAGGATGGAAGACGAGGCTGCAGGTGAGGTCGGAGCGCCGCTTGCTTGCTCCCACGCGTGGCCATCATTTCCCCTTTGAGAAACGAGACTGGTCGCAGCAGTTTCCCATACAAGGTGCCTTTTGATCCCATAAAGCGCATCCCTTAACCGGAACCAGAAAAGGTCCTTTCAACCTCTGCTCTTTGTCCCTGAGTCCTTTGCGACCAAATCAACAAGAATGATAGCAGGAATCTCATCTTTGTTTAACCGCCCTTGAATAAAAACACGTTAAATGAGTAAAGCAAGCCCCAGTTAAAATAAATGCTGCAGGAAAGTTGCTTTTGTAGCTACTTGTCATCTGCCACCATTCATTGTTGTCCTAATCTGTCCATTTAAGAGTGTAAGGAAAAAAAAAAAGGATCACTTGAGCTCACTTAGATTGTATTCAGTTACAGATTTTATCGTGATTCTAAAATTTCTGTCAAGAGATTGTAGAACATGTAAGTCATCAGTTCATGTCCACTCCCGGCATATCCGTAGCCTCAGAGAATTTCTTTTTGTTTTTCCTCCAGAAAGGAGTGTCATGAAAAAGGAACAGAAAAGAACCATCCCTCTTGGTGAATCGGGAGTTTTCTCTCCCAGTTGGTGGTTACTTCATGATTGGAAAAGAAGTACCTAGGTGGCTGAAGAGATTCGATTTCTGTAGTTGTACAGATGAAGCTGATAAAAGAAGACATGAAAATGCTTTCTCTGGGTCGTAATGGGTGATGAGTAAGTAAGCCTGAACAAGACAGATTTGAAATGAGGGCAGAAATTTTGATTTCTTAAAGCCAAGTAGGACTCCGAACACTTGTTGAGGATGTTCTTTTCCCAAAAATGGAAGAAGAAAAAATTTTCAAAGCAAAAGTGTAAAAAGTGGAAAGAGATAACAGCCAAGTCGACTTCAAGAATTTCAGTACATCATCAGCTCCTTTGGGCAAACGGGCACAAGCATCGTACGTGTGGGTGATTTTATCACTAGAGATGGTTTCCTACCCTAGGAACGACTTTTTAATTCGGATTCTGGAGTGTTTACTCTTTTTTTTTTTTTTTTTTACACTGTGTGTTTTGACTCTTCATGTTAGATAGATTTGTGTAAATGAAGTAAATCCTGAATTTATAGTATGTTTGACTATACCACTGTTTGCTATGTGATACAGAAACATTATACAGGTTTTAACATTCCTTGAAGTTTTATTGGAAGCAGATCTGTGTCAGGGACACAGACAGTATAAGTTTTCTCTTTTTGGCAACCCAGCTTGCTTTGAATGAACCGAATGTCAGCTGGATTTCACAGTATATATGATTTTTAGTCTTTGTGTTATCAAGGCCTTAAATGTATGTTTTATTCCAGACAGAGAGAAATACATTGAGCACTGTTTTTGACATGTATGCCTAAGGAAGGGACTCCCCGATGGATCATGGCGTTAATGTTTACAGGACATTTCTTATTTTTAGCATTGGTGATGTTTGCTTTCTCTACTTTTGAGGAATCTGTGAGCAATTACTCTGACTGGGCAGTTTTCACAGAGGATATAGATCAGTTTAAGACACAGAAAGTGCAAGATTTCGAACCCCATCAAAAGCTGGAAAAAAGTGTGCTTCATCCAAGTTTGTATTTCGATGCTGGAGAAATCCAGGCAATGAGACAGAAGTCCCGTACGAGCCATTTGCATCTCTTTAGAGCGATCAGAAGTGCAGTCACAGTTATGCTGTCCAACCCCACATACTACCTACCTCCACCCAAGCATGCTGATTTTGCTGCCAAGTGGAATGAGATTTACGGTAACAATCTGCCTCCTTTAGCATTGTACTGTTTGTTATGTCCGGAAGACAGAGTTGCCTTGGAGTTTGTCTTGGAATATATGGACAGGATGGTTGGCTACAAAGACTGGCTAGTTGAAAATGCACCAGGGGATGAGGTTCCCGTTGGCCATTCCTTAACAGGTTTTGCCACTGCCTTTGACTTTTTGTATAACCTACTGGATGATCATCGAAGACAAAAATACCTGGGAAAAATATGGGCCGTTACAGAGGAAATGTATGAGTATTCCAAGGTCCGTTCCTGGGGCAAACAACTTCTCCATAATCACCAGGCTACTAACATGATAGCGTTACTCACCGGGGCTTTGGTGACTGGGGTAGATAAAGGATCTAAAGCAAATATATGGAAACAGGTTGTCGTAGATGTGATGGAAAAGACGATGTTTCTGTTGAATCACATCGTCGATGGTTCTTTGGATGAAGGTGTGGCCTATGGAAGCTACACGGCTAAATCAGTCACACAGTATGTTTTTCTAGCCCAGCGTCATTTCAACATCAACAACTTGGATAATAACTGGTTAAAAATGCACTTTTGGTTCTATTATGCCACCCTTTTACCAGGCTTCCAAAGAACTGTGGGTATAGCAGATTCCAATTATAATTGGTTTTATGGTCCAGAGAGCCAGTTAGTGTTTTTGGATAAGTTTATCTTAAAGAATGGAGCTGGGAATTGGTTAGCTCAGCAAATTAGAAGGCACCGACCTAAAGATGGACCAATGGTCCCCTCCACTGCCCAGAGGTGGAGTACTCTTCACACCGAGTTCATCTGGTATGACCCCCAGCTCGCCCCACAGCCTCCTGCTGAATACGGTACTGCAAAAATGCACACATTCCCTAACTGGGGTGTTGTCACCTATGGGGCTGGGTTGCCAAATACACAGACCAATACCTTTGTGTCTTTTAAATCTGGGAAGCTAGGGGGGCGAGCCGTGTATGACATAGTTCACTTTCAGCCATACTCCTGGATTGATGGGTGGAGAAGCTTTAACCCAGGACACGAACATCCAGATCAGAACTCATTTACTTTTGCCCCCAATGGGCAAGTCTTTGTTTCCGAAGCTCTCTATGGACCCAAGCTGAGCCACCTTAACAACGTACTGGTATTTGCTCCGTCCCCCACAAGCCAGTGTAATAAGCCCTGGGAAGGTCAGCTGGGAGAATGTGCACAGTGGCTTAAGTGGACCGGTGAGGAGGCTGGTGATGCGGCAGGGGAAATCATTACTGCCTCTCAACATGGAGAAATGATATTTGTGAGTGGGGAAGCAGTGTCTGCTTACTCTTCAGCAATGAAGCTGAAAAGTGTGTATCGTGCTTTGCTCCTCTTAAATTCTCAAACTCTGCTAGTTGTTGATCACGTTGAGAGGCAAGACAGTTCCCCAATAAAATCTGTCAGTGCCTTCTTTCATAATCTGGACATCGATTTTAAGTACATCCCGTATAGGTTTCTGAACAGGTACAATGGCGCCATGATGGATGTGTGGGACGCACACTACAGAATGTTCTGGTTTGATCATCGTGGCAGCAGTCCCATTGCTAGCATACAGGAAGCCGAGCAAGCTGCTGAATTTAAGAAACGGTGGACTCAATTCGTTAATGTCACATTTCAGATGGAATCCACAATCACAAGGATTGCATATGTCTTTTATGGACCATATGTCAATGTTTCCAGCTGCAGATTTATTGATAATTCCAATTCTGGACTTCAGATTTCTCTCAATGTCAATAATACTGAACATGTTGTGTCCATTGTAACTGACTACCATAACTTGAAGACGAGATTCGATTACCTGGGTTTTGGTGGCTTTGCCAATGTGGCTGATCAGGGCCAAATAACGAGATTTGGTTTGGGTACTCAAGCAATAGTAAAGCCCGTAAGACAAGATAGGGTTATTTTCCCCTTTGGATTTAAATTTAATATAGCAGTGGGGTTGATTTTGTGCATTAGCTTGGTGATTTTGACCTTTCAGTGGCGGTTTTACCTTTCTTTTAGAAAGCTAATGCGGTGGATCTTAATCCTTGTCATTGCCTTGTGGTTTATTGAGCTGCTGGACGTGTGGAGCACTTGCACTCAGCCCCTCTGTGCAAAATGGGCAAGGACGGAGGCCGAGGCAGGCTCGAAGTCTTTGTCTTCCCAGGGGAACCACCTCGATCTTCCCGACGTCGTCATTACCTCACTTCCTGGTTCAGGAGCTGAAATTCTCAAACAACTTTTTTTCAACAGTAGTGATTTTCTCTATATCAGAGTTCCTACAACCTACATTGAAATTCCTGAAACTGAATTTGAAATTGACTCATTTGTAGATGCCTGTGAATGGAAGGCATCGGATATCCACAGCGTGCATTTCCGTTTACTCCGAGGCTGGTTGCAGTCCTTAGTTCAAGACACAAAACTGCATTTACAAAATATCCATCTGCATGAGCCCAGTAGAGCTAAACTGGCCCAATATTTTACAGCAAATAAGGACAAAAAAAGAAAATTGAAAAGGAGAGAATCTTTGTCCGAACAAAGAAGTAGAATGAAAGGCACCTTTGATAGAGATGCTGAATATATTAGGGCTTTGAGGAGACACCTGGTCTATTACCCAAGCGCGCGTCCTGTGCTCAGCTTAAGCAGCGGGAGCTGGACTTTAAAGCTTCATTTTTTCCAAGAAGTCTTAGGAGCTTCTATGAGGGCATTGTACATAGTGAGGGACCCTCGGGCATGGATTTATTCAATGCTGTACAGTAGTAAACCAAGTCTCTACTCTTTGAAAAATGTACCAGAGCATTTAGCTAAATTGTTTAAAATAGGGGGAGGTAAAGGCAAATGCAACTTAAATTCAGGCTATGCTTTCGAATATGAATCGTTGAGGAGAGAATTATCAAAACCCAAGTCAGATGCAGTCTCCCTGTTGTCCCATTTGTGGCTGGCAAACACAGCCGCAGCCCTGAGAATAAATACAGATTTGCTGCCCACCAGCTACCAGCTGATCAAGTTTGAAGATATCGTACATTTTCCTCAGAAAACCACTGAAAGGATCTTTGCCTTTCTTGGAATACCTTTGTCTCCTGCTAGTTTAAACCAAATATTATTCGCCACCTCCACAAACCTTTTCTATCTTCCCTATGAAGGGGAAATATCGCCGACTAATACTAATATTTGGAAACAAAACTTGCCTAGAGATGAAATTAAGCTGATTGAGAACATCTGCTGGACATTGATGGAGCGTCTAGGATATCCAAAGTTTATGGACTAAATGCTGCAGGTCAGCAAAAATTTGCACTAATCCTTTGCAGCCCGGTTTGTGGATGTAAAGAGTTGGTTTATTCTTGTAATTTGTGTGTGTGTGCGCGTGCGCGAGCGTTTTCCGCTTGTTACTTGCACAGAGATTATTTTAAAACTAGGCACCATATTTGGCCTAGGAGGATTTATTTTTATGTCACGACTTTCCTTGCCTTTGTTTCTGATTTTTTTTTTTTTTTTTTTTTTTTCCTGCTGAAATGTTCCTGCTAGAGGCATGGATGAGGTTATATGATGGCGGCCAGGGGAGGTAAGATTTTACAAGTCTTTGTCCAGCCGTCTCCCTCATCTGTAACTGTGCTCATCTATCATGGAACCTCCAGTAATGCTAAAGGCCTTTCAATTGCTGCTTTGCCCAAGCATTTCTTGCTTTCAAGATGGACTAT
This sequence comes from Meles meles, assembly GCF_922984935.1. Lineage (NCBI taxonomy): Eukaryota > Metazoa > Chordata > Mammalia > Carnivora > Mustelidae > Meles > Meles meles. The sequence goes on along the minus strand of NC_060077.1, from coordinate 86,468,327 downwards.
AAAAGTTCCTTATCTTTTTTAAAAGATCTTCTAACACATTTATCTTGCACCAAAAAAAATTTTTTTTTTTCCCTGTGTATAATGTTCGGTGATATCACTGCGGAAATGGTGAGAGCTCCTATCAGAACTATAGAATTCCTTCTGGGAAATACAGAATGAACATTTTTTTCAGGTCCGAAACAGTGCTCTGAAAAGCCTCAAGTTTTTTACTTAGAAATAATAAGGAGTCAGTCTTTGAACAGTCTGGGTGCCAAGGGCTGGTAGAGTATTTTCAACTTGCTTGTCTGTTTAAAACTCTTCTCTTTCTTGCCTCCTTGAAGCTACAGCCGGTCCCATTGCACCACGCCTACCCTGTCCTTTCCATCACTGTCATGCAAAACAATCCATTATTACTAATCGTTGAAGTCCAGACATTGTGGGAACTTTTTTTTTTTCCCTGATGATTAATTTTGCATTAAAGCCTGACACTTAGAATCCGATTTCTTTTTGTGGAATTATCACTGTATGACTCAGAGAAAGCAATGCTGTTTTTTTAGACTGGAAACAGAATTGGAATACTGCCTGACTTATCCTGCATCCCTTTGAATGAGTTTACAGACTGCCAGTGTCTGCAAAAGTTAAAGGCAAATGGGAGATGATGTCAGAGGCATCTGTTTCCTTTACCATCTGCATCTTATTATAAATGTAGTCGTCATAAAATGTGGTTCATTTTATTTTGGTAGGCTCTGAAATCAAAATGCCATGCCATTAGAAGCCAGTGGAGTCATTAGAATGCATTGGACGAAAACCATGAGGCAATGTCGAGACCTGATGAAAATCTCTGTACAGATTGCAGTCCTCCTGATGTTTCAAACTGTAGTTTCCCCAAGCTCTCCAACACGTGGGAGTCTGTCATTCTGACCTAGATAAAGGTGGTTCTTTCTCGGTAGTTTGTTATTATGTCAAAATGTGCCTCCAGAGTGATAAAGCTGTGGCTACGTTACGTTCCAGCGTCACCTAACTTGGCTGTCATTTTTCTTCTGTGCTAGTGTGAACGCAGACTTCTCCTCCTCCCCTAGATCTGCTTCCTTCCCACCACTCTCCCTGCCTTGTCTCTGCAATGTCAGAATGAATGAAATCCTGTTGTATTAATATAGGTTGAGACCGGATTCTACACAGGTAATCTCAAGGAAGGTTATTCTAACCTATCTCAGGGTTATCAACAAGCAGGTAAAATTGCTACACGGATGGTAACACTCTTTCCGTTATTGGTCATAGTCTCAGCGTTTGCTTTCAATGCCCGGGATGTGTGCTCTCAAATCAGATCAAATAGAAAGGCTTTGAGCTGGCAGTGAGAGCAGGTCTGATGAAGGTAGGAATTGCACAGGTGTGCAGAACCTGTACCACTGCCTTTTAATATTGAAGGAACAACCCCCCCCCCACACACACACACCTGCCCTGGGGAAGGAGAGAACCAGGTGGAGGATGTGGAAGAGTTGGAGGAGAGGTGGGCAAAACGAAGAAGAGTAGTCGTGGGAATGAGCATGGGAACATTTACTGATGGCTAAAGGAAGGGGCACATTTATCAAAGTGATCTTCACAGGGTGTTCTAACTTTCAGCCCCCCACGGCAATGCCAACATGAATTCCCCTGGCACTGTACTCACCCTGCCCCACCGCAAAGGAAAGTCTGCGGCAAGAGACCCCTAGTCGCAGATTCCCCGGTGAGGAACATTATGAGTGAGGCGTGACCCAGCCCTCGGATCTGTACGCAGATGTTCGTGCTTGGGACCCTTCGCTTTATCATCGTCATCTTTACCTGAGGTGACTTAACTCCCAGACCATCCGGGTCCTCTGTCCTTCGACTGTCAGCTTCAGAGAAATTCGAATAGCCTCCACACTTACTATGGTTCTTACCATCTCTAAGGGGATGATTGTCACTGTGCGATACTTCTGAAGGAAACACCTGTCCTCTCTAAAACTAACTGCTTTATTAACTTCCTCAAACCTAGGCCTAATTGGGACAAAAACTGTTGTTAAAATAATAGAATTTAAGTCTTGAGATAAAAAAGTTTTGCTGACAGGAGGAACAAATGCAGTGGTAATTATATGGTTCTCCGTGGTTGGAAAGAATGCAAATTACTCACTGAGGATGAAAGAATCAGGCCATATCCAGAATTGAGTTGACGGTCCTGAAATTCTGGAGAGGGTAGGAAGTGGGAAACTCTCTTCAGGAAAAGCAAGATGAATTTATGAATATGCTTAAATTTAAGTGATGGAAGCCTAGAGAGGCACACGTTTTAAGCAAATGACAAGAAAATGTACATATTAGGCAAGGTCTTTAAAAAAATACTGGATCTAGAGCCCAAATATTCGTCCTCTGATCGACTGTCTTTTTAAGCCAGTAGAGAAGAGCGAGTAAATGGCTGACAAGAACAGGATGTTCAACTCCAGGCAATAGTAGAGGACTCCGTAAAAGCTTCGGCCCCCCTCCCCCCGCGCGAGTGCATCTTAAAAATTTTCCTTTTGTGGCGGTGTTAGCCCTCTGCCACTTACTTTTGATTAACATTATCAGCACTTTGGGGTGCATCCTTGAAGATCCAGCCGATCTTGCTATGTAAAGGAAATCCAATTATCTGTGAGTAGACATTAGCAATGGTTTTAAAATCACTGCATTTGATTGGCTTGATTAGCTGATGATAATTAGAAAACTATTCACTGATTAATTTAGGAAAAATGTAAATAGAAGGCAATACATAAATACCATTTCCAGAGGTAAAGATGCCTAATATAGGATATGTCAAGGAATTTAATAGGTGGGCTATTTACTGCTTATTTAAGTGTTAGCTAAAGCATGTCTCATATATATATAAAAATGTCTGCTAAGGCAATTTCTTCCATTATCTGACTAGTGTCATTATTCCCTTCCTGTTGGCAGAAAAATTCAAGAACTAAATGACTGAGTTCTTGCACAAATGGTGATAGGAACTCCAAACAATACCTTCTAACATTCTCTAACTTGTAGATGTTTGAGCTATAATTTACATGAGCTTGTGTTATATTTAGTCCACATAATGTATACGTATTAATTCCGTTTCCAAAGATCGGTTCAGCTCAGACTTCCAACCCGGAGGGAGTTTCGTTTTCGTTTTTGTTTTTCTTCCACACTTACCCCGTTCTTCAGTGAAGAAAAGATCAAGTGAAGATCATAAACTAGCTTATTGCAACTATACGTATAACAAGACTCCACTATTAATAAATAAAAAAGCTAAAAGCAACTTGGCTACGGTTGGGCTAATTTTGTAATAGCTCTCTTCAGATCTCTGGGCAACCCTGAGGATTTTATGTGCGCGGAGAAGGCAGGGACTTGAAATGGGGTGGGGGGGGCACCCTGAGTACTGACATTCAGCCTCAGAACTTCAGCCACAAAACTGGATCAGTTAAGTGATGGGCTACCCTCTCTCCCCCTAACTTAATCCCCGTTCTGTCTCTGACTTGGACTCCCTTCAGTCTTCTGCATCCATCATCCCACTTGCTCAGTGGCAAGAGCTTTCCTTGTACTATGCACCTGTGCTCGACGTCTGCTCCTGCTGCCATTGTAAGACTTTCATGCTGTGTGATGCGTTGCTCATGAGGAAGGTTACTTGAGACGTTCCCAGTTTAGTGCACGGGACTGGCACAATGAAGGCTTTTTTTTTTTTTTTTTTTTTGAAGAGAAGGATCTATAGAGAATTAGTCGCAATGTGCTGCACATTGAACCATAAGGTTTTTCTATGGCTCGTTGCAATCCTCACAACAACTCTGCAAATAAATTTGAAACCCCTATTACCGCTATAGGAAATACATTTTTGTAAGGGAATGTTTAGTGCATTTACGATTCATCAGTTCATTTATTCACTATACTTTTGGGGTATCTACTGTTGAGATACTAGTGTGAGGGAACAGAAAAACCAGTTGACTGAGCGTGCTGTGTGAGGCATGAGCAGTCTTCCCGGACTTCAAAGCTAATAGGAATTCATCAAGAAGCAGAGAAGGGGAGGCATGCCAGTTAGTGATTACCACCCGAGGAAGGACAGCGAAAACTGTTGCCTTTCGCAGTAGACCTGGTTTGTTTATTTCTGAAATGGTGGTTGTGAGGGAAGAGAGTGATTTATTGAGTTAGAGGAAGTTATGCCTGGTAAACTTGGATGGAGATCACCACCCATTTTTTTCTTAATTAGGTTTTGGCTCTTGTTATCATGGGACATCCCATTAACGAGTAGCTTTTCCAAAAGAGTAGTGCAAATAGAAAAACACCAACATTCCCACTCACTCAGCTGCCCCAGCACTACTCACACCAAAGAAATTTGGTTGTAGGTGAGTATCAAGAAATGCTCTGAAGAGAAACGAATCCATGTATGATCTGACTCATGTGTTTACGGGTCATTGCTAGTAGTGACAGAAAGAGAACACATGTCCTACATCCAGAGTCCAGCTGGCCAATAGCATCTTTCCCTGTCCCTCCTCTCTGAGTGCTTCCAGGCCTGCAGTGCCAGGCACAGATATCACTACTGGGAATGCAGTAGGGAACAGAATCTATGGACACGACAGTCTAGAGGGGACTAGAAAGAAACACATTTTGCATTTCACAGTGTTTCTAGCTCATAGGAGTCTACACCAAATGGAAGTGCCTATTCGTGTCACATCTGTGACTAACAAACAGATATATTCAAGTAGAATTCATTTTAGGGGAAAAAAATCTGGTCTTTCTCTACCATGTAAATAATACCAGCAGGAAGGGAGGGAAAGAGAAAAAAGGAAAGAAGGAAGGAAGAGAGGGAGGGAGGGAGGGAGGAATGGACTTAGGGCACAGAAAGAAAGGTGCACAAGCAGAATGACTCATAACAATTGTGTTAATTATTGCATGAACTATGTAAAAATCTCTTTGAAACCTTACTGTAGTTAAAACGAGAAAAAATTATAATTTGAGCAAATGTTTTTCATAATACACTGCGATTGCTGTTTCTGTTTTATTTCTTTATACTATTTTTGTATTACACTCTCTCAAGACCAAACATAATTTTTCATTGCAGTGTATTAACACTGATGTTGAATTTACTTACATGTCTCAGGTTTTCAAATGTCTGAGATATGTAATGTTTTCCCTCTCTATGTTGTCTTCCTCTCTATTTTGAATATATACATTGTTCTTAATGGTTTAAGGAAGGAAACTTTCTTTTAAACACATGATATCTGTGTTGCTTTCATTTTTTTTTTTTTTTTGGAGACCAATTTCACTCCCAGTCACTGTACTTTTCTCATTTAGAACATGAGCAGTATCCCTGCATTAAAATCTAGCACCCCTTTATGCAAGACGCATAACACACTTCTTATTTATTGCATGATGCAAATAAGGCTCTAAAACCTTATTGTACTACAGTGAAAGAATATTCTCCAGTTTTTCTGGTATTTATTTATTGTTTTAATTATGTATTCATATATTCCTTCACTTCATTCCAAAAGAATGATTTTATTGTAGATTTGTTTAAAGTACATGAGATTTAAAAATATGGTTATTTTAAGTATATTAAGCCTTTTGATTTGGTACCTTAATGTGATAACTTCACAAAACTTTGAAGGGGGGATTTATTTACATGTAAAAGAACACAGTAATACAACCAAGAAGTAATGAAATTGCTTTCATAAGATACCGATAAAAAGATAAATGTATACAAAGAATGCAGTAAAAGGTGGTTTTACTTTTCATTATCAGACGTTAACCTGAGCCCTACAGCTAATTCAGTGTTAACCGTGAACAGTACGCTTACAGTGAGCTTATGAGCACCAACAGACTCGTGGTTATTTGTCCAGATTTACCAAAATAAACTGAATTGCACACATATTCATTCATGACTTTGTCTTCTACCCAACACTAATTATAAAACTTAAAAATATCCCATTGTTGGGGTGCCTGGGTGGCTCAGTGGGTTAAAGCCTCTGCCTTTCGCTCAGGTCATGATCCCAGGGTCCTGGGATCGAGCCCCGCATCGGGCTCTCTGCTCTGTGGACAGCCTGCTTCCTCCTCTCTCTCTGCCTGCTCTCTCCCTACTTGTGATCTCTATCTGTCAAATAAATAAATAAAATCTTTAAAAAAAAAAAGAAGAATTTATCTTTAAAAAAAATATATCCCATTGTTGAACACATGAGTGGAAAGGAACATGCTTCTATACACACATAACTTGGCAGAGTTCCATTACTATAGAAGGCATAAGGCTTTTTCTGAAAAACTAATAGACAACCCCTGGGGGTCTCCCACAGACCTTGTTTGTACTTTCCCACATTTCCTTGCTTAATTTGAAGACGGCTATTTCTGTTAAAATGTTATATTTATATAACACTTTTATATATTATATGAGCTTTGAAAGTAGGAAAAAAAAACATACAAAGCCCTAGGTCAGTAAATACTGACCAGGTGTGAGGTTTGGGGCAACTTTTAAAATTTTAAATCTCCATTTACTCTGTCAAACTTTATCCTCGAGTCCATGCATGGATTAAATAAAATCACATGTAACAAATGGTGAAACAGTGCTTGTTTCCTTTTTGTGATCCCCTAAAATTCTCTGGTCTTTTGTATTTTGCTTTAGCATTTAAAGTAGCATCTATTTTAGTGTAGTATTTAATATATCAATTGAGTTGCACAAACATGTAAAATCACAATCATACATTTAATACATTAATTGGGAACAGTGTTTTCTTTATGTTCACACTTCAAGAAAAAAATTTATTGCAGCTTTCACTTACTTCAGCTTCCATGTCTTTGTTATTTCCAGAGCCATGTTTTTTGTTTTTTGTTTTTTTTTTCCCCCCAGAGCATATCATATTCAGACTTTCATTGAGATCGAGACCATTTTTAATGGTATGATGCAGTGGAAACTGTGTTCCATATTACAAGTGCCTTTTATATAACTTCAAGCATAACTTTCTGCCCATACCTTCATTCAATAGGTACATAATTGTGATCTATATTGTAACATTACATTTTTCTATTTTATTTTCCCACTTATTTATTATGAAATGAGCATGAAAGCTGAGGGGTTTGAGAGTAGATGTGGACATTGCACGTACCCCGTGAACTATGATGACGTAGGGAGAAGTCAGTTGGAGGTAACATATCCAAATTATATACATAATGATTGTTCACCCCAATACCATACTTAACAAAGGTTGCATCAATATACAGTTATCTGATCTGTGTAGAATATTTTTCTGTTAAATCATATGTGATTTAACCCATATTCTTGGGTCGAGGTAAAATTCTACAGTACCTTGTCCTAGAGTTGATGTTTTCTAAGTTCAGATGCTTTCTTGCTTCCATGAATTTATAATGGAATCCAGGAACAAATTCTAGAGGCTCCAGCCAGAAACTCAGCCTTGCAGCAATGAATGCAAAAGAGAATGCCTGTCGGTATTGGGTCCAACTGCCGCAGACCTATGGTAATAGGGTTCTTACCACTGATGGACAGGAACGCCATTTCTATGAGTGGTTTTCCTTGGGTGTTGCTGTCTATGCCATTACTAAGCATGGTAATTAATTAGAAATTAAAGTAGAAATCACTCTTGTGTTGATTCTTGCATATGCCAACTCCACTTCCTCCACTTACCAAACTATAAGTACTGTGACGACACAAAATAGGTTACAGTAATATGTTGACCCTGAAAAGTTGAGTTGACCCTATCTGAGAAGTCAGAAGCCCTCCTCTATGATATTGATGAGTTTCTGTGGCCAGATCTGGAACTTAAGAGTAAGAGTTTACATACTCGCATACTCTCTATATAGTACAAAACATATTTGATACAAAAGAAATTAATAAAATGAGTAAGAGTGTACCTGTCACCCACAAATTACACGAGTAGTTAAGCCTTCCCTTCGACATTCCATTATCACATCCTGGTGCTCCCAACAGTGATCCCAGAGGAAACATTTGTCCTGGTTTTGTGTTGACTGTTTCTTTGCTTTTCTTTATAGCTCCATATATGTGTCTGTCCTTGTCAACATAAGGCATATTTTTGTGTGGTTTCAAACATTATGTAAACAGTAACATACTGCATATATTTTTATGCAACTTGCTTTTCCTTACTCAAATTTTTGTGTGTCTAATGCATATGGATGTTCATAGGTGTAGATCACTTATTTTCAACATGGTAAAATCCCCTTATATGAATATGCCATTATCTGAACATGCCGTACTTTATCTTTTAGCCAGCTGGATTTGGGAAATAATCAAACATAACATGGTTACAATGGGAAGTATTCAGACATTGCATGTAAAAATTGTATATGTTCTACGATACACCTATTTCAGAATTTTGTTATTGTGTTTTGTTTGTACCCAAAACATTTCCACCCACCCCCCACTCCAACCTCCAATATTCTTCCTGGTGTGTGTGTGTGTGTGTGTGTGTGTGTGACTGAAAGCACATCCTGAACTATTCTAGATGGTGCCAAGTTAGTGTTTTCCTAGATTGCCTGTACAAATTGACACTCCAGTCATTATAAGAACATTTCTGTTGCTCCAAGTTTTCTCCTATATTTGACATTTTCAGACCTTTTAAAGATTTTCCTGTCTGGTGGGGTGAAAAGGGGTCATGTTTTTAGTTTTGTTTTTCTGGATGTGGAAAGACAAAGATGGGATTGCCGGGTGTCACATTTTTGTTTTTATTGGCAGTCCTCTGATTATTAATGACATTCAGCACATACGCCTGATGTGTGTGTGCGTATATAGTGCTCCTTCCTATTTCCATTTGCTGCTTCTTTTGTGAAATGAAATCCATGCTCATGTCTTCCATCCATTTTTCTATTGAGTTCATTCTTTTCTCTTATTACTCATTGGAGTTTACCATATATCAATAATACTCATCCTTTTTTGGCTGTCTGTGTTGTGAATAGTTTTCAGTTTGTATTCTCATGATGCTTGTACTGTAACTTTTGGGATGTATTTTGATGCACAAGTCATTTGAATGTAAGAAAATATGTCAGTGTTTTTTATCTCATATATACTTTTTTGCATTGTATTAAAGAATGTTCTCCAAGGTCTTAGCACAGAGAATGTTCTCCTCTATTTTATTTTGAGCATTTTAAATTTTTAATCATTATTTATTGCTGAAAAACAACATTACCACAAACATAATGGCTTAAAATAACCTATTTACTGTCTCACAGTTTCTGTGGGCCGGGGATCCAGGCATGGCTTACCTGGGTCTTTGTTCAGGGTGTCTTACAGAGCTGCAAGCAAGGTGCTGCCCAGGATGGGGCTCTTACCTGAGACTCACATGGAGAAGCGAGAGCTTTGGAGCTTTTATGGGCCTTGGCAGGAATCACTTCCTTGTGGGTTGTTGGACTAAAAGCCTCAGTTCTTTTCTGGCTTGGCTGGAAACCGTCCTCAGTCATTTACCATATGGGGTTATCCATATGTCAGTTTCCTTCACAAAAGACAGGATGAGAGAGAATCAGTAGAAAAAGTGCCAACCATGTGAGCACACTCACCGAAGTGACACCTAGTCCGTTTTGGTTAGACGCCAAGTCACAGGTCCCAGCCACCGCCAAAGGGAAGGAGTATACGGGGACATGAATACCAGGAGCTGTGGTAACTGGGGGCAGTTAGAGTCCGTTTAACACAGATTTTGTTTTTTATATTTATTTAATCTGCTTTACATTAATGGTGTTGATTCTGAGATTTTTATTTATTTTTTCTGTATGAGTAATCTGCTGTCCTAGACTGAAAAGATGGAATAACCTTTTCTTTCCCACTATCTTTTGGTGCCATCTCTACCACGTATCAGGTCCTTATGTTTTGTGTGAGTCTCTTTCTGAGTTGTCTGTTTCATTCTGCTGGCAAATTTGATTACGCCAATGATAGTACCACACTGTCTTAATTACTATTGTCTTCCTGTTAGCCTGAAATCTGGCAAGACAAGTCTTTTTATTTTCTCTTCCCTCCATATGCATTTTAGAATTAATTTGCACAGTTCCTCAAAACAAACAAACAAAGAACAATACATGTTAATTGTAAACGCATTACATGAACGTTGGAGAATTCACCTCTTAATTCACCTATCCAGGAGCTTGTTATTTCTCCTTTAAATAATGCTACAGTTGTTACTCTTTTGATAGATTTCAGTCTGAGCACTTTATATATTGTAATTGCAGCAGATGCTATTTATTTTTCATTATAAATCCTAACTGATGCTAGTATATAGAAAATGCAATTGATTTTTGTGTATTTCTGTTGTATCTGGGAACTTATTAAATCCTCTTACTAATTTAATAATTTACCTGTAAATGTTTTCAGAATACTTACATGGAGGGTTGTGTAATGTGTCATTAATGTGAATTATATTCCCTTCCTTCTTATTACTTTTTAATGTCCTTAGTGCATTTGTTAGGGCCTTCTATGAAATACTAAATGGATTTAGTCCTAGTGAATGTTCTTGTACCGCTCCTGATGGGAATAGAGTGCTTTTGCTTGCCATTGCACTGACTGAGCAAATGGATGCTGTGTGTGTCCATAGTTTCCCCTTCTCACTATGTGGTGTTCCCTTCTATTCCTAGTTTGAGAAATAACTTTTTATCATCAGGGCATGATGAGATTTATTCAGTGCTCTTCTCGACATTTGTTTTGATAGCCACATGTTTCTTTGCCTGTATCTGTTAATGTAGTACAAATATGTGAAAGTATTTTTTTCTTTTGAGATGAAACCAAACTTGATTTGCAAGGATAAAACCAGGCTGGGAATGATTCATTATATTTCTATATGTTGCCGGATTGTGTTTGCTAATATGTAAGATGTTGACATCAACATTTGTAATTGTGATTTTCTTATACTGTACTCATCTAATTTTGAAGTCAGCTTACTTACATAAAATAAATTGAGGATGCTCTCTTTTTATATTCTCTGGAAGAGTTTGCATAAGACTGAAATGATCTAAAATTAAGAATGTTAGAACTTATTTGTAAAACCAACTGGTCATTGTGTTTTCTTTGTGGAAACATTTTGACTATGTATACAATTGTATTTGATGCCATAGGCTTATTTTATTGAGGTCATGTGTTAATTTTGAAGCCTGTTTTGGACAAAGGAGTTTGTCCTTTTAATGTTCACATATACTGTCCTAAATGTCCTCAAAATGCATTCTGCTGCCTCTCTCTAATTATCCAACCCCAACAAATTTTTGTTCATAAATTGTTCATATAATTCATAGTTTAAACTTCAAATTATTTCTTCTTAAGACCAATCCTCCCACTACTAAGTAATGGGGGAAAAAAGAAATACAGGAAAAAATGTCTTAGAGTTCCTTGGGATTCAATCAAAAGATTTCAGAACTACTCCCAAACATAAAATGAAGAAAGAGCTATAATCCCTTGTGGCCAAAACTTTCCCTGTTTCTCACCGGTATAAAGTGTCATTTAGTTGACTGGTCCTGCCGAACTCAACAAGTGACTCGTCTACAGGGGCTAGAATTGCGTGCTTACACTGTTTCTGTGCAGCTCATATTGCTGACCCATGCACAAAAGTCTAATTCATTTCAGCTTTCACTCTCTTTCTTTCTTTCTTAATTATATTCTCTAAAGCACAACCTACTAGGCATGGCCATTGGGTCTAGAAAAGCTGCCTACTTTAGGTACACATCATGCAGAAACCACCATCCATCCCTCCCCAACCTTGAAAAAACAAAAAACAAAAACCAAAAACCCAGGTAATTCTGTTGAGCCTGAATCACCAGCCTCAAATCCCCTCCCACGGTAATCTGATTTCTGGTATTTTCTTGTCCTTTTCTGCACATACAATAGTTTTTGGGGTCATGCTGAACGAAATGTCAAGGTCTCCCTACTTCCAAGTTTTGAAAAAGAAAGATTGGTATAGGTCACTGCATTTTCACAAATGTCCTGGATCCTTCAATAAAGAAATCAGCAGTCATCATAGTGACTAGCTTGGTGTCCCAAACCATAAGTGAGGGACTTCTCTCAACCCACAGAAGTTTCCTTGTCTGAAGCAAACAGGCTCCAATTTATGTTAACGCTACAGTTATGTTGAAACTGTGTTTCTGTTGCTTATTTTTTGATTTACACAGTATGAGAATAGAATGCATCCTCTGCCTGGATAAAGAGCAACTTGGAAAGTCAAAAGATACAACTGACCAAGAAATATTAACACCATCAATGCCATTATTAAGTACATAAATTCAAATTAAGAACAAACCGATATTATATCTTAGTTTATAGAGCAAGAAAAGACCACCCATTTTGCTGGATGTAGCAAAAAAGTAAATTATCAACTACAGCTTTGGAAATATAAGTATAGATTATTTATTAAAAGCAAGTTGGCTGTATGCCAGGTATTTTAAAGATCATCTCTTTCACCACCACACATTGCCTTTTGGCCCGGAATTCTCATTTCAAGCATCTTATTCCATAGGAAAACAAAAAAGAGACATGAAAGATGTATATGTAAGGATGTTCATCACAAGTGTCCTTCATCACATTAAGACATTGAAACTTCCTAAAGGCACAAGAAAATCAATGAAGATACATAGTAGCTGACTAGAAAAAATTCTTCTGATAACTTTTTATTAACATTATGAGAAACAGCTATAAAAGAATATTATTTTAATATTGGATAAATTTATATCTATAGATTAGACTGAAGTATGTCAAATGTCATTGTAATAGGTCAACTGTGATTAAATATCAGTAATTTCCAGTTATTCAATCTAATGTTATATCCATCGATATCTGAATTATCTATACAGTCGTATTTTATATACACATACTTATGGATTATAATGGGTCAAATGTTAGTATGGTTTTCTTTGGGTATTGAAATTTCAGATGAGTGTTTTTAGTTTTCTTTATGTTCATCGTGATGCTATTAGAATAATTGTTTTAAAATGATGGGAGAAACTAATTGAAAACTTAAAGAAAAACATACCAAAGTATGCCTCCCCCAAAATAGTATCCTCAGAGCATTAAATACAAAATTTAAAAACTGAGTTAAAATGGCTCTTAAGCAAATGAATAACTGTTCAATCTCAAAAGTTTTGAAAACAACTTGAAATCAGACTTTTGCCCTAAGACAATAAATTTTTTTAAAAATAGATGACTTCATTTTTTAAACAAAGTAAGCGCTTTTACATAGTACTGCTGTTCACAGAATTTTCATGAATAATAAATGGCAATAGATAGGAAAAGCCTAAAAGATGTGAATAGCTTTTCATTCAACACTTCCAGCTCAAATTAAATTACAAATAAATCTACTTCATTAATTTAAAACATACTTCAGAGGACATAATTTAAAGCTTAATTAGACTTATTTTGTAAAGTTTTCTTTTTATAATTTATAGAAATAGGAACATATTTCATTTCTTTTTTTCCTTTTTTTCTTTCCTTTTTCTTCCTCTTTCCCTTTAATGACCATTTATGAAATGACAGCTATGACCAGGTAAAGTGAAAGATTCATAAGGACATGATCTAGATTATTCCAGGAAACAGCTAAAAAATAAAATGGCCAGAGAACAACCAAACCCAATTCCTAGCCCATCTAATGGTCAGTAGTAAGCGGATTATGAAGTCAGCACCAAACTTTGAAAACGAACTGGGTGACTGTTGTTTTAAGGTATTGTGAATGAAAAAGAAATAGATCAAAAATAGCATTGTCAACCATGTCACTCCCGATTTATTACTTCGTATTCTGTTCTTATGGTAGGATTCTCCTAGAGTCCTAACTTTCATCTTAGACCAGATGGTGAGGACAATGAATGTGATGGTGTTGAATTCTCTTCAGAGACACTTTCTAATTCTTGGTATTCTGCATCACTCCTGCTTTTAAGAGGGGTACCCTGCAGCAGAACCAGACATGGCTAGGAGTAAATGATTATAGGCCCTTAGAACTTCTTTTTCTTTCATTATTACTTATTATCTAATTGTTAGATGTTGGAAGTGTGTGTTTAGTTTTCAAATATTTAGAGGTTTCCTTTCATTTCTCTTTTATCATAATCTTATTTCATTGTGGGTAGATAAGATGCTTAGTATCATTTCAAGCCTAGAATGTGGTCTGTCTTGTTAACTGTACTTTGTACACTTGAAAAGAATGATTATGCTGATATTATTAGGTGAAATATTTTATAATTGTCAATTCCATTGAGTTTACTTATATAATGTATATCCTTACTATTCCCTTCAGCCTGAAGGACTTCCTTAAAACTCTTAGTACAAAGCTGCTGAGAAAGCATTCTCTCCCTCTTTTGCTCTCTCATTGGAAAATGTTGTCATTTTCCTTTAATTTTTGAAAGATATTTTGAAAGAAATTTTGAAATGTATCTTCTGGTTTCTGTTGATTTTGATGAAAGGTCATCAATCACTCCTATCATTGCCCCCATGTATTTTTAAAGGGTTCGTTTTAAATCTATACTTTGAAATTTTTCTTTCGGCTTGATTGGCAACAGTTTGTTATGATTTGCCTGTGGGTTATTTTCTTTGTATTTATGGTACTTGACATTGTCGGACTTCTTAAATCTGTCAATGCGTGCCTTTCACCACACAGAGAAATTTTGTCACTGATTCTTCAGATATATTTCCCTTCCGATTCTAGGATTAAATTCACATGCATACTTAAACCTTTATTTTAAAAGGTTAGTTTGACTAAACTGAAACACAAAGTCTGTCTTCCTGTTGTCAACAACCGCTGAAACATGCTTTCAGTTCTTTTGGCCTTATGGGGTGTGCTCAAATTCTGTTATGTACCATCCTAGCTTTGGCTTTGCCAGAAATCTGGCTAGAGGTTATATGCAGAATTTGGTCTTGCTATCCCATGGTTTTCTTTCCTGTACTTTCACTTTCTCTTCCTCTTCCTCTTCCTCTTTCTCTCTCTCTCTCATTTTCTCAATTCAGGCATAGGCATGACATCTATCTGGTCATTCATCAAAAGGGTAAGCATGCAGTTTTCTGGCTAAGTCTTATTCACTGAATGTAAGGCTAACTTTCTTAGAGGTACACAGGCGTCTCCAAATATAAAATAGTGTTCATTTTCTTTAGTTGGTTGATGAGTACATGTTTATTCACATTTCCATCTATATTATTTTGTGTATATTTATGAGTTAGTGTATCTTAAGGCTACTTTATCAGGTTGGGAGTTTTTAATTTCTAGACAACAGTAAATAATAGTGTTCAAGTGGAAAGAAAGAATTTTAGAGTTGGAAGGAATCTTGGCGATCACCTAGTTTGACTATACAAAAAATAATACCTAGGTTACATAGGTGATCTTTCCAAATGGTACACTGTCATTTGTAAAACTGGTATGTAAAAACATCCTGAAAATTACCCAAATACTTCCTATTAAATAAAAATCCATGGATATCCTAAACAGTCTTAAATCTATTTTATTTTATATTATTTGAGGCAACAAATCTGTGTTTTAAAGACGAAATATCTCCTGAATGTGACAGTTTATTACTGCAAGATGATAAGTATTCATTGTGAATTGAAAGGTTACAAATCTACAATTTATAGTTAAACTTGGATAAAAAAGTTGGTTCTCTGTCAAAATATATTTTTATTCTCATAGCAACAAACTCGATTTAAAATGTTTCCTTATCATCATTTTTCAAGTGTCTTGAACCTATGGGGTTATCTTCTAGCATGCACTCTGGATATTATTCATCAGTTTTCCATTTGGCTGCACTCCTGTGATTCTTCAGTAACCTTGAAATAAAACTATCCCAGGATATGCTCCCTACTAGCCCCTTCCAGAGAAAATCTGCAATAAAAGAAAAAAAAAATCTTCCAAACAATTTGGAGGATTTTTGATATGCTAACGATATACACTCTGCAGTTTATAAGGAACATTCAGCATGGATTCTCAAACCTATAGCATCCTTGGTATTCATTCTCTCACTTTCAGTAAAGAACTGGAACAATTAATGCAAAAAGAGGATAAATCCCAGGTCTCCTCAACTTTGCCACTTTTGTTCCTAGTTCTTTATTACCTTTCAAAGAAAGGTAGAGTGACTTCCAAATTGAATGATTTGGAGGATTCATATTATATATATCCCCTCCTGAGCCCAGATCGTTACTGATCAAATATTATTTTACTCCAGTTTTTTCAGTAGAGATGAACCTAGGTTACTTGCTATTGTAACTATGATCTCTTTCCTAGTCACTGCAATGTTATTTTGTAATGCATTGTTGTAGGTAACTTACTTTGCTTGCTATTGTAATTATGATCTCTTTCCTAGTCACTGCAATGTTATTTTGTAATGCATTGTTGTAGGTAACTTACTTTGCTTGCTATTGTAACTATGATCTCTTTCCTAGTCACTGCAATGTTATTTTGTAATGCATTGTTGTAGGTAACTTACTTTGAAATATTAACAGGAGGCGGATTGCACTTCTGCAACTAGCAGCAAAAGTATTTATGTTTTTTTTTAAATTGAATGATACTGGTTTTGTGCCAAAAGTCCATGAAAGACTATGGTAGCTTTCGCTGGCAGCTGCAATACCAAAAAGAGATGTTCTGGCTCTGGTTCCAGCTTCGGCTCCGCCAGCAGAGCTGCCCCAGTCTCTCCTTTAGGAAATTCAGCTCCTTCGTATGTGGCACAGCACGAAGGCAGCAGGCTGCAGAGGACAAGACGACCATTACCCAGATTTGTGTCCACAATCTCTACCACGGTGCACCACACATCGGTCCTCAAGGCAGATGGTGACCTAGGTCATTCCTGACTTCAGTCCCTCTCACAAGAAGCACAACTAGCAATGATTTGTAGAGAGGACACCATTATGAAACTGTCAGAACGTGGAGATGAAGCTGCAGCCCCTCTCTGGACTCCAGGGTCTGAGAAGAAAAGCATTAGACATGTGCAAGAGGAGAAGCTACATTCTGACCGCATCCCCATCCCAAGGCTGGCACATTGCCTCACTAAGTGGGGCCCTCGAGGCCTGTAGGTTGTCCACTGGGATAAGAGAGCCTAAAATGCATATTCAGTTTCCCCACATTGTAAGCTGCTTCTCAGGAGGTCACTCAGGTCTTGCCTCAAAGAGATCTCTGAGGAATCTGTGGAGCTCAATGAATGGGAATCAGGAAAAGACACAGAACAAGAACGGGACTTCAGAGAAACCAGTAATCAGATCATGGTGGACCGCATTCCTGCTTGTATTAGTACCAGCGAGGGACTGAAATATCAATTGATCAAAGAAGAAATTTAAGAATGGATATAAAGATATATCTTGAGACAAATAAATGGAACAGAACATACAAAAACCTAATAGATGCATCAAAAGCAGTTGTAAAGGAAGGATTGTAAAGGAAGGATTATAGCTATAAATGATTGCATTAAGAAAAAAAAAGATAGATCCTAAGTAAACAATCAACATTATATCTCAAGGAACTAGAAAAAGAACAAATTAAGCCCAAATTTAGTAGATGGAAGAAAATAATAAATATTTGTATGGAAATATTGAGAGAATAGGAAACAATAGAAAAGATTAACAATGCTAAGTTACTAGTACACTAATACTTATACTGTCTTTGAAGGATAAGCAAAATTGACAAGCCTTTAGCTAAACTTACCAAGAAAATGCACTCAAATAAATAAAAGCAGATATGAAAGATAAGAAATCACCATCACTGCCACAGACATACAAAGGATTATGAGACGCCACTATAAACAACGATACACCAACAAATTGATCAACCAAGAAGAAACAGATATATTTCTAAAAATACACAACCTACTTCATGAAGAAATGTAAAATCTGAATAGACTAATAATAAGTAAGAAGGCTGAACTAGTAATCAAAAACTCCTAATAAAGAAAAGCCTGTCACCAGACAGTTTGTTTCACTGGTGAATTCCATCAAACATTTAAAGAAGAATTAACACGAGTCTTTCTCAAACTCTTCCAAAAAAAAGAAGAGGAGGGAACACTCCCGAACTCATTTTACCAGACCAGCATAACCCCGATACCAAAGTCAGAAAAGGACACTGTAAGAAAGGAAAACTATAGGTCAATATCCTCAATATAAATACAAAAATTCTCAATAAAATGCTAGCAAACAAATTCAACAGCATATTAAAAAGATCACATACCATGATCAATTGGATTCACCCTTGGGATACAAGAATTGTCAAATATGCAAACATTCATAAACAGATACACCACATTAACAGAATGAATAAAAATCACACGATTATCTCAATAGATACAGAAAAAGCCTTTGACAAATGCAATTTCTTTCCAGATAAAAACTCTGAACAAACTGGGTATGGAAATAAACAACCTAATGTAAAAATCAAAAAAAATATATAAAGATATAAAAATCAACATAATAAAGTCTGTATATGACAAGCCCACAGCTAACCTCATACCCACTGATGAAAGATTGAGAGCTTTACTTCTAAGAGCAGGAACAAGATAAATGGTGTCCACTCTCACCACGTCTATTCATCATATTCATCATAGTATTAGAAGCAATGGGCGCCTGGGTGGCTCAGTGGATTAAACCGCTGCCTTCGGCTCAGGTCATGATCTCAGGGTCCTGGGATCCAGCCCCGCATCCGGCTCTCTGCTCCACAGGGAGCCTGCTTCCTCCTCTTTCTCTCTGCCTGCCTCTCTGCCTACTTGTGATCTCTCTCTGTCAAATAAATAAATTAAAAAAAAAAATCCTTAGAAGCAATCAGGCAAAAATAAGAAGGGAAAGGAAGGAGTAAAACTGTCTCTGTTTGTAGATGAAATGATTTTAGATACAGAAAATCTTAAAGACTCCAGTAAAAACTGTTGGAAATAATCAATGAATTCAGTAAAGTTGCAGGATATAAAATCAACATACAGAAATCTGTTGCATTTCTATACACTAACAATGACATTTCTGAAAAAGGAAATAAAGGAAACGATCCCCTCACAATAGCATTGAAAATGGTAAAATACTTAGGAGTAAATTTAACCAAGGAGGTGGAAGATCCATACACTGAAAACCAAAAAACTCTTATGAAAGAAATATTACCATAATTGATAAGATTGATCATACTCATGGATTGGGAGAATTAATATTGTTTAAAATGTCCATACTCCCCAATCTCAGTCATACCTCAATAAACCTGGGGAAAAAAAATAAAAACACAAACTGTAAATTATTAAAAAGGCAATGAAAGCTTGAAGAAAATAAATATGTGAGAGAGCATTAGGATAAATCTCTTCTGGTTAGAACGATGTGATTACTTTGAAATCTTGTCTTTATCCTGGATATCCATGCTTGAGTTCACTTCTCGTAAAAGCCAAGTAAGCTCTGGTTTTATTAACCCACTTACAGATAGCAGCTATAAACTTCAGAGAAATTACAAAAATAAATGGTAAGTAAACAAGCACACAACCACTGGAAGACACCGGAGAATGATCCAAAGGTATCAGAACTTTCAAAGAGATTCCTCATTGGAAGGGGGAATGGACCTGGTGAGTTGGTTGGTCTCACCACTTTCTAGCCAAGATGGCAGGACTCCCCTGTACTGTACATGGCCGCTACAAGGCCAAGAAAAAACTTCACTGGAGACTGAACAAGGAAACTGGGAAAGGGGAGTGTCAGAGATTGGGGCACAGATTCTGTGCATTAACTCTGCCTAAATATCTGGCCGAGTCTAAACACAAATGCCAAGGACAGAATCTTAGTAGTTTACACAAAGACACAATAGCTGAGCAAATTTGGCCGCTACTCAAAAGTCTGACTTTCAATCTGAGAACAACCAAATTAAACTACTAAAAACAAACAAAACAGAAAGTTTCTGTGGGGTAAAATAACAGAATCCAGATTCTCACAAAATAAATTGCCCGAAGTTTAAGATACAGCCTAAAGTCCTTAATACCTGAAGAAATATGGAGATGGCAACTATATTCAGTAGGGAAGACGATTATGTGAGACTGACTATGAAAAGACCCAGATTTTGGAATTAGGAGACCAAAATTTAGAGATTGACTTATTTGAGAGAGAAAGAAAGCGAGAGAGTGTGTGGGACCCACGGGGAAGGGCAAAGGAACACAGAGACAAGCTGACTCCCCACTAAGCAGGAAGCCCAATGAGGGCTAGATCTCACAACCCTAAGCTCATGACCTGAGGCGAAATCAAGAGTCAGATGTTTGACCTACTGAGCCACCCAGATGCCCTGAGACCCCCAGGGATTTTAAAGCAGCTTTTATAATCATGCTTTGTGACATAAAAGAAAATTATTTTGGAATATCTGAAAAATGGAAATCTTAATCAGTAAATAAAACTAAAAAAAAAAAGGGCAATATTTGAAATTTAAAAAGACCAAATAAAATTGTCTAATATTGTTATAGCAGAATGGGGAGAACAAAAGTTGTGAACCTGAAGACACATACATAGAAATGATTGAAAAACTGAACAGATCATTAATAATATTTAGGGGCAATGACAGGCACATATTTGGAGTCCCTGAGGGGGGAAAAAAAAAGAAGAATGGGCCGAAAAGATATTAGAAAAATAATCACTGAACTTTTCTCAAATTTACTGTAAGTTAAATTTTTATTCAATGACTTCAGGAAACCTCAATCAGGTTAAAAAGGGAAGAAAACTATGACTAGACCCGCCTTAGTCAAAACGAAGTAAATCAAAGAAAGATAACATCTAAATGCAGTGAGAGGAAAATGACACTACATATCAATGGAACAATATTTCAAAGGATTCATGGCTTCAAAAATAATAGATTTTAGAGGATATTGGACCAACATCTTTACAGTGATGAAAAAAAGAAAAAAAAAGATACAACCACAAAAACAAAAAATCCAACCTGGAATTCTATAAACCACTTCTAGCCTGAGGGTTGTCTCAGGAAAAAGAAAGAGTTGTCTCGCAGTTGTCTCAGGAAAAAGGAAATAAAGACATTGTATCATAAATAAAACCTGAGAAAATGCTCTCCAACTCATTTGAGCTATGAGAAATGCTACACGATGTACTTTAGGTTGAAAGTCAATGAAACAGATGGAAACATGTATTCAGGAAGGTGTGAAAACCATCAAAAATGGCTAGTGCCTTTTGCCACATCTACTGTGAGAATGAAACCCGTTCTCAGCACTCAGACTGCCGACATTCTGGAAAATGTCAACATCACTCTGAAGGGACGCACTGTCATTGTGAAGGGCTCCAGAGGAACCCTCTGGAGGGACTTCAATCACATCAGCATAGAACCTAGTCTCCTTGGGGGGGGCGGGGGGGGGGGAGATTCAGAGTTGACAAATGGTGGGAAATAGAAAAGCACTTGCTACTGTCCGTAGGGTCTGCAATCACGTACAGAACACGGTCAAGGGCGTTACACTGGGCTTCCCTTACAGGATGAGTCTATCCATGCTCACTGCCTCATCAACGTTGTTATTCAGGAGAGTGGTTCTCTTGTTGAAATTCGAAATTTGTGGGGTGAAAAATGTACCTGCAGGGCTCGGCTGAGGCCAGGTGTTAACTGTTGAGTGCCTGAAGTCCAGAAAGAGGAGTTAATTCTTGAAGAAAATGACCTTAAACTTGTATCAAACTCAGCTGCTTTGATTCAGTAAGTCACAACGTTAAAAACAAGGATATAGAGAATGTTCCGATAGTATGTGTTTCTGGAAAAGGAACGATGAATAAGATCTAAATTGTCCAGCTACAGAAAAACACAAGATTTCAGATGGTTTTTCAGATTCATTTGTAATATTTCAAAGATGCAGTTAAAGCTGTATTGACTTGGGGCTTTTTCTTAAACAACACATACATATATATAAATAAAATAAACTGCCATTGCATCTGCCTTCTTAATCTACTGGAATTCATGTGTAATAAAATAAAAATGTGATATATTTAACCGCATACAACTAAAAAAAATGCATAGCAAAACCACCAAAACAATACACAAAGAACAATGGAAAACGAGAATATAAGTTACTATATCATTGATAAAGGACTAATACCCCAGTAAAAGGGAACTTCTAAAAATGTGAGAAAAATTTACAAAAAAACCTCCACCCTCTACAAACAATGGATTAAAAGCATAGATAATTTACTAACAACATTTAAAAGTGATCTGAAAATACGGAAGTATGTGAAAAATCACTCATACTCAAAAGATGCACAGAAACTATCATACCTATCAGAATGGCAAAAATTAAGAACTATAATAACACACTACGCTAGCAAGAGTGTAGAGAAATGTGAAGTCGTACTTATCTAATAGGAAAACCTTATTGGTAAAATCTTTGTTAAGGAGAATTTTGAAATTTCTAACCAAACTAGATGTACAGATGTATGTTAACCTTTTGATCCTGCAATCCAAATTCTAGGAATTTGCCCTCAAGACACGTCTCATTCAGTAGAAAAATAGGGGCTCCTGGGCGGCTCAGTTAAGTGACTCCTTTACCTCAGGTCATACTCCCGGGGTCCTAGACCAGTCCTGCACCAGCTCCTTGCTCAGTCCAGAGCCTGCCTCTCCCTCTCCCTCTGCCACTCCCCCTGCTTATGCTCTTTCTGCTCTCTCTGTCAAATAAATGAAAGAAAAATCATGTGTGCTTTTAAAACATGTCAATATTCTTTTCTATTTTCTTTATTTTATTTTATTTATTTATTTGACAGATCACAAGTAGGCAGAGAGAGAGGGGGAAAGCAGGCACCCTGCTGAGCAGAGAGCCTGACTCGGGGCTCGATCCCAGGACCCTGAGATCATGACGGGAGTCGAAGGCCGAGGCTTTAACCCACCGAGCCACCCAGGCGCCCCTCTATTTTCTATCTATCAGAATTTCATCCCTATTTTACATTCTGTATCTTTGTATGTAACCGTAAAAGCAAGTACCTACCCAGGAACTTGAAAACAGATCTGAATGAAGGAAAGTAGCCCTGGGAAAGCAACATCTGGTGTGATACTGGCCTCTGCTTGTGACCGGCCTGGGATTTACTGTCGGTCAGCACAATGTCACAGTGTAAGTTACTTCTTTTTGACTTTTCTTTTTCTGAAATTCCGTTTACTCATCTCTGTTCTACATACTTGCCCTCGTTTTCATACAGGTCTTCTTAGGTGGCACGGAGTCTGGGTCTCTGGTAAGAGGCACAGTTGAGGTTACCAGCGTCCATTACAGCTGTGTTTGTCACAGCCTCACGCGGTTGTGTCTCAGGGCTTTGGGCCGGGGAAGCCGTCGCTCGAGGGAGTGCTCGTTTCCATTCTAATCACCCTGGCCCCCCCAGGTCCCCGCTGCAGAGTCGCAGGCTCACCGGGGCTCCAGGTGCGGGCATCAGGGTCCCACGCCATAGACGCGGTCCCTCCCGGCACAGGGTCACCGCGGAGGGGGTGGCGGCGGCAGGAAGAACGTGACCCGAGGACCCCTGAGAGCGCACAAAGCGGCCTTCTGCGGAGCTCTCGGAATTTGCTGGTAACCTCTTGGAGGTGGAGGTCAGTTTAGGGCAGTTGAACCATCGCATGAGAATAAAACCGTAATACGGATATAAAACCACGGGGTGATGCTGTTATTGTCCGCCTTTGAGAAACGGGGAGATGGAGGCATGGGAGAGGATCATTTGGGGTTGCCTACTGCGCACCCCCAAATTTCCTTAAAGTCTGATAAAACAATTAAATGCCATATATATGTGCCATAATATAATAGATTTTTAAATACTTTTTTATAAAATTTATAAATTATATAATTTTTAAAGTAATTAATCATTATTAATCTTAACATAGTCATGAGACATTTCTGTGGGAAAAAAAAAATCAGTTAAAACTGAGAAGCCAAGAGGGGTGGCAGGTGCCCTGCGGCTTCACACGCGGTCCCCTTCCCTTGTGTCGCACGTGCCTCTGCGCACCTGTGCGGAGAGCATTCGGTAAGAGTCCTGTTTCGTTAGCTGATGGAGAGGAGAGAGGAAAAGAGAAGAGGTGGAGAACCCAAGGGAAAAAAAAAAAAGGAGAACCGAGCTCCCGAGTGGGGAAGGCTGACTGACCTTCAGGCACAACAGGGGGAGCGACGTGGAAGAGGACTGGGCACCAGGCTGTCATTCTCGCCGTCTTCCTGGAGAGCCGCCAGCATCCAGAGTGAGCCTGTCATCTGTCGAGCGTCATGTTGGCACAGGCAGGCTCTCGTCCGTGCCCCGAACACGCCGCCCTGCTCTCCTCCTGCACCTGGAGTCCGGTGGCCTTTCTTGACTGAGGGAAGCAGGACTGAAGATCCCGGTCACACGTGTGGCCTCGTGCCATTAGGTTTAGGACTGGGACAAATTGAGTGCTTTTTGTGATGGCACGAAACATCCTTTACATCTGACAAAGGCAGAAATAAAAATAGAGTTTGAAGATGTTCTTGAGCCAGGAGAGTAGTAAAACAGAACACCCATGAACTGATTTTGCAAACTGGGTGTCCTTCTATTGGAATTTTTAGGACCTCCTGCTGCTAATCACAATGTCCACATAAGTCCAATTCAAATCTATAGGAGTGTTTGGTGGTTTTGTTTTTTTTTTTAAGGTTTCCTTTTTCTCTGAAATGACACCTCCAAGTTTTAAAAAAGTACCAGACTTCCGTTAGATTTCTATAAAATTTTGTCTGGGTTTTTACATAGCATGCCAGATGGTCAAAACCATTTTTTCTCTTAATTTTGTTTCTAAGGCTTTAGTTATCACTCCAGCTTGCTGCCATCTACAAATCTTAGAGCCGTGCCCTTATCTGTCTTCCTCCTGGTTATTAATTAAATTTTTAACAAGACAGGGCTCAAAGCCAACATACTGTGGGACTTCTCTAAAGACTACTCTGCTTTGTAGATTGATACTTATTAACATTCTTAGGGCATCTCACTACAATACGAGTTGATTTTTTTCTGTGAAAAACTATTAATCTTTCTATGGCTTTTTTCCCCTTATCTTTAATATGGAATGGATTTTATACTCTATTTCTTAAACCATCTGTGGTACAGGACAGTTTACTTTTTCAATTTTTAAGTGTCCGTGATCTACATTTTTGTAAAATACAATGAAATATGAGATATAAAAAATGAAGTTTCTAGAAAAATTAAATATAAAAGAAAAATGAAAAAGAAACAATTTTATTATTAGACCTAACAGACATTTCAAGGGTGTCTGGGTGGCTCAGATGGTTAAGCATCTTCCTTCAGCTCAGGTCATGATCTCTAGGTCTTGGGATTGAGCTGCACCTTGGGCTCCCAGCTCAGCAGGGAGTCTCCTTCTCCCTCTCCCCCACCCCTCCCCTTGCTTGTAGGCTCTCTCTCTCTCTCTCACATGAATAAATAAAATCTTTTAAAAAATCACACTCCAATAATCAGATCAAGCACACAATATGGAAAAAAAAAAGGTTTACAAAATCTATGCACATTATTCATCGAAATCATGGATGGAGACAAGTAGTATTGGAAATAGTATTACAGTTGTAACTTTTTTGTTGTTCTCCAACCTTGACCAAAGACTCTGAGTCAAGTGACAATCCTCATATTAAACTCCCAGGAGCACATTTTAAATCGGCTTCATGTATATTGATAATGTTTTTAATGTGACAGAGGAATTTGCATTTTGTTTGTTGATTCATCTAATTTAGATGGGACAAAAGACAGTGTCCTTCGTAGAAGTTAATGTCTATCCTAACCTTTGTGCTCCGATTTTATACCACTCATAGGGGAGAAGCCAGTCTTAAAGCAGCACTCAGACAGGACTGAAAGAGAAGAATTTGAGGTAAATCAATAACCAAAAAGTGATTTTTTTGTTTGTTTGTTTTTTTGAGAGAAAGTGTGCATGTGTGTGAGTGGCAGGCAGAGATTGGGGGGTGGCTGACTGGCAGAGGGTGAGGGAGAATCTTAAGTGACCTCTATGCTCAACACGGAGCCCAACCCAGGGCTCCATCTCACAACCCCAAGATCGTGACCTGACCCAAAATCAAGAGTCTGATGCTCAACTGACTGAGCTACCTAGATGCCCCAGTGATTTTGTATTTTTAAAATTTATCTTCAATCCTTTACCGGTAGTGATTTCCAAGTATTAATCTTGTATATTTCAAATTATACTTCCAATAAAAGAAATGGATTTTCTGTTTTTCTGGTGTGGCTCTTTGTTGGGAAAATAAAATTCAAAATATCTTATTAAATTTGTGTTTGGTGATAGTCTTTCACAAGTGTGCAGAAAGAATCCAGATTTATTGAAGTAAGTGTGTGTGTGTGTGTGTGTGTGTGTTTCCTTCCAGGCATGGAAATATTAAAGTGATTTAGAAAATTCGAACATTCTGGTACAGAGCAAAACTGTATCTGGTGCCCTGATCAGTTGGCAATACCGAACAGGGGATTCAAAAGTAAAATAGCATTCCTTATTACATTATCTTAACAATATTCCATTATCTTAACAAATAAAATATGGCTATATATCTGAAAAGGAATACTACGGTCATACCCATATGCAGACATTTAGGTGGAAACCCTCACAAACATATCATTAATTTTCTCGTGTGTTTCTGCACACTGTTATTTGAAGATGATCTCCAGGGCGCTGGCTGTCACAGCGCTGAGTCACTAACGTGCTAGAATCCATGCAAGGAGGAGCTACGTCACATCTGGTATTAGAAAGTGTTCATGTTTCTGGCTTCTTTTGACAGTGCTTGGCAGAAGTTGTTAAACCATAATGTTTATTTAGACATTTTTTAAAAGTGTGCTCAAATTGCTTTTATTGCAATGGAGTTTTTTCATAAAATCATCTCATGTGGAAAACCAGAGGCTACATGAATTACACAAATTACCCATCTGTAAATTGTTGCCACTTGAATTTAAATCTTTTGATATGTGGTGAAAAATGAAGCTTATCATTGTGAAAATAATCATAACATCATGCCTAAATAATAGAACATTTCTGCTCATGAATGACTTTTGATTCTGGCCTATCTTCATTAGGCATCCAAGCAGAACCAGGTACTTCTGTTTCTGTGCTTTCGTAGAATTTGGGTCATACACATATGTATAAGGTTATTATTGCTACTATAACATATTATACCATAAACTTGGTGTCCTAAAACAACACAAACTTGCTGTATTTCAGTTACAGAGAAGTCTGAAATGAGTCTCACTGGGCTAAAAAAGAGATGGTAGGAGTCTTCTGTTTCTTTCCAGCGTGTCTAGGGGAGAATCTGTTTTCTTGCATTTTTAGGTTTCTAGCGGCCACCCATCTTCTTTGGCTCATATCCCCACTTCCTCATTTTCAAAGCCATCAACATTGGGTCATGTCTTTTTCACACGGCCATCTCTTTACTTCTCCCTCCTCTGTCAGTCTTTTCTACTTTTAAGGATCCCGTGAAAGAAATCTCACCTCTCCTGCTTCTCAGTGTAACAGTTGCCAATCTTATCTGCATTTCCAAGCTTGATATTTTTTCTGCTAGAGTTCTCCTAAACTTACACAGAATCTTCCTTCAATTTTCTTGTGCACCATTCATGAAAGCTCATAATATCATGTAATATTTTCTTAACTTTCTGGGTTTACTTCAGGAGAATTTTAGCATTGTGTGGAATACTTAGTAAAGTTAAAAGTTAGTATAAGTTAAAAGGGAATAAGAGATTCTTTTTTTGGCCCCCAGCTGTTGTCTCCTTACAGAAAACCCCTTCCATCTCCTCCTTCCCTGGATAGCAGAGAAATCAAATTTCCAGTCTCTTGCATACCAGTCAGAAGGCAACATCAGCTACTGACACTTCACATCAAGGTCGGCCGAGAAAATAATTTATAATGTCATTTTATATTAACTAATTAAGTTAGATATTGGGACCATGAAAACAATCGTGATACACACAGTCTGTATTCCCTAGGAAGCAAATTTTGAAATGTATATTATTTTTACTAGTTATGGATTTTTGTAGTTATTGACCACTTAGCTATCTAGTTTCTGAATAATATGAAGCAATCAAATCTTCATAGTATGATAGGACACAGATAAAAAGAAACTAATATTTATCAAACATTAATTTTTTAGGAATTTGACTTTTTTCCAAGAGAACGTTTTATGTTCAGAAAAATACTATCCGCAGCTTTTTGAGAGATAGATTGCTATTATTTTATTAAAGTGACACATAAAAATGCTTCAGTTTAGCTTTAAATTCAACTCAAAGTCTCACTCAATTCATTTCATTTATAACAGTAATTATATTCCTTCATGTATTTTATATTGTATTTTCAGACATAATATACATTATAGTTACATTGTACTGTGTATGGATATAATATTACTTAGGTGTAGCCAAAGATTCTTAGAGATATTTTCATGTAATATAAGTAGTTTTGCATACCTCAGGTCTCTTTCTGGCTCTGTGGATGACAGCGCTCAAGTTATACTCATGCTGTAATTACGTGCATGATGGTGGGCATACGTTAGATGATTTAAGTTCTACACGTTCGGTGAAGTATATACTGTCATTCCGCTTCCAAAAATTAGGAAAATGCCCTTGAAAATATGAATGACTTATACCATAGCCTATGGTCCATGGATGGTAGGCAGGTATAGAAGCCCAGGCTGATCTGGTACAAAGTCAAGATCCTCTCCAGTACGACATGGGGCTTTGTTCTTCTAATAGACATTAATGGAATATTGATTGAGATGCTATAGCCTCAGCCCAGATTTTCAGGAAGACGGAAAAAGATTTATCATCTAGTGGGAGGCTCCTTGGACCCAGGGGCATTTCTAATACCCTAACGGCTCCAGGACCGAAAGACTGTGGTTAAACCGAGGAATGATGCAATTCATGTCCATGTGGGTAACACTTGAGCTGCATTGTGTAGAGGAAAGATCTGGATCTTAAGAGTTAGGCGGTCTTAAAATACAAGACTTGTTTTATTTATTTGTAGTATGACTTGGGAAAATTACTTAGCTATTTTGAGCCATACTTTCCTCATCAGTAAAGTGAGAATCCTAGTATCTACTGCTCAGTTTTATTGTAAGCAAAGGGACACAAAGGACACATTAAATAATGTGGGTGTGTGTTTCCATGTGTTTGAAAATGTGTGCTTTTTTAATTTTAATGAAGTCCACAAATTATCTTTTCAATATGTGTATTTTTTTTTCTGTGCACGTCAGTAAAATAATTATTATTATGCCTATTTTTTAAACACAATTTTGCCAGTTCTAGTCCTCTTAGAAAAAGTGACAAGTTCCCTGTACTTGTATTTGGAGAAATTATGATGGAAAGCCAGTCTAAGTCACTTAGAAAATAAAAATATAAAATACATCAAATTAAGCTTAATATTATTAATTTCAAGTACAGAATATGTAACATCTTTTTAAGACTCAGTCTTTATTCAAGAACCAAGTCACTTTTGAATGTCCAACATACCCATTCTCTCTTTTTCCTAAATATATATTTTTTTCTTACCGGTTCTCTTCATTTCTGAATGTCTAAAAATTTAGTGTAGGTTGTATTGAAGTTCTTAATCAAATGCGCATTTGGGTAACACAAATTTTTATTCATATTTTATTTTTTAATGTGGCTGATTTTTTTTTTTTTCGTCTTCAAGGCCAGTATTTAAAAGCATGGTAATTTTCCTCGAAGATGATGGTGGTGCAGAGCAGGACAGTTTTGACTGATAGAGAAAATAACTTCTTCCATGCCAGCTGTGTTTATGTTAACACGCAGCTTACGGTCCACTTTCCCACCTAATCCACTCGCTGGTTGTGGTGTCCATGGGTCCTCCAAACCTCTTTTTAATCCCTAAAGAACCACCATCTGGTAGCACCCAACAGTAAAATCAAACTTTTCAGAGCCCATGCAGAAAGCTCATCCTCCCTCCTCCCAGTCAACAACTGCTTTCCTCTGCTCTGTGGAGTGACATTTTGAAGGGAAAATAAAAACAGTAGTAATTCGAACTAGGTTAAACAATTTTGATGCTTGATGAAGGCATCTGTAATGAGGATTTCAAATCGCCAGTATAATCAGTGTTTTCTTATGTTAAAATTCTATGTCTTAGGCACTGAATTTCTATAGTTCCTAAAAATCATCTTCTTCATGTTTTCTCACTAGCACAGTAAATGCCTCTTGTGTACTGGTAGTTGTGAGTTAAATGTTGGCTGGCCACGGCTTGTATTGCATTACATTTCTGAAGAAGTTGAGTCTTCCGAGCTATTAGAATTTCTTCCTTTCTAAGTAAGAATACTCTTTGGCATGAGTAGTCCATACATCACCAAATATCTAGTCTAGAACCACAAGTCAAAGTGATAACCTTTTACAATGAAATAAATACTCTGTAATTCCCTTTAGTTAACTCACATCAGGTAACTTCTAAAATGCTAATTGTATTCCTCTTAAAATCTATTTTTTCTCTGGGTTAATTCTTAATGTTTCCACATTTATGGTTTCACAAATCAAATAAAAATCAAACATAGTAACGATTTATTAAGGATGGAAGATTAGGGGTTTTGGTAAATGTATATTTTTGAGAATCCAAGACCTAAATTCCTGGAGTCGGAGGGACGTGTGTCTGTGCAACTGCATCTTCTCTAGAGATGCTGAACGTCTCGGTACTCGTTGGGGCCAGGATTCACATGCTGTTTGGTGGCCAGATGTTTAGCCATTCTCTTTCCTTTCTCAGATCAGACCCCATCTCCCAACATCCCCAGCTTCCCTCAGAATAAAGTGCAAGCAATGTGACTTGTGATTGGGTTTTGGACTAGGAAGTATAGAGAGAAATAATCACGGGGCCCCTAAAATGGCCTGCAGGATCCTCATGGCTTCCCTCTCTCTTTCTTCTCCTTGTAACTGTTAAGTGAAGAACTTCAAAATGGCAGAGCCACAGAACAGAGAGAACACGGATTCCCTGCCCCTTGGGGAGAGCTACAGGCTTGCACTGTTCTGCGGCGCGAGCTGGAAAAACCAGGGATCCGGGATGTTTGTTACAACAGCGGGCATTACTTACGCTGCTTAGTATAACAGGCACGTTCTTCGGTTTCATCTCTTCTGAATGTCGAGATGACTGAGTGATTGCTTGCTGTTCAGTGAAGATTATCAGCAAGATGACAGAGAAGAAATATCTGCTGATGTGGTGAAAATTGAATCCAACTTCTTATGACATAATTAATGACTTTCTAAGGACTCCTCAGGAGGTTACAACGTAAGAGGTAGGCAGGCAACCCTCTTAAATAACTTGGTGATACTCTGGTTTCTCTTCAGATCGCATAAATCTTTCGCCTTTTAAATAACTTGGTGACAGTCACGATTCGACAGATTCTTTTTAAATTATAGAAGGAAGTAAAAATCTCTCCTTAAAAACACTAGACACAATATACCAGAGTGTTAGGTAATTGCAGATAGATTTAACAACACAACCCTGACATAATCAAAAAGTAAATATCATTAAAATCCTGTTGATCAAATAAAAAGTCAGTCTATCATCAGAGGTAGTGCAGTCCTAAGAGAAGTTGAGTCCTTCCCTGGCAACTGATTCCATCAGGGGTAGTTCAATCCTGATAAAAGATGAATTTTTCCGTGGCACATATTTTCTACCTGTAAGTCATAACCTGAGCTTTCCAGATTGCTTGCTTGTTCATCTTTTCTTCTTGAATTTTGTTGAAAGGATGAGTGTTCCATGCCCTCTTTTACCACCTGGAGGTTTTCTAATTATCCTCCAAGTCCCAAAGTAACTACCCTCTTCTGCACGAAGCACTTCTGATTTCTGATCTCTATGTAGTGCTCTGTGCTTTCTCCACCGTGCCATTAAAACAAATCATAAGTGCCTTCTCAGCACTTAATCCTTGCTGATATGATTTATACCTGCCTTTCAGCCAGAGGTGTCTCCATTTATCCCTGGAACATGGAATATAGAAAGAAGTAAATTTATTTGCTCTATTTGTCGCCCAAATAAAGGTTTGTGCCTTTCGTAGTCCCATGATGGTATAGGACAACATTCAAGTAAAGTGTAGAAGAAGAAACCCCCCCCCTCTCTCTATATATATCTATATATATATAGACACATAAACATGTAAAAATATATGTGGTGTACATGCATGCAACCTTTAAACAAACATTCATATTCTCCCCACCTGAAGTTTAAAAAATTAAACTTTTGTATATCCTCTTCTTATTTTTAAGATAAATTTACAAACTAATGTCTTTCTTAAACGTTACACCAGTTTCATTTTCTGACTCTTCTCCTTCTTTCCAGAGGCAATTACTACTGTGAATTGATATATACCTTTTTCTTCCTCCCACCCTTCCTCCCTTCCTTTTTTCCTTCCTTCCCGCCTTCTTTCCTTCTTTTTTTTTCCTAGACAGTGAGAAAGAGAATCTTAAGCATGCTCCATGCATGGCACAGAGCCCGATGTGGGGACTCAACCTCACAACCCTGAGCTCATGACCTGAGCCAAAACCAAGTCAGTCACAATGTTAAAAGTATTTTCCATTAACCAGCATTTCCATTTCTGGTTATTTAAAAAAAAAAAAAATGTTCATTCAGACATTAAAAATGTGATGCATATTTTATATTAAAACGTGTATAAGAGTGCCTGAGTGGCTTAGTTGGATAAGTGACTGCCTTTGGCTCAGGTCATGATCCTGGGGTCCTGGGATCTAGTCCCGTATCAGGCTCCCTGCTAGGCGGGGAGCTTGCTTCTCCTGCTCCCTCTGCCCCTCCCCCTGCTTGTACTCTCCCTCTCTCTCTCTGCCAAATAAATAAAATCTTTTTTAAAAAGTACAAAATAAACATACATTATACATTTTCAACCCCAAAGTAGGAAATATATGTAACAGCTGCTTAGAATAAAATACAGAACGCTGTAGTATGTCAGATGCCTCATTACACCACCATCTAAAAACACGCATACCGACCATGAAACATACAACCATTACCTTGATTTGTGTTAAATTTTTCCTTTACCCCGTCTTTTTACTTTACCTTTTTTAATTTTCTGCATTTTTCCACATATGCGTCCTTATTAACAATGAGGAATATATCATTTCCTGTTTCATAAGATTAAGGACTGAGCAACTTTTATAATACACTTAAAATTAGCTTCTGCATATATGAAGTTTCTACGAGTATTATTTGTGATCTTGTTGTTGTTGATCTTATTATTACTATTATTTAACATGTTTCCCTGCGCACTGCATGGAATTTCTCAAGGGCATATACGTAGGCATGCAATATTTGGATTGTAGGACAGACGTTAAACATATTCAACTACACCACCCAACACAAAACCGTTTACCGATGGTACATACAATAATTTGTGTTCTCACCAGCAGCAAAGAAAAGTATGTCTTTTTTTTTTTAATATTTTATTTATTTATTTGACAGAGAGAGATCACAAGTAGATAGAGAGGCAGGCAGAGAGAGAGAGAGGGAAGCAGCCTCGCTGCTGAGCAGAGAGACTGATGCAGGACTCGATTCCAGGACCCTGAGATCATGACCCGAGCCGAAGGCAGCGGCTCAACCCACTGAGCCACCCAGGCGCCCTAAGAAAAGTATGACTTAAAGCAGTATGTCTTGTTCCATTTCCTCACACTACTTGATATTGTCAGACATTTTTATATTTGTCGAACTGAAGAGTATTGAAATGCATCGCGTGTGTTTAATTTGGACTCTCCTGGTGAGATGTTTAACCACCTTTTCTTTCATATGTTCATAGGTTCTCTGGATTTTTGCTCTTTTGTGAAGAACCTCTTTAAGGCTTTGGACAATTTTGTTGTGATATTAGTATTGAGGCACGAAACTTCCTTATATATTTTGGATATGCATCTTGTGTCATTTTAAGTATTGTGAATAACTTTTCTGAGCTTTTGTCGAGTATTTTTGTACTCTTTATGGTGATATTTCATAAATATAAAATTTTACATTTCAGTACAGTTGAATTTATCATTCTTTCTTTCACTTTCCGTGTTTTGTATAAAAAGTACTTTACTAACCTCTTGCATTTTTCAATATTTCAGAAATAGATACAAACAGAAGGGGGAAATAACAAGAGAAAATTAATTATATGATGTAAGTAATATTTTCAATGTCATACTTACATGTAATTTAACCATATAACCTTTTGCATTATTATTCCTATTGGATTTTCTGATAGGAGAATATACTCCTCTAATGGATCACAGTAATAGCCACACTTGGATACATTATTCTAGCATATTTTCATCCTAATATTACAAACAAAGGTAAGAAATAGGGAATTCTGGTGGTGAGGGAAGTATTGCAGATAACAAAAATGTACATTTTTACAAAGGAATTTTTGTTAGGATTTCAATGGTTTTTCTAATGCATCTTATTTAGAGGACAATGTGGGTCAATAAAACCAGGTTGGCTAATTAAAAATAAACTCAACTTAATTGACCATGTCAGTGTGGATTTATTTCTAGGCTCTCTATTCTAGTCCACTGATATGTGTATGACCTATATATCAAGACATAACTGTTCTGCTCACTTCTTATGAGAGCTTTGGGAATTAACTTTTACCTTGAGTTTTATAAATTCCTCAATGTTAAGAGATTTTGACCTCTTTGGATTTTCAGCCAAGACTAGATGCCTAAAAATGACAAAATACTACAAGGAAACAGTCTTGTAATTTTCTGGCAGTTGCCCAGGATATATATAATACAGCAAGCAAGACTCAAAAGTACATTCTATGAAGAGCCACTGAAGTGATAATTTTTCAAATGTTGCTAAGTGGACTGAAAGACATGATGCAGGCTCAAAAGAAAGGCAAAAGAGAAAAATGCTCACATGCATCCAGGGAGTAACTTGCCAAGTGAGATATCAGTTTGGGAATACAGCAGAAAAAGAAAGAGATTCAATCTGTGGAACTCTAAGAGATCTAGAGGTCATTTAGTACAGGCATTTCCTTTTGGTCTCCTGTTATAAGAGCTCAAAAAACACATTTTATTAACACAAATATAAACTTATATATTACAAACTCAACCCATATAGCATAAAATAAATATTCAGACTTGTGTACTGCTCTACATGTTAACCTATATGACAGGGTCAATTTATTTCCTACAACTTCTGAATTTATGTCAAGGCTTACTTTAAATTTTTAAGTTTTGAATTTACATATTTCTTTCAGTTTCATTTTTTTACAGAGTTTCGGGATAAATTTGATTATATTATGAAATTTACTTATTGGAAATGACTAATTTTTTAGCACTTAGTGATTTCTGCCTTGAATTTTATTTGCATTTACCTGATATGATTTGCCTATAATGTTCCTTCTGCAAATTAGTGTCCCTCTGTTTAAGGAATCTCACGAACTAGGATTTTGTTTAACCCCATTAGAGTCAGAGTTTCTTATTTGTCTCTATTTCTTGTTTGATTAGAAGGTTTATTTTACTTAACACCAATTGTTTTCACTGGACTACTTGTCATAGTTCTGTAACCTACAATTTCTTTGTTTCCTTTGTTTTTATCTCTTGTAGACACTTTCTTTTCATTAGTGTTTGTCTCCCCAATGTTTCAGAGAGTGAATATTCTGTTTTAAATTCTACTATGGTTCTCTTTTATTTTTTCAAAGTGATTCTCTTTTCTTATTTATCAATCATAGGATTCAAAAGTAAGATTATAATTCCAGCAATGTCTGATAAACAGTTTGGTCTTAACGTCTGAAAACTTCTTCATAAACAACATTCCTTTCATTCCTCCAACCTGTCATTATAATTTCAAATATGGAATCTTGATTATTATTTTTGAATTATCATTTGAATAGTATGTGTTTTTACAGAAAGAATTGGCACTTTACAATGTTTAAAAATCCATTTCCCTGCAGTTATTTTCAATCACACCCATTTTAATTGATTTCAAAGCCCATAATATGTCCATTTGATTAGAACACATTTTTAAGTATTTTTTAAAGGATGAACACATTGATGATGTATTTTGTGACCCTTCTTATGTCTAAATCCCTATAATCACAAAATCTGTCATTCACTTTCACATAAGAGTAATTTATTGGCTCCTTAAAATTTTTCTTAGGTCATATTTTTCATGCAGTTCAAGAGTTTTCTTAATTTTGTATCTACCAACTGATTTCTTCTTTGCCGACTCCCTACCCAGTGTCTATTGACTTCTCTTCCCCTAATTTTACTGAGACCATTTTGTATTCAAAATTATTTGCTCTCCCCATGTATTAGTCTGGGTTCCTGCAAGAAACAAGTATCAGTCACAAAAGGACTAAGTAAAGAAATAAAGGAACTATTTACAAAGGGTTAAGGGAACCTGATGAGAGAAGCCAGAGACAAGAAGGGGTAGTGATTGCCCTACATCTCTGTGAGAGCTGAAGCTGGGGGAGAGAGCCAGGTGACGTGAGCTGTGGCCTTTGCACGCAGGATTCATCACTGCCAGACCGGCCCCCACCCAGGAGAGTCAGGGCAATGAGTGCTTCAGTCTCGCAGTCTCCTACTGGCCCTTGCCCGACCCCGTCTTCAGATGCCAAGAGGCCGGGAGCCTGCAGAGATGGTCATTGTGCTCCCAGAGGTGAGCCGTCAGTGGGTCTGTGGTGTACTTCTAATGAATGAAAGAGAAATCTAGGAGAGAATCAGGGAGGACAAAAGGTGCTTGTGCGATTGTTTGCCTTTGCTGATAAATGGCCCCAATGCTTCTCGTTTCGGCTCTTTCCCCGTCCCTCTTCTTCCGGTCTGGAAAGCAGCTATGAACCGAGGTCCCCGGCAGCAACATTGTGCAACTGTACCAGCCCCAGGTTGACTCTATTTGAATTTTTTTCCCCCTTTTTATTTATTTTTTCAGCGTAACAGTATTCATTCTTTTTGCACAACACCCAGTGCTCCATGCAAAACGTGCCCTCCCCATTACCCACCACCTGTTCCCCCAACCTCCCACCCCTGACCCTTCAAAACCCTCAGGTTGTTATATATGAGAAAAAAAACCAAACTGGAACTTTATATTGAATATCCCTTGCTATTCTGCATCTCCAATGTATGATGATTCGCCTAACTCTGTTTTCTTTTTTTTTAAAGATTCCACCCATTTACTGGATAGTCAGAGATCACAAGCAGGCAGAGAGGCAGGCAGAGAGAAAGAGGGGAAGCAGGCTCCTCACTGAGCAGAGAGCCCAATGCGGGGCTTGATCACAAGACCCTGGGATCATGACCCGAGCCAAAGGCAGAGGCCTTAACCCACTGAGCCACCCAGGCGCCCCCTAACTCTGTTTTCTATCTTTGTAGTTTTTCTCCTTTCCACTCCTATCTGACTTTCATTTTTCATCGTGTATAATGATAATCAGTTATTAACTTTTTTAAAGACTCTCCATTTTAAAATACCCTTTAAACTCTCTCCAATTTTTTATACTCTCTATTCTACCATTTAACTATGGATTAACTTAATCTTCCCAAAACACCATTTCCACCATACTATCCTCCTGACAAAAATCTCAGTAAATATTCTTGTCCTATAGAATTAATTACATGCACTATAAGGACTTACATTATTTGGTTCTGATCTACCTGTTGGATCTTATCTCTTCACACTTCCTATGGGTAGTTGATATTCTGACACAGCCATTTTAATACCAAGCACATGTTGACATAATGGAGAGAAAATTTGGATAGATAAAATCAGGGAATAGATAGCTGTATTTATATTCCTTTCTGTCCTTTAAAGTTACCAGAAGCAAAAGACACATTGTCACTCTACTCATAACACCCTGAGCCATATACACCAACTTACCCCCCTTTCCTTTAGGGACAGCACGGATGAACAGAGTGAAGACCCATTGACATGGCTCTGTCAATTGTCAAAATGCTGAAATAAATCCATGCCTGTGCTTAAAAACAGTAACAGTAACCTGTAGTAAGCTAGAAATTAATGAAATAAACTCTCAGATGAACACATAGTTTATGGTAACAGATGTGGATGTCACAGGGACCCCTTAAAGGTCCTCTGTCACAGCTGGATCAGAGTGTGTGCTCTGTTCTGCATTACAAGAGAGTTTGTGGGGTTGCTATGGGAAGTATTGTTTTGGTGCTCATTCTCTAGGGACACTGCTCTCCAACTGTCAGTGTATTACTAGCCACGAAACAGGTCACTGCTCCCCACTTCCAAATTGTTGAAAATGTGGCAATCCTTTTGTAAAAGCAATGTATACATCCTGAATGTAACAATTCAAGAATTCTAATAAAATAGTAAAAACTAAAATCCAAAAGAAAAAGACAATAAAGTTTGGATAAGATTATGAGCATTTCTTTAAAGTATTATAAAAATAAATCTTTTGAATCTATGGAAGAACAGAAACTGTGTTTATTTTTATTTAACTGCTATGCCCAGGACAATAACCAAAATAATACATGAAACGGTATTGTTAGTACTGAAGACAAGTATTTCAATACGAAACATTCATATAAAGCCCTTATGACATTTTTATAATTTGTGCTGATGCAATGACAGAAGAAAGCCTGTATTTTAGGGGAAAAATGGATCTTTTAATTTGGCATTAACTCCCATACAATGATCAATTAAGTACGGATCATTCAATAAAAGATGTAAATCAGAAAAATTACACAAAATCCCATCTTGACAAATTGTACATTTTTTCTATTATACACCAAGTAAATATCAGAGATTATTAATTAATAAAGCTAAAGAGTTGACAGTTGAAATAATAAATTTGAAGATTATTTATATCTAAAAAAGAGTTATTTAATGAAGAGATGCAAAAAGAGTTTCAGAACATTCTTTTACCTTATGTTTTAATAGAAAATGTGAAATCAGAGTAATAAGCTTTCCAGAAATATGTGGATATATAAGTAATTATATATTACACATATAGTTAAGAAAGCTTAATTTCTAAGATTATATATATAAAATTCTAGAAATTAACTACTGTCCAAAAAACGATATTAACAACTGTCATTCAAAAAAGTCAGTTAACTATTTTACTTAGAAAGGTAATGTTTTGCTTATTCAAAATCAATTTAACCCAATAAGTAATTGGTTATACATACAACTAAATAAAAGAAAAGAAAAGCAGAAGCTGTAAAAATGGGGAAATGAGATATGCTTAAAAAAAAACAGTTTTGATATCAGGGAGATCATATGATAGTTGTCTTTCTCCGATTGATTTATTTCACTAAGCATGATACGCTCTAGTTCCATCCACGTCGTCGCAAATGGCAAGATTTCATTTCTTTTGATGGCTGCATAGTATTCCATTGTGTATATATACCACATCTTCTTTATCCATTCATCTGTTGATGGACATCTAGGTTCTTTCCATAGTTTGGCTGTTGTAGACATTGCTGCTATAAACATTCGGGTACACGTGCCCCTTCGGATCACTATGTTTGTATCTTTAGGGTAAATACCCAGTAGTGCAATTGCTGGGTCATAGTGTGTAAACCTGGCGATTCACAGACCTGTACCCCTGGGGATAAAAATACATTATATGTTTATAAAAAAAAAAAAATTGGAGGGGGAGGCGAACCATAAGAGACTATGGACTCTGAAAAACAACCTGAGGGTTTTGAAGGGTCAGGGGTGGGAGGTTGGGGGAACAGGTGGTGGGTAATAGGGAGGGCACGTATTGCAAGGAGCACTGGGTGTTGTGCAAAAACAATGAATACTGTTATGCTGAAAAAATAAATAAAATGAAAAAAAAACAGTTTTGAAAAGAAAAAGCTATTAAATTGGCTAACATTATGTGAAAATGCATTCATTGTCTGATGAGAAGCATGTACATTTTAATAAATATTTAAGGTCTTTCATTTTACTTAGTCCTAAAACTAGCAAAATGTTTTTGAGATCCTGTGTATAATGTGAAAAAATTTATTAAAACTAAGAATCATTTACAAAAGGTTCTCATGAATAATTTTTATGACTTAGTAAGTGATAGAAATATTAAATACTGAAGTATATTTACACACAGTATACACTTTGTGTATTCTTGATGTTATTTCAGAAGAATCTAAGAACAGTCTCAGGTCTTAATAATATAATGAAATACAATATTTATACAACAAGTAACTCCATAATAATGTATGTGTCTTATATTTATAAAATATAAAATGATTCTATGATAAAATATATTATCACAGATAATGAGGGGATTATGCTTTGGATTAAGACATCTTGTTTTCTAACCATTATAAATGTAATGTAGAAATTTTGGGAAAAAAATTTAATGTGTTTACCTATACCAACTTATACCTCAGATAGGACCATCCTTCGCTAGTGACAGCCAAGTCATACAAAAGATTACATTCACAATTAAAAAAAAAAATTACTAAATGACTTAAGAGTTAATGATAGACAACTCTTGTTATAACTTACCACTTAGTAAGACGCTTAATAATATGTGTGTATGTTGTGTATACATATACACATATATGTACATATGTGTGTATGTGTGTGTATTGTGTGTGTGTGTATATATATATATGTGTGTGTATATATATATATGTGTGTGTGTATATATATATATACACACACACATATATATATTGGCTCATACCCAGTGGGTAATATTCAATATATAAGTCATATAGGCTTGTATACATATGTATATACATATATATATTTACAAGCCTATATGACTTATATATTGAATATTACCCACTGGGTATGAGCCAGTAAAGGATCACCTACGGGATGTAGATGGTACGCTGAGAAGTGTTACGAGTTTGGGCAATATCTGTCAGATAATCAGATGTAATCATGACTTACCTGCTTCTTCTGATTATCTAACAAAGAAATGCTCATTCTCCGAGCATATAAATGTTTCCAATAACCCATATTTTCTGATTTGTTGTTTTGTTGCAATCTGCTATGCTAATGCTCTTTTAATTAATAATGCATGTGGTGGATTAGTAATGGAATTTAGGTGAAAGAGGAATGGAAAACTTCATAACTGGGTCTTTTGTAATTATACAAGCAACATCTTCATAAAAGCAAAAAGATTAAAACGAATTTTGTGGGAAGCGAAGTCTGTTGTAATGGGAGAAGTTAGTGTGAAATAAGGATCAAAATGTCTTTTTCATACATGATTGTGCGTTAAATCCCTGAATGACTTCATTTTGTCAGGGTCTTTTTGACCCAGCTGTATCCAAATAGCAACATGAATATGTTGCCTGGGTCAAAAGTCTGGGTTCTCCCCAGTAGCATAATGGTACCTTTGCCCTGGTCTTAACAGCTGTCCTTTGGTTGTTTAATACAGCCAGTTCTCTTTGTACATTCTCCTTATTACCTACTGTAACCGCTTACTTAAGAAAAGTATGAAAATACTTTTTCATACTAAGAAACGACATATCAGATAAAGGGCTAGTATCCAAAATCTATAAGGAACTTAGCAAACTCAACACCCAAGGAATAATGCCATTTATAACTTGTACCATTAATATTTACATTGAATCCCATAATGCATTTTTAAACTGATCTAAATCTATAGCTATATATATATATATGTGTGTGTGTGTGTTAGAAGGTAAACTGAGGCACATTAAAACTTTGAGTGGTTTTTTAGCAAACACTGAAACAGGCAGCACCAAATGGAAAATGACGAGGGGCGCTCCGGGGACTGGAGCTAGAGAGGACATTTTCGCAGAAATGAACAGATGCAAAATAAGGACACTATCTGGCTAGAGCTTAGGCATTTGTCTTATTTGGGAAATTCTAAAATCCTTGAGGGAATCAATCAATCAATCAAATGCTTGAGAGTTTTTAACTTGTTCATATGTCTCAACAATTCAGGTCATTCTAATTTTTAATTTAGTATTCTTGCCCTCACTACATTGAATAAATTTTGAGGAATTGCTTATTCATAGTACATATTTTTACCAAACAGTATGCATGCACAGAGATAATAAGAAATGATTAACAATCCCATATATATATATATATATATATATATATATATATATATGAAGTGTAATAGATTCTGTGCTTGTAATTCATGTATTCACAATGCACTTATATATGTACACTTATATTGGTACTTTTACATATTATAGAATGTTGATCCTACTTCAAATTCGTGATCTATGATATCCTTTTGTAGACGTATTGATGCACCTGATTACAACCTTAGACCTTCCTGGGGTGGTAACAAAATAACAGTATATGCTTCGGATTACTTTCCCAAGGGTAAAACATTTACACTTCTGAGGTCAATCTGGCTGCAAGGTATTTGGATAAGGATTGTAAACCTGTGTCCATCTTTTACTGCAAAGACAGTACTGCTGATCTCTTTGTATGTCTTTGTGCCGCTTTATCTATCTATCTATCTTTTTATTTATATTTTGATTTATTGGAGAGAGAGAGCTCGCACAAGCCAGAGGGAGGGACAGAGGGAGAGGGAGAAGCAGTCTCCTGCTTAGCAGAGAGCCTGATAATGGGGCTTGATCCAGGATCCTGGGATCATGACCCGAGCTGAAGGCAGATGCTTTACCTGTTGAGGCACCTATTGAGGCAGCTGCCCCTTTGTGTTGTTTTTAAAAGAGGTCTGCCGCTCTTCCTTTCCTCTCTTCTTTCTTCCCTCTATCTCTCCATTCTTCTCCTCCTCTCCGTCTCAAAGGATTCTGTTGTGCAAAGTAAGAAGTAATACATGATCTCATAGTGGATTGCAGAGCAAACTCAGTTATAAAAATTTAACATCTATATATTGTTTATAAGATCACGGAAATAGCATAAAGAATGTAGTGGTGAAAAACACTTGAACTTATAAATAACTACACAATTATAGGAATCTGTATTTAATTATACAAATTACTACCTGATATTTACTTGAATAGGTGTTAATAAGTAATGGGTAATGAAAGGTTGGAAAACTATTCCTTAAAACATAGCTGAGGGGGCGCCTGGGTGGCTGAGTGGTTTAAGCCTCTGCCTTCGGCTCAGGTCATGATCTCAGGGTCCTGGGATCGAGCCCCGCATCGGGCTCTCTGCTCAGTGAGGAGCCTGTTTCTCCTTCTCTCTCTGCATGCCTCTCTGCCTACTTGTGACCTCTCTCTCTGTCAAATAAATAAATAAAATATAAAAAAAAACCATAGCTGAGGACATTTTTTTCTTTTATAGGAAAAGTTCCAAAGAAATTACATATTAAAATTTAGATTCTGTTAACGTGGAAATATACATGGTTTCTAAATGGAATTCATTCACTCATTCTACACATATGAAGGGAACACCTACTACCTGTGAGAAATTCAAATACTTGGTATATATTAGTAATCAGATGATTTCTGCCGTCATTCTCGAGGATTGTGAAATTAGCAATTGGCCAAGTAAGTAAATTATGGCGTATGTTAGTGGGTGATGGAAATCAAAGTCAGAGTGTTTGAAAGTAAGGGATGGGATTTACTTCAAGTTGCAATAAAGTTCATACCAATGTCACTCAGAGATAGTGCCAATGAATTGTTTTCAACATACACTAATAACCATCAATGAGAAAAGAAGAAAATGAAGTATACTTTTTGTCTCTCAATTTCATTCAATATTCATGAATAAGGAAAAAAGTGATTTTAAATTTAAACATCTCTTCACCTGGCTCGGTACTACAGACTATAACTTCAAGAGTGAATTCCATCCTAAAGAAGATTCAAGTTAGGAAAAAGCCTTAAAGATATCGTTATTTCTAGGTGAGGCTAGCAAATGTCAGGCTGACGATCAGGGAAGGTTTAAACTCTCTTTTCACTAATATTTTCATATTAGCTAGTCACACAAGGCCAAATAATCCACCCCCCCATGAGGTGTAGAAATTTAGAAGTGATAAGGGTAATATTATCACAGCTGGAAGAGATCTTTAAAAAAGACCCATCCCAGACCCAGAAAATAAAATTACTTGTCAGCTCTCACTTCTCAGGCTCACACTCTCTGATTAGTACTTGCCCAGAAAGAAATGAATGTGGAGAAGAGAAACACACCCTTCTCTGCCTTCTCATGTCTCTTCTGTCCGTTCCGTTCCTTGTTTTGACTTGATTTTACTTCTTTCTCCCTCTTCACCTGCCCGATTCATCCTCATCCTTTACCTCCTAAATATTCCCTCTTCTAATAGTTTTTCAAATTTAGCATTGGATATTTGCCATCTCTTCTCTTTAGTTAATCCTCAAATATTAAGGAGTAAAAGGATGAGAGAAAAGAGGAAACTAGATATGATTTAATTTTAATGTTCTAGTACTGGGCAAGGCCATGGGTTTCAGATGGTCAGCATATTAATTTTAGGAACAAAAAGAAGGGACTAGGGAGTGTGAGAGGGAAGAAGAGAGAGACAGAAGGAAGGAAGGAAGGAAAGAACGAAGGAAGGAAGGAAGGAAGGAAGGAAAAAAAGGAAGGAAGGAAAGAGGCTTTGTGTGGACTAATAATGACAGTTTGTCATAAAACAAGAATTGTTATTGTCATTAATAATAT
Source organism: Meles meles (assembly GCF_922984935.1). Taxonomy (NCBI): domain Eukaryota; kingdom Metazoa; phylum Chordata; class Mammalia; order Carnivora; family Mustelidae; genus Meles; species Meles meles. The sequence continues at coordinate 86,424,012 of NC_060077.1, read as the reverse complement.
GCATTCAAGGTTATTTGTAAGAAGGAGGAAGAAGAATAATGAAGAGGAAGAGGAAGAACACAGTCTCCTGAAATACAAGAGTAATTTCATCTTACGAAAAAGGCAGCAACAACATTGTTAATGATACTGAGTGATCAATAACAATTTTAAAGTTCAGTAGGAAATACATCAAGGCTAGAACTAAAGATGTCTGGATGATCTAACTTGAAAGTTTTTACTGTTTTCTCACATTGGTATGCAAATTTAGTGGGCGATTACAGGAAGCAGCTATGGAGTTTCACAAAACAGTAGAATACATTTGAAAGGCTTTCAAAATCTCTTTGCCAACTGAATCAAAGAGCTTTAATCATTTTTCTTAATTGCAATACAGAACAAATCATTTTGTCAAATGAAATGACTCTCCTAACATTTCTGCTTAATTATGGCATAAGCCCCGTAGACTAGACTAACTAAAGTCTTATTTTTAGTGTCTTTTTTTAAATAAAAAATGTTAGTATTTGCATTAACCATCAGTGAATTTAATATATTATTAAATTTATTCCAGATTATCCAAATATTTTGTGTCTTGGCAATCATTTTCAGAATATCCATCAAGCAATCACAATCATCAGAGGATACAAGTTGAAACAATGTCTCCCTATTTATTTTGTACCATTTATGATCAGCATTTTAATGCAGAACCTTACAGATTGCAGATTATATATCTCGTTTTTAATTGTCCAATTTTACAATACAATATTGTACTATCCCTTAGGCTTTGCAGCTTATACTAAGTTTCTTATATAAAGCTTTTTCATCATCTCCAAAATTCTGATTTCTTTTATCATGTCAATGAAAGAACTAATCCACATTAAGTTCATCAGTTAACCCTTGACCTCAAGAAAGTTAAAGTGGTTAGACTTAATAGTTAGACTAAAAACAGAAATTTGTATTTATAATTTTTTGGAGAAACTACTATAGTGTTTAAAACTTTATATATTCTGCTAAAATACATTTTCATTATTTTCCCATTTTAATTTCAAAAGGAAATGTGTTAAGAAGTCTATAAAAGCATTATGAATCCAAGAGTTCTGTTAATTAAAAAGTATGTATGATGGTGAAACTTACGGTGACCTATCATTTGAATCAAGATGAATAAAGACAAATTATTTTGTCTTGAACCTAACAAAACAAAACAAAACAGCAACAACAAAAAAGGAAGCATACTATTTGATAGGCTTCTTCATGTTCTAGAGACATCATGTTTCACATTTAAATGTCTGCCCAGACTTAACGTGGTGGGTGACGTGAAAGGCTGCCAGCTTTCAATGGAACGAGGTCTGGTGTACTCCACGTCAGGTCTACACAGCAGCTTGGGCCATGTGGCAGACCCATGTTATCACTGATGGGAAAAGATGCATGTAGTAAGACCTAATGGAACACATCACATCACTGACTGTGACACTCTTTGATTTAGAACATGCCATCCACGACAGAGAATTATACACCTTTTGAAGAAAACAGTTCCTGGCATCCTACGGGGCTTGGAAAGAATCAGAGATTTTGGGCTCCATGACATACTCCAAATTTCAAAATACATTACTGAGTTTCATTAAAGGACAAATTGCAAACCATATCAAAGATATTTGAAGGCATTTTCCATAGAAGAAAAAGAGAAGCAATCTCTTTTACATTTCCTTAACCTTTTTTTTATAGGTAATCCTGATCCAGTCAATGGTTTCCGAGCCCTGATCCCTAAGCTCCTCGTATCTCCATGAAGCCCTACAGTGAATGTCACAATTCCAGATTTAACATGCATTGGTGGTCACGGATGTATAATTGATACCATTGAAATAGTGACCCTCCTGTTCCTCTAAAGCTCTTTCTTGTTATAAAACATATAGAAGGATTTTACAATTTATTAGCAATCATTTTCCACTTTAAAAGTTTAACACTGTCTAGAGGAAATTTCATGTGAAACTAGTAACAATGAAATCCTTCCACAAGGATAACTAAATTTTCTTTCATTATAATTGCCTTTTTTCCCCCACACATAAAAATCATGATCAGCAAACTACACCAGGAGAAAACTTTAGAATACATTAAAGAGCACCTGCTATTTAAGTATTTAAACTATCAAATTTGATAGGAAGTAATTAAACAATTTTCTTTTCCCAGTGACATTCTGACTCTCTGTAAAACTTGCAGGTTCTTACTTGTGATGACTTCATTTTGTTCCCACAAAAACAACTCTTAAAAGTCGAATTCAGGGGCGCCTGGGTGGCTCAGTGGTTAAAGCCTCTGCCTTCGGCTCAGGTCATGGTCTCAGGGTCCTGGGATCGAGCCCCACATTGGGCTCTCTGCTCCGCGGGGAGTCTGCTTCCTCCTCTCTCTCTGCCTGGCCTCTCTGCCTAGTTGTGATTTCTCTCTGTCAAATACATAAAATATTTAAGAAAAAAAAAAAAAGTCGAATGCAAAGCCAGAAGTAAGATTTGTTTGGTAAGTCAGGAGCCCACCTGGATAAGTGTTACAAAGAGAATAAGAAAAATCCAGTTTAGGGCAAATAATTGAATTTGAAGAGTCTTGTGTCAATCAAGCAGGCTCCAGGACACAGCCAGGTGCTCTGATGGGTAAAAAGATCCGGTCAGTAATTAGAAGTCAAGGGATTCCCATTTCCTAAAAATACAATCTGTGATATGGATACAGGATGTCTATACCCTAAGACCCCAGAATCAGGTCTGGTCCATGGAGCACTCGGTCTATGAGTCTTAATATAATAACAATTTTTAGAAAAACAAGTTCTTTCCTCTCATCCTCAGAGACAGTTCTAGTAATTTCACTTTCCTGAGCTCCTGCTAGGCACCAATATAAAAAATAATATAAAGTCAAGCTTCACTAATTTTACAAATAATGATACTTGTGTGTTAACACACAAAGAAACGGTTGGTTCTCGGTTTTATACTCATTCACATACTCCGTTTTCCTTTATGTTTGATGTCCCATGGTCATTAATATGGATCAAATTGATATTCTTAGAAATTTTTTCCACCATTTATTATTTCATTAAAAACGTTCATCCCTTTGGGTTCCTTGTGAGGGTGCCAGAGTGGTCTAGCAAGTAACACCACAAAACAACTTCTCTTAATCCCTCATATGCATTGAAGAATCTAATCTCCCATGTAGATAATCTAGAAGCTGCAAAACAGATGCATTCAACTTTAGGAGCTATAATACATGGTTTTTTGATGTCATCATGACAGTCATTGCTACAGTCCAAGAATTAGTGTATTTCTTTCATGTAGAGCAAGAACGTTTCTTTGTATGTCAACTAAAAAATATCATTATTTGTAAAGTTAGTGAAACTTTATATTCTTTCTAAGCTTGATGCCTAGCAATAGCTCAAGGAAGTGAAATTACTATAGTGATTTTCTCTAGTGAACTTAAACCCAAGGAAGGAATTAGTAATAATGTCAAAAAAAGGCAAAGTCAGAAGTCTATAATCTTAAGACAGTAAAGAGAAAAGGTATGACTACAGGTATAATTGTTTTTCCATGTAGATCAGATGAGGGTGTGGCGTAGAGGAGAATATTTTTCCATTGGTCTTGAGAGAAACTCTATGCGGTGCTCCTGCGCATTTTCCAAATATCTTGGGTTAGTATTTCACTTCTCTGTACCAATTACTTCTGAAACTTCTCGAAACAAGTTTAAGATGTGGAATAAGTGCAAATTCCAATTCTCGTTGGATCTGTAGTCATTTTAGTTGAGAAATAGGTGTCCAAGGAAAAACTTCTCATTATTTAACTTCTGTGTTGGAGATAAGAGTCATTGATAAGGGCTTTTTCAGTAGGTTTCAATTAATCTCCCTCTGGTGTCTTCTAAAGGATATTAGTTCACCTGATCTTAGGTAATGTGAGGGGCTGGTTAGGTGATTTTTGAGGAAAGGCAACCTATACCTGTTAATGGTAGAACCAAATTTAATTATCCCTCTACAATGATTAACAAGATGAATATTTAAGTTGTTGGAATTCAATATGAGTGACAATATATCTATATATCTTTTGACTGACTTATGAAGATACAATCTATGAATGCCTGAAAGGCAAGACCACAGGGTCATATGAGCCAAGGGTAGTACTTTAAGCCATAGAAATTCAATGGTATCTGATCAGTTAGGTAATTTTAGTTTAAAAATTTATTTTTTCCATTTTTCCCAAGTTTTGGGAGTGATAGGACAATAAATCTTTTCATAGTTCATAAACAACTGTCACAGTAAAATATGTTCCTCTATCACTGGGTAGATAAATTTGAATGTCCCAGCTAGGAAATGTAAAATCTTTTTTTGCCAGGGAGAGAGGGGGTTAGACCCTGTGAGCATTGTAGCCCTATAGAAAAAATGGTCCAACCAATACAGATAACAAACTATTATCAGGATACTGCCATAACCATAAAGGAAAGAAATTATATAAAATCTGTTTGAGGAGACTGAAAAGCTCTTTTAGGACATGGCCTCAGTACAGTCTCACCCTTACTTTTTCCTGAACTATGTCAGTCACAGTAAAGTCACGAACTCCCATGCTCTGTTCTCTTAGAAAAGTTATATTTCGCAGTGTTTAGAGTTTACAATTAGTCTACTGTGTTGCTTCAAGGAGGGTTTCAGCAAATGTCAGTTTGAGGTTTAACGTGGGACAATCAGATGGCTATACTGTCATTATACTGTCATTGCCTGTTCTTACCTTAATGGCTTTTGCAACACAATCATTTCAAATTTAGGGGTCACATTTCACAAATTTATAATGGAATTTGGGATCCCTTCCACACATTACTGTTTATATTCATAAAAGTTTCTTGCATAAAGACTGAGCCAAAGTACCCTATTTAGCATGATAATCTGCTAAAAATATTGTGTCTAGACTCCATTTTTCTCTTTTTCACTATTGACTTTTACCTTAATGACAAAAAGCATCATCACATCGTTATTACTCCAAATGTTTACTTTCAGTGTATATAGTTATCCTTTTATTTACAGAAAATGGACATACTGTAGAAAGGGCCAACTTTTGACCACTGAAACCTATTTTGCTCCTGGTTAGGAATGGAACTCTACATGAGACTAACTATGTGTAGCCAGGCTGGTATCAACTCGTTTTATTTTTAAGGTAATTGCCAGGGAAGAGGGGTGCCTGGGTGGCTCAGTGGGTTAAGCCTCTGCCTTTGGCCTGGGTCATGATCTTGGGGTCCTGGGATTGAGCCCCGCATTAGGCTCTCTGCTCAGCAGGGAGCCTGCTTCCCCCACTCTCTGCCTACTTGTGATCTCTCTCTCTCTGCCAAATAAATAATAAAATCTTGAGAATAAAAAAAGATATTTGCCATAAAGAAAAACTGTAAGACTCATTTTGGTGTGCTGATGAACATGTCTTTTCCTAGCACAGGTCCCTCTCTGCACAATCACAACCATGAGATTCTTATTCATTGTGTATGATTTACAGAGTTGCTTGATTTAAGAGTGTCACACGAGAGAATGGCAATAGGAGAAAAATGTAATAATCATATAATTAATTAATTAGAAAAAGAAGTTGTGCGTGTTTCAACACCCAGAGAAATTCATTAAATATAGAAGCTCTGGATAGAAAGATGATTCTAGTACGAGACATGAAAATGCTTTGACTAATTTAGTGGAGGACTGTAATTGCTCTGAGTCAGGAGGTGGAAGTTTTGGCTATTGGATCAGGGGTCAGTTTTCATAGAAAATGGGTCTTTGATGTGGGCCCAGAGTTAATACCCTAAGAGCATAATCTAAACCTCCTTATATTCATACAAAAGTAAAGATTTACATTAATCTAAGAAGAATCAATCTGGATTCTTTTTTTGTTGTTGTTCCAATTATACTATTTATGCCCCATTAGCTTTTTTCCCGCCATAAGGATTCTGAGATTTGGGGTAATTTTTGTTCATTATTTTTTGTCTCATACATAATGTAGGCATTCTATTTCCTAGATCAGCTATAATTTGATTATGTGCAGATAAATTAAAGGATGTTCTAATATATTTTATCTGGCTGTTCTATTTGCAGAGTAAATCCTGCTTATTAAATTTTTACAGGTTATATCAAAAAGAAGAAAGACATATTCTTTTGATAATAGTCCTCAAATTGAAGGTCCATGTTAAAAATTGAAAAGATTTTAGGGCTGTTAGAAAGTTCCATTACTTGAGTGATTCTAGTAAACTAGAGAAAGTAAAGTTAGTCTCTACAGGTTCATTCTCCCCATACTTTTTATACACAAAAATTTGTCACTTGCTATTTTTCTACATACCCTGGGACAAGGAGATATTTTACTTTAAAATGAACTTACTCTCTTTTCTCCTTTTATACTTAATTACAATTTGTCTTCATTCTTAGTTTTTCCAAACAATCTTAACATATTCTTTAAATAATACACTGTTCTATGGAATGCATATTAATTATGGACAGTGTGAACTCTAAGTTCATGCATATATTGTCATATACCTGTATTTGTAGACAATGCCATTTGGAAATTAAGGAAAATGACAAAAAGTTCTCAAAGGGATGTAACTGAATAGTTTTTGATGGTCAGTCAAATGCTTTTTATCTCTAATAGCCCTTTGCTTGCAATAAATTTACATGTAACCTCATCTGTTGGCTCTAAATTCTTAGAAAACAGAGGAAATTTGGTCTTACATTTCATTCATAAACTGGTTGTTTTCTCCAGAGTTAAATTTTCTTTTTAATAAGGATCTCCAAAATTTTGGTTATTTTCCAAATTGTAAATTGCATTTCGATTTCTATTTTTCTGACTAAATTTCTTTTTTCACACTTGAGTTCATTTTAGAAAGGAGCACCCATTTTTCCTTTATTTAAGCTGCTCAATCTACCTGAGCTTTGAGTCTACGGAAAGTCGTTTTTAATCTTTATTGAGTTTATTTTTGAGTCATTGGTTGGTCTTTGCAAAACAAACAAACAAAAAACACTTCTTAAATTGCATCATATAGTGACTTACTGGCCTTTAAACGCAACAAATATTTTTACCAATTAGATTATTTAAATCTTAATTTTACCGTGCTTTTTTTTTTTAACATTTTTCCTTGAGTCTCATTAATTACACTAGTTGCTACATATCTGTAATGCAAAGTGATACATATCCAATAAATCCTGAATTCTGCAGCAAAATTCTGTATTTCTTCTTGCAGTTTAGGAAAATTTTAATTATAGTCCTCAAGTTGGCTTGTGAGCCAAATACTAAAGATCCTGGAGGAGAAAAATAGAAAAGTCATTGGTTAACAACTTCACAGAGTTCCCTGCAATACCAACCTTTGACCAGTTACCTCTGGTCTCCTTTTACATGAAAGAATAAATGTCATTTCTGAAGTCAATATAATTGGGCCATCCACTAACAACTGATTCTGAATTCCAACTAATACAAAAATTTAAAGCAAATACAAGTAAATGTTAAGTAAATACAAGCAAGAATGGCAGGTTAATAAAAGGCAGGTTAATAGGTTTAAAACAAAATAAGACAGCGACAACGAGACAGAAATACTTTGGACAGCATACATGAAAAAGAAGAGAGAAATTGTTCAGGTTGCTTCATATCCAGTGGTGGAGTTGCATGAGGGGGTGGGGAAAAATCTATCCTAACAAAATACACAGAAAGATTCCACATTTGGATATAGTTCAGCGATGCTCCTCTTTCTGTGGATGAGATCATTGTTCCAGAATATAAAGAGAAGTGAAGACATGAATCTCTGTTTTCCCTAATGAAATAAGGACCTCTTTTCTAAAGGAAATGTTTCTCTCCTTTCTTTCTTTCTTTCTTTTTTTCTTTCTTTCTTTCTTCCTTTCTTTCTTTCTTCCTTTCTTCCTTTCTCTTTCTTTCTTCCTCTCCTCCTTTCTCTCTTTCTTTCTTCTTTCTTTTTTTTAAGATTAAGCATGTGATACATCTGAATATTTTTGGAAATCCTTATTCAGTGTTCTCAGATAGCTGAAAAATCAGAAGAACTTATCATACACTTCTGTGAAGTGTAGCATGGAACAGCCACAAATGAAAACCAAAATTTTCTCTTTTTTCTTCCTGCTCCTTTTCCCTCATTTTTATTACTAATGTTTATCTTAGTTATGTGATTTCCTTTTAGGTTGATAACTGTTTTTTAATTATAGATTACAGATTTGGACAAATTGATATTTGTGAACTCTTCTAGTTCTGACCTTTTATAATGTTATGCTCCACATCTACAATTGTGAGAAAATGGATTATATTTTCATAAGTAATAATTAGAAAAAAGACTTCTTTAAAATTTATAGAAAATAATGGAAACTGTACCCCTATCTCTTATTCATTACTAAATTATAATGAGTAGGAGTAAGGTACTTTTTCAGATGGGGCAGTTCTTTTTGGAGATTTTGCCATAAATCTAATTTAAATTGATTTGTTTTAAATAAGACTGCTTGGCATACTTTTTTTTGTTGTTATGTATTTATTTATTTATTCATTTGTTTATTTTCAGCGTAACAGTGTTCATCATTTTTGCACCACACCCAGTGCTCCATGCAATACATGCCCTCTCTATTACCCTCCACCTCCCCAACCTCCCACCCCCCACCCCTTCAAAACCCTCTGGTTGTTTTTCAGAGTCCATAGTCTCTCATGGTTCATCTCCCCTTCCAGTTTCCCTCAACTCCCTTCTCCTCTCCATCTCCCCATGTCCTCCGTGTTCTTTGTTATGCTCCACAAATAAGTGCGACCATATGATACTTGACTCTCTCTGCTTGACTTATTTCGCTCAGCTTTTTAAATACTACATATATGCTATATATTTTTATATATACACATACATATACTTTATGTAAAGTATTTTAAATGCTACATATGTCCTATAGTAATCTGTTGTGCATATGAATATATGCACTATATATTATATATAATTTGGTGTATATATTTAGTATATATTAATCATTTTTTCATTCATTAACAAATCTAATTAAATCTAAATTAAACACTTCCTGTACACTAGACACTATTCCATGCATATTAGTCACTTCTGCCCTTCTCTTTGCCCAGACACACACATCTCTGTGATCTCTTCACCTTTGAGACAATTTCTGCCCTCCTGTTCAGGTGAAGAATCCATCTTCTATTTTATAAACAACGAATGTCAGTCTGTTAAGAATAATCCAAAGTGGTCTCACCCACACCTTTCGATTACCTGAGGTGAAGAGTATTAGTGTTCTGCTCAGTTACTTTTATTTTAATCACCACAGTCACATTCATTAGTGTACAGCTTTTTCATTAAGTCAGTCTTATGCCATGAAAAGAAGAGTCAAGTTTTGACACATTCCTGGTACATATTCAGTATTTTTAAGGAAATTAATTTTACCAAAAATTGAAATATTTTCCCTATTCTAATTTGTTCTTGAAAGTGTTCTTTCTTAGTCCTATTTCCTGACCAAAATGCACAGATTAAAAAAGGAATGAGTGTCTGGGGTGTGTGTGTGTGTGTGTGTGTGTGTGTGTGTCTATGCACATTTGTATGAAAGTCGTGTTTTTGTTCTGTTTACATTTTCTTTTCTTTTTTTTAAAAGATTTATTTATTTATTTATTTATTTATTTATTTATTTATTTGACAGACAGAGACCACAAGCAGGCAGAGAGGCAGGCAGAGAGAGAGGAGGAAGCAGGCTCCCTGCCGAGCAGAGAGCCTAATGCGGGGTTCGATCCCAGGACCCTGGGACCATGACCCGAGCCGAAGGCAGAGGCCTCAACATTTTCTACACACAGACTTTTCCAGTCTCCTTAGATGTGCACACTTTTTCAGGGAGTTTCTATAATTCCTGACTTTTGAGATCTTAGAAAAGAAGGGAAAAAATGAGTACACTTTTTTTTTTCACTTTTTAAAATTTCTTTTCAGTGTAACAGTATTCATTGTTTTTGCACCAATCAGCCTGAGATCAGAAAAATAAGTATACTTTAAAGGTGGTTTATTTCTTTAATAAGGACCTTTTTGATGCCTAAGTTCTATGATCATACTTCTTGCTAACTAATAATTATCAAGTTTCATAATTTGTTTGTTTCAAAGTTCTAGGATTTAAGGAGTATTTTTGTCAAATTAAGAAGAATTACTGGATTGACTACCCATTAACAGTGAGTCGTCCGTAATGAAATTCCTTCTAGAAGATCCTTCCAACATTTGCATAGATTTCTAACATAAATTCCTACTTTTTTTTTTTAATTAAGTAAGCTCCATGCCCAGCATAGAGGCCAACACTGGGACTTGAACAACTCACAACCCTGAGATAAAGATCTGAGCAGAGATGAAGTGTTGGGACGCTTAACCAACTGAGTCACCCAGGCACCCCATAACATGTTTTTAAATAGTAGTCTACCAAACTACTAAAACTTACCAAAGTGACATACATAAAACTTTAATGAATTCTACATTTATGCCGCTATACTGCTTTTTTATTTCCCAAAGTTGACTTTAAGATATTAATTTCTTAGGGGAAACCGTTAGGCTTTGGACTGAAGTTGTGGTTTTCTGCACTATTATAGTTGGGTCTTCATAAATGCTCAGGCTTTACTAGTCTCCGGGAACTAATGAAGTCCAATTAAAATTAATGAGCAGATTGCATTGGATAACTGTAATTTTCAAGTTTCTCTGTATTAGGACTTCCGGGAGTCCACTAAAGCTTTAGAACCGAAATATGTGTTTTCCTCCTGCCACCAGTCTCCTGTTAATTTCCCAGCCCAGGCTATTCCTAGATCCCACAGTTCTGAGCAAAAAATATAAAATACAGGTTCAGATCCTTGCTAGCCATTATGCCTACCAAGACTTTCAACACTGAGACTGACCAGAGCTAGAGTCAATTGAGCAGGAGAATAACCGTCCTTCCTTTGTGACTCCCTGTTGAAAGGTGCCCGATGTCACTCAATTTAGAAGGCGGTTCTTTCAGATTTGCCTTCACTTATCCTTCCGCAGACACATACTCACCTCTGAGGTGACCGTGCTGGACCGCGTTCAAATAGCAGTAGCCAAGTTGTCAAAATATCACCCCGTTCTGTGTTCCACAAGTTTTATTGCTGAGTCTTGCTTCATTTTGGCCATTATCTTGCTTTGTAATCAATCTTTCTTGAAAATTGGCTTCTGTCACTCTGCTCCTCCGTTTTCCCAAGTTTCCCAATTATAGCTCTGGCCCTCCATGGCTGATTTTGTTCATATACCTGTTCCTTTGGGAAGTGTGTTCATTTATTACATTTTTTTTTGTAGGATCATAAGGATGAAAGTCAATATTTTTTATAAATGGCCTCTTTTATGTATGCTTGTATGTATTTATCTACCATTTCGAAATGTGGGTGTGAGAGAAAGACAGCAAGATTATTTTGGGTGCTAGTTTGTATATTTGTGTGTGTGTGTGTGTGTGTGTGTGTGTGTGTGTTCTATTATTCTATTCTGGGAAAACATAGGTTTCTCTAAATGATAGTTTCACAAATTAGCTGGCTTAGAATCTTTTTACTAAAACACCTATTATTTTTGGTTATTTATGTTCAGATTGCATTTCAAGAGAAATTTAGAAGTCTACATAACATGGTTATAGTGTTCTAGGCCCCAGTTTCTAATTATAGCCCCCCAAAGTACAAGTATATTCCTTATGTTGGAAACAACTCATTATGATTCTTACAAAAATTAGTCAAAAATCTTAATTTTTAAAAGTAAACTCTATCCACAAGGGGCTCAAACTCACGACTGTGATCAAAATGTAAATGCTTTACCAACTGAGGCAGCCAGGCACCACAATTTTTATTTCTTTATTTATTTTTGAGAGAGAGAGAGAGAGAGAGAGTGAGCAAGCACAAGCTTACACACGCAGCGGGGAGGGGAAGAGGGAGAAGAAGAGAGAATCTTAAGTAGGTTCCAAGCCCAGTACCAAGCCCCATGCTTGGGCTCGATCTCACCATCCTGAGATCATGATCTGAGCCCAAATCAAGAGATGGATGCTTCACTAACTGAACCACCCAGGTGCCCATCACAAGTTTTAATTTTTAGAAAATCTCCTCTAATTGCAGGTTATCCAAAAGTGTTAGGAATAGTGTGTGTGTTCTAGTTTAAAGTTACAGAAACCAAAATAAATGAAGTGAAATAAAGTGTTTTTATTACTATTTCTTCTTCTTCTTCTTCTTCTTCTTCTTCTTCTTCTTCTTCTTCTTCTTCTTCTTCTTCTTCAATAGAAACAGTATTTCCATTAAAAACGTTTATTTCTCCCACCAAACCTTCATTAGATTTTGAGTCTCTGTGCTAAGATTCCCCAGTAACAATTTTAGTGCAAAAACAATAAAAGTTTTTGGTCGTTTGATTCTGCATGGTGAATCACATGGATAGAGGCCCCCAGTTTATGCCCTAAAATTTCCACTCTGAAACACTTAAGAATCCTCATGCAAAAGAACAAAAAACAAAAACAGAAACAGAAGCAAAAACAAAAACCCTCCCCATATCAATTTGGAAGACCTGTGATCTGGTAATGAGAGGTTATTCATGGCTTTGAGGGCACATTGAGCTTAGCTCCTGACACCAGTTCATAGTCAGGTGAAGTGTCCTTGAATCCAATCCTGCTTCCAGTAGATTCCAGCAGACACACTTTGAAAGCAAAAAAAAAAAAAAAACAAAAAAAAAAACAAACAAACTTTCCCCATAGACCTTTTATTTTTAAGATTTTATTTATGTATTCGAGAGAGAGAGCGAGAGCACAAGCAGGGGGAGGGACAGAGGGATAAGCAGGCTTCTCACTGAACAGGGAGCCAGATGCAGGGATCATGACCCCAGACAAAGGTAGATGCCCAACCGACTGAGCCACCCAGGCACCCCTCCCCACAGACCATTTATTTCAATTCCTTTTAATATTGAAATTTCCCTTTATCTATCCCTGAAAAACATACAAATAATATTTAGATTAAAAATTTAGATTAAAAGATGTCATATTCCTTGAATGATTAAAAAAAACTTAAGAGAGATGGAGAAATAATATAAATATATGACTTCTTTGCTATCCTGTGCTCAAAAAATTGTATGACCTGGTAGTAATTATTGTTTAGAATCTCTAAACTTAGACATTCATGTAAAACAAGTGAAATAAAACATTTTTCCAGCTTCATTGAGATATAACATACAACACTGTGTAAATTTAAGGTCTACAACATGTTGATTTGATACACTTACATATTGCGATATGATTACCACTTTAGCATCAGCTAACATTTTTCTCATATTACATTAACTACCATTTCTTTTTTGTGGTAAAAATATTCAGGGTTTAGAAACTCTTAGAAACTCTCCCAAGTACATAGTACACTGTTATTATCTATAATCACAATGCTATGCATTAGGTTACCCCAGAAGTTTTTCATCATCTAACTAGAAGTTTGCACTCCTTGACCAACATCTCTCCATTTTCACCTCCCAGCAGCCCCTGGCAACCACTTTGTTTTTATGAATCAGACTTTTTTTTTATGAAGTTTTCTTCTGAAAGTGGTATTATGCAGTATTTGTCTTTCTCTGACTTAATTCACTTAGCATAATGCCTTAAGTGCCATCTATGTTGTTGCAAATGGTAAAATTTTGCTCCTTTTCATGTCTTAATACCATTCCATTGTGTGTGTGTGTATGTGTGTGTTTTTTAAAATAGGACAAATTCAGGCCTAAAATTTGGATATAACATTTATTTATTTATTTTTTTTTTAAGATTTTATTTATTTATTTGACAGAGCAAGATCACAAATAGACAGAGAGGCAGGCAGAGAGAGAGAGAAGGAAGCAGGCTCCTGCTGAGCAAAGAGCCCGACGTGGGACTCGATCTCAGGACCCTGAGATCATGACCTGAGCCGAAGGCAGCGGCTTAACCCACTGAGCCACCCAGGCGCCCTGGATATAACATTTAATGTATTATTAGTTGTCACTGTTTGAAATGATTAAAATGTACTTTTAGATCTCTCCATCACCCTAGAGCTGTTTTTCTGTTTGATATATGGGACTTCATTGAAGAGAGTCGGGGGAGGGGTAGTGTTCTCTGGTTAAAAAATTGTTCAGTTTTAATTTAATTTAATAAGACATAATATCAGAAAAAAATTAAACAATCTGACAGAGTGGAAGAGACTTCCAAATTAATGGAAATATTTCAAAACCTCCTGACCTGTGAATTTGAAAGCAGTAGATAGCCATTTGCCTTATAAACTTTATGTATGTTGATTTATTTATTAAAACAGTCAAATATACATCAGATAATGTTTGATGTTCAAAAGTAACCAACCAGAAGTTTGGGAAAGATAAAGCCAGTGATAACTGATTTACTCATCACATTTTTCTCCACTGAGTCAAATATAGGAGCTCCTGTCCAAGGATAAGGAACTCTCTGGGGACAGAGGTTTCTCACACTTCACACATATTCTCAAAATATATTATTTTGACTTTTCTGGAAGCTTATCACAAATTGACTTAAACTCAGTTAAAAGCCCTTTGGATAATATGACTGTTCCTTTAATATAGCTCAAATCTTATTTCCCTTAGCTCTTCTTAATATTGACCTAATCATGCACTGGAATATGCACAAGGAACACAAAATATATATATTTCAGTATGGACGGTTTTGAATTGTTTTGAGTTGTTCGTGTTCTTTTTCGAAGGGCAAATTGAAAAGTGAAATGTCTTCCCGAGCTCATGAAACATGTTTACTCCATGTTTCTGTGCCGACAATGAGCATGTCACGTGCAAGTCAGCTATGTCTTCTCTAACCACTTTTACATATTAGCGTAAGCATGTTTGAAAACGAGCCTGCCTTCATTTTTCTCTACCATGCATGAGAGCATGCCGTTTTATGAAGATCATTCTTTGAATTATGATGCCCAATTTTTATAGATTCCAACAGCAACTGACACTTAAAAATAACTCCCCTCCAGCCCAAATCCATTGATCTTTGGACAGAATGAAGGTGGCGTTCAGACAAGAGTCTTTGATGAAGAAATGAAGTAATGCGGGAGATGAATATGTTTAATCATAGAAAAATGAGTCAATATTTAAAATCGGACCAATACACAAATGGCAATTTTCACTTATAAAAGTGACATAATTAGCTCTTATGATACGGGGCATATGCTG
This sequence comes from Meles meles, assembly GCF_922984935.1. Taxonomy (NCBI): domain Eukaryota; kingdom Metazoa; phylum Chordata; class Mammalia; order Carnivora; family Mustelidae; genus Meles; species Meles meles. The sequence goes on along the minus strand of NC_060077.1, from coordinate 86,408,880 downwards.
CAAACTCTTGGGTTTGACAGTACACTGGTTGGTTACTACTAACATGGTCTTATAGTATAGAAATGTCTGGGGTTCCTTGCCTTGTTATTTCTGCTAAGATATTTAAAAATATATAAAGAAGGAAAGTAAGTGATGTCCCTGACCTTCATCAAACCATTCAATATTTTTAATTTAATAAAATTTTCTAGGAATGTCCTATTTTATACTTTACTAGTATTGCATTATGGCACCTCTCTAGGGAATTTCAAAGCACATATTCTCTTCTAAGGTTTTGTCCCTTTTATTCACTAACTTTTAAAGACTGATTTCATATTATGAACCTCATCCAAGACTTAAAAACCCTTAAAGAAGACTCTCTATGTATGCATTATATGCTTCTTTGAAGCTGAATTTTGCCTTTGAAGACTTTTGCATCTTTGAACAGAGCCTTTGCTAATATATTTGTAATCAAAAAAGATTGAAAGGGTTGGTTGTCTTTTATCACTGGAGACTTGGCATTAAAAATTACTTTATTGAGGGCGCCTGGGTGGCTCAGTGGGTTAAAGCCTCTGCCTTCGGCTCAGGTCATGATCCCAGGGTCCTGGGATCGAGCCCCGCATCGGGCTCTCTGCTCAGCAGGGAGCCTGCTTCCTCCTCTCTCTCTCTGCCTGCCTCTCTGCCTACTTGTGATCTCTGTCTGTCAAATAAATAAATAAAATCTTTAAAAAAATTACTTTATTGAGACTATATACAATTTATGGTTTAAATTTTTCATTAGTAGCCTGGATTGCTTTTTTCAAAAGTATCTCTCCACACGCCATGCAGAATACAAGTTTATATAATGGTTTTTTTTTCCCCTGCCAAGTATTAATCCATCATTCATTTTTAAATTAACTTGTTAAAAGATATTAACTAGGGCTCACTTAGTGTCAGGATTTTAGCTGAAAACAAAGAAGACATATATAAGTAGTAGTTGCAGATAACCAAGCCAAAGAAAGAGAAAATTGCAACACAGTTCTTGGGGTTTTCTTGACTGGGGTATGCACAAAATGCTACATGAATAGAGAAGAGGGGCAATCATTCTCTGTGGACATCTTAAGTTTCTGCACATCTTGCAAAGACAGACTCTGTTCCGGATTACCTTTCCAAGGATACTTGTAAAGCAAACATCCTTGTAAGTTAGAAATAGTATCTCCTTCTGGAGTAAAAGGCAGGCTGCTTGATGTCCAATATTGTAAAGATATTGCTTTTCTTTAGGTTAAATTTCAGGCATGTTTACTACTGACTGTATAACATTTGGGTACTCTAAGCTCAGAGATCTTGTCCTAAAACCCAACTCACTATGTGTGCAGGCATCACCTAGCCCTATTTGTTTCATCTTATTGGAAGTGATCTTCTACTGCTGTGAATATTATACTTTCTTTCATTTCTGACCCTGGGATCTCAGGTCTTCTGCCAGTATCCATGGACCTGAGGCAGGCTAACATGTTATCCTTCAAGTAGGGCAACGTATCTGACCCTTCACAGCTTTTGCCAACGGGGCATAGATTCTTGAAGCCTGATATTCTTGAGTTTCGATCTCAAAAATGCCTGCTGAATCCCATCTACTGTTATTAGTATTACATATATACTTTTTAAATAGAAATAAAAAGAGTCTGAATAAATTTCTTTCTTTTTTGTCACCTGAAATTCGTAACTTAAAATATTTACAAAGGGAGTATGGTTAAATGTTAAGGTTTAGTCCTTCAGGTTTTAAACACAACTACTTTAAAAGTTTTTTAAAGTGTTTTTTTTTTTTTGTTGTTGTTGTTTGTTTTTTTTAAATCACATTAGGATGCATGTAATAAAATGTTAAGGCATTGAGCCTGGCTCAGTAGCAGAGAGTTATGTTGACTTTTCATTCTCATCTTGGCTAACACCCAAGTTTTTCTTCAATTATACTTTTTTTTTTTAACATTGCTTTTAATTTTGGTAGAACTATTAATCAGATTATCTTTCTGGAATTTATAGCATTAGCATAATGATTCAAGACCCTAAACTAATTCATTTGCATATTGCCACCTTAAAGGAATTCATTACTTATTGTTCCTTAGAAATTGTTCCTTGTGCAAAATCTAGAATAATTCCTTAGTTCGCCTTTCTGTTACCTGCCTGGTCAGCTTTCTCTTTTCCGTTAAGATAATCCTACTATTATTCCTATAAATATTAGCTGTCCTTCCCTCCTCCACTTGTTTTTTCCTTAAGTTGACCACATTGATTTTAATTGTTTTTAACCAAAAATTCATAAGTGATACATTGGGAATTTCTTAAAGTTCTGTTTGTGTTATCTTACTCTGATAAATAATAAAAGCAGAAAAAATAAGAGACAGCATGAATTTCAATTATGACAGGAAAGATATACTTAAAGCTCCACACAAATTATTTAGAAGCCAGTAACAAATTGTTTTGCTCAAATTGTTATTGAAGTTCATCCCCCTAGGGCGGACAACACTGTTGAAACCCAATTAGTGTCAAATTTCTAAAAGGAGGAATTTAGGAGTAAATAAGTCAATGAGAATTTATATACCGGTTTCTGTTGTAAAACCACTTGGAGATATAACAGCAAGATTCAGCAGGTGCTTCTGAAAATAGAATTGGGGTCGGGGAGGGGTATGATACCATATGTGGATGGAACTCGGAGGACATATTCTGACAGTGACTGCTATGAACACCTGCTTGTTTGTATGAGACTGGTAACCATCTAAGCTATGGATCTTTTCCATTTTGAATAAGCATCAAAGCCTCCATCCTGGAGATGCTGCTAGCAGTTTCTCAAGTACTTAAAGGATAATACCTAAAACTGGAATGAAGGGGGGAAAAATTAAATGTCTGGGAGTTTGGTGCCACTGATTCTTTCTTTGTTTTTTTTTTTTCTTTAATATAATAAAATACTTTTTCTTTATAAAATCTTGGGATTAAAAATGTTCAATTCAATCAATATATAGATTGGTTGGGGGGAAAATATAAAACCACCTGCATCTATATTCCTTCCCTGATGATAGTATCTCCAGCTAAATCAGAGATAAATGGCACACCTAGGACACGCATCCTGTATCTTCACATGCCCTTTGGAATAGCTCCTTTTTTTTTTTAAATTTATTTATTTTTTTCAGCGTAACAGTATTCATTGTTTTTGCACAACACCCAGTGCTCTTTGGAATAGCTCTTAAACCTACTTATATTAGTTACACCTTGCCCCTTCCGGTGGATCTGGGGACTGTGTGGTGGTGTGTGGTTGTATTTGTATAGATGCACAGGTGTTCCAGAAATTGTATTAAATTCCTGAAGTCCAGTATGTTCTAGTATAATGTTATCATCCTAATTCCAGCTGTTTTACAATGAGCGTCATAGAAATAACCAAAGTTCCTCGTCAGGTCCATTCTAATGAACTCTGATCAAATGTTTAATAATAGATTTTTTTAAAGAGTCCTTTTATCACATACAGGAAGTGATATTTTACTCAGATTTTTTTTTGCAAAAACATCCCTGCAAAGGTGCTTCTTCGAGGAAATTTATGGAAAGGACACTGGCAAACACAGAGTCCTTTAAGATCGTAAAAATAAACTGAGTAAGAATCTCCATAACTAATCCTTGTTTCAAACAGAATGAAAATTAGTAACATGGGACTGAATGAACTGAAGAGTAGGATATAGTGTTTGTGGCTTCTTGTTTGAAACATTGCTGATCTTTAACATCTGTTTTTCCAAATTAAGGAAATCTCTTCTCTTAAGCTATGTGTGCCTCACAACAATTTAGTAATTATACCCGTGTAAACAAGAGGAAATATTTATTTTTTCTCCTTACCTGATATCTGCACAATCCAGAAAATCTTGAGTATTTTTTTTTACAAAATAGTTATTTACATAGATTCAATGAGAATCTACTTTCCATATAACAGGGCACAATTGGAAACTAGTTAGATTACTAAGGCTTTGACTGGAATGTTATAATTGAGAGATGTGCATGGACTCAGATATAATCAGGCAGTTTTAAAGAACTAAGGTTGCTTTACAGAGTCAATAAAGTCCCTCGGGAAAAATCAACCTGTTACATTGCTTATGAAGTTGCAGCAAATGAGTCTTTAAAAAAAGGTTATATGGTCAATCACTGTTCTTGCCACATCTACATAAATAATCAGGCCAAGTTTAATGCAAACCAAATTAGTTTTGCTGTGATTATCTTTGGGAAAAATGGGGCTAACTATAGAGAGAAATATTGTGTTTATACCTTTGTAGATACTAGGTTCTAATCCTGTTAATTGGGTTTGAGGTTTTGCAATATACCTGTCTTGAATTCTTCCAGTTTCCTCAAATATTTGGCTACAATCTCCAAACCAATGTTTCCAATTTTCTCCCACTCTTCTGATTTGAAATCACTAAGAACAAAGACTACCTTTAAATCTTAAAAAGGACGATACCAGTTTTCCTCTCCACCCAGAGAGCAGCCAAACTTCAGGGACTAGAACCTCAGACACATAATTTACAGTGAGAAAGTCTTTGCCTGACATCTGGTCCTATGCAAATGCTGGAGACCTTCAAATGAAATTGACAAGGACGAGAAGTGGTTGACATTGATGCAGACTGCTTCCTCCAAGACCCAACCAAGACTTCATATTATAACTAAACCTGAGACTGTTTGTTATTCTATTTCTTTTCCTTACATTGGCATTTCCCTGAAAGATACCACCATCACCTGTATGTCAAGGCCATTGTTAAGGGCTGGGGGCTGTCTCTGTTAGCAATCCTAAACCTGGGAAAATTGGCGTCTGTACGAAGAAAGGAACATAATATGGTCAAGGATGACGAGAGCAAAACAACTTCTGTGGTCTGGAGACCCTTAAATTTTACTGGCCTTTAAAAAATTAAATGTCTGGGAGTTTGGTGCCACTGATTCACTTTTCCATCCTCAGTCACTTTTCCAGTCCTCAGTCATAGATGCATATAAGAGTTACCAGGACGCATTCATGATTCAAAATTAGTTTCCTTTGGTTGATCACTGCTCTCCTGCCTAGGAAGAAATGGGAATGAGACTCTGATCAGAAAGGAACCACTCCTCATTGTGGAAATCTCTGGTAAAACACCAGCTGTTCAACAAAAATACTTAGACTCTCTGTCCCAAGTTGTTCTTTAACTTAATTATCTTTTAGCTGAGCAAGAAGCTGTCTCTGCTATAGCTAACACAACCCACTGCGCCTGGAGTGGCACTTGTAGGGAAGTTGAAACTCAGTTCCCCAAGATCATGGAGCAAGCCCTTTGCATGGAAAAGGTGACTCCTTTGATGGGTTTCTCTTTGACTTATTAAATTTTGACTGGTTTGGAGCTTAGGACCATGGCTCCAAAGTACACTCCAAACACTGAGAAGTATCCTGCTTATAATAATCATATTAGTCTCCCTGATGTGTTGTGTTCTCTCATAAGCTTTAGGTGGAGGTTTTTTTAACCACTGAGCAAATCATCTCCCTAAGACTGAGATGTCATAAAAGGAGCAAAGAGAATGACCAATGTCAAACTGTGAACCTAAAGCTGTGACCTGCGAAGATCACACAGATTAAGGAAAAATCATTCCAACCTGTAAGTACCACACAGAAGGTCAAGAAAAACTGTGAGAACTCCAGAGAAGTAACTGCTAATGTCTTACATTTTGATCACATCTCTCAATTAAGCTGAGAGTCTGATTCGAAGGCAGAAATTGTTAAAAAAAAAAAAAGACAACAGGCCTAAAATGGAATCATTTGTGCTAAGCCCCACATCAGCAAACCAAGACTTAATACTTAAACTCATTGGAGTTTTAACCTCTCCCAGGAATGGAATCTTAAAATAGTAAATCTGGAAATTTCTGGTCAGCACTGGCATGGGAATCCACCCAAAAGACCCCTTCGAACCCCCAAAGAAAGATGAGGGAAACTGTTCTTTCCTTTCCCCGCCCCATTCTGCAGATAAAAGTCTTTCATTTTGTTCAGCTTTTCAGAGCTCCTTTCTATTTGCCAATGGGATGCTGCCTATTGAATAAAGCCAAAATGATCTTTAGATTGATTCAGTTGACTTTTGTGTTTTAGCAATACCCTCTACTATCTATTTTGAAACTGCTTTTTTATTGTTTTTGTAAAGGAACTGTCTAAAGGCTAAGGTTTGTTGGGGGTAGTCTCATGATAGAAAATGATCATATTCTTGCCAGGCGGGCAGCTCTCTTAATAAATATTAAATCATTTTTAGGTACAAGCCCTGTTGTTTTTTGTTTATGAAACATTCCTGGTGGGATATTCTTCCGTCCCCTTTTTCTGGCTATGTCTTCCTCTTCTTCCAGGTCTCATAAAATATTACCTTGTGAATTAGAGCCCCTCACTGCTACGCTCTATCAGAGTACTGTACTTTTATGATTTCTAATTCTTTTTAAAGATTTTTTATTTTATTTATTTGACAGAGAGAGAGATCACAAGTAGGCAGAGAGGCAGGCAGAGAGAGGGGAGGAAGGAGGCTCCCTGTGGAGCAGAGAGCCCGATGTGGGGCTCGATCCCAGGACCCTGAGATCATGACCTGAGCCGAAGGCAGCGGCTGATCCACTGAGCCACCCAGGCGCCCCTCTAATTCTTTTTAATAATCATAAATTAATGTTCCCACTTCTACCGCCTACAAAAAAGCACACTTTGAAAAGTAATTTTTAGGAGAACAGGAACAAACTCTCTCCTGTTTTTCATTCTCCCCAGACCTCAGGGTGGTGCCTGGAAACCTGTTTGGTGTTCTACACATATTTATTGAATACTTAAATGAATGAAATACTTTCTGAATATTTTCCTGTTTAAACACCAATTACTTTGTAAAGTAATTTAGTAATGTGATTCCCACATTTGTTAATCTAGCAGTTCCTATAATTAACTACTATTTTCAACACAAGAGTTCTATTTTTATAAATGATGCTATGTTTCTTATTTTCTTGGCATTTCTATTGAGTGTTCTCCATCAGGACTCTTCTACTATCTTGTAGATTTACAATGAATTATAAGTGAAAGTTGTAGGGGGCATTTGGGCTATAATATAATCTCTTTCTAGAGAATTTTCCATCTTTATCTGAATGAATCAACAAGGCATTACATCACATCTGAATCTAATTATGCATTTTTCTTAATTGGATATAATGTGTGAACATTTATAGAGATTTACCAAGTCATTGCTGTTGATGTTAGTAAAGATTTAATCAAACATATGATTAAGGCAATGCTTGCAAATTCAATGCATAAAAAAAGACAAACTATTATTTTTCTACAAACTTAGGAATAAGTTTGCATAGTAAAAATCAACATGTTTTGGTGAAGAAATTCTTATTATTTTACCATGAACAATAATATAGCTACAATTTTCCCAAACTTGGGGAATCTGATGAAACTCTTCAGAACAGAAATTTATGTCAACAATTTTTTATAACCAATTCACAACACATATAGTACATTTTATATAGCAGGCATCTAAAAATAACAACAACAAAATCACTGAATAAGTGCCAATCAAGAGAGCTGACTTCCTTCTTAGGTTCTACATAATGTACTAGGGAGGCGATTGCTGTATCTGCCCATTCAGTATGGAGTTTAAGATGTTATGTTTACACAGAGGTCAAATAAATCTAGCTGCCAAGCAGGTTAAGTTTTTCTTCTTTCTTCTTTTAATCATCACATAGAAAATATTTAGAACAATAAAAGCAGTGGAGGTTGGTTTTTCAATCCACAGCATGGTAATTCAGTAACAACAAAATTGAAATCTAACATTGTTGACTATTAAAATTACCAGGTAGGCAGCTAGACGGGAAGAAACAATATGTAGCATGTTTCCCTACCTGACTTATGTTTCTAGTTCCTGTAAAATGTCAAATTGAAAGTGACGAGGAGCAACCTTCCTACTTCAAAATGTAACAAAAAAGGCTCAGCCATGTGGCCTGCAAAGAATTGTAGGACATAATTTTTACTGACAGCAAAACAAAGCCTTTGGTTGTGTTTTGTTTCCATAAACACAAATTCAAATAAACCTATTGCATTTTTTATTACATTTATTTTCAAAAAGCAAACTTACTGTTAATATCTTTTTGGGATATAGCTATTATTCTGTATTAACATATATATGAGATATTTGCCTAGATAGAGGAACCCATATAATACTGATTTAATAGACTGTAAGGGAGCAGTAGTTCAGCTACTTTGATAAATCATTTTTTTCAAGGTGGTTTAGAGCACATTCTTCCTAAACACATTTGTTTTTTTTTTTTTTCACCTATTCCTCCAGGAAAAAAAAAATAGGAAAAAAGAGAGGTGTCACCTTTTCTGTGCTAAGCTTTGCATAAATCTGTGGCAAGATATAATGCAATACAAAGAAGTCGCTGTCATTAAGAAGCTCTTTCCTTAAGGAGAAATGTTATCACAAGACAGAGGAAGAAATACATAAACAGGGGCATATGTGAGCAGTGAGGAAGGGCATTAACTTCTGTGCTGCATGAGGGAAAGCTTCCCACAGTTAGTAATGCCAGATTTACACAGTCATGAGCTTTGCCGGTATAGCAGCCACCGAAATAAATTATGCTGTAAGCTTAGACTTCCTTTTTGTTATTTTATAATTATTGAATGTTTCCTGAACAGCCATATTTTGACAGCCTGATGGTCTATATTAGGAACTGGTGGAGGATTTCAAGACCTTTGTCACACAATGATCTGAGAGATTGGTTTTTGGTTTTATTTAAATATATTTTTAAAAGGCCCCCCATCTAGTTAACAAGATACTTTAAGTTAATCTTTTATTTGTTCAATTTCCACATTTAAACTGTTATTTTATTGGGTTGGAGAATATATATATATATATATATATATATATATATATATATATTCTTTCAAATAAACTAGACCACAATATCTAGTCTCACATTTAATTTAGGGGATTGGGAAGTATAAGCACCGAATGTATCAGTTCCTACTCTACTTTTAGAGGTAGAGCAGTAACTGTCATGTTGGTTTCCCTTCCCCACTGTGATACCTGCCAAGCCCTAGTACACTGAATGTGAATCACCTCACTTCTAACAGGATCGGGTAGAATGATGAATTATACACCTGGTTCCAACAAATCCACAAAAGTTTCTGTTCTTCCCCATATCTAATTACCCTGATGTGGAGGATGGATGTGTATAGACTTCAATCCCTCATGAACACAGGAGACCTTAGACTCACCTTCAATTTCCTTTCTCCTGAAAGCAAGTGAGGTAGGGCAGTATCACTGGACGGAGAGGGAGAGCAGGTCTCTTCCGTAAGCAACCTGGATTCACTTCCAATCGTTCGCAGCCTGGTGTTACTTGCTGCTCAACCAGTAACTGTCTAATGCTTTTATTGCTTCCAAAGCCATATATTGGGTGGGTGGTAACATTGTCATACATCCTGGATCTTACCTTCAGGAACCCCTTAACTCAGCAATCACAACCAAAAACATAGCACTTTCCCTCTAGGACCCTGGAGTTTATTTCCTCTAGATATCCTGAGTGTGACTCTCACCTTGTTCTTTGGGGGGATCCCATAAGTACATTGATCTGAAGAACCTGCTGTCTCATTAGCAAGATAACACCTCTTCAGTTTATGCCTGGATTTGATTTCGGAGCTGAGGGAATTTCCCAGAGTGGTCATATCAACAAGAGTTTATCTAGAATTTTTGGATTTAGTTTCTCAGTTCCAGTGGCTCACCTTCATCAACCCTGTGAACAAAACCCAAGGGACTGCAGCCTAAACATGAGTCAGTGGCTAGTCATTGATGGTTTTATCATTTCAATAAATAAATAAATAAATAAATGTCTGAGACATTTTACTGTAACTGGCGGATAAATCTAAGGTTGGCATGGTAGATTGCAGGAGGGGATGAGCCATAAGATGGCCTCACTGTTGCCATTCTTCCCTAACATTCAACAAGCTCCTCACTGTCTCATTTCTCTATGGAATCAGACAAAATTCCAATAATGCACCAGCTACTGCCCACAGCTGCTACAAGTTTCCATCCATTCTCAGTGCTCATCTACTGAATGTTTTGTTTGTTTCTGAAAGGAGTGGGAAGCTTTCTGCCTCCCATGATGAATCTTACTACTGTTGTTAAAATAGACCTGGGGCCACCTGAGAGTTTGGTAAGGATGCTTTCACTCACCCGAAAGGGAGTGAACAGCAAGCAGGGCAGCATGCAGGTAACTGTCTTTGAAATACTTTCTCGCATCTCTCATCAAGAGGACAACTTATTTCCTGATTGACCAGATATTTTGGTCAACATGTTTATTACCAGTTCTCATGGACTTTCCTCAAGCCATGCCAATCAGCCTGTGAGTTTTTCATCCTTCGCTTTTAGAAATTCATGTTCCTCTCACCATCGCATCCTCATCATTAAAATTGCTAAGAACTACGGAGAACCGAGATTGTACTTGACCTATGAACTAACACATCAAGCTGCTGCAGTTTCATGAATGAGGACAAAAGACAGAAGAGTCCCAGGTCAAAGACACAGGACTTTATTACTCACACCAACATCCATGTATCCAAGGTACTAGCATATCATTATGCTGGTTCTTAGTGCTCCAGTTCCCTCTGGGTGTTATAAACAGGACCAAGTGAGCCCGACACACAGTCAGGTGTATTACAGGGAAGGGGCCCTGACTCTTTGGTAACAGGCATTGACCCTGACTGTCTTCTGCTCCAGAAGGAGAGATTGTATTTGTTATACTGGTCGGTAAGCATGTCTACCCTTTGCTTCAGAAGAAGACAGTACTTCTACCTTTCAAGATTTTCTCATTCCTATCAGTTCAATATGGCATTGAACAATGCCCTTTCTCCGCAATGATGGTATCCTTTACCCCCATATTCCTCATTTAAGGTAAACGATCACGTCTTGAACTCTCTAAAGAGGTTGGGGTTTTAGTTGGTCATGGTTTTTTGTTGTTTTTCTGTTTTGTTTGTTTGTTTGTTTGTTTTACCATCGGCCCTCATCTTTTGAGACAACAAATTGTAAGTTGATCTGGTTTCAAAATATCTGCCTAACATGTTGTAACTATTAGCATATACTATTAGATCTTCATCTTCTCAAGGAAAAAAAGGAGGAATATGGAGAAAGTTTGAATCAACTGATAGTAGAAAACGGAGGAAGAAAATACGAAAGGACATGCATATGAAACTGCTTCAGCCCATAAAGCTGAACAGACACCAAACGGCAATGATGTTTCAGTGAAGCTTGATTTTAAACTAACGTTCTTCACCTCTTCAGCAAACATCCCCTCCTCCCCTCTTCGCCTTTTATTTTAGGAACACGGGACCACCCTAAAGAACCGGCAAAGAAGGTCAGCCCCCATGCTCAACTCCTGTCAAAACCCCTGTGTTTTCCGCAAGAACCTTCACCCCACACACTCCCTCCGGAGAGTTTGCCGTGTTTGAGGGACTTAGACTGCTGCAGCTTCCTTTACCGGACAAAGCAATAAAGCCATTGTTCCTCTTTATCCCAAACTCTGTCTTTGAGTTATATCGTTATATTTTGGCTCCAGAAGCACTGGAGGTATGTACTGGGCAGCACATACACTAAACACATTTGTGAATGCTGTGTGTGTGTGTGTTGAGAGAACAAGAGGAAGAGAAGGAAAAAGGGGAGGGCAAGAAAGCAAAGGAAAGGAGAGGCAATGATGCAAATCTACTGATGTAAGGATGATACATAAAGAGAATTCTAGAAATGTGTTAAGACTTTTGGTTCCTGATGTTCATATATATTTGATTCTGTGAAGCTAGGTGTTTGGTGTTAGGTCAGATTCCCTAAAATTTTTCGTTTCCTTAAATGATAAATTCTTTAAATGACCTTCTAGTATATGAGATTAATTAATAAATTATCATTTCTTATAGAACAAAAAGAGCTTAACATTGATGGACAGCCTGACGTTACCTTGTTTTGAATGATACTCTAACTAAAATTGATATTGTGGGTATTGAAAGGGAATTGGGTGAATTTGTTTATAGCACACACTTTATACATGTAAAAAATCCTCAATTAAACACTGTTTTTTCCAAAGTCCCTCGCTTGCATAGCTATCCAGAATTTTTTTTTTCTTCCTGTTTTATTTCGAATGTGGAGTCTTTTTTTATATATTCTTAGCGCCATCCTAGATTTTCCATATAAATACTTCATGTTCTTGTGTTTGACTTACAGGCCCACTCAGTTCTTACTCAGTTCCTAATCCCAATACTTCTGTAGTATAATTTGTTCTAGGTACTCAGCCAGAGAAATGTGCTTCTAGATTCTTCTTGGAAGGCATTTGAGAGGTCATTAGTATTATTTCAGTCTTGTGCTATTGGACACACCCAGAGCATATTGTCACAGTATTTCTTCCCAAACCATAGAGTTTTTTCTCAAATAGAAATTATTGAGTATGAAGTCTTTTTATTCCATTATTCATAAAATTTCATTTAGCTTTGAACTTTCAGTGAAATCATATAATTTATATTTAAATAAATATAGTTTATATTTTACAAACCATATAGTTTATATTTTAGTTTATATTTTATAGTTTACACTTAAATGTAGTTTATATTTTATGTGGTTCATATTTTAATAACAATTCAATTGTCTATGGTTTATAGTAAAGAAATAGTATTTGCAGTTTAACGTGTATTTTAATAAAACTAAAATTGGAATATTTGCAGAGAGTATTTCAAAAGGAGTGAACTTCAGTGTACTGAGTAGAATAAAATAAAATCCCCTCATCTGTTCTATACATTTATAAGAAGCTAAAAATGAATAAAACTGAATAGCAGACCTTGGGAAATATACTGATGCTGAGACTATTTGACAAAGATGTATTTGAACTGTGTTAAAGGAAACTAGAATCTGGTGGGAATTTCTCCACTGGGAGAAATGTGTGCTACCATGTGACAGAATAGTTTATAAGAAAAAGTGAATACAAAAGAAAATTATTTATTTACATATTTCTAAGCTACTTACGTATTTCAGTTGACTTAACAAGTGAATACCAAACATGAAAAAGATAGAGAAAAAAGTTCCTTTGATTTGGGTGTGTGGACAGAAGGAAAAGAAAGAAGCAGTATTATTATCTTACCCCAAGAACCCTCCCTGCAGTCTCCTGTAGAAAAATCTTACCATCTAGTCAGGCATATCCTCTTGGACTGAGCCTGGTATCTGGGGGCATACTTTTTTTATTACTTGCCTAATTATGGTGAAGAATACAGTTTGCTAAAATAAATAAATAAATAAATAAATAAACAAACAAACAAAACCAAAACCCTGAGTCTGCAATTATTTATAGTAGCTGCCAACTTTTCGACTCAAGGGTAATAACCTCTGTTACTTTTGGTGTTTGGCGAAGTGGACTCTAAGGTAGGGATTATTTCTAAAGTAGGAATAAATATAGAAGAGATTTATTAGGGAACTCCTGAAGAAAGGTGAAGTGTGGGGAACAGAAAGTTAAGAGAAAACTCTAACCACATGCCCTAGGGCAGAGAGAAGGAAAGCATTGGTTAGAAAGCTTCAGCCCATAGCACAGTTCCTAGCAAGTTTTTGGCAGGCCTCTGGGGAGTATGAGTGAAGGTTGCCTTTAATCAGTCTCATGTTGGGGTGGGGTGAGCCAGTCATAGCACTTGCTGTAATGCAGCCGTGGCTGGAAGAGCCCAGGTTTTAGCTGTTGGCCATCAGTCAGTCATACCCTCAGAAGCAGGTTCCCTTAAAGGAGATAGGAGTGAAGACCTTCCATATCCGCCACAACCCACATCAAGAGCTCTCCCTACCCTGTCCTATCTATTATATTAGAACCAAGTCTCCCTTGTGTGATGTTCTGGCTTCCTTTGCTTCTTGATGTCTAAGATATCCTTTTCTTGTCTTTATCTACAGTGACACAATATAAATCTTCATCCTTAATCCTCAGTACAAATATCATTTGCACCAAGCATTTGGGGATTTTACAGACTTTACACAAAGAACTTTTTTTTTTAAGATTTTTATTTATTTATTTGAAAGAGAGAGAGATCACAAGTAGGCAGAGAGGCAGTCAGAGAGAGAGGGGGGAAGCAGGCTCCCTGCTGAGCGGAGAGCCGGATGTGGGGCTCAATCCCAGGACCCTGAGATCATGAACTGAGCCGAAGGCAGCGGCTTAACCCACTGAGCCACCCAGGTGCCCCCACAAAGAACTTTTTAATGGTCCTGAAGAAGATTCATTTCTCATAACAATGTCCCTAGGACCATCCCCCTGCTGGCCATGTCTATTCTCTATCTCCCCATTTTTAATCACTTCTCTCCAGGTTGGTGTCCTACATTCTCCTACTTCAATTATCTAGAAAACTGTCTCCTCTCATTGGCACAAACCACAAAAGACTGAGTGATATTCAAAATTCAACCCAAAACTGTTATTAATTTTTGCATCCCAGAAAAATTTTTTTTTCCTAAGAGGACCTCTGTCACAATTGCTAATATAATATACTATCATGCTCAACCAGAGATTGTAATTTTAGAATTTTAATCATAATAATTTTCACCTCTATAAATTTTATTCAATAGCATCGCTAATTTAAATTCTTTTTTTTTTTTTAAAGATTTATTTATTTGACAGAGAGAGATCACGAGTAAGCAGAGAGGCAGGCAGAGAGAGAGGAGGAAGCAGGCTCCCCGCTGAGCAGAGAGCCTGATGTGGGGCTAGATCCCAGGACCCTGAGATCATGACCTGAGGCAAAGGCAGAGGCTTAACCCACTGAGCCACCCAGGTGCCCCGGCTAATTTAAATTCTTATTCAGAGTTTAGACAGTTTTGGGTCCTACATGCGCAGGAAAGCAGAGATAAGCACACTTTTTGTTGCTCATTCCAGGCTTGAAATAATTATTTTGCTAATTAAATTTTTATTTCCAACTTTAAGACCTGTTACTCTAGTCCCAATAGCATACATTCTACTCCCTGTTGTGGAATATCTGCTGCTCCTGTTGCTGCCTAAAACATATAACCACACAAGACATAATAAGAACAAAATCAAACAGTCCTGTTGGTTTATCATGGAGGAAAGCAGAGGTTCGTTCACTCCAGTCATTGGAGATTTGTAAAAACGAAGTATCGTTAGTTGCTTGGCAACCATTTTGATATCGAAATAATACATGTGTAGCGAATTCACATTTCAGTTGTTTGCGACAGAAAATTAATCTCATGGATGGAGGTTTGAAATCCATACTTTTTAATAAAAGTGGATTATGAAAGTCAAAATAAAAAATAAGCTTCTTGCCTTTTCTTGTTCTTCAGAGACTGAGGAAGGTTAAGCTCCTTCACCCTGGAGAGTCAAAACATGCAGAGTTAGTGGTGGCAATGGGAAAATCTCCTGTAGGGCACCCTTGACATAAACTCCTCATTCTGGCGTACTTCCGTGATGGTTACAGCAGGAGTGTGCCAGGCAGAGAGAGACAGTCCCATGTTCCTTAGTTGCTTACTGTTTTCTAGAACCAAGGCTTTTTTTTTTTTTTTTAAGATGGAAAAAGGAGAGAAACATTTGATGATGGAAGAGACTTCTTCAGTACAGAAAAAAAATAAAAAATAAAAACCTACCGCCTGTCTTCTTACTCTCTCAAAGGTAATAAAATAAGGAAAAGAGATTATCTTGGAACATTTTATTTAATTAAAGTTAACCAGTTAATGGCCACAGTTAGGAAAATCTTTAAAATCCATGGTGTGGGGTGCCTGGGTGGCTCAGTGGGTTAAGCCTCTGCTTTCAGCTCAGGTCATGATCTCAGGGTCCTGGGATCGAGCCCCAGGTCTGGCTCTCTGCTCAGCAGGGAGCCTGCTTCCCTTCCTCTCTCTTTGCCTGCCTCTCTGCCTACTTGTGATCTCTGTCTGTCAAATAAATAAAATCTTAAAAAAAAAAATCCACGGTGTGTTCTAAAATAGTAAGTATTTTGCAACTGTCAATTTCTATATTAATGTTGATAACTTACTCAACATTCTCTGTTATTGTAAAACCTTTTCCTCCTTTGGTGTTATTATTAATTTCTCATGTGAGCAAAATTACCATTTACCTAAAAAAAAAAAAAACTCAAGCAATGATTAATTCCCTCAAAATTGAGGCCTAAATCAGAAACACAGATTTACTTATATAGTTAATACACACCAATACCATCATTATTTATTATAGATTTACAGTTTTAAAATAGAAATTTTAAAAAAACTTACTGAAATGATTGTTACAAGTAAATTTCAGCCTCGTATTATTTTCTACTTATGGTAATAAAAGACCTGGTGCCACCACAGTTGAACAATATTTGGCCATTTAACAGGATATTTGAATGCCTTCACGCTGCTCAAAAGAAATCTTTTTCTGGATATACTTTCCGACGGGCCATGTGATAACGGCTAGAAAAACCATAGCCTGACGATTGTCACCTGGAGATGTGGTTTTATTATCATGCATGTGACTCGATAAAGTGAAATTGATGTCTTCTTGACAGATTATTCTCTAATTTAGAAAATAAAACAAAAAATCTTAGTAAATTATCTGCTTTAAGAAATTTACATTTTTAGGGGCGCCTGGGTGGCTCAGTGGGTTAAAACTTCTGCCTTCGGCTCAGGTCATGATGCCAGGGTCCTGGGATCAAGAGTGGCAGCGGGCTCTCTGCTTGGCGGGGAGTCTGCTTCCTCCTTTCTCTCTCTGCCTGCCTCTCTGTCTACTTGTGATCTCTGTCTGTCAAATAGGTAAATAAAATCTTTAAAAAAAAAATTACATTTTTAAAGTCTGAGCTCACATTTACTAAATACATTTTCAGCACCCATACGTCAGAGTGGAAATTTCCATTTTGCATACTGGAGTGGTGGGTCTGAGTGAGGGAGTGTATTTCAGGCAGCAAAGGAGGCGTGAGCTGGTGTGGATAGGATAATGTTCAGGACGTGGTGGGCTATGTTTGGGTGAGAATAATGTGTTTGAACCATAATTTCAGAAGAAAGTAACCACATAACTATCATGTGGTTTAATCACCTACTTTAGAGGTGAGGAAATTGAGATAGTCTAGAATTAAGTAATGAATCCAAGGTCATTGTAATCAATCATTGCCAAAAAAGGAATACAGTCAGACTCTTCGACTCCCACTGTCGGACACAAGTCTGAAAACTAACGTCTTTGTGCATCTGGAGAATCAACCACAACCTATTGTTCAGTATTGTTATCATAAAAAATGATTTAATTCCTATCCAGACAACAGTAATTATTGAATGACAAAATATATTATTTGGATTTCAAGAAGGGTGGACATTCTCAACATTTAGGAACTTAAGACTGGTTTTAGAGTCACCAGGCTGTGGCAGGAGTTGGGGGGGCGGAGGGTGGTTGGTGGCAGATTAGGGGCAGGAGAGTAAGTGGAGTTTGCTATAAAGGAAATATATGAGGCAGTAGGAGAAGGAACCACACACATTTCCGAAATACTAGAATAACAATGCAGTGGCACTGAGGATAGACAGCAGGAGAGGGAAGGCATCCACAGGGAGTAAACTTGATGGAATAAGTGGGGAAAGACTTCAACTGAGTTCTTTTGCCAGACTATGTTATAGAATATCTATCTATCTATCTGTATCTATCTATTTATCTATCTTTCTATCTATATATATAGGAAGCAATTATATACTGCTTTTAAGAAAACTATTTTATAATAGAAAAGAAATCACTCTTATTATCAGATGATGTAATTATTTACTGGAAGATAATGAGAGGAATGTAAAGCTGTTAGAGCCAGAGAGAGTTTAGTAGTCAGTTATAAATAAGTAAGTAAATAAATAAGTAATGAAAAACTTCCCCCAAATTCTTTAAAACTCTACAGGAAAATAAAACAAAACAAACAATGACATTCATACTAGAAACAGATATAAAAATCCCTAAACTAAACTTAGCATGAGGCTTGAGCAAATGGAGAAAATTTTTATTGGATGATAAAATTTAATATAATAATTATATAGGTTAATCTCAAAGTGATACGTAAAAAAAAGCAATTATAAGAATATTTCAAACAATTTTAAATAAAAATGATAACCACTATACACCTGTTAGGATGGCCAAAAACCAACAACACCAAACACACAAGGGTGTGGAGTAGTAAGAATTCTCATTTAGTGCTAGTGGGAATGCAAGGGTACAGTCACTTTGAAAGTCAGTTTGGTGGTTTCTTATAAAACTAAATATACTCATTGTGCAGTCTGGCAATCACACTCCTTGATACTTCTCCAGAGGAGGTGAAAACTTAAAACCACACAAAAACCTATATACAGGGTGCCTGGGTGGCTCAGCGGTTTAGGCCTCTGCCTTCTGCTCGGGTCGTGATCTCAGGGTTCTGGGATCGAGTCCCGCGTCGGGCTCTCTGCTCGGCGGGGAGCCTGCTTCCTCCTCTCTCTCTCTGCCTGTCTGCCTTTCTGCCTACTTGTGATTTCTCTCTGTCAAATAAATGAATAAAATCTTGGGGCACCTGGGTGGCTCAGTGGATTAAGCCGCTGCCTTTGGCTCAGGTCATGATCTCAGGGTCCTGGGATCGAGCCCCGCATCGGGCTCTCTGCTCCGCATGGGGGCCTGCTTCCTCCTCTCTCTCTGCCTGCCTCTCTGCCTACTTGTGATCTCTCTCTCTGTCAAATAAATAAATAAAATCTTAAAAAAAATAAATGAATAAAATATTAAAAAAAAAAAAACCTATATACAGATGTTCATAGCAGCTTTATTCCTAGTTGCCCAAACTTGGAAGCAACGAAGATGTCTTTCAGTAGGTGAATGAGTAAATCGTGTTGTGTCCAGATAATGGAATCTCATTCAGTTCTAAAAAGAAAGGAGCTATCAAACCATGAAAAGATGTAGAGGAAACTTAAATACATAGTAATGGGCAGAAGATGCCAATAAGTTACACTACAATGATAAGAGAAGCATTAATTATGATTTTTATTATAAAATATGTTTATGAGGTGTGAGCAAAAGAATAAGTTCACCAGCATTATGTAAATTACTATATCTTTTTGTAAAGTGAGATATGTTAAAATAGTAAAAACTGTTCTTTGTGGGTAGGAATTGTAGGGGTGGAATTTTCTATCATTCTGTTTCTTCTATGCAATTTTTTCCCCTTAAATCAAACATGTACCACTTTTATATCAGAAAGCATGCATTTTAATTAAAAGTAGTTTTATTTGACTTATCAGTTGAGCAACTAAATGAAGTCACTTGAAGCTTTAGGCACTCGTAAGAGATATTATATTAACTTAAAAAAATATTCATGATCCAGAGATGCTGATGGGTGTTCCAGGTGAGAAAACTTAAAGAAAAAAAAATTGAATTATGGGAGCTTGGGAGAAGTAATAGTATCAACAGGGGAAAAAAAAAATTCATATTTGAATCTGACCAATAATCCAAATGCCAGTGGAAATTAAATATATTATAAAGTATTATTCAAGGGTACTTGGGTTAGAAAGAAACAAACAACAAACAGCGGTGGAGTTCATAAAAACCCAGTTCCACACACTCAAAGATAGACTTGCTGCTTCATCTTATCACTGACGTTAATTAAGTGCCGATTACTCTGCTCATTCCCAGTTAAACATAGGTTTCTTCAAATACTGATTTACACCACCTGCAGCCTAAATCAAGCACTCATCTGGCAGTCTGTCTTCTTTTTAAATAAAAATCAATTGTTTCTGTATGGGAAATGGTTATCTACTACGGACCAGGAATAGGGTGAGGCAAGTGAAGTCATCACCTTGGGTACAAAATTTTAGGAAGGGTACCAAGAAATTCAGTAATCAAGGTAAACAGAATTTAATTTAATTTAATTTAATTTAATTTAATTTAATTTAACTTAATTTAGGGGAGCAGGACAGAAGGCCAGGGAGAGAGAGAATCTTAAGCAGGTTCCATGCTCAGCGCGGAGCCTGATGTAGGGCTCGATCTCATAACCCTGAGATCATGACCTGAGCCGAAATCAAAGATCGGAAATCAAAAGCTTAACTGATTGAGACACCCAGGTGCCCCAAGGTAAATGATATTTTAATTCAGTTTTTCTCAAATCTAAATTATTCAAATCTCTATAATGAACAAAATATCAGCATTTCAAATAAACTATTAGCTGAGTGCAGATCGTTCTGATTCCTTTCCATTTCTTTCATTTCTGTGGCTAAAGAAACAGTGCCAAGAGAGGCTCCACTTACGTAGAAAGTCTGTAGCAGAGCACGTGCTGGTACTTTAAAGTACCAGGCGAGAGAGCACACATGTCAGCTTGCCACTCTGTGATGGGATTTCCCGTAGCATCACAGTTGCACAAATCTGTGTTCTGTGTTTTACTACAAGATCAGGCCTATGGCAGGTTTCATTGTGTACCCGCCTATACTTTCTCTAGCAAATTTACTTATATCAAGGAAGAGATGTAAAAGTCTATGGATAAATTTTGCATATTTACATATTCGTGGATTAAAATTATGTCTAACAAGTTACAACAGCTTAGAAAAAATTAACAATGATCTCACCAAAACTTCAAATCTATCACATGAAGTAAGATTATTCACAAGAAGTGAATTAGCATAACAAAGGCTAAACATAACCAACCTCATGTAATAACTCATTGAGAAAGTACCCTTAGCTTTATTATTAAAGTTGACATTAATCTAATTTTTCAATAAAATTTTTTATCTAATATCTAACTAATTGAAATTAATCTAATAAAATGTGGACATGGACACATTTTTATTATATGCATCAAAATGATGCAAGCAATGGTTAATTCTTAAATTAGTCTGATGCTCTATTATTTGAAATTAGTGATGATTCACTTTTTATCATCTCTTTATACACAACTTACCTAGGAGAAAGTTAAAATATTTAGCATAACACATTCCAATTATTGAGTCATTAAAGCATCAGAAATTATTCTGAAGAATAAATTAGATCTCTTTACATTATCCGTATTTTTAAAATTTCTCTATTTCATGGATGCTTCCATTATTTTGAGAAATATTTATGTATTTAAAATGCATTTGTTTAATAAAATAGATTTTATTTTTCCTCTCAATTTTTTCAATTGTCTGCAGAATCTCACTTTAAGGTTTTTCTCACAAATCAGATATAAAAACAACACTTACTTCCACTAAAATTATTTAAGGAGTATCTGTAGATATGTTAAATGATCTAATGGACACAGAAAAATGACAGATCTTTAAATTATTACATGACACTCAGTGACTTTTTGTAGAACCCCAAAGGCGTTCAAAGACTTTGGTGAGGAAAACCTGTCATGAATGAAATAGGATGGCAAATTCTGTAACTTCACAATTCCTATGAAAACCCGATTTTATTAAACAAAAATGTTATGACAGATAGTTCAGTTCAACTGGTGAGGAAATGTTGGGTACTGCCTGTCTTGATCTATGTCCTTAAATCATGTTTTTATCTTACAATGGTAATAGAACTGGACCTTGATTATTTCTATTTCCCGCGTGTTCCTGTTTTTAAATAAATCTCTATCTTGGTTCTGTCTTTTGTTTGTGATTCTTCCCACAAACAAAAATTGATGCATTTGAAATGTTTCTCTCATTTCCTGGGAACTTCAGGGTGGAATTTCCCTTCCAGGATTCCTCAGTTTGGACAACTTCAGTGTGTGTGAAAACTTTGGGTTCACACTTTGGCTCAATGGGAGGAAGTCACTGAAACTGTCTCACTCAATTTGAGGTAGAGCTTTTTGGGTTTGGGGGCCATCCTTGCATGTACCTATGGAACTGTGTAACTCCAGTGATATATATGTATTTTGTAGATGGCAGTGAACGTGTTGAAAATGATATTAACATTCATTTTAAAAAGCTTTACATCTTTGAGACACTAGAACCAAGGAGAGCTGCTTCTCAAAAAAACTTTTACAGTTTCCTCATTGGTTTAGAAGTTGTGGAGTTTGGTTATTTTGTTATTGGTAAGAACTTTAAAAATTCATGATCCTGGTCTAAGATTGATAATATGGTGCCATTTTCTTCTTGCTCACTAGAGTGGTTCTCTACAGTGGTCAAAGTGATCTGGTCAACATGATGATCTTCCTGAAGTTGTAAACATCAAGTCGATCCATCCTGCTGAGTTCTTTCAGAAGACAAGTTTTCCTTCTCAGGAAGCTTCTCTGCCACATGGTGTCGAGGAGGATGGCAACAATTTTGGTGTCTTGGACAGTGAGAAGATTGTCCAGTGGCTCCAATACTCTAGTGTGGACCTTCTGGATCAACTGGGTCACAAGCCAGGGTCCCATGGCCACGTAGTTCAGGGCCCAGGCTCACCTCCTCTGGATGGAGCACTTGCAGCACACCATCACCAGCTGGGGCAGCATGCTCAGCATGTCTGTGTCAGTGGCCCCCTGGGTCTGGTGATCCATCCCAGGGACAATGTTCCCTACAGTGTGAAAAGGGGGGTCAAAAGGTCAAGTTCCAAAAGCTGTTTATTAGTTGGCCAGCCCAGGCAGGACCCGGTGCCAAATACTTGGCCAAGAACTCGTTGAAGCCACAGGTGAGGTAGGTTAGGGACCAGCAGGTGCCCAAGAGGATGTTGCTATCACAGGTGTGCAGAAGATAGAGGCAGATTGGCAACATTTGCTTCAGTGTTTGTTTATTTGTTTGTTTTGAAAGGGTTTGTGTTCTTACTTTGACGCAGAGTGGACAAAGTCCATGTGATTTTCCGCAGGAACGTGAAACCAGGGTCAGCAAATGAGGGAAGCATTGCTTGAGACCATGTCTCTCAAGTCTGGGCTGTCTCCTGCTTTGTTACCAAGAACCTATCCTGCCTATGAACATACACAGTCCTGTGGAGGGAAGACAGGAGCTCAGTCGAGGACCAGACAGCTCCCTTCCACAATGGCTGAGATCTGCTCTGAAGTCCCTGAAGCAATGTTGGTCAGAATCCAGACTACCTCAAACTGCAAGCAGGGGTGCAGTGATGACTCCAGGAACTTGACCAGCCTAGGAATGAGCCTTCCTTCTACAGATCATGTTAGAAGACGGTTCCTTTCCCAGGATGGCATTTTCCTGGCTGCCTGGATGGCCTAGAAACTTAAGTCTTATGTGAGGCATTCACACCATTGATTACTTCATGCATGGTGAGGCTGACTGGTTTGTGGCTCTTCAGAAGCTGGATCAGGGGAGAGATTGCTGATGTTCCTTCTCTAAAGCTTATTCACCTTTCTCAGCCTTCCAGAGCTTCAGGCTGACAGCCATCTGCTGTTGCCATCTCACATATACATCTCTGCCTTGGTACTTCCATGTTCTCAGCCTCTCTTCTGGAGCTTCTGAAGTCACTAGTCTTGACAGGAAGAAGTAAATCACCTGACAGGAAACCATTGTGATTGATGAGATAGAAAGAAAACAATATTCAAAGCCCCAAACCCGAGTTGTAATGTGTAACTGAATAGAATGTAAATTTTACTATCATCTACAACTTGATCTAACTTTCTTAGGGATCAGTTCTTTCACCCTATAGATTAATGGCAATACCTGACTCTTCTAAAGTTACAGGCTATTTTGAAAGAAGAAAATTATTAAAATGCATTACAAATTTAAATACAATTCCCACTAATAGTACTTGATTCCCATTAATTTCTATTAATAGCCCATTAATAGGTAGTGCAATGCATTTTTATCATTATTTCAGCAAAAATTCTTTGAACTAGACATGCTAAGGGTGACTCACTCCAGAAAAGAAAGGTATACTCTTACAGGGATATTTCTGGGCTTCTCAGAAGTCTGTCAGGGGCTGTACTCAGGGACTCAGTACTTACACTTGCACTTATGTATACACATTCTCTCATCGCCCATAAAATATTGATTAAGCATTTATATTTATTGAGTAAAGTAATACATAATTCTAACAGTAGTATCGATTTTCAGAAAGATCATAATTTACATATAAGATTGTACAGTCAGTCATTATACAGCCAATGACATTTTTCTAAATTTAGTGTGAGAAATACATTAATGATTGCTGAGCTATGCCAGTTAGCAGTCTCTACTTCCCCCCTTTTTTTTTCCTGAGACCATCCATGTCTCATAATTCTAGAAGAGCTATGATTTCATGCTCTCCTTGTCATTTGGACATGGGATCAAGACTAAGGATATTTCAGAGAGTGGTAAAAGCATGACACAGAAAAATCTGACTAGCAGCAAAGTGGACGTTAAAGAAAGAGCCAGAGGAGAATGGGTAATGGAAGAGAGTTTTCATTTAGTTTTATGTTGGGCTAAAGCATGTTTGAAAGAGAATGGACTCTAAGGAGATGATCAACAAAGATGAATCGTCACAGACATGAAAAAGAGAGGGATGGGATCCTTTGTGTCGGAAGGGAAAGGAAGTGAGTAGGTAAAAATGATTGTCCATTTAGAGAACGGCTGACAGGAAAGAGAGGTCACAGTTGATGCGCTTCACAGGGAGGTGGAGAATATCTCGAAAGAGCACACATGCTTTAAAACTACTGAAATGGAGAATCGGGGAGAGGCTGGCTAGAAAACATGGAGGGCCTGATGGAGTACAGAAGTCTGACCTGAAATTGTTGCCTTTCCATTTATAGAGGAACTGAGCTGTCTGGTTTGTTGTTTTTCTTCAAGAAAGCTTCCTACACATGGAAATATTGAATAGTGGTATTCATTCAAGGGTGATGCATGTGGATGGACATTAAGTCATGAGATTTGAAGGAGGCCATTAATTTGACCTCAGGAAGAAAGAATGGGAAGGTCTGAAAGCCCCTCCCGGGAGTGTTCAAGCTAGCTGTGGGAGATCTCCCTCCGGGCTGCCCTTGGTGGGAGAGCAGGCAGAGTCTTTGCAGACAGCAATACCCGAGGCAGAGGAACCTGAAGAAGAGCATAGAAGGAAAGCTGCTAGGCACGGCAGAGTTCAGCAACGGGCTGACATGGGAGCAGTTTTTTTCTTTTTTGCATAGGAGTCGTTTTCAATCACGTTTTTGTGTTCAAAGAATAAACAGTTATGCTGAAAAAATATGACACAAGCCCTATTTGTGCTATTTATTAATGTCTTTGCAAATACTGCTACTAAAGAGTTAATTAAAACTTAAAAAAAAACCTCACCAAGCTTAAAAAGCAAACAGTTATACTATAAAACCAAAAATTTACCTTTTATCACTCTTTTAAACTGTCGGCTTTTATACTGAAAAAAAATAAAGCAATTTTAAAAATTATTTTAAAGCAATTTTATCGCTTAAAGTCCTTTGTTTTATTGACATTTAATTTATCCTCTCACACTGTAAAAATATTTACAAACCCAAAGTTAAAGACATGTTATTCAGGCAGAATTGTCCTTATCCAATATCCCTCAGTTCTTACAACAGACTAGGGAAGAACAGATCTCGCTTTGTCTCGAAGGAATTTTTCTGACATTAAAGAAAAAGCTGGCATATTTTATCCATTTCAGTGTCATTTTTCCATAACAGCTGTTTGAAGAAATATCAGCTGCGTTCACATGAAATATTGTGCCTCCTTGCATCAGAAAGCACCAGGAGGTTGTTCTTCTGTCAGGGCGTTTGACTGTGAAAATACGAGCTGGTGCCAACACCCCAAGGGAAAGAATAGTGTCCTCATCATCAGAGTCAACGTCCTCGTCCTGGCTCTACTACTGAGAGAACAACTGCAGTCCAGCCAGGTAAGAGCACGATATTCCATAGGCTAGCAGGATTTTCCCATACAGCCATATTGCACACAGCCTTACAGAGCAGGAGAAACACTCAACTGCTCTGTTCTTGGATTCTGATGGCGTCTGCCTTTGGGCGTATGTGACTCCCTCCACTAGTTTTGGAATCCTGATCCTCGATGGTGCTCTATGGCCAAGAAGTCTGCTTTTGAATTCCCAAGCCAACTAAAAGAACAGGTTTCCAAAGCCCATAAAGTACAGAGGAAGCATGCATTTACACAAGGAATGAGATCACAAGGTTCCAGTACAAAAACTAGAGAAAACTGCCCATTTCACGGAAGCACCCTCTGAGTAATCCGTAGAGCACAACATACGAAATTCTAAGCCAGATTCATACCATCTGAGCCAGGCCTTCATGATACAAAATATTTTATTTGTTTGGAAATCAAAATGCAAAACAAGTTAAGAAACTTGGTTCCAAGAATTCCAGAGGAAACATGTTTTTCAATTACAGAAATATGGCTTTTTTCCCCTTTTCCTTTAAAAACATAGTCAACGTGTTATATTAGTTTCAGGTGTACGACACAGTGATTCAACAATTATATACATTACAAAATGCTCACCGTGATGGTAAGTGTAGTTACCATCTGTTACCAGACAAAGTTATTGCAATATTATCGACTATATTCCCTGTGCTGTACTTTTCATCCCCATGACTTATTTATTCTATGGAAATAGAACTTCTTAAGCTCTCTTCTAATTCTTAAAGTGCACAATAAACCTAACAAGTGTTTAAACCACCTCAGAAAATATAGCTACTCTTTTGATATCAGCAAGAATGCAAATAAAATATGTTTTCCTATATACAAAGAAAATAATGATTGCAAGGTTCTCATATTTGTTGGATTTTTGTGATGCTGTCAGTTAAATGTATTAAGATGTCTAGAGGTAATTACAGGCAGTCTGGGGTGAGTCAATTCACTGCAATTTTATATAGCCTTTATTTTTTAAAATCCTTGAATTAGAACGCAAAATTTCTATTTTATATACGTCATCTACCAGGGAAATAAACACGTGATAGACTAATTGACCTCTAATAATTTACCTTTTCTGATTGCCTGAGACTCAAGATTCTGAGTGTTTGTTCTTTCAGAACTGTATCTCCTGCTGGGACTGTAATTTAACCCATTACACCCTCATTTATATAATGTCAAAAAGATTAACTGCCACCAAATCTGTGATAACTACAGCACAGTTTCTGAAGTATCTTGTGGCAATCGCCATTTTGTCAGACATTTTCTGCCAATTTTGAAAGCAGAAGGTGTTTGACTTTTCACGGTGTTATTCCTGGTTTTAAAAGAAAGATTTGCGTTATTGATAAGGACACACAGAAACACATGTACACACACGCTGAGTAAAATCAGATGTTGGGGAACGGGGGCTTCATTAAAAAGAAACCGAAAGCCATTTATTTTGATCCTGTTGTTATTATGTGAGGCGATCTGAGGGAAACAAAACTTCAGAGAGGATTAAATCCTACTTCACAGATATTAGTAGCACTCACTTAAAACGGGAAGGGCGCGTATACAGAAGGCTTGTGCGATATTATTTGTAGAGGTGAGAAGGGGTATGTTTAGAGAGTTTAATTCCCTCAAAGTGACCTTTTTGGAATGATCCTCTGGAGAAGTGGGCAATGGGTTGCCTTTTATGGTGAAGAAGTGTAAATTGCACCAACCTTGACCCCAGCTGCCTTACAAGAACTGCTGAAATCCATTCCTCTTAGGTACCCCTTGTCAGTTAGTCTCTGCTTAAACCAGTGCGCAGGCGTGCCAATTTGATAGGGAGGGGTACTTTTCTTCAGGTTTTGAAATATGCATTGTACACTTACATATGTAGGTGTGTATGTGTGTGTGTATATACACACACATAAACTATACTCTATTTTAGTAAGTGTTTTGACTACCATTTTGTCATCTAGAAACCACAGACTGGCATTTCCCCAGTTTACATTCCCTGAAAGAGTTTGAGGTCTGTGCACCTTGGGGTTCAAAGGCACTGAGTTAAGCGTATTCTGTCCTAATGGTTAAGATCTCATTTCTAAGATCTCTGCACAAAGAGATGCAGGTTCATTTGCTGGCATAGTTATGGCATTGACTCTTATAAAACCATTGGGATATATTTAATATTGCAAAATGAAAATAATAGTTGCATCACATTATTTTGGTCTAACCTTTCACATTTGAGGTCTTGAATCTCTAAATATACTATTAGTTCTCTGCCAGTTTTCTTGCTAATTCTATTTGCCTCTGGACTGCTCCACAAAGTCTGATTCGTATTATCGATGTGCATTTATTGCACATGTATACGGAATCTCCAAAGTGTCCAAAACTGTGCAAGAAAATGTGAAATAAAGTCTGGATCAAAACAGTCACAGTCCTTGCTCTCATGGAATAAACATCTCCTATCCGTTGTTCCAATTGCTTACGTCTGTTCTTTTACAAGAGAGGTAGGCAACCTATGTTCTTCCATGATTCTCTCAAAAGGATTCTTGGGAATTAAAATATCAGAGAGTTTAGTGTGAATCCTTTCTGAAGATGGATCTACAAAATC
The DNA here is from genome assembly GCF_922984935.1 of Meles meles. NCBI lineage: Eukaryota > Metazoa > Chordata > Mammalia > Carnivora > Mustelidae > Meles > Meles meles. Next base: position 86,380,626 of record NC_060077.1, on the reverse strand, counting down.
ACCTACTTGCTGAACCATCGCCCCCTTGCAAATTTCAGACCTTTTTATCTGCACCCAGCAATCATATTTTGTCAACTCAGCTTCCATCTCTCCATCCACTTCCCAGATTTGGCTATATATGGCTTGGCTCCAAAAATGGACAAGGTTTGGTAGATTTCCCAGGTCCTGTCCTAATAACCATGTAAATCAACTGAATTGTATTTGCATCCTTGTTATTGAAATATTGATGGATATACATTAATATACACTGACTTAATATTTCTGTTGTGATCCAGGGAGTTTGCTTCTGAACTAACCAGAACACATCTTATAAGTCTGGGAGAGCAAATGCCCAGCACTGTGTTGCTGTGGAGTCCTTTCACTCACTGGAGAAGAGCGACATCAGAGATCATGTAGTAGCCAGAAATAAATGTGAAGGGAAGGGACAGGGAACTAGTACCAGTCTAGCAACCAAAAGGAAACCAGGGCAGGGAAACGGGAGTACTGCAGAAAAATAAAGAAAGGTAGTTATCCACACATCTCATTTCATTGACAAGAAAAGACTTTTCTTTCTCTGGCCTAGAAAGACACAAAAGACAATTATACTCTTTTTTATTCTGTATGAAGTATATTGATTATACTTCAGTAAACTTTGTTCAAGAAGGACATCTCTGTTAGGGTCTTCGGTGCTGATGAGTAAAACACTGCAAAATGTGTGGCCAGGTGTATGAGTCACCCTTACTCAAGCTTAGATAACTTTTATACTTTCATTTTTTAAATGGTATCTTCACTTCTTAAATAATACGAAGCAAGTCAACATGTTTCTTGTGACTAAGAACAAATCTATGGAGACAGGGAGAAAAAAAATGGGGAAGGGAGGTTAAATATATATATATATATATATTTTTTTTTAATTTAGGCAAACTTTAAGCAGTCATACTAAGACAATGGCATAGATAGGGAAATACAAAAATTGCTACAAATATTTTCTGAAAATATTCCACATATATATATGTGTGTGTGTGTGTATATGTGTGTGTGTGCGTGTGGGTGTGTGTGTGTGTTTATTTTTTTCCTTCGTCCATTCATCTGTCAGTGGATACTTAGGTTATATCCTTGTTTTGGCCATTGTGAATAATGCTGTAATGAACACGGGGATGCATATATCTCTTCCAGACACTAATTTCATTGCCTTTGGATCTATACCCAGAGCAGGATGCCTGGGTCTTATGGTAATTCTACTTTAAATTTTTAAGGGACTCTCCTTATTGTTTTCCATAACTTCCATAGTTCCATAACCAATTTATATTCTCAGCAACAGTGTACAACATCTTCATCAACACTAACCTTTGAACATTTTGATAATAACCATTTTGACAAGTGTGAGATGATAGCTCATTGTGGTTTCGGTCTGCATTGCCCTGACTATCAGTGATGTTGAGCACCTTTTCATATACCAGATGGCCATTTGTATATCTTCGTTTGAGAAGTGTCTATTCAGGTTCTTGGTCCATTTTTCAAAATTGGCTTACTAGTTTTTAGCTATTGAATTGTGTTAAGTTCCTTATATATTTTGGATATTAACCCTTTATAAGACATATGATGTGCAAACATTCTCTCCCATTCCATGGGTTACCTCTCTCTCTGCTGGTTGTTTTCTTTGATGTTCAGAAGCCTTTTAGGTGAATGCCCTCCCATATATCTATTTCAACCTTTCCAGGCCAATGTCAAGAAGCTATTTCTCTGTTTACTTTTAGTAGAACTATGATTTCAGCCTTATATTTAAATCTTTAAATCATTTCAAGCTAAATTTCATTTTTGGTGTGAAATTAAACCCTTGAGTGTTTATCCCACAGTGATAAACTCACCTTTTTCTTTCACTTTCCTTTTTTCCTCACTTGGAGTCATCCATATGAGAATAAGTAACTTACTGGTTTGCTTAAGTTTTCAGAAAATCTTAATTATCATAGTTACGATATTTGGATACTTTATCCCTCGTGTCCAGTGCTATCCAATATCCTTACATCTTGGGGACCAGAGTGCAGCTCTAGTCAAACTTGGGGAATGACTTCAGGTTATGACTCACTTCAGGTTATGACTCACTCCTTTTTTTTTTTTTTTTCCTTTTCAGTAAGAATTGCTTTCCTAGTGACTGCACAATTTCTGGGTTTCCTCCACTGTTATTATAACTGATATAACAATCTAGATTATAATTATGACTAATTACTATTTCCTGAGTTTTTAAAAGCTAAATATATTTTTAAAAAGCTCTAACACAATTTGACCATGATTACACTACAGATAGAATGAAATATGTACAAATTTATTGAAAATACTTTAGTCATTTGTTAAGATACCCCATGATATATCAGAAGCATCCTTATATCCTTCATGTTTTCCAACAGTAGAAGCGCAAGGCTCCCTGCTGTGAATGAGGTGATAAGGATTAAGACAAGAACTCTGGAAAAATTATAAGGTTTGCAATAATGTTCTAATGAGATGCAAATAAAAGCTGACTATGGGCTAATAAAATTTGTAAGGAAGAAGGGGTCTAGGGAAAAGAGTAAATAACACTTGAATAAAGAAGGGAGAGGAAGAAGTGTTCATAGACACTCCTTTATATATGATAGTTACAAATAACATTTATATAGGAATACATTTATACTATATATATATGTTTGTCCTCTATTTTTTAAAAATTAGGTTGTTTATAGTATTTAACTGTATATTAATAAAGTATGTGAATTACCTATATATGATATGCATATATCTTTATATACATTATACTTTATTTATACTCTTAAACTGTCAAGTAAAAATGAACATAATAAAGTACATTAATATTTAGAAAATACTTTCAACTACTTAAAAATCACTCAATTCTCACAACAGTTATTTTATGGACACATATTTAGCTGGATGTAAGGATTATGTTTCCAGCACAAAAAAAAAAACCTCTCAAATGCTAAAATTTAGGAACCATGAGGTATTGCGCAATTGCAAAATCTTCAACATCTTCAAAATGAGCTGCACATTACTAGGAAATGGTATTTTGGAGATGATTCAAACATAAAAGAGAGCCTGACCTCATAAACTTCCTAGCGTCTTGGAACACTCTGATTCTTTAATTATCAGAATAAAACACTCTCTCTTCATGGCCCCTTGGCTTTGCACCAATGTGTAAGTGTTAAAATCACTAATTCCACTATATGCCAGATGGTACTCGTGGGATCATTTCCTAATTAACCTGGCTCTTACATGGCACTCATTCCTTTCTAGTTTTAAGGACATTTTATCAGCTAAAACACATTTTGTATTTAAATAGCTTATCAGCTGCATTTTAGGTAAACTGGTACAATAAAGATAATATTTCTTATAATGAACTACTACATTTTCTGTACTTCCATCTCAACCCACATAACTGCTGAAATGGTAAGATGAACACTCTATATGTTCAAAGGTTTTATAGCTACAAATCTAGATGACTTTTACAGTCACAAATCTAGATGACTTCGTTCACTAGTTCTGAACATTTTATATTTAAAACAAATTAAAATCACTGAGTGTTGAAATTACAACTTTTATAATCACACGTATGATTTAATTCAGGAGAAATATAACAGTGAATAAGGGATATAAATCTGTCGAAAAGAAATCAACTCCCTTCTAGAAGACAGTATAGAGTTGATCACAGCCTTCACATTTTATGTCCTGGATCAAGTTACAAAGCCTCCTTAAGTCTTAGTCCTTTTTGCCTTCTGCAAAAGAGAATATTCCGTACTTTCCTCATTTAACTGTTGAGGATATAACTCAAAATAATGCAATTAGAATATTTAGTACTGTGTCTGATACTATAGCAATTACTCAATAAATGTTATCTGGAAAATGTCCTAGAAAAAAATCTAGAATCGGGCCTTTGATCTTGTTCAAAAATTAGCATTATCCTCTATGCTAGATCAGCCCTGTGCTGTGTTATTTGGAAACAGAAGCCGAGGAATCTGTACTTCCCCAATACTACTGTGCTATACTCTGACAGAGAGAACCTTGAAAGCTTGTGCAAAGGCAGAAGTTAGTGTCTCTTCATCGCTAAGAGGAAGACTTGCCGCCAGGCGCCTGCTAGGCTTGGTGCTAGTTCCCACCTCCTGGACATTCTCTTCAAACTCCCCAAGCCTTCTCTGACCATTCAAATGAATTTTTGGTGTCGTGTTCTGTAAGACCTCATGTCTGGAAGTATAGCTCTCCATAATGAACTTGATGAAGAATTATGTGCAGAAATTGCTGCAAGTGTTAACTAAATGAGAATATAAAGGATTTTGAAGTCAACACCACTGACTTTCCCATTAATGACTTAGGTGCCTATACAGGGATTGTGGACTCTATGGGCCTAACTACAGAATTTTAGAAAAAATTTAATTATAAATTTAAATCCAGGTAGAATGTCTTTTACAAACAAATGTTCGACTGTGTTTCCTTAAAAATGTCATGTTTCCAGAGTGCAGTTTATAATGAAGAAATGTATACTCTACTGAGAGTTTGAAATCAGTTATTTAGGGTTATAATTAACAATCCACAAAGAACTAACTCTCCTTTCTGCAATGTTAGAACAGACAGCAGATATATTAGAAATTCCCAGGCTTATAGATAGAAAGTAATTATTCACCTGAATTCATTTATTTCAGAGCGGTGCCATTTCTCTAAATATAGTTCACTTTCACATCTGTATGCTGACATTGTAATTTAGCAGCCATCAAAGTATAATAAATGCAAGGGTTTTTAATTTGATTTAAAAATGATTTTAGATTATTTTTCTGGAAAGTAGATGAAGTAAAAGTGAATCACGTATGAACCGTGGAGCATTCGTGAGAATGTTATGGAAGCCTGGCTGAGCTTTGGCTGAAATGTGAGCTCAGCCATTCACTGCAGAATGTTGATCAATTGATTAAATTAGTCTTTATTCTGTGAGAAGTAGAAAATAAGTATTTGTTCTTGAGAACCAAAATGTTCTTCACATTCAGTGGTATACCAGTTTACAATTAAATTCAACATGTTTGCATTAGACATTACTTTAGCATTGTCAATATCAATATGGGTAAGACATGAGCCAATCATCGATGTGGTATAGAGGGAAGAGACTTCAAAGTCAGAAAAAAAATTGATTTTTGGTTGGTTACTTTATTCTGTGGTCTAGATGTTTAATCTATTTATGCTCAATATCCTAATCTGTAAAGCACAGAAAATTATTATAATACCACTGTGATAATAGTACGGGTTCCCAAGATGCTATGAACCCACTTAGTATTATGAGAGAGAGATGAATTTGTTTTATTTTTAATTAATTAATTAATTAATTAATTACATTAACATATAATGTATTTGTTTCAGGGTACAGGTGTGTGAATCATCAGTCTTACACAATTCACAGCACTCACCATAGCACACACCCTCCCCAATGTCCATATCCCAGTCACCCCATCCCTCCCATCCTAGTTCCCTCCAGCAACCCTCAGTTTATTTCCTGAGATTAGGAGTCTCTTATGGTTTGTCTCCCTCCCAGGTCCCATCTTGTTTCACTTTTTCCTCCCTTCCCCCCTTAGCCCCCCCCATGCCTCTCAAATTCCTCATATCAGAGAGATCATATGATAATAAGAAATAGATGAATCTGAAACTAAGGCATAGACCCAGGCATATGGAGAATCCAGTTGGCACCGTATATGTGTTTCTGAAGACAATGCCTCTGGAAATCCAATGCCTTTCATTTACATGATGCCATTCACCCATATATCCATATATATCCATCCATATGAAGGGATGCCATTCATCCCTTATGTGTTCACGTTTCCATCACTATGATGTCTCAGAACAGAGTATCCTCAATCATCACTCATGTATGCATAAATTCATGCATATATACATCTCTTCTCAGTTTTGTCACCATGGTTATGTCGCCTTTTGCATTAAACTTTCCCATTCCATCAGAAAATAAAGGCAGAAATTCTAGCAAAATGCTTGGCACTTTCTAGCCTCTTGATCTAAGGTGGAAAGTATGTAGCTGAAAAACAGAAGGCTGAGTCCAAATATGTTTTAGAGTTCCGATTTCAGGACTTGCTGACAGATTGGCTTTAAGGGGTAAAGGAAAGAGAAAGATAGGAAGACTGATTTTGGCTTCAGAACTATGTGGATGCCGGAGCCATTTGCTGAACAGGGGAGACTAGGAGATCACATGTCTGGATGACAGGGTAGAATTATGAATCGTAGTTTACACAGACTAAAGTTTGACATGGTTCATGAATACTGAACTGAGAGAAAGTGTATGGTAACAGGATTTACAGAATAAACAAATATTCTTTAGGAGTTGGCCGGCAGAAAATTCATTCATAGTGAAATACTGCACAGTCTTAGAAAAGAAGGATATCCTGCCATTTGTGGGTGGATGAACCTGGAGGGTATTAGGCTAAGTGAAATAAGCCAGAGAAAGACAAATACTGTATGGTAACACTTATATTTGAAATGTAAGAAAAAAAAGTCAAACTTGCAGAAACAGAGAGTAAATGGTGGACCCCAGTGGCTGGCAAGTAAGGGGAATGGAGAGAGGTTGGTAAAAGGCAACCTTCACTTAGAAGATGAATAAAATCTGAGGATGTATGGTGTGGTGGCTGACTACAGTTAATACCATATAGTCACTATAGTTAATACCATATTTTATAATTGAAATTTTCTAAGAGTAGATTGTAAGCATTCTTACCCCTTCCAAAGGGTAAATGTGTGAGATGACGGATGTGTTAATTAGCTTCATTGTGGATCACAGTATATACTTTCAACACTTTTCTTTTTCACTTATGCCTCAATAAAGCTGAAAAGATTTATGTTACAAATAATAGGTGCACCTCACATATTCGTTTTATTTTATTTAGATTTGCACCTCTGCAAAACATTCATAACCTTAGTTATTATGAAAGTAATATTTGTGATCTTAGATGAATTCCTACTTTTTTCTACCACTGTCTTGGAAAAATCTTCTGCTCAGCAAAGTAGATTGCTGTTGTTTACTTAAAAACAAGTTAATCAAGAAATTCATTAACAATTTATACTGAAGATACGATAGTTTTAAAATTACAGTCTTAGCCAGAGAGTACCATTATTAGAAACTCAGTCCTAAAACTTAATGCAATTGAACTAAACTATAGAGTTCATTGTTAGCAATCTTGTTTTGGAAATGAATATTCCATTCAGATTTAACAATGACTATTTTCCAGTCCATACACACTGATGAAAGTAATCATTTTCTTCATTAGAAATGGTATGATATTTGGGGCATTGGTGTTCCTGAATACCATTTTTACTAATGCTAGTTTTAATTTAATAGTATACCACTTATTAACTAAAATGAATGATCATGTAAACAATATACCGATTTCTTTCATTCTGATCATTTGCTTTAGTTAGTGATGACAATAAGATGTACTACAAACTAATGGGGTGGGATAATTAGGAGAGGTTATATAAGGTTATATAAGGGAGGCTGCAAGGAGAAAAGTCCTAAAATCTGTCCCTGCAGGAGATCGTTTTCCAACATTTTCTTAATTGGTTGACCATTAGATCAACATACCCTTAAGTATATACACTAACATGCAAGAGATACTTTTGGAGAATTTTTCACATTGCATTTTAGTAAATCAAACCTTACTGTAGTCAGGAAAATCAGAAGTGTGGAAGCATTAAGCAGCAGAACCAAGAGTTCTACTGATGGGAATGTATTAAAACAGATGCATCAATAAGCTATCGAGCTGCTATCGTGAGTGCTGTGAAGTGTGTAAACCTGGCGATTCACAGACCTGTACCCCTGGGGATAAAAATACATTATATATTTATTAAAAAAAAATTTGGAAGGGGAGGCGAACCATAAGAGACTATGGACTCTGAAAAACAACCTGAGGGTTTTGAAGGGTCAGGGGTGGGAGGTTGGGGGAACAGGTGGTGGGTAATGGGGAGGGCACGTTTTGCATGGAGCACTGGGTGTTGTGCAAAAAGAATGAATACTGTTACGCTGGAAAAATAAATAAAATGGAAAAAAAATGAAAAAAAAAAAACAAAAAAACAAAAAACAGATGCATCAAAGCCATGAGAAAGCTTAGTGATTACCATTACAGGCATTAAAGCCAGACTGCCTGGGTTTGGATCTTTGCTGTAAACTGATCTTGGCCAATGTAATTAATATCTCCATATCTCCCTTTATTGATCTCTAAAGCGGGGATAATAATGGTGCCAAATTTGTAAAGTTGTTGAGTGTTAAAATGTGTTAATGTATGTTTGAAAAAATAAGAACTATGTCTGTTAAGTGCTATACATGTCCCAAGTAATGCTATTATTTACCAGAAAGCCCCTTCATTCCATCCAGTTAAAAAGCTCTGTGTATTTCTTTAATCTGAATATTCTCAACAGTGTGTGATGAATTCTACTTATTTTGTTGCCTGGATGAGTTTTGTTAATGAGAAGAATGATTTATTCCACTATACTACTAGTGTGTTGAATAATTATAGTGATGGTGGGTATCATAATTATTCTTGATTTTAATGGAATTTCTTCCAACCTTTCATCATTAAGTATTTTGTTTACAGCAATTTCTGGTAGATAATTTTCAGCAAGTCAAGAAAATATCTTTCCATTTATAGAAAATTAAGAGTTCTTTCCTTGTTTAATCAGAAGCGAATATTCAGTTTTAACAATGTCCTATTAGTAGGTCCATCTTTGAGTCTCTTAAATGAGGATGGCATTCTATTTTTATATGGCTGTTTTACATATCACACACACTATTTATCTCTAACATAGATACACTTTATACTTTTCTCCACTTCTACCATACAAATTCAAACCTATTAAACCATACTCCTCTGAATTGCAGTCCCGATTTTCCACCTTGCCAGAATGGTTCTGACATTTTTTGTTCGCTTACGTGGCAGAACCAACAACAGCCAGGGGGAGATTAAAGACAATCTCTCTGTAAACACAGTGATATAATTTCATTTATAAATATGCATTCCAGTTTTTATCCAATCAAAGGTTTTGAAATTATCAATTATATAATATATCTCCTGTCCCACTTTGTCTTCTCCACTTTGCACATCACAACATAATCTCCTTCTCACCTGAGAACACCTGCCCCATCTCCTCTGACAACACCTCCTGAGGGGGCTGCATAATTTAATAAAACACACACACACACACACACACCAAACAATAATTTTGAATTTTACTTTGTTCATCATCCTATCTTTAGCACATTGTGATTCTTGTAGCACAACTGCCCAACCCGCTTATTAAGCAAAAAACCTTAAAAGTGAAAACTGATACCCTTATTCTTCCTCAAATCCTTGTACCTCCCCATTTCCACTGCAGCCCATCAAGAACCTTGGTGATTTAACACCAAAATGTGTTCCGAACCTAATCAGCTATTTCTTCCTGCACTACTGCTTCCCCAACATGCTCTAAGGCCTCATTCCCCAATGCCTCTCTGTTCCCACACCTCCACCCGGACCCCTGCAATGGACCAATGCTGACCTCTTTGGTGCCTTTCCATCTGGTCTACAGAGCAACAAAGTCATCAATTTGAAATAAGAATCAGTTGATGTCTCTAGTGTGCTTGAAGTTTTTCTTACGGTTTATCCAGCCCAGCACAATCTGGTCTCTACATAAATATTCAACTTCATCTCTTGCCTCTTTCATTCATTTTCATCATAATTCTCATTTATAAGAAAGAAGTCTTTGGTGTATGCATGTCACCACTTAAAAATTTATTATATGTTATTTTCCATCCCCTGCTGCCATTATCCTGTCCTTACTCTTCTTGACACTCTCCCCACACACAACCCCCTTATATATTACGCTCCGCACTGGTATTAGATTTTTTTTTTTACTTGACATTATATTTTTGAAATCTGCTTCTATTTATACCGAAATTTTGAATTTGTTACTTTTTCAACTGTATAATATTTCATCATTTGTATATGGAAAATTTCCTAAGAAATGTTCTTCTTGATCAGATCATGTTCTTTCCTGAGTCAGGTCCTTATTGTTTGCCTTTCTCACTTCCTGGAATCTAGCCTGTTCAGACACTAATCTGGTCAACAGAAATATAGTCAAGGCACTGATCTCTACCTTTAATTCCAATCAGATACATTGTCAGAAAATCATCCTAAGAATGTTAAAAGTATAGTCCAAAAGCAAGTACTTAATGAACCCGGCCAAAATTTCAACTTAGATATTACACTAGATATTTCACATTGGATACTGCACTTTCAGTAGTTTCTATCATGCACAGTTATTTGTGTATTTCAAGGATAAGAAATCAAAACCAAGAAATTTATCTTCACTGGGTTTTGCTTACAGAAGTTTTAATGTGGGTGAGTTGTTCTCTCTTTGCATATCCCCAAAGCTGCTATGCCAGAAAGTGACTTTCCTACTCTGAATACTTCAAGCCACCGAGGAGATACTATACCAGCTTCCTCAAAGGGCCTCATAGGCACTGGTCCCACTAAGGATTTACAATAATATGCATAATCATTTGTTTTCCAAAGAGGTTCATATTCCAATAGAATCCTCAAGATATGTCCTCTATTGTACAATTGATTTGTCTAGCTATAACCTGGCAAAAAAGGGGCAGATTCTTACTGAATGCATGCAAATTACTACATTACTGTGAAAACCACTTACTTAGTAGAAGTATTTTGTGAAGTCAGTGAAAACAAGATATGAATCAGTGTTTCATGTCAGTTCATACAAGCAGAGTCTACTAAAGTTAGAAGCAGATCAGAAAGAATGTAAATGATGTCCTCATATGCCTCTTTGAGTATGGACAGTAGCACAATAACAATAATATTCCAAAATCAGATAACCAAAATTATATTCTCCCATGATTACTATTATTATTAGCCCACATAGTTATCTATTTTTCAGTAAGATTTGGATTCACAATCAGCTTTCATGACATCTTCTACTTTGAAACTGAAAAAGAATCTTGGAAATCCGCACTCAGGCCCTTGAAGGATTCTGACCATCTATGGAAATGATGATGCCAGCTCATACAGAAAAGTCTATATCCATGAGCCCATTCCTTGGAGTATGTAAGATGATGACAAGTACTTTGTTGTGGTCCTATATGCTGGTCTCTGAGATTACTCTTTCTCATTTGGAAGAAACAGATACTACATGTTGATGAAGAGAGAGATGGCTTCAGTTAACTTATTAGAGTAACTAGCAATATCTGAATGTAAATTAGTACAATTTCTCTATGGAGAGGAAAAAACAGAAGGTGACAAAATAAACAGAATACTAGAAAACACATTTGAGAAATTTTGCTGTGAGGGAGAGCAAAAAGATCTGAAGGTAGGAATGGGAACGCAAGGGTTAAAGAAAGGGGTTTGGATGCTCTGCTGCTTTTTTTTCTCCTTGGTTGGAGCCAGTTTAGTAACAGGTGGGAAAGAACTACTTGAAAGGCTTATACTAGAGATAAGGGATATCCTTTGGGTAAGGTCTATGAAAGAGAGAGAGATACAAGTTCCTGAGCAAAGGGATTAGTCTTTGATAGGAAGAAAAACTCCATTACTTTATCAGGTGAAAAGGAAAATAGGTTTCTATATTTGGTATCATAAAGTGAGAGCCCTCCTGTCTGGGCCACCCATTTTTCTCTATGCAGTGAGAAATGAGGTCATTTTCTGTGAAAAATAGATGAGAAGGTTTAGAACTTTGAGGAGAGCAGGGAAGGCTTGAAATGGTCTGTGTAGATGTTTGGTGAGTGAACTAAAAAAGCAGATATTAGAGAGTCAGAGGGGAGTGTGGGAACTCAAGTGAGTTTTACAATTATGAAATTTCAAATGCAGATAGAATATTCATATATGTCTTCCATAAATAAATAAAAAACAAGCTATGAAAACAAGTAGCAATATATTTAAATACATTAGTATCATTCAGAGAAAAACCTTTGACCAAATAGAATGAAATTAGAAATAAATAAAATGATACCCAAAAAATAACCAAATACTTAAAAATTAAACAATATAACTTTATATAACACATGAATAAAAGGGGGAGTCACTTAGTAAGTTAGGAATATTTTAATCAAAAGAAAATAAAACACAACACATCAAAATTCACAGTATGCAGCTAAAGCTATGGTTAGAGGGAAACTGGGCCATCCAATGCTTATAATAGGAAGAAAGAAATCTCAAACATTTTAATCTGAATTTTGATCTTAAGATGCTAGGCACATAAGAGAAAATTAACCCCAAAGTGTAAAGTAGAAAATAGTAAATAAAGTAGAAATCAATAAAACAGAAAAGAGAAAAAATAGAATTAATAAACTCAGAAAATGTTTCTATTGATAGATACATAATTATGATAAATAACTTGATGCAGGAATTTTTTTTTTAAAAATAGGATAATGTCAATATCAGGAAAGGAAAGGGAACATCCCTAAACATTTTATAATTATTAAAGTTATAATAAAAGAAAATTATGAAAAGCTTTATGGCAATAAATTCAACAACTCAGAGGACAAGGGGAAATCAAATGTCAAAATTTTTAAACTGACACAAGAGAAAATAGAAACTCTGTATATCTTTATATCTTAAAGAAACTGAATTTCTAACCAAAACCTTTTCCCTGAGAAAATCATAAGGCACAATGACTTCACTGATGAATTATATAAAATATTTTAAAAACATAGAATATGAAGCATACACAAATGCATTAAAAGTAAGTAATTGCATCTTTAAGAAACCTATTTCCAAATAAGGACACATTATGAGGTACTGTGGGTTAGGACTTCAACACACCTTTTAGGAGGTGTGTTGGAGGAGCCAACTCATGACAGATAGCTACACTGATACCATTTGACAGAAATGATTAAAATATAAAATGTGAAAGATAAAATATAAAGTTTAATCTTTTTAAGAGAATGCAGAGTACTCAGACAAAATCTAAGTGGAGACATAAAATGAGATGTCAGCAGCTGCTTTGGGCAGGCTCAGTTGATCTCTACTGGGTGTGCTCATGTACTTGTGGTCAGTTGACAGAATGGAGCTACATGGTCTAGAGTGTCCTTCTCTCCTGGCTGACACTTGGTCATTAGCTAGCATGCTAGCCAGTCTGGCTGCTTCCAACAACACTAGGTTACCAAAAGAAGGTGAGTCCTGAAGTGCATTTTTCAAGCCTCTGCTTGCATTGCATTTGCTGTTACTCCATTTTCCAAAGCATGCAAACAGAATAGAGGCCAGAATCGACCCAAAGGAATAAATAAAGCAGTAAAAACAAATTGGGATTCCGAGGCAGACACACCTTTAGGTGAAACCCAGAGAATTCCACCCTGAGCAAACCATTACCTGAAGACATGGATTTTAAAACAACATGGAAAGGATGATAGAATGCCACTACCTTGATAGTTTACCTTATATGACAAGTTTGATCACTGCCATGAATACTTGTCTTATCTGATGGGAGAGGAACCTTTTCCTGCTGTTCTGAAAGAATCAAATGGCCATCTTGTGAACTGTCTATGAAAGAGGGCCACAGAGCAGGGGACATAGATGACCTCAGGAACTGAGGCTGGCATCCACTAAGACAATGAATTTTTTTCAGCAACTGGAATGAACTTGGAAGTAGGTACTTCCCTATGTGGAGACTCCAGATGGGCCCACAGCCTTGCTGATACCTTGGTTGCAGCCCTGTGAGATGGGAAGGAGAGGGCCTCAATAAAATGTGCCCAGACTCATGACTAAAAGAAACTTAGAACTAATAAACTGTGTTGCTTTATGTCACTAAATATATGGTGAATTGTTACAAAATAGTAGAAAACTAATACAAGATATTACTAAAAAATGTCCATGACAGTTATCAGTCCAATCCTCTATCATTATCTGCACCTCTGTTCTAATGTAAGTCTTTGCTCTCTTTCTCACCTGCATTTCACAAGAACCGGAGCTTACCATGCAGCCTCTCTAGTGAGGGCTGTTTTCTCTCCCTCATACTCATTATGTTCCACATACATAAGCCTGGGTAAATCTAAAATTTATTACTCCTCTCCTGCACATGCAGCTGGGAAGAAACAAAAAAATCTTGCTAATTGCGATCATAATTAATTCATGAATATCAACAACAAAAGGGCTCTTAAAAAAGTCCAGCAATACTACGTTTTTATCATCCACTCACAACTCCACACTCCTACTCCTTGTACTCCCAGGTCAACTATTTCATGTTTCTTTTTTTCAAACACCTAATGCCCTCTCCCCTGTCTCACCTCTCTGTTGATGACCTATGTCCTACATCACTGAGCAAACAAAGAAATTGAAAATTCTTTTATACGTTCATATTTCCAGAATCTGTGCATACACATTCTACTCCAGAGAAACAATTAACCCACACAGTGCCCCTGTGTGATTCAGAATCTCCCTCAAGCAAAGTTTTTTTTTTAAACTAACCCAACTTACATTACAGTAGACATAAAATCTTTATGTTTGCATTTTTTGAATTAAATCATTAAATAAAAATAACAGAAATCCAAAATTTGAATCAGCATTTTAATCCTAACATTTGATTTAAAAATTCAAATCATTGTGTTTTGGGTTTTTGTTTTTTTTTTAACAGAACACATTTATGGATGTTGAACTATCTATATGGTCTTAGAAAAAAGTAATAAAAGGGGCCAGGAGTCAGGAACAGAAAATTAAAATGATTTTTATTTCCTTTTTTCCCAGCCTTACATTATACTTAGGAGTTACTTTTTATTATTTGCAGTAACTTTTTCATGCTACGGTAGAGGGGACATTTGTAAAGGTATCAAGAGCTGTGTGAGTATTTGATATCTCAGAGGCCTGGTCTGAAACCTTTTTGGTGGAAAATTCATTAGCAGTTGCTTAGCAACCAAGGTATTTGGATGTACTAAGAATCACTTGACATGTTTCCGTGGAAAATATTGCCACAGGGAGTAAAAATTTGAGATTTGGGATTTATCTCTGAAATTTGAAAAAAGCATTAATTGTTCCCTGCTAGTAAAACACAACATTTGAAAGACATTTTGGAAGGAAGACATTTAAGACTGAGACTTATTGGATATTCACACACACACACACAACCAAATGAAAAAGCAATTGTCAAATAAAAAAGAAAAACATGTTTTTGCTTATGAACATCCTGAATCTATATATAATATCAGTTATTTTTATAGAAAATAATATCTTAGGGGCGCCTGGGTGGCTCAGTGGGTTAAGCCTCTGCCTTCAGCTCAGGTCATGGTCTCAGGGTCCTGGGTTCAAGCCCCACATCAGGCTCTCTGTTCAGCGGGGAGCCTGCTTCTCCCTCTCTCTCTGCCTACCTGTGGTCTCTCTCTCGCTTTGTCAAATAAATGAATAAAACATCTTAAAAAAAAAAGAAAATAATATCTTAAAATTCAAAATATAATAGGGAAGAGCTACTGCTTTAGATAGATGATGGCAGTAATCACATAAAAACAATGGCCACCAAAGGTGTGGAATCTCTCTGTAGATAATTACAAAGAAAGAAACCTTGTTTTCAGGAAATACCAGATCTTGAGCTATATAGGTATAGATACAGATATTTGTTTTTGCTTCTTAGAATAAATAGATATATCTATCTCACTTAAAAACAAATTAATCACCATGGAAAATTCGTTTGAGGAGAACAGGAATATAGAATTAAGGCCCCAACTTGGAAAGAAATGTTGAAAAGATGCAGAAGCTCTTAAAAATTCATAACTTGAGTCCCTTACATAGTTGTGCTAATGAAAAATAGATCCTTTTCTAAAGAACGCTTTGTCCTTTACATCTAACTTGTTACAGTATTTGCAGAGTCAGAAGAGAGAGAAAACAAGCAAGTTCAAATTAGGAGAAAAAAAATAAGCATCCATTTCTAGCAGGATTATCACTTGATCTCATACTGTAGGTTTGTACAGTGTGAGAAGAAGTCCAGATAACCTGACCAAAAAAAAAAAAAAGAAAAGAAAAGAAAAGAATAGATGTGCTGTGATTTAAAACAAATCATCTCCAGAAAGAGGAAGTCCACTTACGTATGTAAATGTTAGAAATAGTTGTGGTAGATTAGATCACTAACTAGAGGAAAACATTTAACAGTACAGGGAATCAGAAGACGTCATGCAAAAGCATCAATTCTCAGACAGTAAAGGCTAAATAGCAATAAGAAAAGGGAGAAAAGCAATGAAGAAGACATATCATCCCTCCCCATCCTCTATGAAATGCCTTGAATTAGGAAAATTGAATGTTGCTGCACCAATAGAAGAGCATATTCTTGAAAGAGGAGTCTTGTACTACCAATTCCTGTCCATAGCATGCAAACACAAAAATATACACACATGAATAGTCTTTACCTATACAAAGCTACTATGATAAGAAAACAGAAAATGAGAGTCAAACACTTGAGATAGTAAAATTTCCTTTTCCTTCTTACCAAAAAAGAAAACAAATCAGAGAATAAAACTTTAAATAACACAAAAACTTTAATTGAATATCCCTTAAGAAGCTGAAAATATGAAAGAAACCTTGAATCAGAATTTCCAAATTGAAAATGGATATGTAAAATGAAAGAGAAATTTTAAATGAGATTAAATTAGTTAAGGAAATGTGAAGCAGAATAAACCATTATAATTTAAAAAATGAAGAAAATGTACAAGGCATCCAAGGGAGAATAGAATTAGATACATATTTAATATGGGAAAATGAAGAAAGTCAGGGAGGGAAAACAGAAAACAAGAAAATAAAAATGAAGAAAATCAAGAATTAATATATTTGATAAGAAAATGGTTAAAGTGGAAGACAAATAAAAGGATAGTCTAAGTGGAGTATTCAAAGGAATTGAAATAATTAAACTCTATTAATACTTATAATCAATTAAATTTTTAAATTTAAATTTTTAAATTTAAATTTAAATTTAAAATAAAGAGTATCTGAATCAACATTTTGAGAAGACTAGGCTCATCTAGTCCTATGAACACAACTAAGTATCTATCAAATCATGCTAAATACCTCCAAAATCAATGTGAAGACTGACAGAAAAAACTCCACAACTAAAGAGAGAGTAGGGGCCACTTGGAGAAGGTAGGAAAGACATGGTTTAGGGGAGAAACAGATCATGGCTACTGTGGAGGGGAAGGAGCCAAAGTTATGGAGAGCAGTGAGAGACAAAGAGGAGCACACAGGGAATACACATTGGAAAATGAGAGGAGCTGAATTTCATTAGTTCTTGCAACCAGCAGGGGTTAGAGTGTGGAGTTTTAAAGGTCAGCAAGCTTGGCTGGGATAGAACCCAGAGGATGCTGTGCCACTTCTGGAAACAAGGCAGGCAAACAACCTGGGGGCAGACAGCCTGTAAACAGCAATCTGGAGAGCACCTGGGGCACAGAATGGGGAGACTATTTGCTCTTCTGGGAGCATGTCCCTGAGATACACCTCTTTAGTAACAAAGGAGATGGCCAGCACCATTTCCCTCCCTTGCCCCTCAGCATAAAAATAGAGTCACCTGTGGGAAGGAGCACAGTGTGTAAACTGGCTGCCTAACTTGCTTAAACTAAGTACCACCCTCCTACACTCTGGTGGAATGGCCCTTTCAGTCAGGCCTGACTCAGTCCCAGTGCAGTAGGACACTTCCCCAAAAGACCAGCACAAACCCCAGCCCACACCATGTCTCCTCACCAGAGAGTTTTTCAGGGCTTCAGTTCCAGTGAAGGTGGTGACAGGTCTCGGTTCACAAGCAGACCAGGGCCCACCTAATTAAAATTCACCACATTCAGGCCAGGGACCAAATAATGCCCACAGAAAGCCAGGAGAGCTTCTGCAGATGACTGGCCTAAAGGATAAAGCAGCCAGAACACCACAGCAGAACAAATATTGCACATGCCAGAAACACTCCTTGAAGCACCAGGCCTTCAGCACTACATGTCCTCTTCTTCATTAGGCCACTACTTTCAGAGGCAGGACACATAACTGGCTTTTCTAACAGAGAGAAGAATATATCTCAGATGAAGGAACAAGATAAGACCATGGCCAGAGATCTAAGTGAAACAGATATAAGTGATATCCCTGATGGAGAACTTAAAGCAATGATCATAAGGATACTCACTAGGCTTGAGAAAAAAGTAGAAGACATCAGTGATATCCTTACCACAAAGATAAAAAATAATCAGAGATGAAGAGTGTGATAAATGGTATTGGAAACATGCTTGATGCAATGAACAGCAGGCTGGAAGGAGCAGAGAAATTGATTAATGACCTAGAAGACAAAGTAATGAAAAGCAATGAAGCTAAACAGAACAGAGAAAGAATAATTGTGCAAAAGGAGAATAGACTTAGGAAACTCAATGACTCCATCAAACACAATAACATCTGTATTATAGGAGTCCCAGAAGAAGAGAGAAAAAAGGGAGACTGAAAATTTATTTGATGAGATAATAGCTGAAAACTTCCCTGATCTAGGGAAGGAAACAGACATCCAGATCCAAGAGGCACAGAGAATTCCCCAAAAAATTAACAAAAGCAGCCAACACCAAGATATACTGTAATTAAATTTACAAAATGCAGTGATAAAGAAAAAATATTAAAAGCATCAAGACAAGAAGTCCTTAACTTACAAGTAAAAACTCATAAGGTAGTTGGAGATTTCTCAACAGAAACTTGGAAGTCAGAAAGGAGTGGCATGATATATTCAAAGTGCTGAATGGGAAAAACCTGTAGCCAAGGAAACTCTAAACAGCAAGGCTATCATTCTGATTAGGAGGAAGGATAAAGAGTCTCCCAGACAAAAACTAAAGGAGTTTATGACCATTAAAGCAGCTCTGCGAAAAATATTAAAGAGGACTCTTTGACTGGAAAGGAGAGAACAAAAGTGACAGTATAAAGGCAGGAGACACAAAAGCAGTAAAAACTAAAATTTCTGTAAAAATCATTCAAGGAGCTAGTTCAAAAAAACACATCAAATAAAATAACACATACTAAAAGTATAGAGAGGAGAAGAGAAAAGAATGGGTTCAAACTTGAGCAATCATCAACTTAATGTAGATTGCTATTTGCAGAAGAGTTTATATACAACCTTAAATGGTAACCATACCTCAAAACCCACTAATAAATGTGCAAAGAATAAAGAGAATGGAATCACGTATTCACTAAAAATCAGCAAACCACAAAAGAGAGAAAGATAAGAAAGGATTAGAGAAAATCTCCAAAAACCACCACAGAACAAGTAATAAAACGGCAATTAATGCCATTAATGCATATATATCAATCATTACTTTGACTGTAAATGGACTAAATCCTCCAATGAAAAGGCATAGGGTGTCAGAATGGATTAAAAAAAATAAGACCTATCTATGTGCTGCCTACGAAAGACTCACTTTAGACTTAAAAACGACCGCAGATTAAAAGCGAGGGGATAGAAAAATATTTATCATGCAAATGGATGTCAAAAAGAAAGCTGGAGTAGCCATACTTAATTGGACAAAATAGACTTCAAAACAAAGGCTGTAACAAGAGAAAAAGAAGGGCACTATATAATAATAAACGGGACAATCCAACAAGAAGATATAAAATTTGTAAATATTTATGCACCCAACATAAGTTTTGGAGCACCAAAATTATAAAAGAATTAATAATAAACATAAAAGAACTCATCAATAATAATATGATAATAGTAGGGGACTTTAACATTCTACTACATCAATTGACAGATCATCTAAACAGAAAATAAACAAGGAAACCATGGCTTTGAATGGCACACTGAGCCAGATAGACTGAACAGATATATTCAGAGCATCCCGTTCTAAAACAGCAGACTACATATTCTTTCCAAGTTTGAATAGAATATTCTCCAGAATAGATCACATAGTACGTCACAAGTCAGGCTTCAACAAGTACAAAAAGATTAAAAAGTTAAACCATGCACTTTTTCTGACTACAATGCTATAAAACTAGAAGGCAACCACAAGAAAATATCTGGAAACACAACAAATACATGGAAATTAAAGAACATGCTATAAACAATGAATGGGTCAATGAGGAAATCAAGGAAAAAAGTTTTTTTTTAAAAACGGAAACAAGTGAAAATGAAAACACAATCGTCCAAAACCTTGAGACGCAGCAAAAGTGGTTCTAAAAGGAAAGTTTAGAGCAATACCGGCCTACCTCAAGACACAAGAAAAATCTGAAATACACAACCTAACCTTACACTAAAAGGAGCTAGAAAAAGAACAACAAATGAAGCCTACAACTCGAAGAAGGAAGGAACTAATAAAGATTAGTAGTGGAAATAAGTCATATAGAAAGAAAACAATAGATGAATGAAACCAGAGGTTGGTTCTTTGAAAAAATAAAATTGAAAACCTCTAGCCAGACTTATCAAAGAGAAAAGAGAATGGACCTACATACATAAATAAAATAAAAAATGATTCACGATTAAAACCCATAGCTAATATCATCCTAAATGAGGGAAAAACTGAGAGCTTTTCCTCAACCATCAGGAACAAGACAGGGATAGCCACTCTCACCGCTGATGTTCAACATAGTACTGGAAATCCTAGTCTCAGAAATCAGACAACAAAAAGAAATAAAGGGTATTCTAATTGGAAGGATATAAAACTTTCACTATTTGTAGATGACATGACGCTATATATAAAAAACGCAAAATCTCCACCAAAAAAACTGCTGGACTTGATAAATTAATTTAGTACAGTTGCAGGATACAAAATCAATGTACAGAAATGTGTTGCATTTCTATAAACAAATAATGAAACAGCAGAAAGAGAAATTTAGGAATGAATCCTATTTACAATTGCACCAAAACAATAAGATGCCTGGGAATAAACTGAACCACGGAGATGAAAGATCCATACTCTAAAAACTCTATAACACTGATGAGAGAAATTGAAGATAACAAAGAAATGGAAAGACATTCCATGCTCATAGAAGAATAAATATTGTTAAAATGTCTATACTACACTACACTACACTACACTAAACAACCTACACATTTAACATAATCTCTATCAAAATACCAACAGCATTTTTCACAGCGTTAGAAAAAAACAATCCTGAAATTTGTATGGAACCACAAAAGACAGCAAACAGCCAGAGCACCCTTGAAAAGGCAAAGCAAAGCTGGAAGCCTCATAACTCTGCACTTCAAATTATATTACGAAGCTGTAGAGATCAACACACTATGGTACTGGCACAAAAAACAGACACATAGATCAACAGAACAGAACAGAAAACCCAGAAATAAACCCACATTATATGGTCAACTAATCTTCAACAAAGGGAGAAAGAATATCCAATAAGAAAAAGAATGTCTCTTTAACAAATGGTGTTGGGAAAACTGGAGAGCAAAATACAAAAGAATGATACTGGACCACTTTCTTACACCGTACACAGAAATAAATTCATAGCGAATGAAAGACCTAACTGTGAGACCTGAACCCTTACAAATCCTAGAAAAGGATATAGGCAGTAACTTCTTTGACATCAGGCACAGTAACTTTTTCTAGATATGTTTCCTAACATAAGGGAAACATAATAAAAAAATAAACTACCTGGACTGCATTAAAATGAAAAGCTTCTGTACAGCAAAGGAAGCAATTGAAAAAACTAAAAGACAACTACAGGATGGGAGAAGATACTTGCAAATGACATATCTGATAAAGGGTTAGTATCCAAAACCTATAAAGAAATTATCAAACTCAACACCCAAAAAACCAAATAATCCAGTTTAAAATGGGCAGAAAACATGAATAGACATTCTTCCAAATAAGGCATACAGATGGCCAACAGATACACGAAAAGATAATCAACATCAGTCATCACTGGGAAAATGCAAATGAAAACTACAATGATAGAACACTACAATGAACACCTACAATGGAAGGAGAACACTTTTGCTCTGCTTGATGGGAATGCAAACTGGTGCAGCAACTCTGGAAACAGTATAGAGGCTCCTAAAAAGTTAAAAATATAACTACTGTAGGATCCAGTAATCATAGTACTGGGCTTTTACCCAAAGAATACAAAAACACAAATGCAAAGGGATACACGCACCATGATGTTTATAGCAGCATCATCTACAATAGTCAAATTATGGAAATAGCCCAAGTGTTCATCAACTGATGAATGGATAAAGAAGAGGTGATATAGATACGCAGCAAAATACTCCTCAGACGTAAAAAGGAATGAAATTTTGCCATTTGCAATGACATGGATGGAGCTAGTGAAATAAGTCAGAGAAAGAAATACCATATGATTTCACTTATATGTGGAATTTAAGAAACAAAACAAATGGAAAAAGGAAAAGCAAAAAGCAAAAAGCAAGCCAAAAACCAGACTCTTCACTATGGAGAACAAACTGATGGTTACCAGGAGGCAGGTGGGTGGGCGTTGGGTGAAATAGGTGATGGGGACCAGGGAGTGTACTTGTTGTAACGTATGAAAAGGTTGAATCGCTCTATTGTAAACCTGAAAATAATACTACATTGTACGTGAAGTAAAAGGGATTTTAAAAAAACTTAAAAATTTGAGTAATAGGGAGGGCACGTATTGCATGGAGCACTGGGTGTTGTGCAAAAACAATGAATACTGTTACGCTGAAAAAAATAAATTTATATAAAAAAACAAACTTAAAAATTTGAAAATGAATTCTTACAAATATATAATATTTTAGTTTTTACGATTTTTCTTTTTAGGAACTAATCTTTTCCCAGTATGTTACAGTAGATCATTTAAAGTTTTATTCTTTAATATTGTCCTTAACTAATAATAACTATGTAGCTATAAATATATTTCTTTTATAAATAATACATATATTATATTAATATAAATATTATATTATAAATATTATAAATAATAACGTGGTTTATAGTTACTGAAATTAAAATAATCCCCCAATTTATATATACTTACTAGTGTGCAATCTTACTACCGTTAAAAGAGAATAACAAAACTTCCTACATGCCAAACACGTCTCTAAATTATCTGGGGGTCTTACCTTATTTAGCCATCCGCGTGGCTTCTCAAGAGGACATTGTTACTGGCGCTATACTGTTCGAACTGAAGCTTAGAGACATTAGTAAATTGCCCAAGATGAGACAGCTAATATGTTGTAAGCTTGACATTTGGGCCAAGGTCCGTGATTTTAAAAGCTTTGCTCTTAACCCCTTCAGTATAAAGCATTCTCAAAAAATACACTCCAAGCCCAACACCTGTATACAACTCCTTTGACTCTCCTTAAATATTTCCAGTGATGTCTCGCTCCTGGTCCATACCGATCGTTAGAAAATACTTTCACATAAAGTGTGTCCACTGTAACTTCTTCCCGACTCTGCTCTCACTGCCCTCTGGAGCATCACAGAAAATCTACTCTGCTTACGCACGTGGGAGCGTTCCAAAGGCGGTGGGCGTGCTCCGCTTCACTCTCCTTTGTCGAGAATTACCGTCATTTCTTCAGATGCTCATTCCCCGCTCGAATTTCTATCACCCTTGCCATCCAAATTGTAGCTTGCACCTCGTTCTCAAAGTAAATGGGACACCTCTTCCAACGAATTGGTAATAAAAATGAAAGTAAACAAAAGCAACAATCATTAACTGCTCACTGGTAGTCTTCTAGGACAGCAACGGCCACTTTTTAAAACAGACTCAGCCTGCTTGTGTACACTACTGCCATTGCTCGGTGTGGTTGCAAGTGGGGCATGCTGTCCCCAGGGCCCAGCTGAGAAACATGAATCCCAGTAAATACATATTAACTCACATTAAAAACATGACTACACGTGAAGTGAATATACTCTTTTCAGAAACATTTTATGAAGGGCTACATCCAGTAGAGCTGATTTCCTGTAGTTTGGAAATCTCTCACATCTGTCTGTGTGTCTAGCCTGGAGCTATCACTTGGCATTAAACTAGGACTGTCTTCATTAAAGTAGGATATTGTCTTTCAATTGCCTTAGGCTGGTACCTTGGACGCCATCACCTTCCATTTGGACCCCGTTAGCTCTAGTTTGTTACACGTTCTGAGCAACTGTCTCACAATGGATTTCATTACTGTCTTCACTTTTTGCCTCATAGCTCTGGAAAACGAACTTTTAATCATACCTGATAAGTGCAGCAACGCTTAGTAGTGACACTTTTCCAAAACCTGCATTTGTCCTGGGCATCTGGCCAGTTGCGCTTTGTCATCCATGTGTGATTCATAGACATAGACATGTTGTCTATGAGTCTGACGCGTTACAGTGCCATCCTTCAGTGGTGCACACGCCTCTTTCACGCTTCCCATCCTTCTCCAGCGCCCACACCATCCTAGGAACTAGTGGCAGTGGTATCCTCCCATTGTTCGACACATTTTTTATTATCGCCTCATTCTTCAAATCATATGGATCTAGGGAAAGAGAGTCACTCTTACAAAGATACTATAGGTTTCTTTGTAATACCCTTAGAACTTCATAAGTTTAGAAAGTTCCTTTCAGAAACAGTCTCAGGCAGAATGAGGTAATGGCCGTCATCAGAAATCCTGATGCAGAATGATGTAATGACGGTCATCAAAAATCCTGATGCTCCCATACGCCTCTCAATCATGCTTCACAGAGTCGTACTCTCCATGGCTGCCCAAGAACCCCGACAGAAGGCTTATGCCTGTCATAGTTAATGTTTTAAATTCCAAATGCCCTCTTTAAAATTTTATGCTTTATGACTCTGTTTTCCCCTGAAAATTTTAGTTTTGTTCAAAGCTAATATATTGCTTGAAAATAATGCTTGAATAATGATTTTAATTTGTAATTTTTATAATTATGTTATTTTATTTTCAAATCACCTTAATTTAAAAGATTGAAAATTAATGTTGAAGATGTAGGTCCTATAGGGAAATAGCAGGATTTCCCCAGATGACAGGGTCTTGCAACATTCCTCATGCCATTCTCTATGGCTGTTCAATATCTACTTGAGAGACACATGATCAGTGTTAGTGTGGTTATCCCAAATGATTATTGATCACCAGAGTTTAATATTCCATAATTACTATTCCCCACGTATAGAACAATACACTCACGTGTCCTCTTATTTTAAGAGGAACTCAATCACTCACTTGAAGAGGGTATTGTGTGTGTGTGTGTGTGTGTTTGTGTATTAATTTAAATAACTCTTCTTTATGCCTTTCTGCTTGCACAGGAGAATTTGAGGATTAAAGACTGCTGCCAAGTTGTATCCATCCATGTGAGGAGCAGTGGTCAGATTTTATAATGATGTTCTTTGCCTCTAATTGCTTGTTGTTCCGTACACTAATCACCCTCTGCCTGAGGACATTTTTCATGAACTCCCTTGGTGTACTCTTTTCTTAGCTTTAGCTTTAGTTCATGGCCTCTTATTTTTCAGTCCATTACCTCCTCAATAATTTGTGGCTTGCCACTTTATATGTCCTTCAAAATTTTATTCAACTCAAATAACATTTTACTTATTTTATATTGGCTTGTTTTAAGGTTCTCTTATTTTCTTTGAGTAGTTCTTGTCTATAGATAAGGAATTAACTTTCACTTTTTATTCTCTTTCATGACATATGTTTAAGAGCCTGTATAATGCCACGATTAGGTACTAGTTCTCTGTCTGAGATGCATTCAGTAGGGAGATGAACAAGAATTACCACCAATGAAATAAGCTAAGTGATTTCTAGTGTAAAAAGCCTTGCACCTTCTATTATATTTTTGTTTTGTTTTGTTTTGTTTTGTTTTAGGTGGTTGGAAACTAGAATTGTGGTTAAGACACACAACCTCTAGGAATGTAGTTAGATGGGGAAAAAGTCTAACTAGAATGTTTTGCAGTGGTAAGAGATTCAGTTTTGTTCTGTTGATGTAGTTCAGTATCTACTTTCCTCATATAATCACAGCTAAATATGTGAATTTCTTTTAGAATTTCCTTGCCTATTAGATCTTGGCAAAACATATAAAAAGTAAAAACTAGACAAGTTCAAGAAGTCATATGATAAAATTCCTTCAATTAATTAATCACCAAATGACCCAAATTATGCCTTAAGGTTAAAACAAGAAACTGGGTTTTGGCGTATAGGTAACACACACACACACACACACACAAGAGAAACTGCATGTATTCACTACTTAGCTTAAACAATTTTTACTTATTTTCTTCAAGAGACAGAAGGGCAACCGTGAGCAAATGAGCTGGTAAGGAGAGTGGAAGTTCCAGGCTACCTATCAAGGGATCCACTAGGAATCAGCCAATCTCTCAAAACTCCCTCAGCCACCTCTCATTCTTGGCTCCCTTGCTCATTGGTCTCCACTTATGAGTGCTTTCACTTCAATATGAAGAAGGGACTGGAATCCATAGAATCACCCTATAGTGAGCCAAAAGCTCAGCACACTCCAAAAAGATGCACAGAGTCGGAGCTTGATGCTTTCTGGCAGGTCAGACCTTTCTACCTGTTGAAGAAACTGAATACGCTTGGTAGGCTTCAATGTTTATGGGTTCAAAGTTGCATCCCCCATACTCTGATGGTACACAGACATAGATGTGCACACACATGTGTATGCACGTGTGTACTGTTTTCAGTCCACACCATGACTTATCAACACACTCTGGAATTTTTCAGTATGGTCCAAACATATGAACAGCTAATTTATAGTGTTCTTTAACTCTACTAGGCAAAGAAGTCATACGCTTGAGGGAAAAATAAAGGTTTAGAGCTATACTCTAAGAAAACATGTTTATAAGCAAAGGAACACTTCTTAGTGGGAAAACGTGTTTGCTGCTTTCAAGTATAGAAAACATGTTAAAATTCACCCTCATTCAAATATAGGAAGAGACGTCCTTCACAAATTTCACTGCACAAACATAATATATATAACTTGTTGAATACTGGTAACAAAAATTTTTAAAGGGTCAATTCTAAAAAGATAAATTAACCAAGCATTTTAGAACTGCCATTTGAAAACATGTTTCTGCTATTTTCTGGTGAATTAAAATATTTTTATAAAAACGTTTGTTTTCATAACCTATGATCTCTAACTACAAACAAATGTCTATGACACTTAGGAATTTTTTTTAACCTGGAATAGACATTTTTTTAGATAAAAAAATATTTCTTTAAATGATTGGCATCCAAATGATTCACATTTGAAGATATCAAGTTACTTGTGGCTTCCAGTGGAGGAAGGTAGGAAAAAGAAAAAGCTGAAAAGCATTAAAAAAGGGCTTTCAGTAAAACTGAATGGGAAGGCAGATCAAATTTCATAGAAAAGCCTCCTAAAATTGGAAGTTTCTCATTTGAATTCCAACATTCTTCTCAGTAAAATACTGTAATTACACTCTGATTCCCCCTCCCTCATCTTATAATTATCCTCTTATAGTTTAGATATTTTTAATGGTGAGTAGGTATCTCAGTTTTGCATTTATGGAAAGAAAAATAGAAAGAAATTGCATTTGCCTCACATCCAAAAATACAATATAAATAAAAATCCTTTTTTGCGGGTGCCTGGGTGGCTCAGTGGGTTGAAGCCTCTGCCTTCAGCTCAGGTCATGATCCCAGGGTCCTGGAATCGAGCCCCGCATCAGGTTCTCTGCTCAGTGGGGAGGCTGCTTCCCTCTCTCTCTGCCTGCCTCTCTGCCTACTTGTGATCTCTCTCTCTCTGTCAAATAAGTAAGTAAAATCTTTAAAAAAATCCTTTTTTGATGTGCAAAAAAACGTTATGAGTAAAGATCATAAATGAAGTTTAATTTTCGCTGTCTAAAACCAGTATCAATAATTGGCTCATTATAAAAGAACAATTCCCTAAGTCAGAAAATAATTACGTACAGAATTAAAAAAATGAGATGGATATATATTTCCGGAGGTCATGTCATGTCAGACCCAAAATAACCCGAAATAAAATTGGTCCTTAAATGAATCAAGTTATATTTCAAAAGGAACTCTACTATCTAAAAGGCAGTATAACAGAATTTTCTTTATGAAGGTGAAGTAAAATAGAAATGCCTCTATGTTAATCCATAGTTTAAAGATGACTAAATGGAGGCAGAACAAAGGCTGAGTAAAAATTTTATGAAAGTCCCTAGTTGGGCTAATTACCTGCTGTATGTTCCATGCCTTCTAAAAACACTTTTGCTATAGAATTGTGAAGTTTAGAAAATGTTTTGAGGGGCGCCTGGGTGGCTCAGTGGATTAAGCCGCTGCCTTCGGCTCAGGTCATGGTCTCAGGGTCCTGGGATCGAGCCCCGCATCGGGCTCTCTGCTCCGCAGGGAGCCTGCTTCCTCCTCTCTCTCTGTCTGCCTCTGTGCCTGCTTGTAATCTCTCTCTCTGTCAAATAAATAAATAAAATCTTTAAAAAAAAAAAAAGAAAATGTTTTGATGCAATTCAAAATCCTGGTCATTTGTGTGATAGTGAACATTGCTCAAGAGTAGGTTACCTTTTTCATTTCAGATAAACTTGAGCACTCATAGACTGCACCAGAAGTGGCTTTGAAAAATTTTCCTTTAAGATGTGACACACTTCACTTCTGCTCACAGGCTGTTAACCTGAGCAGGTCAAAGTAGAAAGCCCTCCATGTGGAGACAGGAGCATCATCTTCCTGATGGCAAGGCAATCCAGCGTGTTAAGTCTTGTTCCTTCTTGATTTCCTTCAATTTGCCACACCTAACATCCCCTGTCTTCTGATGATGTGCAGAAAAGGTCATTTTTTGAGAATTTCTCAACTTAAAAATATCTTTATCCTGTTCTGATAGATCAATAGTGATTTGGGTATGTAATGTGAAAGTGAAATAATTTTTCATCTGAATACGAATGAATCGTTCCGAAGGCCTCATGTTTTCTCTGGTATTATTAGTACCAAATGAGTAGTACCAAATGATCTATAGTACCAAATTAGTACCAAATGATCTATAACTTTTTGCGATGGCTATATTTTAACTTAAGAGCCTTTAAGCTTTACTCATCTCAGAGCTGTTGCAATTTTAAAATACTGTGTTTTCTTATGGATCTTTCTTCAATCTTTGTTTAGGGTATAGGCTTGGCCAGTTCATTGGAGGATCAGTCACTGGTAGGTCTTTTCTCTCAGATTGGTGATTTCCATGGAGAGAATACTCCAATCTTTTGCCAGGGTTTTTGGAGCTAAAAGAGGCTTTGAGAGTAGAAAGGCTCATCATTCAATGTGTTGACTTTAACTCTACAAAGCAGATACCTGTTTTTAGTATTTCATTTCTACCTGGTCTTTTGCTGTGAGTTTCGAGTTTCATGGCTTTCATCTTTCT
Source organism: Meles meles (assembly GCF_922984935.1). Lineage (NCBI taxonomy): Eukaryota > Metazoa > Chordata > Mammalia > Carnivora > Mustelidae > Meles > Meles meles. The sequence continues at coordinate 86,351,354 of NC_060077.1, read as the reverse complement.
ACAAAATAATCCTGCAGTTTTTCAGTAGGGTTAAAGTGCTACGGTTGCATGCATAGTATTTGCTGTGTGTGTACGTGGAGTGGGGTAGAAGTTCTAGTGACTTTATATGTCCTTTTCCGGTTTCCTATAAAGACTTTCAACCGATACTTTGATTTCAGTCTCATCATATTCCACAGGTCATAACTTTTGATTTTGTCTTACTTCTAAATATGTGACTGGATGCAAGTAGAATGCATATTGTACATTGTAATCAGTATCGGAGTTTTGAAACATTGGGAATAAGTAAACACTAGAATTTGGAGAAACTCAAAAGCCATCTCTTTTCTTTAGTAGAAGGTAGTAAGATAAGATAAGTAAGATAAGATACAGTCTAGTAGATGAGATAACATGTAACCAATATATAAAATGGGATAATCTATGAGGGAAAAAGTACTGGTAACAGGAAATTTAGAAGATAATCACAAGGAATAATCTTCAGGTGGCTGAGAAAAGTATCAGTATTGAGAAGAAAAGTGTGCTGTAACTACCATTTTGACCTATGCAAAGAATCCTACTAGTATTAGAAAATCACTCTTTATTGTCAAGAATTGCTTCCTCTTCCTATTTCTTTGTGTCATCCTCAATTTCTTTCATCAGTGTTTTACGGTTTTCAGAGTACTAGTCTTTCAACTCTTTGGTTAGGATGATTTCACTCATAGGTGGAATGAGCAAAGGGAAAAAAAAGAGAGAGAGAGAGAAAGGTAAACCAAGAAACAGAGTCTTAACTATAGAGAACAAACTGATGGTTACAAGAGAAGGGGATGGGGAGGGGGTTAAAATAGGTAATGGGGATTATGGAGGACAATTGTTGTGAGGCTATCAGGAAGTACTGAATCACTGTATAGTACACCTGAAATTTTAAAACTTAAAAAAAAGAATTGAGCTTTCTCATTGTAAATGACAGTTGCAGAAAAAAGTACATAACACAAAACAAAACAAACAAAACACAAATAAACAGCCTCTGTCCTGACCTTAACACTGAACAAACACTGAAGACTAAAACAAAATTTCCAAAACTTATGAGAAAGTTTTATTGCAGATCTGTCCTTCAGATTTCCTTTCAGGTATTTCTGCTCTCAGGTTACCCTTATGTTACCTACAGTTTAAACCGATTTGGTCACACCATGCCAATTATTCACTTTAAACATTGATATGCAATGTTCTATCTTTCAATTAGAATGAATGTTCATTGTATTGTATATAGATTGGATTCAAATACAGGAAATACATTAGATAGAAAATCAAATTTAGAAAGGAGAAGGGAGTTGAGGGAAATTGGAGGGGGAGATGAACCATGAGACTATAGACTCTGAAAAACAATCTGAGGGTTTTGAAGGGGCAGGGGGTGGAAAGTTGGGTGAGCCTGGTGGTGGGTATTATGAAGGGCACGTTTTGCATGGAGCACTGGGTGTGGTGCATAAACAATGCATTCTGGTACACTGAAAAGAAATTTTAAAAATTTAAAAAAATAAAGAAAAGAGAAAAGAAATGGGATTCCTAACAACAATGAATGTGAAGACAAGGAATTCTTGCCTCGCTTTTCTCATCTGCTGATTGCTTTTTGTCTTGTGGTTTATTTCACATTCAACAGTATATTTCACCTTCGGCTCCTACAGCCATGTCCTGTAAGTTTTCAGAAGTATGCTTTCTTCAGTTTCACATAATTATTAGTAAGTTTCAGTAACAAATTCTTATTCATAAGAATAAAAGGAAAATAAAAATACATTGCAAATCATCTTCAGAAGACTCATCATTCCCTTTCCAATTTTCATTTTCTGCTCCAAGTACTTCCAAATATCCCCATCTCATGAATTCTCAGTCTCAAAATTTATTGTCTGCTTCTGCTAAGTGGTGTCGTATAAATTATATGAAATTGCTGGTACTGCAAGATGGAGGAAACATTTCATCCCTCAGGAGAATAAAACCCTGACCACACTTTCACAAACACAGTGAAAGGTTTACTCTTGGAACAACTTGTTTCTAGTGATTTCTGTGCCATGGGAATCCCAAATACTGCTCCAGTTTTCCGGTGTAAAATATGTTTGCACTCTGTAGGTGCTCTGTACCACTCGGGTCATCGACTGTGTATTCTTCTAGAGCAGTGCTGAAGCTCTCCAATTACATGTAAACGAGAACTGTATTATGACCTAAATGAGTCAGGGTGGGATAGTTCATCATTTTCCAAACCAAGGGATCTCGCCAGCTTCCAGACTGTCCCTGTGAGTCATTCTTTGAACAGACACACAGAGGAGTGGCTCTGCATCAGCTAGTAATCCTAAGAGCCCAGTCAGGTCTCAATATCCAGAATTGGCTGTGGACTTTCTGTTCTGAAATACAGTTTGTGAAGTAAAAAAAAATTATTTTAAGTATACTGGTGAGCAATAACAATAGAGTAAGCAAGGCTTATGTGCAATCCAAGGGTAGCAAGGAATAAGGACAGCACTCACAGGGATAAATGATTATGAAATCCACAAAAGTCCTCTTTAGAACATTTTAATGTAACAACAGAAGTTAAATATTATTTCTAAAGCATTATTCCTGTACTTATGACAACAAAACCAAACTAGATATGTAAGAAAAGGCAATTCCCATACTATATACGAGCTGGTATTAGGCATGAAAAAGAGGTCTTAGAGGAACTAAGGTGCATTCAGAAAAAAAAAATGTTGACAATTTTAGACTCTTTAGACTGTCTTTGACCACAAACTCACTACAGGCGAAAAAACCTTACAGATTTTTTATTTGAGTCCACAGTAGGTGAATTTGTATCGACTATAGCCTGACAGATGTCTGAGGAACAAAAATTCCTGTTTAGATGGAACTGGGGTAAGGAAATGAAAATACAGTTGGATCAAATTGATTTTTCCCTGTAACATACTACACAGACTTTATCTCGCTTAAAAAGCAGACACGTTACAGATAGCTCACAGAATGTTTGAGCTCTATCTTTGCTAATTTAGGAACCCTATTTGGTAAATAAGAGGACCATCTGGAAGATCAGGCTAAATCAATAAAGATCGACCTTCCCACATAAACCCTACTTGAAGTTTAAAGATCATTTGCCGCCTTGGAAGGGGATAGTAAACTGTGCAGAAGGAAAAATGCAGTCTGGTCTAAGTGGTTTGTTTAGTTAAGAGAAAAGCTTGATTAGGTTTCTCTAAAGTATAATTAAAATAGATAGCAGTAAATGAGACCTAGTGAATAATATCTCACAGGCAGTGGGATTTTCTAATAGAAGTTATTAAGTATGCTCTCGATAACAAGGTAGCCCTCCAGAAACTCATCTCATTTTTAAGTATTATTAAAAGTATATCCGGATAGATTTTAAATACCTATTATATGGCATAAATATTGATTTTTTAAAAATTCTAATTTCTGTTAGCATTTTCAATGATCTAATGAGGTAGCATTCATTAAAGCATGCATGATTTTGCAATTAAAATAACTAAATTGTACTAGCTTTTGGTTAAACTAAGTCCATTTAGAAGAGAATGTGTTACACTACCTTCCTACATAAGTCTTAGAAGAATCAATACAAGATGTAAATAACATCATCCAAAAAGATTTTGTCTGTACAATTATCTGGAATTCAGAATCCCTCCTAACTAAAATTAATATTGTATCTATATAAAACCTACACTGTATCATATATTTCTAAGACTTTTGATTGGTAAGAGTATAGAGAGTATGAGTTAATTCTTTTGTGTTACTTAGTAAAATAATAAGTATAACTCAAAAGTGTAGTGTGCAAAATTCAGTATATAAAGGAAAAAAATCAGTTTTACTTAAATGATTTCCTGAGCCTTCTCCTACATTCTTGCTCCCCAAATTAAATCTGACCTGAAATCAAAATGCAGTTAATTAAATGTTATCTATATTTAAATTCACAAGTCACAACATGGTATCTTATATCAAGCTTTCATAGGCTCCGGGGTGGCTCAGTGGTTAACCATCTGCCTTCAAGCTCAATCATGATCCCAGGGTCTGGGATCAAGCCCCACATTGAACCTCACATCAGGCTCCCTGCTCAGCAAGAGGCCTGATTCTTCCTCTCCCACTCCCCTAGCCTAAATTCTCTCTCTTACTGTCTCTCTTCTCTCTGTCAAATAAATAAATAAAATCTTAAAAAAAAAAAAAAACAACTTTCAAACATGGAAATTTTTTGTGAAAATATTGTAATGGTTCAACAAATATAATGAATTTGATTTTCCTATATTTAACCTCAGAAAAATCTCTCAGTGTGTACGTTCACATGTAGTATATGTATAGATCTCCAGATACAGACAGCAGCAATTTAATGTAATTCAACGAAGTAATATAGGAATGTTCTTTCAACAAAATATAGACAGATATATATAACGTCCACCAGAACACTAATAACAATACAATGAATGATAAAAGACGATCGTGTTTTTCAGTTTAATTCAAAAATAAAATAATTTCCTTTTGATTTTAACATTGAAATCAACTTGTAATTTTTGATTAATCTTATTTAAACACTAGTTATTTAAAAATGTTCTTATTTTTATAAAATCTTTCTTTTTTAAGTTTTAACATTCCATCTATTCCTTAGCCTAATACATGCGACCTTTTATTTCTTTTCTTTTCTTTTTTTTCCAGATTCCCAAACTGGTTTTATTTATTTCTTGTTGTCACCCTCCAGAAAGCCTTTCAAACACTTTTATCCTGGTGGTGTTTCCTCAATGAAATTTTAATAACATAGATATACTGTACTTTATACATACAAAAGTATGATTTTTTTTTTACATCACATGATCATTTTCTCCCTCTTGGGGTCAAAATTGTCCCCATAAAGGAGGTCTGTCTTAAGATGACTAGAACATCCCCATTGAAACCATAGCTCATGCTGGGGAAGAGCCACGTTGCCAGAGTCCAGTGTAGGCTGCCCACTGGGGTCTTCCGATCAATAACACATTCCGGTCTGCAGCTCCTCCGACACATGATCATGTGACCTTTTTATTCCTGGTTTTACTTTTAGGCTTTCAAGGATTTTAAAAAGTTCATTAAAAGCTAAGCAAATATCTATACAAACTGTTGGGTTTTTTTTTTAATTGTACTTTCAGAAAATCAAGTTACTCATGTTAGAAAATACAGATTGAGCAAGCTGCTACTGAAAATGAAGGAATATCATGTCACTGATGCTAAACATTTCACATGAACTGGAATTATAATAACTCTTCCTTTAGTCATGACGTATCAGAATAATTCTATAAGGTGATACCATGCTCCACTTCTGTTTCATACCTATTTGAAATAGTATCTGTGCATATGGCTAAAGGAAAATAACATATAATGAAATTATATGATAGAGGTAGAATTTTGAAAAATACTCAAGAAGATTACACTCCAGAATATTTTTGTCACACTCCAGAATATTTGTATATTCATCTACCTATGTACCTATCTTCCTCCTTCTCCTCCGCATCTATCATTCCAGGTAAGCACGTGTGTGTGTGTGTGTGTGTGTGTGTGTGTGTGTGTGTGTGTGTGTTTTAAGATTTTATTTATTTACTTTAGAGAAAGAACAAGAGCAAGGGGAGGAGAAGAGGGAGAGGGACAAGCAAACTCTGCGCTGAGCAGAGTCTGATGGGGGGCTCGATGCCACAACCCTGAGACTGTGACCTAAGCCAAAACCAAGAGTCAGATGGTTAATTGACTGAGCCACCCAGGTGTCCCTGTGTGTGTGTTTTTGTGTGTTTGTGTGTGCAAAATATGACAATGTGTTTATCAAGATTTCCATTGGAAGGAAAGCAGAACATAATTCCCTTAGATAACCTTTATATTTTATTACCTGACTCGCAGCTTACTCACTACATTTTTTGAGTAGAATTTTTCAAAAGAAAAACAATTCATAAGAACATAAATTTGGGCTTTCTACCTATAAAGTGAGTATTTAAGTTCATAACTTAAGAAACAGAAATTAAGTTATTAGTTATTAGAGGGACTGGAATCAGTATCAACTATATAATGAAGAATTCCTTTAAGATGCTATAAATCACATCAAAATGAAGAAAAACCATTTAAAATAGTGATGGTTTTGTTTAGTACAAATAGAGTAACTTGTACTGTATTAGTGTAAAGCAGTTTAAACAGCTTCATGAATAGCAAGTTACATATTGGGTAAATTATAGAAAGCAGGATGTTTTAGGTGTGTATCATCATTGTTTGAAGTTGGTACTAACACACATTAGCATCACTAATCTTAATATTTCAAATTCTATCTTTCTCTGAATTGTCTGTTATATGCTCCATCAAAAATTAAAATTAAGACATGAAAATTTACACTTGTTTACATGCTAACTGCTAAATAACAAATCATTTCCAAGGACCAGTAGAAAAAATGAAAAGTAAGCATAGGTTAAGTTTACCAGATAGATAAAAATGTCTTCTATCTTCTTTTAATAATCTATTATTTCTCTTATTTCTAGATAGAAATGAAAAATGATCATAGTTCAGCAAAAATATTTGTGTAATGTTTAATAGGATGGATTACTATGTGCAAAATAGTTATCGTAACCTATATTATTTGTGGATTAATATACTTTCTTTGATAAACCATATGGAAAAATAACTTGGTACATATGCATGCATAGGTTTTTTTAATTTTCTTGTGTTGCCCTTTTCTGTGTATCTTTTAATCTTTCTAATTTTAGGTTTTGAGACCTTTTATTTTATAGTTATATTATGATCTGGGGTACTAATTTTAGAAGTTCTGCAAGAAAGCAAATTAAAATAATGTAACTATATTAAAGAAATGTAATGAGTACTTCTAGATCACTGAGTCTTATAAAATATTGATTTATCATTGTACTATTTTTGAATCATCATTTTAGCTGGTATCAAGTAAATAACTGCTGAATAGTCTTATAGGTGGTTAATTTGATACTAATTTTTTTAAAAAAAATCATAAAAGAGTCATTTAAATCCCAGGGTGCAAGAATTATGTGACTGCTGCTTATCTACACACAGTGGGAAAATAATCATCCATGCTTTATTCTAAGTCTTTATTGCATTTTATTTTTTTAATTCCAGTAACTGAACTTCAGTACATATTTTCTGGCATAGGTTTTAGTTGGTTTCCAAAGGTGTATGTACATGATATAGTACATGAGATATTTTTGTACATGAAATTTTTTAATTTAGTACATGAAATATTTTTGATGTATATAATATTAAATATTGCTCCGTATATAGGTTGTTGGAAAAGATATGCATTATAATTTTGAATTTTGAATTATTATTTCCTCATATTGGTTCCTGGGGACAAAACCAACTGTTTTAATGATTGCTTCAATAATCAAATCTGTTATCAAGTATTTTGGAACACCAGCATACAAACATTAAAAAACCCAAAAATATTTTTGTAAAAATTGTGTTTTAATGGTAAGTTCCTTGGTAATCACGTAATCTATGAAATAACATAGGATTTTAACCACACAAAAAATCGATCTACTTTTACTAAAAGGAGAATGCAGTCATTTTGCCAATTGTATTCTCTTAACACAGAGGGAGGTTAAAGCGATGACCTTCAAACTTTGGTATCCACTGGAATTTATCAAGAGATGTCTAAGCATCTGCATTTTCCTAACAACAAAAATAAAAGAAAATCCAGAGAAGTTGTCATTGCTACTTCTGGGGAAAGTGGAAACATGATATGTTGAGAGGTGATTAGCTAGGAAAGCCATTTAGAACAAGCATGGTATGTGGCTGCAGTGGTCTCACAGCCTGACTCCCTGGATACGGAGCTGCTGAACTGTACTGGAAAGGCTCTAGCCAGAGCTCACCATACTGGATGCCAGGCTGAGTCTTTAGGGTAACTTAATACTTCAGACTGTGGAAATCTAGAAGTGAGAGAGGCCGGGATGTGTTTGGGTTCTTTCAGTCTAGAAATTTTTATTAATGGGAAAGTGAAATATTATTTAATCAAGTCTAGGGTGTATTGTGAGGGGAACATACAAACATAATGCCTTCTACAATTTTGATAACTATTAGTAAAAGGAGAGTGGGGCTTTCAGTAAAATATAAAAGTGTAAATACAAAATGGGCAGAAAATTCTAACACACTTCTAATAGTTTTGTGTGTTTAAAGATGAGAAATGTATTCTTTCAATGTTTTAGAATAAATGTTATGACTAGTAATAAATAAATGGATAAAAAATTCAAGAAATATGAAATTACTGTGATTGACATGAAAATTATAGTAATCAGTATACCAGTCTTTTATACTTACTAAAAAAGAAAAGGTTATTTAAGAAAAAAAATCACATTTCATGCTGTCCTTGTAAAATTCTTTAATATCCCTTGAAACTTACTTTAGGCACACAATGAGCAAATATATTTACAACAAAAGCCATTTTGAAGTACCTTACTAAACCATTGCTTTTAAGAGGGATGGGGGTTTTGTTTCTAAAAGCTTTCATAAAAATAAAAGCTCTATCAAACTGTCCTTATTTTTAAGATCTACACTGTACATTATATAGACTGGATAATCAATCGTTGTCACTTATGAATTCATTTCTTTATCTTGGCCTTGTTAACTATTTTATAACCCAAATATGATTTTACTAAATGAAAAAAGAAAACTGAGTAAGACAGAGAAAATGTTACATATTCCCATAATAGAAAATAAAGCAAGATATATTATTTTCAGAGGTAAGGAATTTTAGAAATATTATGTTCTGTTATTTTAAAATGAAAATCTTATAAATAAGTCACCCACTTCTAACATCAGAAGCTATCTTGCTATGTTTCCTTTCAGTATTTTTCTATACTCTTATTTTTCATGTTAATTCTACATTACATATATGTTTACTTTATTTCATAAGCATTTTCCTACAACACTAACATTGCCCGTAAACATAATACCTACATAGTATTTCTCATGGTGCATATGATCTCTCTGCAGCCCCATCAATTGCTGTGGTTCTTTTGGCAGAATATTTGATCAAATGCCTTTAGTCCATTCTCTTATAGAGAATTCAATTTATTTTCTTTTCCAAGTTCTTGTCACATATAAGGGTATGAGCAATGTATTTAGATCATTTGTCACATCCTTGCACACATGTAGTGCTGCAAATGGAATTGCTGGTGACCACTCCAAAAGTTCGTGATAGATACTGCCAAGTTTCCTTCCACAAGGCGGCAATCTAGAATATTCCTTTTAGAATGTAAATACCTGCCAGTATCATACTGTCTTGATGCTTACAGCTTCGTAATAGAGCTTGAAGTACAGCACTGTGTTGCCACCAGCTTTGGTTTTCTTTTTCGACATTCCTCTGGCTATTTGGGGTCTTTTCTGGTTCCACACAAATTTTAGGGTTATTTGCTCTAGCTCTGTGAAAAATGCCGATGATATTTTGATAGGGATTACACTGAATGTGTAGATTGATTAGGCAGCAGAGAACAAACTTTGGAAAGAGCGGAGATGTCCACTGACAGATGAATGGATAAAGATGTTGTGGTATATATATATATATATATATATATATATATATATATATATTATATATATATATATATATATATATTATATATATATATATATATATAATATATATATATATAATATTCCATGGTATATATATATATATATACCATGGAATATTACTCAGCCATCAGAAAGCTCCATCTATGAAGATGGAACTGGGTGGCATTATGCTGAGTGAAATAAGTCAATCAGAGAAAGACAATTTTCATATGGTTTCACTCATGTGGAATATAAGAAACAGCACAGAGGATCCTAGCAGAAGGGAGGGAAAACTGACTGGGAAGTCATCAGACAGTGAGAAAAACCATGAGAAACTCTTCACTACAGGAAACAAACTGAGGGTTGCTGAAAGGGAGGTGCATGGGGGATGGGGTAATTGGGTGATGGGCATTAAGGAGGGCACGTGATGTGATGGGCACTGGGTGTTATACGAACTGATGATTTATTAAACACTACATCTGAAACTAATTATGTACTATATGTTGGCTAATTGAATTAAAAAAGAAAAAAAAGGAACGTAAACACCTGAGGGCAGGAATTTATCTCAGGGTGTTTCCCAGATCTACTAGATAGAACTCAATAAATACATACGAAATTTATGAAAGAAGGAATGGAGTAATGCAATTTGTAATGCCAATATTATAGCATCCTTGACATCACCAAATATAAAACTATATCTTCTGTTACCATAGATGAAAACATACTATGTCTTTAAATTTTATTTCATATATATAGCTGTGGCCATTGAGGTTTGTTTGATGAGTGGTGTGAGCTTGATTCCTTGCAGACAGTGTGGGTTGCAAGGGTTTCTCATCCCAGGACCACCCTGTATCCCAGTGGAACTCCTGAGACCTCAGGAGATAGGACTTCCTCTGGGAAAAGTTGTCGGCCGTGCCTAGTGCCTAATTCAGCCATTCATGGAGCCGCTCCTGGTACTCAGAATGTCCCAGCTCCTCCTCTCCTTCCCTCTCCACCATCAGGATTTTCACTCATTCTCTACATGCCCTAAGCCACTGGTAGCACCCTATTTACCTTCTCGGGAAACCCCCACAACATCCACCCTGACCCCGGCCCACATGCATCTCCTATCATGTTCAAAAGAGAACATTTCCTGATGAGGGGGTTTAGGTGCAGGGGCGAGCTCCCTCAAGCCAGGGTGCTGGCAGCTGAATTGGGTCAGAAAGAAAGAACTGTGCCTTTGGGCTGTTCTGCAGAGAAAAGCTTCCTGGCCTGGGAACATGATCTCTCAGGGAAAGTTCTAGATACCTCACAGTTGCTGGAAGGAAAACTGGCTTTTGAGGATGTACAACGGGATGTAGCACTCAAATTACTGCAGCCTTGGGCCTTGGCAGATGTCACATTGGGGCCCTGGGACTCTGCCACAAGGCCATGTCCGTTGTCAAGGGGCTCCTGGAAGCTATAGGTTTCCAGCTGCTGGGTGTGCCGTTCTTTCCATTCTGGCTTCAGCCTGTCCCACCCCTGTACAGCCTGTGCCCAGAGCCCCTTCCCTGGCACTTGGCTAGGCCCCTCGGATGAGATGCCAACAAACTGTGATTCTGAGTGTGGGCTCAGGGTCCCCTAGAACATAATCATAAATCATAATTTTTCACAATGTAAATTTTAATATATAAATTAGGAAGGACAGCCTTGAAATGCATCAAAAGATAATTGAGTATAGAACATAAAAATCTGAAACTAAAAAATTCTAGTAGGAAAGAAAGAAGTTTTGTGTGACACCTTGATGATTTAGGGGCTCCCTGTGTACACTGTGTTCTAACAATAGATCACAACAATGATGAAAATTTTGATGAATATTGAAGAAATACCTCAACTAATGGAGTACAATTGATTGTAGAAAGGGAAAACTATTAATGTTGCACATAGGCTAAATGAATTCTAATATTTTGTTTTTTGTTGCTTGTATTTTATAACAATACACTTAGAGATATTTATGGGAAAAAACTCGTGCTGACATGCAGTGAAAAAAATTTCCCAGTGATATTGCATGTCCAATGCATCCTAGCTTTATCTTTTCCATGGACATCTATCCTATGTAATAATTTAAAAATAATATCAAATAACTAGTGTTAAAATAACTATGGAGTTATATAAGAATGGATACCATAAGCATCCATCTACTTATTTATTCAGGAATGAATTTTTGGTCATTAAGCTCCATCCATAAATCAGGGTTCTGAATCACTTGCTGAGATTACACCATTATGAACAATAAAGTAGGAGAAAGCATAGGTTTTTTTAAAGATAGCCACAAATTCAGGTAATCAGGAAAGGAAGATAAAAGTGTTAATGAATATCGCAAAGGGAAATTTCAGGAAGCAATAGACACTCACCGGAAAGACCTAAGGTAGATGAAAATGAGGGCAGGTCCCATCGAGGGAAATTTATGATGAGACATGGAATTGAATAGAATTGAGAAAAATGTGAAAAATAGGATTCTCAAGGAGAAGAAACAGCATGTTTAAAAATTTGGATAAGGATGAGAAAGTTTTGTTGATTTAACAAACAAAAGGGAAGTCAAGGTAGATGATAAAATATTGGTAAGATAAGTTACTTTCTATACTAGAAAGGAAGGAAAAGAAAAAAAATAATTCTGCAGATTTGATGTTGGAATGGGTGTTTTTGTCTTCTAAAATTATTTGTAAAAATACACAATAAATACATATAATAAAATTTTACATAGTATAGAAATAACACACACATAGAACAAAATTAAAATATGTAATATAATACCTTTCAAAGTTGGAACTTTGCTTTCATGTTAATTACTTAAATTACTCAATTTGGAGAATGTAGAGAACTCATTTGATTTGTATGTATCAGTGAAAAATATTACTTTTCAGATGTTTCAGAAGAATCTGGTATAGATATCAGGGGAGACTCAGCTTCTCTTTGACAAATCCCAAATTAATTATTAGTTTTTAATTATATTTTAAAGGGAATAAAAGAAGGGTTCAGAATTTCAAGTAGCACATACCAGCCTGAGGGAATTTTTAATAGTCTGTGTTTTTCTACCCTTGCTAATATGGTAACAACTAAATAATACTAGGTACAAAAATAAACAAGCAAAATGACCATCCTGTACTGACTGGACATCTCTTGGAACTCTTTAAAAGGTCTGGAAACTCCCATTCTTTCCTCAGCTACCTCCTCCCAACTGTTGAATGGTAGACAAAAATGATTTGCCAATTTCCAGCCTTTGGGACAGAGTCTAGTCACCACTTCTCTCGTCGCATGGATCAACCTCTCTTATTTCTAAGAAGATTAATATTTTCCAACCTTCCCTTTCTTATTTGGGGCACTGAAAGAATGTCTTTATTATTTTTTTCCATAAGTATTTCAAAACAGTAACCATACAAAAATTCTAGAGAGCATTTCAGGCCTTCCTTCCTTTTTTTTTCCTTCTTATTATGATGGAAAATTTCTCAAGAAATTAGGGTATCGTTGGTCTTGATGCACCATGTTTTTCTTGTGGCAATGTACCCGTTCCATATGCTCACAGATGAAGAAATTATTGACATGTGGAAATCGCCAAAGGTGAACATGACATTTAACAGTTTTTTCTCTCACTATTTTTGTTTACAGACACTGAAGCCCCACTCTGATAATATATCAACTTAACTTTGCCTTCCTCTTCTTAGGTATGTGATACTTCATTAATATCTTTAAAGAGTCAGTAAGAAAAAGTAGATTGAAGCTTCTGCATTCAGGCTAAAAATGATGATAACATGGCCTCTGTAGCCCACATATGTGAACAAAAACATACAGAATATATTAACTATTTAAAACGTTGATGACATTTTCACTGGGCAACTTGCATTCTGTCTTTTTTCCTACTAGATGAGACTACATGTATGAGCAGGAACAAAAGTTTTATTGTAAAGCAAACACATATTGTACTTGAAGTGAATTCATTTCATACATAAGTTTAACAGAGATGACATTAAAAGGTATAGTAGTATAGTAGAGTATAATATAAAGCAGATATCCAGAAACAGAAGGAAAAAATATGTACCAATACTGATAGAAAGAAAGAAAGAGGAAAGAAGAAGGGAGGGAGGAAGGAAGGAAGGAAGGAAGGAGAAAAGGGAAAATCCACTGAGGCAAGTTCTTGATTAAACTTTCCTTTTATGTATACAATTTTCTTTATATAAGAATGAGAAACAAAAACCTGAAACACTGGGGCAATATGAATTATGGTCAGCACTCAAAGTCAGGCCTTAGAAGGAAGAAGGCTTTTGGAGAAGCTGCGGGAAGACAGTCAGTCTAGAATCTAAGAAAGCTAATGAGAGCTTTATGAGTGGCATGAAAGAAACTCTTTAGTAGAAAATCTCTGACAGAAAGTCATAATGGATACTTAAATAAATGGGATCACCATAAGGTAAAAAATAAAAGTCTTAACATCTCATCTGTTTCATAGTAAGGATTTAGTAAAGAGTTGAGTGTTCTTCCTCTTATAACTTATGTATCACTCAGAGGCTTTCAATTCCTGGAAGTGCTATCAAGATGATTATCTCTTTCTGGAAAATGACTATCATTTCTTATTAAGATCACGGACACAATCTAGGTGTTTAGGTTATAAAAACCTAATATAAATATTCATTTATTTAGGATTAAGATGTATAAGATTTTTTAAAGAGGAATATAATTTATATATATATACACATATATATATTTAAATTAATTTAAAGAAATTTGTCTTTGGACACAATGCCAATTAGTAACAAAAACTGAACCTTACAACTCTTGTCTTTGAGGCAGAGTTTTGTTTTTTTTTTTAAATGAGTCTTACATGGACCTCTCTATTTAATATTTATGCCTCTTACAATTTGACAGAAGATATGTTTGAACACACTTCTTACCCTGAATAATCTTAATGTTTTTACTATAAAAATGGTTCTCTGGGGGCACCTGGGTGGCTCAGTGGGTTAAGCCGCTGCCTTCGGCTCAGGTCATGATCCCAGGGTCCTGGGATCGAGCCCCACATCGGGCTCTCTGCTCAGCGGGAAGCCTGTTTCCTCCTCTCTCTCTCTCTCTCTCTCTGCCTGCTTGTGATCTCTATCTGTCAAATAAATAAATAAAATCTTTAAAAAAAAAATGGTTCTCTGAAGAGAGATGTCAACATTGCTAAATTGAAAGCCATTTCATTTGTTTTAATTTATATGAAACTGAGTTTATTTTTGGCTTCCACTTAGTGGAAGGTCATTAGAGTGTAATTGTCCCATTAGTGACAGTCTGAGAATGTAGGCATGAAGCCATAAACTATAAATTCATTTCACTAATCCTTTGGGGTTTGTTTTAATGCCTTCTTGTCTGTTAGCTTTCCAACAATGTTGGATATCATAGAAGAGATGACTCTGTACTGTATGAAAAGAAGCAATGACTGGTCATACTTATAGTAAATTAGCTTTTTTTTTCAGTTGGTTCCCAAGTGAGTAATTAATATTAACATGAGTAACAGGGTTTCATGCCTACTAATATGAAGGTGACATTTCGTTTTGGTTTTTGTTCTTATTTTTCTCTCTCAGTCATTTCTGCCTAGAGATGCTTGTGGTAATAATTTAGGAAATGGAATAGGAGGACACTTTTAAAAAATGCTTTTCACTGAAATCCCTGAATATTGCTTTCTTTTTCTAGCTGACTTCTCACAATGAGAAATAATAAATATTACTGTAAGAGTATGAGGTTTTTGGGAATGTGAGGTATTCTATAGAGCACTGGACCAAGTCTGATCTGCAGACAAAATCCTGATACTTGTCATGCCTAATGTGTTCAGATTCCCCAATGAAAAGAGTGGCCACAAGATGGGGCACCTGGGTGGCTCAGTGGGTTAAGCCTCTGTCTTCGGCTCAGGTCATGATCTCAGGGTCCTGGGATCGAGCCCCCGCATCGGGCTCTCTGCTCTGCAGGGAGCCTGCTTCCTCATCTCTCTCTGCCGGCCTCTCTGCCTACTTGTGATCTATCTCTCTGTCAAATAAATAAATAAAATCTTAAAAAAAAAAAAAAGAGTGGCCACGAGGATTATTTATGTAGAGGAGTCATGTGATCTGGATGGCTTGGGTCAAAGTGGACAGGGACTGGTTCTTAAAATAAAGGTAAGTCGTCGGAGCCCAATAGGTGGCATGGAAGTCTTGCCAAAGGACATGCCTTATTCTGACTGCGACTCATTAAACCAGTCTGATCTTCAGGGAGTTTGGCCAAAAACACACAGAAACACACATAAAGGACATAAAGGCAAACCACAGAAGCCATGAGGTTATAGAAGCTGTGAGAACAAAATGTCCTCAAGTGGGAAAGTCAAGTAAGGAGAAGTCCTTGGAAGTGTTACCTGATGTGAAGTAAGCAGAGAGGAGAAACAGAAAAGCCACATCACAAGAGTAGTCAAGTGAGTAGTGTGGGGTTGCACTCGGCCGGCACACAGCGCTGGAACCATGCCGTCATTGAAATACTGCGATAAGTTCAAAATGTTGCTGCTTCTCGGCGGCACCTAGGCATCTGTCCCTTGCTACCAGCTGCTCTGGCTACTCTCCTATATCCAGAAACTGAAATGTTAAAGTCAGGAGCCTTTATTCTGGTGGACTGAGGATTGTGCCTTGCTGAGTCTAGAGGAGTCTTGATTACAAGGCTGAGCTTGCTCATTTCTCTGCTGCATTATCACAATAAATTCTATATTTGAAGAAATTTCTGCTCTTTCCGATCAGGCCAAGTAAGCCTGGCCATAAAAAAGGTCAGCCAATGGGGCGCCTGGGTGGCTCAGTGGGTTAAGCCGCTGCCTTTAGCTCAGGTCATGATCTCGGGGTCCTGGGATCGAGTCCCGCATCGGGCTCTCTGCTCCGCGGAGAGCCTGCTTCCCTTCCTCTCTCTCTGCCTGCCTCTCTTGTGATTTCTCTCTGTCAAATAAATAAATCTTTAAAAAAAAAAAAAAAAAAAAAAAAAAAAAAGGTCAGCCAAAATATAAGGTTGACATAAAAAAAAAACAAAAACAAAAACAAAAACCCTCAAAAAACCAAAACCAAAACAAAATCTGTTTAAGGAGACTCAAGGTGGATGGAATCGTTTTTATGCTCTGAGATCTACTCAAAGTAGGTTCACAGAAGGTCAGTAAACCTTCCCAATATATCTAGATATATTACTTATAACTTCCTTAGTTTTTTTTTTAAGATTTTATTTATTTATTCGAGAGAGGGAGAGAGCAAGTTCATGAGAGTGGGGGAGGAGCAGAGGGCAAGGGAGAGAGAATCGCAAGCAGACTCTGTGGTGAGGGGGGACCCTGAGGCAGGGTTTGTTCTTAGCACCCTGGGATCATGGCCTGAGCTGAAAGCCACGAGTCAGTCACACACTCAACTGACTGAGCCACCCAGGCACCCCTAGCAGTTTGACTAATAACACTCTGGAGCACAGTTTTCCTAAATAGATAAATCATAAGAGAAATTGAAGTACTTCCTCCTTTTCCTGATTACTTCCACCAGTCAGAGCCATACGAGAATCATCCCATATCAACATACACATAAATACCGTGTGCCTATATAATTTCGCACGCATCTACAAAACAGAAGCGTGTTTGTGTGTGTTTTTATGCAACACAGAATACAATGCAGACCACTAGATCACAGGCATCCATAGTCTCTCCTCTCTCCTGGATGCACAGCTAGACCTCACTGTCTGGTTCCCCCTGATGTTAGCCGTGACCACGTACTTCACTGTCCGGTTCCCCCTGGTGTTAGCAGTGACCACGTGACTGAGTAGCTAGGTGCCCGTCACCGGATATAAACACAAGTGTTGCATGCCTGGCCCACAGAAACTCCCTCTGGGCCCTTTGCCTTTCTGGCTGGCTGGATTGAAGACAACTTCCAGAATAAACTTGGAAGCCAGGAGCGGAAATGGAGTACACGGCATAGGGATACCCCGTGGCCTTGTTTACTTCATAGCACTGCTGTCTGAGGAAAAAAATAGGCTTTTATTATATTTTAGATATTATGTAGTTTGGGGTCTACTTGCTGTAGCAGTTAGTATATTCTCACTTGTTCATGGCATTATATAGTAAACCTTGGAAGAGAAGTTTAGATATAGGCTGGTAAAAGACTTAGAACTTATTATCCATTAAAAAATAAATTCAGTATTTTATATATAAAAATAACAGTTAAATCTGGATGGTATTACTAGGTTTCTGGTTAAATATTACTAAGAGCTATAGCAGAAGTTCCATGAGGGTAAACACAGCCTATTTTCTTTTTGTTCAATAATGGAAAACTCGCACCCTGAATAGTTCTTTACATACGATAGTTTATCTGTAATTATTTATCAAATAAACAAGCAAGAATCGCAGTTTACTAGGATGATCTGTTAATTTCCTAAAATTTTCTTCTTAACGTTGAGCTCTTAACTGTATCTTAGGATTTCCCAACATGGGAAAATTTAAATTGGGTAATTTGAGGACAGTATTTAAAAAATAAGGTGAGCAAGGTGACCAAAGTACAAGAAATTCACAATGAAAAGCACAGTATTCTGTGACTAGTAAGAGCAACAGGCTACAAAATATGTATGAGAGGGTGAGCGAAGGAAGTGATGACTCAAATCAGAAAGGAGACTATAGAAAGAAAGCCATCTGGCAGAAACTCTGATCGTCTGTGTAGAGATGTAGCCGTCCCTTGAGGGTTAGAAACGAACCAAAGAATAAGTACTCCAACCGCACTCCTTACCCTTCCTCCAGTTCTTCCTTGTGCTGAGCATTGACGCAAGCAGAAGACAGAGGGCAAAAGAGCGGAGTGCTGTAGGCTGTATCCAATAAGTTTGGGCAAATATCATAGCACAGAATGTTGGAGAATGAAGACAGAGGGGCAAACAGGTTGCCCAGCTACCTCTCATTAACAAATGGCTTCACTTACATTTGTGATCATCACATTAAAAAAAAATAGTCAATATTAGGTGATTAGGGTTTAATTTGGACACGAAATCCTCCACTTTGTTATTTTTAGATATGACTGTGCCAAGGTATTTTTGTACACTGAATAAAGATGAAATTCGTAAACATTGTATAGATAAAATTAATAATCAAATAATGTTACAGGTAGAAATATTACAGAGACCATCTTCTTCATTATTTTTCAGACGAGTATTCTTACACTTGGTAGGTAATAAATAGATACAAGGAAAGGACAACATGATGTGTGGTTTTAAGTTTTCATCACTCCTGCCTTGACGTGTAGTTCAAATTCTAAAACATTTGACATGTGAGATGCAGGAATTAAAATGATAGGGTAGAAAGTGGCTTCCATTGATAAAGTCATACAGAAAAACATAAATCAGAAGTGGCCACAAGTTGCCTTTCTGTTTCCTCTCCTGAGAGTAGCATGTATGAAAATCTGGACTCCGGAGAAACTGGATCTCAAAAACAGACTACACACCCGGAAACTCTTCTTTAAATATCCCGAGCCCCAAATGCGAGGACAGAGGAGAAGAGCTTCTCATCCTTTCTCAAGAAGGAAGAATTGAATCTAAACACTAAAACAGAAGAAATATGGAAAAATACTCCTTGCTCAGGAAAGATTGGAAAAAGGTGAATAAGAGAGTTTCAAGTCACCCATGCCCAGCATTTTCTCCAACAATTCCTCCTTGTCTGTTTCTAGATCTCTTCCTCTTTATTACATCTCTCAAATCAGCGTGGAGAACACACCATTGTCTCTTCCACACCAAAAATAAATGCATTTTCTCTGGATCTCATTCCTCTCAACTAAAACTGGCTTTGGCCAGTTTTACAAAGCAATTTTCTTTACACTCTGTCTCCGTTTTCCAACCACCTGGAATTCCACTTCTCTATTGGTTAGGCTTCACTATTCCATTCATCAATCTACTCTTGTTAGTGTTAAGAAAGGCATAATGGGACGCCTGGGTGGCTCAGTTGGTTAAGTGGCTGCCTTTAGCTCAGGTCATGATCCCAGTGTCCTGGGATCGAATCCCGCATTGGGCTTTCTCATCAGTGGGGAGTCTGCTTTTCCCTCTCCCTGCTGCTCCCCCTGCTTGTGCTCTCTCTCTCTCTGACAAATAAATAAAATTAACAAAAAAAAAAAAAAAGAAAGAAAAAAGAAGGATTAACTGCAATTATTTTAAAAAAGAAGAAGAAGAAGAAAAAAGGCATAACAGGTCACTGGCACTAAGCCCCACATCAGCAAACCAAGACTTATTAGTAGCCTAACTAGAGTTTCAGCCTCTTCCAGGAAAGTAACCTTTAACTGGTCAGTCTGGAATTTCCTGGTCAGCACTAATGAGGTAATCCACTGGATAGATCCCATCTGCTCCCCGTAGGAAGCCAACCTTGTCAACAATTCACTCTTTCCTTGTCCCTCTCAACTTTCTGCCTATAAAAACTTTGCATTTTGTACAGTTCCTTGAAGCTCCTTTTTATTTGCTAGAATGTACACTGTTTTATTCATGAATTATTGAATAAAGCCAATTTGATACTTAAACTTACTCAGTTGAATTTTGTTTAACAATAAGATCACATGAAAGTTTCTAGTTCCAATGGCATTTTTCAGATCTCTCTTTCTCTGACTCTTTCTTTTTTAATTTAACCACTCTGATGTAGCAACAGAGTCAACCACACCCTCTTGGACAAATTCCTTTTCTGGGACACTGCACCCTTTTTTCCCCCCTTCTGACTTTCCAGCTTCTGTATCTCAGTATTTTGGGTGTCTCCTCCTTTAGAGGGCAGTTAATCATTTGCGTTAGTCAAGTTTGATCCTGGGTCTTATTTTTTTTTAATCTTTAGCTACTCCAGACACAGACCAATTTATTCTCACTATGGGTTCAAATATCATATTTTTATCTTTAGATCTGTATACTCAAATATTTATTTAACATTTCCACTTTTGATATCTAAGTGAATATATTGAAGCCGTATTCATAATTTCTTCATCAACTAAAGTATCAATTTCCAGACTTCCATCTCAGGATTGCATGACTTACTCTTTCAGTTAGTTACTTGTGCCGGTAATCTTGGGTAAGAATGGACATTTCATTCCTTCTAACTCCCATAGCTGATGAGTCATAATATTTTACTGGAAATAACTAAAAATAGATATGTTTTACAAAACTTCTAATGTCTTGCTCCATTTAATCAAGGGAAAGGTAAATCGGGTGATAAAAAAATGTAATACATTTCACAGACTGCTCTAACAGAAAGTAGCACCTAAGTCATGTTCCCAGTAGAGGGAAAATCATGAAGTTAGATGTGGAAAGTGTTTTTGCTTACTAGTTTGTTTGTTTATTTTTCCAGGGAGAGAGAGGAGAAAGAGGCAATCATCCTACTTAATTTTGAACTTGAGACACAATGGAAGAGAAAAGATTGGAACAGAGTGGGGGAAAATAGTAGTTGTAGGGTGGGGAGATACATAGAAGACACATCGCATGGGAACTTTCTTATGGGAGAATCACATATGATTTATGTTTTTATTCATTTACTCGACACACAGAGATCACAAGTAAACAGAGAGGCAGGCGGAGAGAGAGGAAGGGAAGCAGGCTCCATGCTGAGCAGAGAGCCGGATGAGGGGCTCGATCCCAGGACCCTGAGATCATGACCTGAGCTGAAGGCAGAGGCCTTAACTCACCGAGCCACCCAGGCGCCCCTGATTTATGTTTTTAGATGAGTATTCTTGTTTCCTTTTAAAATATTTTTAAAGCTTTAGATCAATTTTAGGTTTACAGAAAAAAAAAAAAGTGAAGATAATACAGAGAATTCCTGTATACCCCACACCCAATGTCTACCGTTATCACCATCTCACATTAGTATGGCACCTGTGTTATAGTTAATAAACGAATAAATACTTTATTATTAGTTGAAGTGCAGACTTCATTCCGATTTGCTTAGTTTATACTTAATACGCTTTTTCTGTTCCAGGATCCCACCTAGGACACTGCATCGCAGTTAGTAGGCATGTCTCCTTAGGTTCCTTTGGCTTTAACAAGTTTTTGTTTGTTTGTTTTGGGGTTTTTGATACTTCTTATTTTTGACAACTTTGAAAGTTGTGTGTGTATGTGTTTTGTCTTTTTGTTTTTTTTGTTTGTTTCAGGACTCTGAGATCAATACCTGAGCTGAGACTGAGTGGGACGTTTAACTGAACCACCCAGTAGCCCTGACTTTGGAAGTTTTAAGTACTGCTCAGATATGTGGTACGACACACCTTAAATAGGATTTTCCTGGTGTTCTTCCCATGATTATATAGGCTTACGGGCTTTTAAAAGAACGACCAGAAGTAAAGCAACTTTTTTTTTCCTCATTTTCTAATATTAATGCACTAACTGGGTACCCCAGCATATTGTTGTAAAGAGGAAGTGAGAGGAGGAATTCCTGTCCTATTTATAATCTTAGAGGGAATGCATCCAGTTCCTCACTATTAAATATTATGTTAGCTATAGGCGTTTTGTAGATGTCTTTTCTAACGTTGAGGAAGTTCTCTTCTATCCCTAGTATGCTGAGTATCCTAGGATTTTGTTGTGGTTGTTGTTTTGTAATCATGAACAGACACTGAATTTTTTCAAATACTTTTCTGTATTGATTGGTTTTTGGTTTAGTTTGCTGGTGTATTAGAACACATTGACCGATGTGCTAATGTTGAGTCTGCCTTGAATCCCTGGAAGAGAGGCTCTCACTCTCCCACAGAAACTGGAGATAGACACGCTCTCTCCCTTGATGTTCACATTTCAACTTCAGTCTCCTGAGAAAGACAGTCCTGGGTTGTAAACCTGACAAGAGGCTGTTAAAAAAGATTTACTTACATACATCTCAGGAGTAGAAAAAGAGTTTGCAATTACAAGCTTACAAAACTAATGCTCTAACTAAAAGGAGGTGGGGTGCTTCTCCCATTATTTTTAACAGGGAAAATCGATTTTGTTATTTTTAATTCTTATGTGACCTTATAGTTATTGTCGGTGGAGGATGCATTATTGGGTTTGGGATATATTTAATTTTTATTTTTAGAAAAATTGTTTACAAGTTTTTATTTATTTAAGTAATCTTTACACCCGAAAAAGAGTCTCCTGCTCTACTGACTGAGCCAACCAGGTGGCCCTCTTTTTTCTTTTCTAAGATTTTACTGAGTTTGGGATATATTTTAGAAATAACTGAATTAGCTGCTGCATTTTGATGTTAGCATGACAGTTAAGAAATAAGGCCAGATTAATTGAACTGAGCAACTGGTGAATTGTAGTGCGATTCACTACAGGATGACACAAGGAAGGGGGAACCTGATTACTCATTTTAACAAGTCAGGTTTCAATTACCTATTTGATGTTGAAATGTAGGTGAATTTGTGGCAGTCTGGGATTCAGGGCAAGGATGATGGCCCCGGGTCTAGCATTTGGAATCACTGTAATGTAGATGATTTGTAAAGACAGGACACTGAAAATCATCCAGGGAATACAGAATCGGATGGACGATTAGGTCCCTGGAACTCAAACATTTGGAAGATTAAGCATAGAGAATGAGAAGAGGGAAATGTATAGTCTTTGGAGGCAATTAAAAAAGGAAGTTCAGGAAGAAAGTAGCCTATTAAGCGTAAAACCCTCCCCAGCCTTCCATTCTCTCCTCACCACACAGCACTCTTCCCGTGACCCGATGTTCAACTATACCTTACGTTCCCCACAGTCTTTGTCCTCTAGATCGTTTGTGTCTCCTGAGTTCTCTTCTTCCGTACAAGCCAGATACTATATCTTCTTTCTTTCTTTCTTTTTTAATATTTATTTATTTATTTGAGAGAGAGAGTAAGCCAGAGTGGGGAGAGGGTAAGCGGGAGAGGGAGTGAGAGAATCTCAAGGTGACTCCCTGCAAAGTCCAGAGCCGAATGCACAGCTCTGTCTCACAACCCTGAGATCTTGGCCTGAGTCGAAATCAGGAGTCAGACAGGTAACCCACTGAGCCACTAAACCAACCCCCCTAACTCCCGCCATCTCTTTACTTCATCTCTCAGAACTCATTTTAAATATCTCTCTCCCTCAGAAAGACCTCAGTGGGGCGCCTGGGTGGCTCAGTGCGTTAAGCTTCTGACTTCAGCTCGGGTCATGATCTCAGGGTCCTGGGATCGAGCCCCGCATCGGCTCTCTGCTCAGCTGGGAGCTTGCTTCCCCCTCTCTCTCTGCCTGCCTCTCTGCCTACTTGTGATATTTCTCTCTCTGTCAAATAAATAAATAAAATCCTAAAAAACAAAACAAAACAAAAAAAACATAAAAAACCTCATTGACTTCTCCTAATAATTTAGGTCTCCTTGCTATGTAGGTTCATTGTACTTAGTAGCTCTCTGTCACAGTGCTTCATCTCATTTTAATTAGAAAATTTGCATAGTTTTTTTTTTAATACCCCTTTCCCCCAATAGATTATAAGCTTTAAAAATTCAGCAACCAGATGGTCTTGCTCACTTCTATTTTCCCAGCACTTGGCACAATGAAACATACTTGTTGTGTAAGTAAGAAAATAAATGAAACAAACAGTAAACTATTTTGGCTCTTCCTGAACTATTTAATTCAACCACAGGAAATAATATTTCCAACTTGTTCCTATGCAAACTAAATGCTCATTTATTTAGCCAGTACTTTAAAAGTCAGTAGAGGTTGTGAAAATAAATAAAGGAAACTTCTCTTAAAATGGAGTCAGGAAGCCCTAAAGGGGGAGCACTCATGCATGTATCATTCACTGCGGCCTGCTTTGCCAGCAAAAAGGAGGAAGATAAGAATTACCTTGACAAGGGGAGGACATTTCTCACATAGAAATTTTATCTACTGCTTTTAAGAAAAAGAAGGACGTTCCCTCCCTGGCCCTGCAAAGCACTAATGACATTTCCCAGCCAATGAGAAACCGCCACAACCTTGAATTCCTGTTCTTCTCCAATGAACTTTTGCTTAAAACAATCCTCCTGTATCTCCTCCTAAAACCTAATAAAAGCTGACCTTCCCTTGGTCTCTTTAGATTTGCCTGTGATTCATTATAGCTTACACATCTCGAATTGCAATTCCTCTGCTATTCCCTAAAGTAAACTCATTTTGCTGGTAACATAACTGGCTATTTTATTTTTAAGATTGGCAATGTTAAGAAAATAATAAAGCCACTTCCTTTTCAATTAAAAAAAAAGGTGTTTTTACTTAAAAGAGTCATTCTGCAAATGTGCCACATCAATATGCTAGTAAGAGCAAATACCATGGGACAATTAAATTGACTTCTGCATCTCATCGATTAAAGTTAACATTGCCTTCACACACCAGTGAGTTCGCGTATCATAAACAGTAATTAAGATATTAATCACAGAGATTCTCAGATGGTATAAGTTGTTTCAGTGGAGATATTTTTTTCTTTCTTCCTTCTTTTTTTATTAATCTCATCTTATTACATCCCTAGTAAGAACTATACTCAATATGATCTGGAGATTAAACACACCATATCATCATTTTCATAAAGCCTGTTAACTAGGAAGTCTCTCTGCTTTTATTTAGGTAATTTAGTTGCACAGCACTGACTTGCAGTGTAAGCTGTAATAGTTCTTCTCAAACGAAGTGATTTTTTTATAGGATATTCTCATGGCACATAGCAATGTAATTGCTTCTTTAATTAAAATGATTTCTTGTTTGCCAAGGAAAGACAAACAACAGTCACAGAAAAGAAAGAAAGAAAGAAAGAAAGAAAGAAAGAAAGAAAGACCAAAACAAATTTAGACCTTGATAGCTTTACTTTAGATTAAACTGCATTCCAATGTAAGATGCTTACGGATATTATCCCATTACTGATTCTCCAAGCAGTGGCTAAATCCATTAAACAATGTGTTAGCAGCACCACTGTGTGTAACATACAAAAACACACGTTATTATTGCAAAGCAAATGGGCATCAGTGCATATGAATATGAATTTTTGCTGGAACATGAAAATGTTCCAGATGCCATGGGTAACTGATAAGTTCTATAGTTTAAATACAGACAAAATATATTGTGAAAAAAATATTTTTACAAATTATTTTATTCAATGAATAATGAAAGAAGTGCTTCATCAGGAATGTGCTATAAGGGGCGCCTGGGTGGCTCAGTGGGTTAAAGCCTCTGCCTTCGGCTCAGGTCATGATCTCAGGGTCCTGGGATGGAGCCCTGCATCGCGCTCTTCGCTTGGCGGGGCGTCTGCTTCCTCCTCTCTCTCTCTCTGCCTGCCCTTCTGCCTACTTGTGATCTGTCTGTCAAATAAATAAAAAAATCTTAAAAAAAAAAAAAAGAATGTGCTATAAGGAGGCTAAAGCACTTTTGTGTGTTTTTGTTACTGTTCATTAGTTTCATTTGCATCTGGACAAAGTATTATCTAGGTCTATTAATTTATTATTAAATTTGAAAAAAGGTTTGTCTAGACCATTTAAAAATTTAATATAAAATTGCCTGATTGATCACTTTGAGCTCCATTGACCAATAATCTGTATATTGAATTAAATGATCGTCAGAAGTCTCTAGAAACATGTTCTTTTCACATCCCAAGACTTGCAAAACTATGGCTCTGTATGCAATGATGAAAGAGAACAGATGATAATCTCAAACTAAGTGTGGATTCAGCCCATCTTCCATGGGCATACCTTGCTGTCCTCATAGATAACTCCAAACCTGCTGCACTTTGTGTGTCCCCACAGGAGAAATACTGGAGTAATAATTAAAAGTTAGAAGAAAATAGACACAAAATTAAAATAATTTTTAAAGACTTTGTGTCAAATTAAAAAAAGTAGAAAGTCTTTCTTTTTAAGAAAATCTTTCAATAACAAAAGTAATTATACTCTTCTTTTACTGTTATGTCTTTCCTAAGGTAAAACAACAACAACAAAACAAAAACAAAAACAAAAAACAATGATAGAGCTTTTGGTTTTCCTTTGATTATAAGAGATACAGATATATTAATGTGCTCATTTGCTCTATCAGTTTGGTCTGCATATGTGTGTGTGTTTAATAAAACATAAAAATCCATAAACATAAAGGTATATTTACCCGATAATTATAACATGAACAGTCTTGTAATTATAATTTAGATTAAAAATAAAAAAATTGATAACAGTCCAGAATTCCTCCTCAAATATGTAACTCTTCCAAAAAAAAATCTCCCTGCACATTAAAGCTAGTTGCACAATGGTGCAATAAGTTCCACTAACCACATGTGTATGTATTTAAGCTTAAATTAGTATGGATTAAAATAAATTAAAAAGTTATTTTTTCAGTCAAACCAACCACATTCCAGGTGCTCAGATGTGCCCTGTGGCTTTTGTATTGGACAAGAAAGAGAATATTTCCATCAGCACAGTGAATTCTGTTGGACAGTGCTGCTCTAGAAACAAAATATTTCTAGGTCATAGAAAACCTTTAAAAAGTTGAATTAATTACTTGATCTCATGAAAGAAAAACAAGTGACCAGGTGTTATTAAAATTAGAAAAGAGAGATTTGATTTTACATTAAAAAGATATTGTGCCATATTTGAAGTTCACTTTGACTGCTTTATGGTCGTCCCAAGAGGCCCCTATGATGACAAGAAGGCCTGTTATCTAGCTAGCTAGCTATCTGTCCATCCTCATTTCTTTCCTATACTATTACAATGTTTCCTAGCTGGTTGTTCTCGCCCATATGTCCTGATACAATATCTACTACAGGGAAGAAGAGTGATATTTCTATGATAGATCATTCCTGGTCTCCATGAGCTCCAGCAGCATCCTTTGTCATTCTGAGTGAGAACGAAAGAACCTCCAATGGCCTGAGCTGTCTCACTTCTCCCTCCCCATTCATTCTGTTTGGCTATCTCAGCCTCTCCACTGCTCCTTCAAAACATGTAGCCTGTTTCCACCTCAGCACAGTGGCACAGTCCACTCTTTCTCTTTGCAGTACCCCTCCCCTGGGTAATAACATACCTCAGTCCCTTCTCTCTTCAAAGTATTGTCTCATACGTCGTCGTGTAAGTGAGACTTAGAAATGCATGTGCTATATATATTTATATATATATGAATAAATGAGTGTGCTATACACACACACACACATATATATATATATATATATATATATATTTACTAAAATTTGTGTCTTCACACCTAAATATGTAATTTCCATCACGGCAGGAGTTGGGTGTTTTCCTGAATGCTGTCTCACTCTGTTCCTTGTATAATGTTTGGCACATAGATGGTACTCAGTAAGTATTTATTAGATGATTTTTAAAGATAAAAATCATCATAATCCTGAATGTGTTCCTGAACTGGACAGTATAAGAAGAGAATAAGAAAAATGTATTTGTGCACTAAGAAGAGACGATTCTTGGGGGATAAACTCAAAGAATAGAATCTGTCAGGAGACTGTTACATAAACTACAATGACCAAATAGTAATTGATAACGACACATCACATACAATGTGCTTACTGGTTACATGAACCACATGCTTTTTGGGTGTGATCAGCATGATCTTTCCCATTAGTGTGACCATGAATATCAGACAAATATCAAAGTATTTCTTTTTTTTTTTAAGATTTTATTTATTTGTCAGAGAGAGAGAGAGAGAGAGATCACAAGTAGGCAGAGTGGCAGGCAGAGGCAGAGAGAGAAGCAGGCTCCCCACTGAGGAAGGAGCCAGATGGGGGACTCGATCCCAGGACCCTGGGATCATGACCTGAGCCAAAGGCAGTGGCTTAACCGATTGAGCCACCCAGGCATCCCAGACAAAGTATTTCTGAGAATGACATTAGAACAAGTATCCTGCATACACATTAGCAAATCCTTTCCTTCTAACTCCTTCTCAGCTTTGTGTTGTTATCATTCAAAAAAAAAAAAAAATGGTTATTTTCTAATTCTGATTTCCTCATCTGAAATTAAGAAAAACTACTTTCAAGTATGACCATTTAGCTAGATTTTCTACTATTTGGTAGAGATATTTGTTTACTTTTACACAATTATGACTGTAAGAATAAATATTTTTATGAAATTTCATAAAATTTCATTTCAGAAATGCTGAAAACCATTCCATCTGACACAATATACAACTGGAAGTCAAAATCAAAGAAGAAAAAAAGAAAATGATTATCTCCCTCATAGAGCTTAAATTATTTTGAACTGCTGTTTCATATATACTTTCTCTTACCCAGAATTCTGTATGGGAGACCACAGGATTTGGAGATATGCTCAAAGTGAAGTAAAGACCTACTCCATGCCTCTCATGATGACCCTTTAGAAATTAACTGCCCATCTGTTTTGGGCTATTGGTCTATTTTAGTACAATGTTGTGAGAGGGAAACGCTCTACTTTGTGTATCTCCAGTTTGGGATCTCTTTGTCAAAGCTCATGCAATACTCAATCTTGAACAAGCACACACATATTTCCATAATACAACATGCCCCATTTATAAGATATCTCATTTGAGAATATATACATACATATTCTTTCTGAGAAGCAAATATAATTTTTTCTCTCTAGCAACCAGAGATGTTTTATCACTTTAATTTGTCCCTCCCTTAACTACCTAGAAGAGTCTATATTTGGGGTCTTTCCCAGAGTAAGAGTTATTACTAGAGATAAATCTTATCTGAATGACCCATTTGTATGGCAGGACAGACATCTAATTAACATCTTTTCTTCTTATTGTCCCACGAACAGTACTCCTCCCCTTTGAAGCCCCAGATCCCTCTCCCACTACTTAGCTCAGGTTGGCATATACACATGATTTTACCTTCCTGTCTTTGAACCTCTCATATATATGGCATTCCTGTATGTACAACATTAAACTTCTTTTTCTCCTGTTAATCTGTCTCATGTCAATTTAATTATAAGCCAGAAGAATCTGTCAAGGATAGAGGAAAAATTTTCCTCCTGAAAAATCTCATAATCTAATGGAATTTTTAGTATATAAAAGGAATTTGGGCTTTAATATAATTTTCTAAGTCTGATTCTAGTGTAACTTGCACTGTAGTTAATCACATCATTTTCTTAGCTCTAACTTAATATAAACTCAGTAACCATCTGAACTATTCCAGTTTGCTATTAATAGCCTGCTGGACATATTTATATACTAGGACTGTTGTTAATTTATAGTGGGTACTATGAAATCAATGTTAATGTATCTTGTGGTGACTACTAATCTTTTAAGAGTAAATAAAATGAACACAGTTAAATATGAATTGATATATGTTCTACATTCCTAATTAAATTTACTAAAATCATTAAGAGAGAAGTTAAAAGTAGACTTATCTCAGTGTGAGCTCAAATAACTCTTCAAAGATATTGTTAGCCTGATTTTCATTTCCAAACATGTTGCTGCTGCCATAGCAACTGGCATTTGGGGATGAGGTTAGTGGAACTGGTTAAGCCCATAGAATATACTATGCATAACTAATAGACATACCATTTCTATTTAGAGTTTAATTGGATTTGTCAATGCTTTCCATTCAAAGACTGCCAGGTACACACCTGTCGTTGAAGAAGCTGAGTTTATAATTCATTGACATGAAGGAGATCACAGTATGAGGAACTGTAGACCGCCATAAGTTAGGAAGCACTAATTATAGGATTTGGTCTCACGCTAAGTAATTTTGGGGAGAGATAAAAAAACTAGATAAATCTTATCTGAATGACTCATTTTCATGGATTTGGATGCTGTCAGGAAATGGGGCAAATCTATGTTACCATATAAACAGATTTATAATGAAAAATACTAAGCATATACATTAAGATTTCCTATAAATCTTATCTATTTAGTGGGAGAGATGAAGAAAGGCTGAAGCTGTAATTGACTAAGAAGTGGAAGGGGCACCTGGGTGGCTTAGATGGTTAAGTGTCTGCCCTCAGCTTGGGTCATGATCTCGGTGTCCTGGAATGGAGCCCCATGTCAGGATCCCAGCCCAGCAGGGAGTATGCTTCTTCCTCTCCCTCTGTTTCTCCCACTTCCTCTGCCTCTCCTGTTTGTGCTCTCTCTCTTTCTCTTAAATAAAAAAATAAATCCTTAAAAACAAACAAAACAAAAAAACTAGAAGGAGTCATTTTTGTTAGCCAGGGTAAAGGGATATTTAATCATGTTGTCGTCTGTACAATATTCATGTTTGTGTCTTTATTAAAACATGATTAAGGAATGAAACTGTTCTGTCTTGATCCATTGAGGCCACAGAGAGAGCTTGTCTGATAGAAGACTGGTTGTGCTCAACTGAAGAATATCAAAACCTGGAGTGAGGGCCAGAACAGCTGGCAGATGACGGAGACTGCTCAAGAGGAGCTGTTACTGCTCCATAAAGTCTGTGTCTTTGGCATAGGATTATGTTGACCTAAAGGCACAAAACTTTGCAGATTCAGTAAAAGCTCTAGACCCCCTTTGATTGCTTAAATTTACATTGGAAAGGAGCCTTTGCTAGAAAGAGCTGCTACCAGAGAGTCCTTTTCACCTAAGAAACTTACCTAACAGGGCAATCTTTGTTTTCCAAGTATCTCCTCACCCATCCCAGGAATGGCCTTCCTTCTCCTTCCCAGATCCTTTCCAGATCCTTACCTCTTTCTGAACGTCAGGGTGGCAAATGTCTTAACTGCCTGACTGCCCCTTGGGTCTTATATTTTTACAGCTCTCCCATATGTAAGAAATTTGGATTTTGTAGATGATCAATAATACTCAATTATTTAAAGTTAAGAAAACAAAAAAATCATTAATGAGTTGCATGACATATATTTATCATACAGTGGTGAAAACATTTATTATTTTATGTATAATATATTACTCTACCTTAATAAATCACCTTCCAAAGAAAATACTAAATTTTCAATCTTAGAAATACCTAATGTCTCACGGTGACAGTCATGAGTTTGTAATAGTATTTACATACTATACCTATAGTAAACTATACATACACCATATATGTATTTATAGGTTTATACATATACACACACACTATATATAGAGCTATCATTGATCTTACTGGCTTGCAATCTATTTCTCTTCCTTTAGGAAATGAGCAGGATTGAGAGAAGCAAAGGAGGCCTGGTCTGATCTCTTTGTAAACCTGCTAAATCTTCTTCTTAAAGGAAACTCATGATTATAGCAAAGGTAGAGTTCTTATGTATAGAATTATTTTAGCGTGATAACTCCTTCATTAGATTGCTTACACTAAACAAACCTAGATTCTATGACTTATTTATCCTTCATACTAATTCTTTTCTAGTTATCACAGTAAAAATTTTGTCTCCTATTGTGGATTTTTCTTTTAAACTTTTTACATTATCTTTTACAGAGTAGATGGTTTTATTAACTTAGTAGTCATCTTTATTAATTGTTTCATCATGTTTTATATTTGTGTTTTCTCTAGAAACATCTTTCTTAGCATGTTTTCCTACAAATATTCCATTAAACAATCTTCCTGATGAGGGAACAGAAGGCAAGCTGAGGACAAAGCGGAAGCTGACACCCTACAACCTCCCCCGCCTTTGGATATATGTGACATTCCTCAGGCATTCCTGGCTGCCCTAAAGGAAAAACAAATAGTTAACTTATAGAGACCACAATCCTGCAAGACCTGAGCCTCCCTCCATTTACAAATGTCCTAGTGATTTATGAGGAAGAGGTTTTCTTATCAATAGCCTAACTTCCAGAGACCCATAAATCAGTCCCTGAAGCCCTAACATCATCTTCCCCTCCATAAAACTGAGGCAGACGGAAATGTAAATAAGGTTAAATTTCTCCTAACCTTAAAACTCAATGGCCAAAATTAGCAAGACAGGAAACAACGTGTGTTGGAGAGGATGTGGAGAAAGAGGAACCCTCTTACACTGTTGGCGGGAATGCAAGTTAGTGCAGCCACTTTGGAGAACAGTGTGGAGATTCCTGAAGAAATTAAAAATAGAGCTTCCCTATGACCCTGCAATTGCACTGCTGGGTATTTACCCCAAAGATACAGATGTAGTGAAAAGAAGGGCCATTTGTACCCCAATGTTTATTGCAGCAATGGCTACGGTCGCCAAACTGTGGAAAGAGCCAAGATGCCCTTTAACGGATGAATGGATAAGGAAAATGTGGTCCATATACACAATGGAGTATTATGCCTCCATCAGAAAGGACGAATACCCAACTTTTGTAGCAACATGGACGGGACTGGAAGAAATTATGCTGAGCGAAATAAGTCAAGCAGAGAGAGTCAAGTATCATATGGTCTCACTTATTTGTGGAGCATAACAAAGAACATGGAGGACATGGGGAGATGGAGAGGAGAGGGAGTTGAGGGAAACTGGAAGGGGAGATGAACCATGAGAGACTATGGACTCTGAAAAACAACTAGAGGGTTATGAAGGGGCGGCGGGGGGGTGGGGGGGTTGGGAGGTTGAGGGACCAGGTGGTGGGTAATGAGGAGGGCACGTACTGCATGGAGCACTGGGTGTGATGCCAAAACAATGAACACTGTTACGCTGTAAATAAACAAATAAAAATAAATAAATTAAAAAAAAAAAAACTCATTGGTAAGGACGTGTGATAGCAGGAGTGTGACGTTCCCCCATGAAGCTCTCAACTCTCTTACTGTTAACGCCTTACTAAAAGGAAAAACAACCTTAACTTGACCAATAGCAAAGCCTCCAGTATCCTTGTGTCTTCTTCTTTCAGACACTCCCTTTTTCCTTACCTCCCCCAGCCCCATAGTACAGAATCAGCCACACTTCACAAGCCCAGGGGGGCAGATCTTCCTGCCCACAGGTCCTGTCCCGTGCTTTAATAAGCCACCGTTTTGCACCAAAGATGTCTCAAGAATTCTTTCTTGGTCATCGGCCGCGGACCTCACTCCCCAAACCTCACTTATATTCTAAAACTTAATCATTCCGATTTATTTATTTGCTCATTTTTTTTTTTTTTAATTTGGGCTCTTTTAACAGCTGGAATTGATTTTTGGAGTATTGTCTTTAAATATTATTAAATCACTTCTAATGTATTGTGATGCTTATACAATAAAGATAATTATGCAATAATGGTAGCAGTAAAATTTTATTAAGCCATATCATGTGGTGATAACTAAGCATTTGCAATTTACTGTAAATTGCAAATCTTCTTTTTCTAATAGTTTTCTAATAATTTTCTAATAGTTTTCTAATAGTTCATATCTCGTACATCTCAATGACCCTTTACTAATATTAGTTTTATTGTTTGCTTTTTAAGTCCATCACATATACCTGGCATGTAAATGAGGCTGTGATACATTTAAATTGATTAGAAAGACATTTCATCTTTACAATACTTAGCTTTTCTATCTTGAATTATAAGTAGGCTTCTTCATTTAATATTTGTCTTGTATTTAGAACAGTTAGTGAACTTTACATTCTAATAACTGATCAATTAAGTTCCTTCAGTTTTTTTGAGTATATAATCAAAATGTTTCCAAATAACAAGATACTTATTTTTTTCCCCAAATTGCATCTTTTATTTATGATTATATATATTATATTGGTCAGAATTATAACAGTTTTTATAAATAGGATATAACCTAATATCTTTCTTTTAGAATCTTCATTAGAATGTTTCTAGTGTGGTTTTTTTATTATTTTGTTCTGTGTTTAAATATTTATTTATTTGAGAGGGAGAAAAAGAGATTGAGAACATGAGTCGGGGGAGGGGCAGAGGACAAACAAACTCCCCACTGAGCAGGGTGCCTGATGCAGGGCTTGATCCCAATACCCTGAGATCATGACCTGAGCCAAAGTCAGATGCTTTAACTGACTGAGCCAGCTGGGCACCCCTGTTTCTAGTATGTTTTTGACTGCATGATTAACATTTAAAAATAGAATATTATTATTTACGGATGCACAAATTTACATCAAACAATCTCTTCAACACTCAAGACAAACTCAATCTCTTCCTTGAATTTATCTTTATTTCTAAACTTATGTCAAATAGATTTTGCAAATAGTATGGCATAGTAGAAACAAGACAGAATTTCATACCAAATATGGGTATTGTATGGTATTCATACCAAATATGGGTATAGTAGTAATTTTTGTTATTAATTTCCAAAATTTTAGATTAATTCTAAAGATGCGATTTTATACTAAACTAAACGTTTTACCTTTATTTCTCATAAATAAAAGTTAATAGTCTTTAGTTATGTGCACAGAGCATATCATCATTGTGGAATTACCATTATACGGTTAGTAGACAAACAGCTTGGATTGAACAAAATAGAAAGAACCAATTAATACATAATAAAAGTCATTGGGTGTTAAAGATTTGGTTTAATGAATGAATTAGCCTAACATATTGCTATTATCAATTATTGAAAAACCAAAGCAAATACCTAATACCATTTCTTTCCCTCAGTAAACGCAATTCCCTGGTTACTTTGTTTCAGGTTGAAAATATATACGACAAAAACATACATTTTATTTTTAATTATTATTGTTTAGGATGATTATGAGGAGCAGGCTGAATTTTAAATTAACTAGGGAGTTTTATTTAAATTAACATAAGACTATTAAGCAAACTATCAGTCTAATACTAAATATGATTTTATCTGTTAGTCTGCTTTTAAAAAAATATTCTGAACATTTTTATGAATGACTGTGTATTTAGTTTTGTTTACATACTAACATATTTTAGAGATCATTTCAGTTGCAAAATAGAAATGGATTAATTAGATGTGGGCTTAGGCACAGCCAGAAAAAAAGCACCAAAATCGAAGCTTTCAGTACAGATATTGATTGAGTCACTACTTGTAAACCTGAAACAGATAATAGTGTATATTAATTTTACTTTAATTAAAAAAAAAACAACAAAACAAAACTTCCAGTCAAGAAATAAGTAAAGAATCAATATCTAGTTTCCAAAATGGAGTTAAAAAAAAAAAGATAAGTTATAATGTGACCTGAAACAGGCTGAGTGCATGAAAAAATTAACCCTACCAAATGCAAGAGAACAACACTGAACTCTGGAATAGTCAGTATGTTGTCTTTTTAAAACTACCAAAGAGGCGTATTTTTAGTTGTGCATAAATTTCCTAAACCCATGATACAGAAGAGAATTTTCAAAACTTCCATAATTAATATTATCATATGAAAGACTATTTCAATAAATTTGAATGAACAAACCATAATATTAGGAAGAACATTAATATGAAACATGCTCTCAGTGTCTTTGTACAGTAGTTATAGATTTGAGGAAATTATTTCCTTTACTATTCAAACATAAACTAAAACAACTCAAACATTTTGAATGCATATTTATAAGTTGTCTTGATAATCAGAATATTTTCTTCAACAATTCTGTTGATTATTTAATAGAAATGATTCCAAATGTATTTACTTTGATAATTAACATTAGAAAGCAGAAGGAATGATTTTTTGAACTACTTTGCATGACAAATAACATTTTGTGAATGCTAACTTTGTTTTACAAATTATGGCATAAACTAAAAAATCTGGTGAAAATTGCCCAATTGGCTTTGTTTATAACTTTTAAATAAACCCCAATTTTCAATTATACCATTCTAATTGTCAAAATAAAATTAAAGGGGAAGAATTATCTTGCTGAGTTCAATTAAATATCGCCATTGAATAGCAAGTAGACAAATATTTATTTAAATATCAAATTCTCATTTATGTTGAAAAGCATTTTCTCAAGCCAGCTAATTTATTTTGCATATGAAAGAACTGAAGTAATACATCAAGGACTCTTCCATTAAGAAGCAAATAATTTTTAGAAATGGAACTTAAAGTTTTAAAAATTCTATTCTTTGTGAAGTGTATAGCAATTCTCATGTAACACTTGCTTTTCTCATATCTCTAGTATTTAATGTCATGATTTGTACTTACATGAACTACATTGATTACTTTAAAAGTTTAAATAGGTTTTTACTAAATATATGTGAGACCAAAAATATATTTGGATAAGTGCCTTTGTGTGTCTAATACCTTAAAAATTAGTAAGAAAAAATATTAAGAGCACAATATATTAAAATAAGTTTCAAGACTCCAATCTTAATCTTTTTGGCTCACTCTTACAAGCCATTGAAAACGTCATTAAGAAGAACAGGCTGGAGGAATCACAATACCAGATTTCAAGATACACCACAATGCGGCAGTAATCAAAACATTATGGTACTGGCACAAAAACAGACACATAGATCAATAAAACAGAATAGAGATCCCAGGAATAAACACAATTATATGTTCGATTAATCTTTGACAAAGGAGGCAAGGATATACAATGGGAGAGAAACTGTCTCGTCAACAAACTGCTTTGGGAAACTGGACAGTTGCATGCAAAAGAATGAAAGTGGGCCACTTTCTTACACCATATACAAAAATAAACTCAAAATAGATTAAAGACTTAAATCTGAGACTTGAAGCCATAAAATTCCTAGAAGAAAACATGGGCAGTAATCTCTCTGACATCAGTGCTAAGAATATTGTTCTACGTATGTCCCCCTTGGCAAAGGACACAAAAGCAAATTTAAACTATTGGAACTATACCGAATAAAAAGCTTTTGCACAGTGAAGGAAACCATCTAAAACTAAAAGACAATGCACCAGATGGGAGAAGGTATTTCAAATGATATATCTGATAAGGGGTTAATATCCAAAATACGTTCAGGTTGGTGTTCAGTTGAACACCAAAAAGCCCCAAATAATCCAATTTAAAATGGGCAGAAGACATGAACAGACATTTTTCCAAAGAAGACATACATATGGTGAATAAGAACATGAAAAGAGGGGCGCCTGGGTGGCTCAGTGGGTTAAGCCTCTGCCTTCGGCTCAGGTCATGATCTCAGGGTCCTGGGATCAAGCCCTGCACCGGGCTCTCTGCTCGGCAGGAGCCTGCTTCCCCCTCTCTCTCTCTCTGCCAGCCTCTCTGCCTACTTGTGATCTCTCTCTGTCAAATAAATAAATAAAATTAAAAAAGGAAAAAGAACATGAAAAGATGTTCAACATCACTAAACATCAGGGAAAATGCAAATCAAAACTACAATGAGATATCACCTCACACCTCTCAAAATGGCTAAAATCAAATCATAAGAAACAAGTGTTGGTGAGGATGTGGAGAAAAAGAAGCCCTTGTATACTGTTGGGAATACAAACTGGTGCAGCCAGTGTGGAAAACAGTATGGAGGTCCCTCAAAAAAATTAATGGAATTATTTTCCCTACTGGGTTATTACCCAAAGAAAATGAAAACACACTGAAAATATATATTCACCTCTTCTTTTTTTTTAAAGATTGTATTTATTTATTTGAGAGAGAGAGAGAGTGAGCGAGAGACAGCGTAAGTAGGGGGATGAGCAGGGAGAGGGAGCAGAATCCCCAGTGAGCAGGGAGCCTGATGTGATGCTTGATCCCAGGACCCCAGGATCATGACCTGATTCAAAGACAGACGCTTGACTGCTTAACCAACTGAACCACTCATGTGCCCCTATACACCCTATTTTTATTGCAGCATTATTTACAGTAGTCATGTAATGGAAGCAAATATCATATTGTTTCACTCATATATGGAATTTAAGAAGCAAGTCGAACAGAAAAAAAAAGGGGGAGGGACAAAAAAATGACTCAAGTGTAGAGAACAAACTGGTGGTTTCCAGAGTACACTTACGATGAACACTGAGTTATGTATAAAATTGTTGAATCACTATATCGTACACCTGAAACCAATATAACACGGTGTATTAACTATAATAGAATTCTAAAAGTAAATAAAAATTTTAAAAAAGGTGTTTAAAGATGTAGCTCTTTATAATTTCAATAAATTTACTGTCATATAAATGTTCTCATGAATCATGGCTTAATAATTCTCTTTCCATGGCATCTCCTTTATGGTATAAGTCTTATAAATTATAAATCTCTGTCAATTAACTCATGTACATTTGCCTTTTAAAAGTCAGAAATATTATTGGAATATATGAAATAAGTGACATCATCATTTATATAATTCTTTTGATATTGATATTTTAAGCTTTATTTAAAATAAAAATGTCAAATTTAAAATCAAAAATATATTTTGCATTATTATTTGTCTTTTTAACTCAGATAATAAAAGTGGACCAGTAAAATTCTATGAAAGAAAAGGAAAACTCACTTTCATGGCAGTAAAAGATTATTCTCATTAGGTTACAGAAATATTCAGTTTGTTTTCTTTTCAAACTGTTTTAAGTAATTATATATTTACCATTGTTTTAACTGATTTAAATTATCTGCTTTATCTATTCAATTATAGGCACTAAACTCAGTAACCACTACGTTAATTATACTTAGAAGTGTAAGTGCTATAAGGTTGTCTTAGCCATCCTGGGGTGGGTGCTAGGGCACATTTGACTGGATGGCTTAAAGAAGACCTTTATTTCTCACAGCTCTGGAGGATGAGAAGTCCAAGGTCAAGATGTCTGCGGATCTGGAAGTGAAAGTTCAGATAAACATAAGTGAGGGGAAATAATCAATGAGATCTCAGAATTTGAGTTACTACAAAAGTAAGATAAGAACAAGTTTGGGGTCTAGGGTCAGATATTGTTGCAAAAGTTCAGACAAATAATTTCACGTAAAAACCAGCAACAGAAAAAGATCAAGACACAATTAAATTCTCAAGTATATTAACAATAAAATAAGTAGAAAAGTGCATCAACAGAAAGACATACTTGCAAAATAATTCAAAACTGTAGCTTACTATTTCAAAGGTAGATAAAATATGTTAAGAAGTTGTAAATATGTGAAACAACAACAAATAAATATTAATGGAATTCAAAAGTTAGTAGAACTCAAGAAAAAAAAAAACCATCAAAATAAAAGAAATTAACCACGTCTGAAATGAAGTCTACACTAGAAGGGAAATAGGAGCTGAAACATAACAGATCCTGTCTTCAGAGAAATGGACAGTGAGACAAACTGAGAAGAAAAATTCTAAAAAAAAAAAAAAGAAGATACCTGCTCTGGCCAAGATGGAATTGGTAAGACCAGAGACTGTCCTACTTACAACAATTTCCACATGAATAAAATACATTGGAAAATAGTTTTCAAGACTGTGGACATGGGACAAAGAAGGGCAGTGATGTCAGATCAAGAAGCAAAAATACGGTGAGGTTTCAAACTAGTTACTGATCGCTGGGGGTTTCCAGATTATGGCGCGGGGAAGATTGGAGCCAGAGAAAATATGCATTGAATGGATAAGGAAGATGTGGTACATATACACAATGGAGTATTATGCCTCCATCAGAAAGGATGCATACCCAACTTTTGTAGCAACATGGACAGGACTGCATTGAATTTAAAATGTGTTGTGGATGCTTTTCCCATTAGGAAACTCTTTTCTAAAATATTGCCAGCTTCAGAATAACCAGCCTAGGAAGAAAGTATTCAATTGCTCCATATGAAATGAAGGAACGTGTTTACACCTTCAGACAGAAATTAAGATTCGCAAAAAACTGCACTAATTAAAACTGCCAAAGCTTTTCATTCCACACTTGGCAAATAAACAAAGAAAAATTATATAAGGATCATGTTGTAGAATTTATCTAGGGAAAGCAGATCATTTGAATAATTATATGTGTTGAATAATTGGGCTTAAAATTTTAAGTGTCTTAATTGTCTCCTTTCTGATCACATCCAGCTTAGAATAATATAAGAATATAATATTTAATTTTTGAAAGTCTTGAGTTTTTATTTTTAAATATTTCATGAAATGCAGGATTATTTTGAAGTTTCTATTTTTCCATATTAATTTCATGGGTCAAATGTATTGTCAGTGTTTTTGTGAATAATTTAAGATCATGAAAATGTTCCAATAAGTTGAATTTTAATAATCAATGTCTTTTTAAAACAAATGGCTCTGCAAACCTCAGGAAATGTTCCACTGCATATCATTTGGACTTAAAGAATCCACCTAGGTTTTACAGATGTCAGTTTTAAATATTATCTCTTTGACTATAGTGATAATGCTGCTCTGCAACATATATTAAATATGGTTTCCAAGATCCTTAGTTGACTGTCCTTGGACTCCACTAAAATCAAGTGATTTCATGTAGTCACCTTGATTACTTGGGTAATTTCTGAGGTTAAGAGTTTAAGGTAAGTACAAATATGAAAGTACTGATTAATTTACTATATTGCCATATACATATTCTTTTTTGCTTTGTAAATCTCCAATTAAAGATAAATTAAAGAAGTAGATGCCCTGTCTTACAATTATGTGATAAAATTAAAACACGAGATGTGGAACTGAAATGGAACATTGTCATTTCACCATGATGGTGATTGAGTGTATTGAAGTACATGAGTACAAAGGTATTTTTAGATGTTGAGAATTATAGCAACAAGAAAACCAACAAATCGGGAGGAAGTTTATCTCTAAGACAGAATAAATACCTAACTAGAAGCAACAAGTCCCTTCCATCTGCAAAACTTCACTTCCTGAATCTTTCACCTTTTTAAGCTCCCATGCTGAATTTTGGTGTTCTATTCATATGTTTAAAAATTATCTTTTCTGAAAAAGTTAGATTCCTAATAATTATTGTTATTTGGTTCTTTTTTTTTTTTTAAACCAATGCCTCTAATTGTTAATTAGCCAATCTAACCAGAAGTATTTTAGCACGTAAAATACTGCTTGGATGTAAAGTCTTTTTTTTTTTAATATTTTATTTATTTATTTGACAGCCAGAGATCACAAGCAGGCAGAGAGGCAGGCAGAGAGAGAGGAGGAAGCGGGCTCCCTGCTGAGCAGAGAGCCCTATGCGGGGCTCGATCCCAGGACTCTGGGATCATGACCCGAGCCGAAGGCAGTGGCCCTAACCCACTGAGCCACCCAGGCGCCCCGGTTCTGTTTGTTTTAAGCATTGCCACTCTTATTAATTAAAGCTAAAACATAAATGA
Source organism: Meles meles (assembly GCF_922984935.1). Taxonomy (NCBI): domain Eukaryota; kingdom Metazoa; phylum Chordata; class Mammalia; order Carnivora; family Mustelidae; genus Meles; species Meles meles. The sequence continues at coordinate 86,309,960 of NC_060077.1, read as the reverse complement.
TTTTTTTGTCTACAGTTACATATGACTCCATAGTCATCTATTTGGGTAATTAAAAAAAAACTCCTTTGAAAGCATAGTTTTGACATTTACTCTTCTCAGTTTGAGGGTGAATGGACTTGTTTACTATTTTTCTGGTTTCACGGGTGTATGTACATGCCAAATTTCTTCATATAGTATATTTTAAGTATGTACAGTTTATTGTTGGACAATTATGCCTTAAACTTTTCACAAGTGCCATATTTTACAGTAACGTTCAGAAGATATAATTCTTCTGGAGTGCATACATATATTACTCCTTTTGGATGTCTATATAGAATTTGATTCAAAATTGTTAGATTAAATATCAAACAGCTGCAGACAGTAATGATTCCTATGTATTTTCCTGGTATTTTTAGTGCAATCTATATTTAGGTATTTGGTTCATTTTTACTAATGAAAAGTTCAGATAAATAAAAACTTTTGTTCTTGGAAATGTTATTCAGAATAATTTGCTATGCTGGTGTCTTGGTTTCCCTAGAAACTGTCCTAATGAAGCAGTTTCTAATGTAAGGGAAAGAGAAAGAAGACATTATTTTATATGTTAAGGAAGAGATATGTGGTATTTCATCAATCTGAATCTTAATGACAAGGCAATTCAATAAATCCTCATAGAAAAAATTTTTAGGATTATTCTTCAGGTTTAATGTCATTAGAGAGTGAGAATTTTAAACTTTTAGTAAGATATGATTTCTTCAATCATTATCAGCTTTTTTCATAAAAAAGGTGTTGAAAAATAGATTGTTTTTACTTTCTTATATAAAGAAATACTGGGTAACACAGAAATAGCAGTAATTTTCCCTTCTTATTTCTTTCCTATTGAGCTATAAATGCATATAGTAAAATGCACTGATGTTAAACAGTTCAATGAGTTTTTTCAAATGTCTGTATTCAACTTTGTCAAGATATAGAATGTTTTCCTTCCCACATGAATTTGCCCAACCCTTTATAATCATTCTCCTCTGGGCCCCAGAGTCAATCATTTCCCTGATTCCTTCCATCAGACATTAATTTATCTTGAAAAGCTTAATTTTTAATAACAACTTAGTCATTTAATGCTATAAAAATTCAATTTCTCTCAGTAAATCTGAGCTTCTTTTTTCCTTGATGAGTTCTACCTGTTCTACTAGTTTTTCATCACAGATGACTCGTGAAACGACAGAAGCAATGGATTTTATATATATATATATATACACACACATATATGTGTGTGTGACTATGCATTATCACACATATATACTAAACTTTATACATAGTATATATATATATAAACTATGTATAAAGTTTAGTTTTATAATTTATAGTCTCACCCTATGAGTTTAAGGATAAGTAGAAAAAAGTGAAAAAGTCATTGGGGATAGATAGTTTTTTTTTTTTTTTTTTTGCTAAGAGTAAGCTAATATTCATCTTAAATATGTAAATACATATCTACCTAAAACACTAATCATTTATATCTGATAAATAGCATTGTAATTCTGGTATATGATGCTATATAAAATTTGAAATTTTATAAAAGTGTAAGAAAGCAAAGCTAGCAAAGGAAAATAGCAAATTTGTTTTTAAATAATGTAAAAAATCATATATATAAAAGAAAAGCTAAAGCATGAAGAAATTCCATATTAATTTCCTACCCCTGTGAAAGAAACAGTATTTAGATCTTATTAGGGTATGTGTGTATATGGTATATTTATGTTTAATACACAGTATCAGACTAATTATATAGCTCTGGACCAGATAAAGTGTTCGCATCAAAAGCCAGATACTCACGGACATTGGATGGTTCAGTTGTTTAAGGGTCTGATTCTTTACTTTGGCTCAGGTCATGATCTCAGTGTTGTAAGACTGAGCCCCAACTTGGGCTCGTGTTTGGTGTTGAGTTTGCTTAAGATTTTCTCTCTCCCTTGCCTTCCGCCCCTCCCTCCAATCCTGTCACCCCACATGCATGCATGGGCACTTTCTCTTTCTTTCTTAATAAAAGAAGAAGAATCAAAAGCAGAAGAAGAAAAAGAAGAAGCAGCAGCAGCCAGATACTCAACCTTGAGGTCCCTATCAAACACTTGGTAATTTGGTGGGAAATTTCCATATATGGGAGAATATCTAAAATTAAAACAAAATCTTCCTGCTCTTGTGATTTTCTTTAACCTGTTAATACAATATTTGACACTATGCTATTGAATACCAAAATATTATATATCCTTGTTCTTACTCTGCTATAATGAGATGGGGAAAGAGCTCAGAAAGCAAGTTTGCACACCACTCTATAGGAAATTATTTTGTCCTAGCATCTACTTTATATTCAATTAAGACATTTTAAAAAACCCACATAATGAAAACATATTTTTCCAAAGTTGTTATTCATATATGTATAAGTGGACTTTAATGGAGATGCTTTGTCTGTTTCGGGTGGGGTCCCAAAGACTGCAAACAAGGCACCCAGTGACTCTCTGTATATCCTAAAGCAGGGAGCTGGAAGTTAGAAATCTAAAATCGAATTTCGCCCTGTTAGTGATCATCAAGTGAAACAAGTATGTACTGAAGTGTGTTCTATGTCCCCAAAGCCCTGCTGTCCTGAAGGAAAGGTGGGGGGGAGAGGTGCCTTTTCTTTGGCCTTCAGCTAAGAGGATGCATCCTCAAGGTACTATATAAGGTATGTATAGGGTCTGACAGGTATTCCCTGGAATTTTGACCTGAGGTGACAAAGACAAAAATTGTGTGAACCAGCTATGGCACCAGATGTGTGAGATCACTTTGGGCCAAGTGCACCTGTGGGGAGAGGAAATGTAATTGGGTTAGTCTGGAATCCTAACCAGAAAATTACTTAAAAGCAGTGATTTTCCTGGCATGGTCCTTTGACCAGCAGCAGCATCACCAGTAATCTTGTTAAAAGCGCAACCTTTGAGACCTCCACCTCAGTTTGTTCGGTTTTGTTTTTAAATCCAAAGGCTGTGATTAATAGCCTTTCCAGGTGATTCTGAGTCTTGTTAACACCTGAGGATCACTAGCCTACAGAGATGGTGCTGGCCTGGACAGGGGCTGTGTGGGGTCGCCAAGCTCCGGCCAGAGGCGGAGACTGTAGGTTCGCATAAAGAACATGGATGTTGGAGATCCAGTGGCAAGTGTTGTCCAGGAAAAGGAGGAGGTGAGAGAGGACAGGAAGACCCAGCAGTGAGGCCTCCACAAACTCTCGAAGGATCACCTCAAGATTCCAGCTGCACTTGACTTTCCCCTACTCTTCTCACCCCGGAGCCCAACTCGCAACCTTGGCAACGGAGGTGGTTCTCTCTCCTGGGTACACATCACAGCCAAGGTCCCAAGGAGCTTTACAAATACCTACACCTGAGATGTTGCTGCTGAAACTGTGGACAAGGTCCTGTTCATTCCGATGGATTAGGTGGAAGAAGCGAAGAAGCCCCAGCGAAGAAGCAAGAAGGTGAGATTGGGTAGACAGGGAAGTAAGAGCAATGGACCTTCTTCCAGTCTAAGTCCATCACATGCATCCAGAGCCTGAAGGACACCCTGAGAGGGCGTGGGGCTGAGGGGAGGGAGGAGGAGGGAGTTTTACGTAGCCTGCTAGACTACCAACTTCATTAGTATTTTCATTCACTCAACAAACATTTGCAGAGAACCTCTGATGTCATATGCACTCTTGTAGGTTGTTGGGGATATAGGAGTGAATAAAAAGCCAATATCCCTGTTCTCCTGGAGCTGGCATTCTAGTTGAATAAGGGAGATAATAACCTGAGAAGAAATATAAAGCAGAGCCAGGGAATAAAGATGGCATGATCTTGCTATTACTCAGATGGGTCAGGAAATACCTCTGTGACCGAGAAGGCCAATATTAGAGAAAAAACCCAAATGAAGTCAGGCCTAAATAAATCAGAACGTTATGGTAACTATAAGAGCCTGACTTTTATCATCTTTGAACACGTGGAAATCGATGGGACTTATCCTGTAATTTCCTTCAAGGGCAGGAAGAAACTGACAAAATGATTTTAACAGGGTGTGTTGGGAAATAGTAGTTATTTTCTACTTACAATTTATACACTATGGCCCATTCAATAAAACTGCTACGTATATTCAATACACATGCATCATTATAAAAGAAGTCATTCTCTTTTTAAACACAAACAGTAAAAATATTCTGCTGAGGCTTTTTAAATATCTTTTCACGTCATATATGAAATAAGTGTAAGGTGCTTAATCATACAGCTCCAATCAAGTTTGTGTTAATTTTATAAATACATACTGTGTGCTTATAGTGTGCTCAGTATTATGGCAGGAACTATAGTGAAAAAAAAAATACATGTTCTGGTCCATGCCTTCAGGGAACTCATTTACAATGAGGGGCACACTTAGTGGAACAAACTAGATCTTTTCATTCATTCCACAGTTATTTATTAAGTGTCAAGGGTACTAGGATAAGATGACATAAAAATCAGGGTGTCATTTTCTCCACCTTCCAGCACTTAGCAGATAATACGTATGTTACCAGCATTTTGGTATTTCATCAGAAAAAGGAGACCAAGAAATAGTAACAGAGGTGAGGTCAGAGATTATTAGTAGTGCTGAGTTTTTGAAAAAAGATGGCATAAGGATTCATCGAGAAAACAGGAGAGTAAAGTCAGAGATTGGCAATTTTTGTTATGTAAGAATTGTGGTCTTAACCTTTTCTGTAACTACTGTGTAAAGCCTAGGGTATATAGGCCGTTTCTGCTCTCATGAATCCTACTTTATTAAATTAAAGAAGAAACCCTGCCTTATGTAGTTCACATATGATCCTGAGCTGTAGGACCAGACTCCTTGTAATGAAATCTCAGCAGCTTCATCTACTGGTTTTGTGAGTCAATTTCCTCATCCGTAAAGTGGACTTAACACAGTTCCTATCTCTTAGTATTATTATAAAGATTAACTGTGTTAATCTTGGAAAGGACTAAAGAATATGTATGGAATATTGTCAGTATTCACTAAACATTAGCTAGCAATATAATTAAAAGGATAATTTAAAAGATTAAGATGAGATGATAAATTTTAATTTTAAGAGAATAAATTACTTTTAATTCTGGTAAGTGCTATGTATAGCTGAAATAGTTTATAGTGAAAAGTTCATAAAATCCAGGAAGGAATTTTTTTTCTTCATGTTGGGAAAAAAACACAGAAGCTAATCTACCTTGTTGGAATTAAATAGAGAATAAAGAATAATAGCAACTTCCACTGTGGACTGAGTCGTGTTCCTCCAAGGTTCATTTGTTATAATCCTAACCTGCTACCTCAAAATGTGAATTGTATTCAGAAATACCATGCCTTTATTTTTTTAAGAATTTATATATTTATATATATATTTATAAGCATGAACAGGAGGAGGGGTAGAGGGAGAGGGAGAGAATCTCAAGCAGACTCCATGCTGAGTACAGAGCTGGGTATGGGGCTCGATCTCACAACCCTGAGATCATGACCTGAGCTGAAATCAAGAGTTGGATGCCTATATGACTGAGCCACTCATACACACCATAAATATACTATCTTTAAAAAGGTTGTACAAATGAGAACCCTAACCCAATCTGACTGGTGTTGTAATAAGAAGCACGCATTAAGACACAGACAGGGACGCCAGGGGTGCACATGCACAGAGAAAAGGCCATAATTAGGACAAAGGGAGAACGCAGCTATCTGAAAACCAACAAGAGAGACCTCCGTAAAAACCAAACTGCTAATACCTTAATCTTGAAGCCTGCAGAACTGTGAGCAAATAAATTTCTTTTGTTTAGGCCTCCTGGCCTTGTGGTATTTTGTTATGGCAGCTCAAGTAAGCTAAGACGCCCCTCTCTCTCCTATTAGCCTCTTTCTTACTCTTCTGTACCAGCGAAGACAAAACCAAAGTGAATACCTTAATTCTCCTGCCACAGTACTGATGAGGAAGCAATATAGGTAACAGTGGGAGAATTTTCTGAGATCCTGGGCTCCAGTGAGGTCTCATTTATGACAAAGCCAGACAGAGAAGGAGGGGGCAGCCAGGTGAGGAGGCAGACACCGGGTGTAGCCAAGAACAAAATGGTGGGCTGGATGGATTGAGACATGAGTTGGGTTTGCCTAACAATGGAAAGAAACCAGTTTTTTGTTGTTGTTATTCTTTTGTTTTTTTGTTTTTTTCTAAAATTCAGTGATAGAGTGGAGAACAGAATGAACCCAATGAAGTTAAAAGTCAGAGGAGACCTTGGAAAGATTTGAAACATGGGATCCATCCAGTAACATGACACCTTTAAATGACTAATTTGGTCAGTGTGGATAAAGGTTAGAACACGACAAAGTTAGAAGTGAGGAACACAGTGAGAAAGCCATGAGATAGTTATGGCAAGATAACATGATCAGTATAAAACATACATTCTGGAAGGGGGGGATTTGCCAGAGGTTCAGATGCAGGAGTTTATGGGGAAACGGGTCATGACTAGATTTCTCAACCAAGCCTCTATGTGGTTGTTGCTGTCTGAGGGAGTCTGGGGAAAACTCTGACATGCATCAAGAGTTATTCTGGAACTGGTAGTTAGAATTCTGTGCTTAGAGTTATCTCAGTAAGCCCCTGAAACTTCCTGTTGGCTGTATTATATATACCATATCCCCTACCCCTTGATACTATCTATAGATACCATGGATTATTTTATGTTGAATTCTTGATATTACTGCTTTTTGGGATCTGTTCTTTATTTCAAATTTTTCATGCATTTCTAATCTTTATCTCATTTCACAATAGAGAAATTTAGAGAATATGACAGACAGTCTTAAGATTTTTCTGTCTGGGGGCGCCTGGGTGGCTCAGTGGGTTAAGCCGCTGCCTTCGGCTCAGGTCATGGTCTCAGGGTCCTGGGATCGAGCCCCGCATCGGGCTCTCTGCTCCGCAGGGAGCCTGCTTCCCCCTCTCTCTCTGTCTGCTGCTCTACTTGTGATCTCTCTCTCTCTGTGTCAAATAAATAAATAAAATATTTTTAAAAAAAGACTAAAAAAAAAAAAGATTTTTCTGTCTGACTTTGAGTATGTTCCTAACTTAGCTATTTTTCAGTTCCCTTTTTTTGCAAAACGGAGACTATAAAACAATAATCTCTCCCATTGGTTGGTGAAAACTGAATAAAAAATTTGTAAAATGCTTATTAGAAATCCACCTGGCACAGGAGTTGTGCTAGTTAACGTATCTTATTTCGTAATACAATGGATGTTATTAAGAAATTTGTAAAAAAATTAGCTAAACTAATTTAAACTCAGATATTAGGGAAAGAAACATTTAAAAAATGGATTTATAAAGAAGAATACCGAAGTCACTGGACCTGAAAGCCTTAGATTAAACAGCTGTGGGTGTCACAACAGAGGAGAAAAATTTAAACCAGAATTGCAAATGGGTTTCATAGAAGATGAATAAATAAACAAAGGAACCTTATATAATAAACTGTACATACTTTAGCTGGAGGAATTAGATCAAAATATATTAAATATATATGATTTAACTATTTTTAAAATTCTTGGAACTCATAAAGAGCAACGATGTCTTGCCAGATGTTCTGCCACTCATCTCTCTCTCTCCTTCATTCTGGCTCCTCCTTTGCCTAATGGTTGGGCAAATGCTTAAGGCGATAGTCGGGTAGATGAGATGTGAACAGGACAAATAACCCAGGAAACAGTGATGCTTGACTTAGTTTACTGAAACCAATTACACACCGAAGAATATGGCAGACAATGAAAAATATAAGATAAATGATGCAATAGGTAGAGTGGGTAGGGCAGGTGTTTGTAATTTGCTTAACCTATATTCATATCGTAACTTTCACCTGGCTACTTACTGGCTGTGCAACTGTGGGTGAGTTGATTTCACCATCTGGTCCCTCCGCTCCCTTTCAGGTTCTTCCTCCTCTTTTTCTTTTTCTCTCTGTTCTTTTTCCTCTGTAATATCCATCTTGCTGAGTTGCTGAGGCAATTATACATACACCAGGTTGGGACAACTGACATTCACTTATGATGCTAAAGAGTTTTAAGAACTAAAAGTTTTCAGGAATATTTTTTATTTTTAAAGATCTGTAGAATAAGATAGAAATGTTAAGACAGAAAATACTGATACTATACACAGAAAATAAATTTTTCTGAAAAATATTAGTCAGATTAATTATAATATTTTTGGATTTAAAAGATTGCATTTTCAAAATTTTTTTGTATTTATTTGAGACAGAGAGAGGGAGAACACGTGCATGAATAAGAGAGACAGAGAGACTGAGAGGGCACGAGTGGGGGAAGGAGCAGTGGAGAAGGAGAAGCAGACTCCCTACTGAGTAGAAAGCCTGTCATGGGCTCCACCCCAGGACCCTGGGATCATGACTTGACCCAAAGGGAGATGCTTAACCAACTGAGCCACCCAAGCACCCCTAATAATAATAATTTTTTACAATCTATTTTGAAAATGTTTTTCTAAACCAATCTTTCTTCCTCAAAGGAAACATGCTGATGACTCGTGCAGCAGAGATTTATTTCAGCAATGCAAATTAATACACAAAGATTTAATTAGAAAATTTTCTAACTAACCATACCCACACATTTTATATAAGAAAAGAAATGAAATATAAAATCTAATTAAAACTAGAGCCAAACCGATTTTTAATTTTTTTTAATTTTTACTGACTTCTGAACAATACAGCATTAGAGTTGGAATTAATAGTAAAATATAAATAAGCTAATTACAAGGTTCACAATAATAAAAATTATTGATTATAATTAAAACATTAATTGCATTTGCATTGAAAATACTTGTTTAAGCTTATTTTTTCTTGAACAGAATTCTAAACTTTATAATTATGGGAATTGTGTTCTGTCAAAAGTAGTATGAAGTTTGTTTTCACTTCTTGCAATAAAATCTTTTATTTGAATAGATTTTGAACAAAGTTTGCGTATATGTTTTCAATACATAAAAAACTGGATGAATAATCTGAAAATAAAACAAAAATTTAGTTTTACTGAGATAATATAGAATGAAGTTGAAACATAGTGTATGTGCCTTTTATTGAAAATTCCCAGTTACCATGAATTTCTAGATAATTAAGATGTATAACAAACTGTGAAGGCAGTGGCAGAAAAAAAAAATCTAAATTTATTGCTAAGTTATCTGTAGTGCATAGTGTTTGGGTTATTAGGGTTATTATAGGGGTTAGAATAAAGGAAGTTGGGAAGGTAGTCATAGATCTCTTTTGGTGAGAGCATCAACTCACATTTGAGAAATGAAATTTTCAGTGTAACAGTTTTCAAAGCCATTGATTGTCTCAACATACACATTGTCTCATTAATTGCCACACACACAAATATAACTGCATTATATCATGGGAAGATGATATTTACTTTTATAGCAATTGTTGCTCTTAGTAAAACTGGTACTTGGCCTCATGTTTTTTGATCCCATGCTGAGAATTATATTCACTACAAAATGTTAAATTTCCATAGGGCTGCTATATTTTATTTATTATTTATTTGTATTATTTATTTATTTATTTATTTTATTTATTATTTATTTTGAATATTCTCTATAGTAGGATCTTTTATGAATCAGTACTCTGTATTACATTCAGGAAGAAAACAATATAGTCTGTTACAAGATTAACTGAAGTATGTCAAACATCTCAAGCATTTACGTGAGCAGACTTTGAATCCAAGTGCGCATGCCACGTGGAAAGTGGTTAAGGAGCTGGGGAAAGCGTTTTATCTGACCAATGCAGAAGCGAAGCAGGAACAGCATTTGGTTGGCTACAGCTTTACCAGTGTTTTATTTGTAAAAGTCTAGTGGACTATTTGTAATTAGTTGTCTTTAACTTTGGTGTTCTCCAATGCAGGAGTATGCACAGGAATGGACCCTGGCTTAGGTTCCAATTTGTTTACTTAAGCTACCAAGACATTAGAGCCATATAAGTCTAATACAATTATTTTACACATAAGCCATTTAATTACTTTAACAAATCTTAAAATAAAAAAGTGTATTTTTAAATCATTCTCATTTTCAGTTAATAAATTTTTTTCTTACTCGTGATTTTATTTATTTTATTTTTTTATTATCTTATGTTAGTCACCATATAGTACTTCATTAGTTTTTGATGTAGTGTTCCATGATTCATTATTTGCATATAGCGCCCAGTGCTTATTGCAATACGTGCCCTCTTTAATACCCATCACTGGGCCAACCCACCCCACTACCACCCCCCAACCCTCAGTCTATTTCCCGGAGTCCATAGGTCTAGAGTCTCTCATGGTTCATCTCCCCCTCTGATGTCCCCCCCTTCATTTTCCCTTCATTTTAATGTCCTCAGTGCTATTCCTTATGTTCCACATATGAGTGAACCATGTAATAATTATCTTTTTCTGCTTCATTTTTTCACTTAGTATAATCCCTTCCAGTTCCATCCATGTCAATGCAAATGATGGGTATTCATCCTTTCTGATGGCTGAGTAATATTCCATCGTATATATGTCTACATCTTCTTTATCCATTCGTTTTTTGAAGGACATCTCAGCTCCTTCTAGAGATTGGCTATCATGGACATTGCTTCTATGAACACTGGGGTGCATGTGTCCCTTCTTTTCACTACATATCTGTATCTTACTCCCTATTTTAAATGAAGAAACTAAGTTTTTCTCTCTTGGTCCAGACTTTATGATTTTACTAGGAATTTCCACTTAGATGTTTATATGATACTCCTAATGAAGGTATATGACCATTAAGATTTATATGATTAAGAAATAAAACAAGTGACATACTTTACTTATAATTCCTAAACTTTTACTTTCAGTGATATTAGCACATATCTAATTAAACGTTTTAAAAGTAAAATGAATTTGAATTAAAATCTAAAATATTCCATTTTAGGATATATTAGAAATTCAAATTAAAGACTGTAAACAAACTAACAAACAAAAACAATAATGAAATCCATGCTGCTGAAGGGCTGATGTATTAAAAGAAAAAGACACAGTGGGTTTTACAAAGTACTTGCCAAATTTACAGAACTGGAGTCCACCTCTGGTGTCTATAAAAAATGGCAGCCAACTGGCTGTGTTCTGCCTGGTTACTTTCAAACGCCATCCATCTTGTTCAGATAGAATGCCTGCCTGGCTTCTGGGCTTGTTTTAAGTGCCCTTGAAATACTGAAAGTGATGACATTCTGTAATTAGTGTCTCATTTCAGTCCAGTGATACTCAAATTTCTCACTCTTCTGCACTCCATTCCAAGTCTAGTTTTGTGACTTTTGGAAAAGAGTAAAAGGAATTCACATAGCACAAAGGTAGCATTATTTTCCTCTTACTATCCTGGCCATGGTTCAGAGCTGTGATGATTAGTTTGACAGAATTCTCTGTTCCTTGTTCTCTTGTCAAAGTTGAAAATATCCAGGTCATGTAATTAAAAAATACTAGCTTCCTGTGTGTCTAGCAACTACTACGCAGATTCATGCAAATGTAAATTGAGTTTATAGTCCTTCATGGATCCTTTCTCATTTCTCCTTTTATTTTTCAGGAAATAAAAAAAATAGCTGGTTTCTATTTATGTCGTGCTCAGCTCTTTGCTCTATTGTTCTTCCCTTCTGATCATCACTGTTAAGTGATGTTGGAAGTAATTACATCCCTCTCTCTCTTTTGGCCAGGAAGCAGTTTTCAGATAGAGAACAGCTTGAAAAACATTCACCATTACACAAAAACCATGTCTCAGTGATACCCTCTGTGTAGCAGGATTAGATTTTCTCCCTGTGCCTGGTGAGAGCAGCACAGACTATCTGGTTAATCATCTCATGCCTGTTAATGGGTTAGCCACACAAATGTGTCTTTATCCTACATTTCACACCCCAAATCAATCCTCAATCCCTGAAACACCTCTAGATCACATTACTTTGTCCTCAATCACAATTCCTGTAGTGCTTATGGCTGGTGACATTCAGTTTACACCTAGTGATAAACTTACAGGTGTGTAAGATGTCTGTGCAAATGGCAAATGATATCCCAAGACCTGCGGAATAAAAGCTGCATCTTAAAGATCAGTATGTCCCCTAGAGCTGAGCTATTTGTAAAGTACTTTTCACAGAGTGTCACTTAATACATTTTAAATGGAATTTAATTGTACTCAGGAAGCATGGTGTTTTTAATATCACTCACCAGGAGCTAAACTTTAGAAGTAGGTTAATAAATGAAATGCCCAGGGCAGTGTTAATTTCCCCTCCCTTTAGGCAATGTGCAAATTCTGCTCTTAATCATATTTTATTGTGCTTGCCTATTTGTTTCTGTTTTCCCTAATGGGCAGTGAATTTCTTGATGACGTGGGACGACGGGTTTGACTTCTTTTTCTCTCTCTTTTTCTTTCTTTTTTTGCATATTTATTTCACACATTGGCACAGTGTCTACATAAATTTGGCGTTAAGTGTTTCTTGAATGAATGATTAATTTAAATTTTAAGCATGAGTCTAAATATTTAAGTTCTCAGTGTGCATCCCATCTGTCATGCCTTTGTTTACAATGGAGGGCAGAGTCAGTCAGTAGTGCAGTCTTCATTAATGAACGGAATGTATCTTTGCTTCTATCTTCACCTTGATAACCTGAGTTGGAAAACCTGGCAAGTGATAAATAGAAAAGTGGTAGTTCTTGTTGTCATTCACCTGAGATTATGGATTCTAGAGATAACTACTAGAATATATGGGGAGTTCTATTTTTCTTTAAATCTCCACTCTGCTTGGGTATTTTTATGTCCTCCTGGGGAGAATGGATTGCCAATCACCACACTTTATTCCCTTATTTATTCCCTTATTCATGTAACAAATGTTTCTAGAATTACTATTATAGGAATATATTTTGTGGAACATGGAGGCAACAGCTAGTTGATAACAAGACAATGGTGTTCTCTGCTGTCATGGAGGGGTTAGGGAGTGATAACCCACACATTTTTGTAGCTCTGTTTATCAGGTCAGTACATAACAGCAACAAATACCAACTATTTGAAGCAGTATTGTAGTAATTAATCCTTATTTTACACATGACGAAACCGAGTCCACAAGAGTTTCTAAGACTGAGCCATAGCAAAATACTCAAGTCCCTTGATTTGACTTCTGACTGGTGGGGATTCTGTTTTACTTTGTTTCAATACACAATGCAATTCTAGTTTCATGAGGGTTTTCCTTGGAAGTTGTTGTTGTCTTTTACCATTTTTCTTTTCCCATAGTTGGACTAATTTTTATGTTGGTGCTTTTTTAACTAAATTTCTTTCTTTTCAATTTGTGTTCCGAATGCCTACATTCATAGCTAGTTGAGATGTATAAATGAGTGAAAACAAAGGCAAACAACAAACAAAATATACAATCACTTGACTAAACATAAGGATTTAAAAGAAAGATCCACATCAATAGATACTATAATAGATGCATAGAAGGATAAAACAAACACTGACCAGATATTATGTTAATTAAAAGTAATAGTAACAGGGGTGCCTAGATGGCTCAGTCAGTTAAGCATCTGGCTCTTGATATCAGCTCAGGTCGTGATCTCAGGGTTGTGAGATCGAGCCCCCATGAGGATCCACACTCGGCGCGAGTCTGCTTGAGATTCTTGAGATTCTTTCTCTCTCCCTCTGCCTATACCCCTACTCTTTCTATCTTTCCCAAATAAATAAATAAATATAGAAATATAGGAATAAATAAATAAATAAAATCTTTGAAAAATAGTAACAATAGTAACTTCACTTGGAAGAAATGAATGAACGTATGCCATATGCATTCGATACTTCATTTTATCCTCACTCAATCCTGTGCACTTGCTATTCATGGGAACCTTGAGGACGAAGAGATCTTAAGTAGCTTGCTAATTTTAATAAAGCTTACAATAAGAATAACCACAGTGTCTCACACTTTTAATATAAGCAATATTTTGGGGGTGATTTTAAGACTCAAGCTATATATTTTGTTTTAATCCCATTATTTACTCCACTTTCCTCGATTACTTATCTCGGTGTTATGTAGATGGCAGTTCTGTATATTCTGCTAAAGCATATTTCCATTACACAAAAGTGGAAACCTGTTGGGTATATGAATTTTTTTTTTCATAAAGTTCTGATTCTGAAAGGGCAGAAATATAACACATGACAAACAGATAAACAGGGGCCAAAACATTTATGTATGTCCAGGGGCTGGGCAACATTAGCACAATGATTAGTTTCATGTGTCCATCTGATGCAGGTAAGGAATGCCCAGATATGTGGTATAAGACCATTTATGAGTGTGTCCGTGATAATATTTTCAGAAGAAATGAGTGCATGGGTGGACTGAAAAAGGAAGATCACCTGTGTAATCAATGTGGGTGGGCACCATTCAATCGTCTGAGAGCCTGGATAAAACAAAAGGCAGAGGAAGAGCAAATCCGCCTTCTCTGCCTGAGCTGAGACATTCCATCTTCTCCCACCTTCAGACACTGGTCTTCCTGCTTTCTGGAACTTGGGACTCAGACTGAGACTTACACCCCTGGTTCTTAGGCCCTTACACTCAGACTGAATTACACCACTGGTTTTCCTGGTGCTCTAGTTTACAGATGTCAGATCTTGGAATTTTTGCCTCTATAACCACATGAGCAAATATCTTATAACCTCTCTCTCTGCCTCTCCAGATACATGCAAGTATTGGCTCATCTCTTGTCTGTTGGATAAGAAGTATTATTATTTGATTTAATCCAAATGAAAATAGTATGGAGATAAAAGATATAAAGCCAGTATGTTCTCTTAGATGTTCCATCTACGACTTTCATTGTTCTATCTTCCTTTTTTCAACATGGAATCTGTTCATAGTAAGTCATTCTCAATCAGAATAAAATATTTCATACTGTGCTAAGTGTACCTCATAATACTGTAACAAACATCCACAGTTCTCCAAAAGAATTTAAACAAAACAATCAATCAAACATTTCCACACCATCCCTGTTTAGAAATGACATGAAGCAGCTGCGGCCCCAGCTAGAAATAACCTTTGCTACTTCTTCCAAAGAAAAATAAACCTCTCATTTTCATAGATTTAGCCTCTTATTTATCACTTCTTTTGTAATGTGGATCAAAGTAAAAATAATCTAGTGTTCTATTCCACATTCAATGTGATCATTCTTTATCTGAATGGCATGATGAGAGAAGAAAATCTTTATCTTCGCAGATTTCTTTATTTGAGAATCCCATAATTGATAAAGAACCAAAAATTATTACAAAAACAGGTATCAGGAACTAGCTTTGCTTATATGTTTTTCCTGTTTTCTTATTTCTTCCCTTCTCGCCCACTTTTCTTCAGGGTTGAAGCTTCCTGCCATAAGGAGCTAACAAACTCTACTCACACAACTCAGTAAATGTGAATATGGCTCCCAACTCCTGTCAATTCTCACTCCAAAAAATCCCTTTGATCTGTCTTTTTCCATTCCAGTGTCTGCATTCTCACTTTTAAGATTTCTTTAACCCTGACACACGAATATCTATTGCCTTTCAAATAAAGTCCCAGTGCTCTGAGCTTGTGTTCAAACATCTCTTTGAATTTGCATCAATTGTGTTTCTGGTCTAAAGGCATCTTTCACTCAAACTATGCTGTTCTGTGTTCTTCATCTTTCCAAGTCTGCATCTTTGCTTTTTTGTTATTTCTTATTTGAAAAATTTTGCTTAATTTCCATATTGCATCGTGTTTCTTTCCTTTTTTTTTATTTTTTTTCCCTTTTTTCATTTTATTTATTTTTTCAGTGTAACAGTATTCATTCTTTTTGCACAACACCCAGTGCTCCATGCAAAACGTGCCCTCCCCATTACCCACCACCTGTTCCCCCAACCTCCCACCCCTGACCCTTCAAAACCCTCAGGTTGTTTTTCAGAGTCCATAGTCTCTTATGGTTCGCCTCCCCTCCCCAATGTCCATAGCCCGGTGGGATTGGGAGAGGGGGAGCGGGCTATGGACATTGTTTCTTTCCTTTTTTAAGATTTTACTTTTAAGTAATCTCTACATCCAATGTGGGGCTTGACCCACAACCCTGAGATCGAGAGTTGCATGCTCTACTGACTGAGTCAGCCAGCTGCTCAGCGTCATATTCATTTCTTTGCATGTGTTGTTCTTCCCATCTAGATTGCAAGAGTTTGGACAAAAAAAAAAAAAAAAAAAAGGGTCCTCATCTCTCCCAGGAGGGTATTTTGCCTCATTCTAGTAAGCATAGTTGATTGCAGTTGTGAGATCTGTATAACTAAAACAAGTTCTAGAAAAGAAAAGACGTAACTACTGAAACAGTTCTGCACACCAAATTTCAGTGTACGGGGAGGGGGACTTTCCCCACCACCAGCTGATGTTCTGGACACCATCTGGTGTCCTGCAGTTCAACCCAGTTCTGATACTTTCTACCAAGAGATAACATTACATCCCACAGATTAAGGGTTCGATCCTATTAGACTGCCTCCTCCCAACTTCAAGGCCAGTCACAATCCTAGGTTGTCACCTGTGCTTCTGACCTGTTGGCTATAGAATGGAGGTTCCCACGACCTACTCCACTTTGACTAATTTGCTAGAGACTCAAAAACAATTAACTTACCTGATCACTGGTTTATTGCAAAAGGTATTAAAAGATAGAAGAAATGAGCAGCCAAATGAAGAGATACATAGAGCAAGGTATGTGGGAAGGGGTGCACAGTTTCCACGCCGTCTCCGAGGCAACCACTCTCTCTGTATCCCTACATGTTCACCAAGCCGGGAAGCTCTCTGAACGCCATTCTTCTGGGTTTTTATGGAGACTTCGTTATGTAGGCATGTCTGATTAAATCATTGGCCGGCCTCTCTCCCACAGTTAACAGGGTAGAACTGAACATTTCAACCTTCTAATCACTTGGTTTTCTCCTGGGGACCAGCCCCCATCCTTAAATGCATTCCTAAAGTCACCTCATTAACAGCAGATACACCTTCCCTCTCATCACGCAGGACATTCCAAGAATTTGGGGAAATCTGTGCTAGAAACGAGGATGAAGACCAAATATATATTTCTTATTTTAAGTGACAATACCACAGCTACTTTAATAGGGGACAAACACTTTTTGTAGGCCACTAATTAATTGTATTATTCATTCAACATTAAGGTTGAATAATGGAATTCTGTGTTGAAAGTTAAATAAGATATTCTCCAGAAAGCTAAAAACTAAGCATATTATGATCTCCCAAATGTTCCATATCAATTGGACTTGGTAAGTGGTTTTGCCAGTGGTTATTTTTAGCATTTTATATTGTTTCCATGAATAGTTGGGATTCCATTTGACGGTGAGTAACAGAAATCTGGTCAATTCCACCAACTGATGAGAAGAATTGTTTTGTTTTGTTTTCCCTCATAGACCTAGAATTCTGGAGGTGGGCAAGGGTAAGGACACTGAGGTATTCCTGGCCTGTTCTTCAAAGCTGCCAGATGCCTGCTATAGCCATGACATGGCTGTTGTGTCCATGTTTCAGCAAGAAAAATGGAGAAAAATAATAAAAAGGGATGGCACAAGTTACAAAAGGAAAAAAAAATACTGGAAAATCACAGCGGATTTCCACTTATTTCTCATGGTTACATCACAAAATGAGAACACCCTGGAACTGCAAAGAAGTTTGAGGCTGAGGAATGTCATTTCTCAATGTGTCAATTGCTACACTGCACAAAATTAGTTTTGTTAGTAGAGGAAAGAAAGGTGAATGGATATTATGTAGGGACATTTGAGTAGAGTCCACGTACTCTAATTTGCTTGTCCTTTGTAAGTAAGTTCATTGTCGAATGGATTAACACCAATATGCAAAAGCTTTCCAAAGAGGGTTGTAAAGCTTATTGGAATTAACTAAAGAGATTGTATCAACTTACATTTGTACCATATTTTTACAGGCTTTTTTTTTTTTTTTTAAGAACAGTGTTAGGTTTACAGCAAAATTAAACAGAAAGTACAGAGCTTTCATACCTCTCCACCTCCACACACAGCCCCTCTCCCAGCACCAACATTCTCCATCCTGCTCCAGAGTGGTACATTTCTCACAGCTGAGGAATGAACACTGGCACACTGTTAACAACCGAGTCTATGGTTTACGTAAGTGCTCACTCTTGGTGTTGTGTGTCTAGGGGTTTTCATAAGTGAATAATAACATGTACCCACAATTAGAGTATCATACAGAGTAGTTCCATGGCACTAAAAATCTCCTATAATCTTATTCATCACTCCTTCCCACCAGATCTCTGGAAATCCCTAACATTTTTATGGTTTCCAAAAATACAATATAGTTGAAATTATGCAATAAATAGTTTTTCAGTTTCTTTAACGTAATAAAATGCATTAAAATCTTCTATGTGTTTTCATGACTTGGTAGCTCATTTCTTCTTTTTTTTTTTTTAAGATTTATTTATTTATTTATTTGACAGGCAGAGAGGCAGTAGAGAGAGAGGAGGAAGCAGGCTCCCCGCGGAGCAGAAAGCCCGATGCGGGGCTACATCCCAGGACCCTGGGACCATGACCCAAGCCGAAGGCAGAGGCTTTAACCCACTGAAACACCCAGGTGCCCCAATAGCTCATTTCTTTTTAATGGCTAATAATATTCCATTGTTTGGATGTACCCCAGTTTATCCATTCACCTACTGAGGAACATCTAGATTGCTTCCAAGTTTTGGCAATTATGAATAACAGCAAAGTTTTGGCTGCTATAAACATCCATGTTCAGATTACCACACAGCATAGTTGTTGGAAAATATGGTAAGAACATATTTAGTTTTGTAAAAAATTGCCAAATTGCTGTATTGTATTTTAAACATAATGTTAGAGGGGACTATGAGTGTTATTATTGTCTGAAATTCATACAGAGATTAAAGTAAACTTTGTATCTAATCACTGTGTGGGAATGTCTTGAGTTATGTGAAAATCTAAATTTAATTGTTCCAGTTTAAGCTATAGTCTCATGATTCAGAACTGTCTAGGAATTTCCACATATTTTATGTAAAGAGTTAGATATATCACCTCAACATATATACAGGGAAGTCATATTGAGACACAATTTGGCTACAATTTGTCCCAGCTCTCGTACTGAAATAATATTAGTATAGAACATCAAATTATATATCCCTCAGTGGTATCTTATTTTCTATCACCCTGAAATTTTGCATCATAAATGAAGTAATTTCACTGAATTACATCAATAAAGGAATACTGTGGGGGGTCCATGCATACTGAGTCAAACCATGTGTCAGCAAAATACATGCTGTTTAGAAATGACCATGTTCACTGGTGCATGCCTGTGCGTGTGGCAAGATGCAGACTAAGGACTAGTGTTGAAATAAAACAGAGATATTTATACCTGCTTTGGTTGTACACCCCTATCTCATTCCAGGGCTATCATATGGGGGGACTGTGAAATTACAGGGGTTTTTAAAATACTGAAATATTCAGTCTAATGACAGGGTCAACATTTTTAGTGTTTTCTGTTGGAAGGTAAAGGTCATGATCTCTTTGTCAGCAGTAATTTGGGATTTTTATATTGTTTTTCACTTATTTTTCAGTTTTTAATATATTCTCAATTTAAACAATTAGAATGATAATTGCATACCCTCCCCAATTCAATCACACTGGTAGAACTAAACATTCTTAACGGTTTGTAAGGAATTGTACCAGTGTTTTCTGTACATCCACATATACTCAGGTGTTTTTTTTACATGAATTGAGTCACAGCATATATAACATTCTATGGCTTGAAACCTTGGATGAAAAGTAGATTGTGGAGACAAAGCATAAGAGACTCTTAATCATAGGAAACAAAATGAGGGTTGCTGGAGGGAAAGGGAGTGGGCGGATGGGATAACTAGGTGATGGGCATTAAGGAGGGCACATGATGTAATGAGCACTGGGTGTTATATAAGACTGATGAATCGAGGAGGAGTCAAGATGGCGGAGAAGTAGCAGGCTGAGACTACATCAGGTAGCAGGAGATCAGCTCGATAGCTTATCTAAACATTGCAAACACCTACAAATCCAACGGGAGAGCGAAGAGAAGAAGAACAGCAACTCTAGAAACAGAAAATCAACCACTTTCTGAAAGGTAGGACTGGCGGAGAAGTGAATCTAAAACGACGGGAAGATAGACCACGGGGGGAGGGGCCGGCTCCCGGCAAGCGGCGGAGGAACGGAGCACAAAATCAGGACTTTTAAAAGTCTGTTCCACTGAGGGACATTGCTCCAGGGGCTAAACCGGGGTGAAGCCCACGCGGGGCCAGCGTGGCCCCAGGCCCCGCAGGGTCACAGAAGGATCGGGGGTGTCGGAGTGTCGGAGAGCTCGCAGCTATTAGAACGGAGAAGCCGGCTGCCAAGACAGAGCCGAGGACTGAACTCTCAGCTCGGGGTTACCTTGAACTGGTCGCGGGCTGGGTGAGCTCCGAGCGCGGCTAGAGGCTGGGGATACGGGAGTGATTGGGTGCTGTCCTCTGGGGGCGCACTGAGGAGTGGGGCCCCAGGCTCTCGGCTCCTCCGGGCCGGAGACTGGGAGGCCGCCATTTTCATTCCCGTCCTCCGGAACTCTACGGAAAGCGTTCAGGGAACAGAAGCTCCCAAAAGCGAACCCGAGCCGATTACTTAGTCCGGCCGCCGGTAAGGGCGGTGCAATCCCGCCTCGGGCAAAGACACTTGAGAGTCACTACAACAGGCCCCTCCCCCAGAAGATCAACAAAATATCCAGCCAGGACGAAGTTCATCTATCAAGGAGAAAGCAGATTCAATTCCTAAGACAGCAGAGCAATTCCAGAGGAGGAGAAAGCAAAGCACAGAACTCATGGCTTTCTCCCCATGATTCTTTAGTCTTGCGGCTACTTCAATTTTTTTTTCTTTTTTCAATTTTTTTTTCTTTTTTCAATTTTTTTTTCTTTTTTCAATTTTTTTTTCTTTTTTCTTTTTTCTTCTTCTGCTAAATTTTTTAAAACTTTTACCCTTTTCTTTTTTAACATTTTTTGACTAGTTCATCTAAATATATATACTTTTTCTTTCTTTTTTGTATTTTTTTATTTGTTTTATTTTTTAAATTCTTTTCTTTCTTTTTTTTTTTTCTTTTTTTTTCAGAAGCTGTTTTATCCCCTTTCTCCCCCCCACAATTTGGGGTCTCTTCTCATTTGGTTACAGCGCATTTTTCCGGGGTCTTTGCCACCCTTTTAGTAGTTTATTTGCTCCTTCATATCCTCTTATCTGGACAAAATGACAAGGCGGAAAAAATCACCACAAACAAAAGAACAAGAGACAGTACCGAAGGCTAGGGACCTAATCAACACAGACATGGGTAATATGTCAGATCAAGAGTTCAGAATGACGATTCTGAACATTCTAGCTGGGCTCGAAAAAGGCATGGAGGATATTAGAGAAACCCTCTCTGGAGATATTAAAGCCCTTTCTGGAGAAATTAAAGAACTAAAATCTAACCAAGTTGAAATCAAAAAAGCTATTAATGAGGTGCAATCAAAAATGGAGGCTCTCACTGCTAGGATCAATGAGGCAGAAGAAAGAATTAGTGATATAGAAGACCAAATGACAGAGAATAAGGAAGCCGAGCAAAAGAGGGACAAACAGCTACTGGACCATGAGGGGAGAATTCGAGAGATAAGTGACACCATAAGAGGAAACAACATTAGAATAATTGGGATTCCAGAAGAAGAAGAAACAGAGAGGGGAGCAGAAGGTCTATTGGAGAGAATCATTGGAGAGAATTTCCCTAATATGGCAAAGGGAACAAGCATCAAAATCCAGGAGATGCAGAGAACCCCCCTCAAAGCCAACAAGAATAGATCCACACCCCGTCACCTAATAGTAAAATTTACAAGTCTTAGTGACAAAGAGAAAATCCTGAAAGCAGCCCGAGAAAAGAAGTCTGTAACATACAATGGTAAAAATATTAGATTGGCGGCAGACTTATCCACAGAGACCTGGCAGGCCAGAAAGAGCTGGCATGATATATTCAGAGCACTCAACGAGAAAAACATGCAGCCAAGAATACTCTATCCAGCTAGGCTATCATTGAAAATAGAAGGAGAGATAAAAAGCTTCCAGGACAAACAAAAACTGAAAGAATTTGCAAACACCAAACCAGCTCTACAGGAAATATTGAAAGGGGTCCTCTAAGCAAAGAGAGAGCCTAAAAGTAGTAGATCAGAAAGGTACAGAGACAATATACAGTAACAGTCACCTTACAGGCTAATAATGGCACTAAATTCACATCTCTCAATAGTTACCCTGAATGTTAATGGGCTAAATGCCCCAATCAAAAGACACAGGGTATCAGAATGGATAAAAAAACAAAACCCATCAGTATGTTGCCTACAAGAAACTCATTTTAGACGCGAAGACACCTCCAGATTTAAAGTGAGGGGGTGGAAAACAATTTACCATGCTAATGGGCATCAGAAGAAAGCTGGAGTGGCAATCCTTATATCAGATCAATTAGATTTTAAGCCAAAGACTATAATAAGAGATGAGGAAGGACACTATATCCTACTCAAAGGGTCTGTCCAACAAGAAGATCTAACCATTTTAAATATCTATGCCCCTAACGTGGGAGCAGCCAACTATATCAACCAATTAATAACAAAATCAAAGAAACACATCAATAATAATACAATAATAGTAGGGGACTTGAACACTCCCCTCACTGAAATGGACAGATCATCCAAGCAAAAGATCAACAAGGAAATAAAGGCCTTAAATGACACACTGGACCAGATGGACATCACAGATATATTCAGAACATTTCATCCCAAAGCAACAGAATACACATTCTTCTCTAGTGCACATGGAACCTTCTCCAGAATAGATCACATCCTGGGTCACAAATCAGGTCTCAACCGGTATCAAAAGATTGGGATCATTCCCTGCATATTTTCAGACCACAATGCTCTGAAGCTAGAACTCAATCACAAGAGGAAAGCTGGAAAGAACCCAAATACATGGAGACTAAACAGCATCCTTCTAAAGAATGAATGGGTTAACCAGGAAATTAAAGAAGAATTGAAAAAATTCATGGAAACAAATGATAATGAAAACACAACAGTTCAAAATCTGTGGGACACAGCAAAGGCAGTCCTGAGAGGAAAATATATAGCGGTACAAGCCTTTCTCAAGAAACAAGAAAGGTCTCAAGTACACAACCTAACCCTACACGTAAAGGAGCTGGAGAAAGAACAAGAAAGAAACCCTAAACCCAGCAGGAGAAGAGAAATCATAAAGATCAGAGCAGAAATCAATGAAATAGAAACCAAAAAAACAATAGAAAAAATCAATGAAACTAGGAGCTGGTTCTTTGAAAGAATCAATAAGATTGATAAACCCCTGGCCAGACTCATCAAAAAGAAAAGAGAAAGGACCCAAATCAATAAAATCATGAATGAAAGAGGAGAGATCACAACTAACACCAAAGAAATACAGACAATTATAAGAACATACTATGAGCAACTTTACGCCAACAAATTGGACAATCTGGAAGAAATGGATGCATTCCTAGAGACATATAAACTACCACAACTGAACCAGGAAGAAATAGAAAACCTGAACAGGCCCATAACCAGTAAGGAGATTGAAACAGTCATCAAAAATCTCCAAACAAACAAAAGCCCAGGGCCAGACGGCTTCCCAGGGGAATTCTACCAAACATTTAAAGAAGAACTCATTCCTATTCTCCTGAAACTGTTCCAAAAAATAGAAATGGAAGGAAAACTTCCAAACTCATTTTATGAGGCCAGCATCACCTTGATCCCAAAACCAGACAAGGATCCCACCAAAAAAGAGAACTACAGACCAATATCCTTGATGAACACAGACGCAAAAATTCTCGCCAAAATACTAGCCAATAGGATTCAACAGTACATTAAAAGGATTATTCACCACGATCAAGTGGGATTTATTCCAGGGCTGCAGGGTTGGTTCAACATCCGCAAATCAATCAATGTGATAGAACACATTAATAAAAGAAAGAACAAGAACCATATGATACTCTCAATAGATGCTGAAAAAGCATTTGACAAAGTACAGCATCCCTTCCTGATCAAAACTCTTCAAAGTGTGGGGATAGAGGGCACATACCTCAATATTATCAAAGCCATCTATGAAAAACCCACCGCAAATATCATTCTCAATGGAGAAAATCTGAAAGCTTTTCCGTTAAGGTCAGGAACACGGCAGGGATGTCCATTATCACCACTGCTATTCAACATAGTACTAGAAGTCCTAGCCTCAGCAATCAGACAACAAAAAGAAATTAAAGGCATCCAAATTGGTAAAGAAGAAGTCAAACTATCACTCTTCGCAGATGATATGATACTATATGTGGAAAACCCAAAAGACTCCACTCCAAAACTGCTAGAACTTGTTCAGGAATTCAGTAAAGTGTCAGGATATAAAATCAATGCACAGAAATCAGTTGCATTTCTGTACACCAACAACAAGACTGAAGAAAGAGAAATTAAGGAGTCAATCCCATTTACAATTGTACCCAAAACTATAAGATACCTAGGAATAAACCTAACCAAAGAGACTAAGAATCTATACACAGAAAATTATAAAGTACTCATGAAAGAAATTGAGGAAGACACAAAAAAATGGAAAAATGTTCCATGCTCCTGGATTGGAAGAATAAATATTGTGAAAATGTCTATGCTACCTAAAGCAATCTACACATTTAATGCAATCCCTATCAAAATACCATCCATTTTTTTCAAAGAAATGGAACAAATAATCCTCAAATTTATATGGAACCAGAAAAGACCTCGAATAGCCAAAGGAATATTGAAGAACAAAGCCAAAGTTGGTGGCATTACAATTCCGGACTTCAAGCTCTATTACAAAGCTGTCATCATCAAGACAGCATGGTACTGGCACAAAAACAGACACATAGATCAGTGGAACAGAATAGAGAGCCCAGAAATCGACCCTCAACTCTATGGTCAACTAATCTTCGACAAAGCAGGAAAGAATGTCCAATGGAAAAAAGACAGCCTCTTCAATAAATGGTGCTGGGAAAATTGGACAGCCACATGCAGAAAAATGAAATTGGACCACTTCCTTACACCACACACAAAAATAGACTCCAAATGGATGAAGGACCTCAATGTGAGAAAGGAATCCATCAAAATCCTTGAGGAGAATGCAGGCAGCAACCTCTTTGACCTCAGCCGTAGCAACATCTTCCTAGGAACAACGGCAAAGGCAAGGGAAGCAAGGGCAAAAATGAACTGTTGGGATTTCATCAATATCAAAAGCTTTTGCACAGCAAAGGAAACAGTTAACAAAAGCAAAAGACAACTGACAGAATGGGAGAAGATATTTGCAAACGACATATCAGATAAAGGGCTAGTATCCAAAATCTATAAGGAACTTAGCAAACTCAACACCCAAAGAACAAACAATCCAATCAAGAAATGGGCAGAGGACATGAACAGACATTTCTGCAAAGAAGACATCCAGATGGCCAACAGACACATGAAAAAATGCTCCACGTCACTCGCCATCAGGGAAATACAAATCAAAACCACAATGAGATATCACCTCACACCAGTCAGAATGGCTAAAATGAACAAGTCAGGAAATGACAGATGCTGGAGAGGATGTGGAGAAAGGGGAACCCTCCTCCACTGTTGGTGGGAATGCAAGCTGGTGCAACCACTCTGGAAAACAGCATGGAGGTTCCTCAAAATGTTGAAAATAGAACTACCCTATGACCCAGCAATTGCACTACTGGGTATTTACCCTAAAGATACAAACATAGTGATCCGAAGGGGCACGTGTACCCGAATGTTTATAGCAGCAATGTCTACAATACCCAGACTATGGAAAGAACCTAGATGTCCATCAACAGATGAATGGATCAAGAAGATGTGGTATATATACACAATGGAATACTATGCAGCCATCAAAAGAAATGAAATCTTGCCATTTGCGACGACGTGGATGGAACTAGAGCGTATCATGCTTAGTGAAATAAGTCAATCGGAGAAAGACAACTATCATATGATCTCCCTGATATGAGGACATGGAGAAGCAACATGGGGGGGTAGGAGATAGGAGAAGAATAAATGAAACAAGATGGGATTGGGAGGGAGACAAACCATAAATGACTCTTAATCTCACAAAACAAACTGGGGGTTGCTGCGGGGAGGTGGGATTGGGGGAGGGGGAGCGGGCTATGGACATTGGGGAGGGGAAGCGAACCATAAGAGACTATGGACTCTGAAAAACAACCTGAGGGTTTTGAAGGGTCAGGGGTGGGAGGTTGGGGGAACAGGTGGTGGGTGATGGGGAGGGCACGTTTTGCATGGAGCACTGGGTGTTGTGCAAAAAGAATGAATACTGTTACGCTGAAAAAATAAATAAAATGAGAAAAAAAAAAAAAAAAAAAAAAGACTGATGAATCACTGACCTCTACCTCTGAAACCAATAATACATTATATATTATTTAATTGAATTAAAATTAAATTAAAGTATATTTTAAAATGTATTTTGCAGCTCTATTTTATGACCAATGCTTTATATAAACATGTAATTTCCATGTATATGAATATATTGTGATTTATATGAGTATTCTCTATAAATGGACATGATGTTGACACCAAATTAATTTACCATATATACTTATACTAACATTTATTTTTACAGGTACTTATATTTAGTCAGAAAGATGCTCAGAACTGTAATCATTAATCAAAATATATATGTGTTTTAAAATTTGATGGATAACAACAACTCAGCCTATACAATGATTTCATTAAATCTTAACCACTGAAAGAGTAAAACTAGACCTTCCATACACATTTTTTTCCAGCCTAGGCTGACTGGGTATTGTCAACATTATTATTTTTGTTAATTTCATAAATAGAATATCATCTCTAAATTATATTTCAATTTCTATCTTCATAATTATTATTGATTTTTGAGCATGATTCTTTTTTTTTAAATTTCTTTTCAGCATAACAGAATTCATTGTTTATGCACCACATCCAGTGCTCCATGCAATACGTGCCCTCCTTAATACCCACCACCTGGCTCCCCCAACCTCACACCCCCACACCTTCAAAACCCTCAGATTGTTTTTCAGAGTCCATAGTCTCTCATGGTTCATCACCCCTTCCAATTTCCCTCAACTCCCTTCTCCTCTCCATCTCCCTATGTCCTCTATGTTATTTGTTATGCTTCACAAATAAGTGAAACCATATGATAATCGACTCTCTCTGCTTGACTTATTTCACTCAGCATAATCTCTTCCAGTCCCGTCCATGTTGCTACAAAAGTTGGGTATTCATCCTTTCTGATGGAGGCATAATACTCCATAGAGTATATGGATCACATCTTCCTTATCCATTCGTCTGTTGAAGGGCATTTTGGTTCTTTCCACAGTTTGGCGACCATGGCCATTGCTGCTGGGGTACAGATGGCCCTTCTTTTCACTACATCTGTATCTTTGGGGTAAATACCCAGTAGTGCAATGGCAAGGTCATAGGGAGGCTCTATTTTTAATTTCTTAAGGAATCTCCACACTGTTCTCCAAAGTGGCTGCACCAACTTGCATTCCCACCAACAGTGCAAGAGGGTTCCCCTTCCTCCACATCCTCTCCAACACACGTTGTTTCCTGTCTGGCTAATTTTGGTCATTCCAACTTGTGTAAGTTGGTATCTCAATGTAGTTTTAATTTGAATCTCCCTGATGGCTAGTGATGATGAACATTTTTTCATGTGTCTGATAGCCATTTGTATGTCTTCATTGGAGAAGTGTCTGTTCATGTCTTCTGCCCATTTTTTGACATGATTATCTGTTTTGTGTGTGTTGAGTTTGAGAAGTTCTTTATAGATCCTGGATATCAACCTTTTGTCTGTACTGTCATTTGCAAATATCTTCTCCCAATCCGTGGGTTGCCTCTTTGTTTTGTTGATTGTTTCCTTTGCTGTGCAGAAGCTTTTGGTCTTGATGAAGTCCCAAAAGTTCATTTTCACTTTGTTTCCTTTGCCTTTGGAGATATATCTTGAAAGAAGTTGCTGTGGCTGATATCGAAGAGGTAACTGCCTATGTTCTCCTCTAGGATTCTGATGGATTCCTGTATCACATTGAGGTCTTTTATCCATTTCAAGTTTATCTTTGTGTACGGTGTAAGAGAATGGTCGAGTTTCATTCTTCTACATACAGCTGTCCAATTTTCCCAGCATCATTTATTGAAGAGACTGTCTTTTTTCCACTGTATATTTTTTTCTGCTTTGTCAAAGATTATTCAACCATAGAGTTGAGGGTCCATATCTGGGCTCTCTACTCTGTTCCACTGGTCTATGTGTCTGTTTTTGTGACAGTACCATGCTGTCTTGGTGATCACAGCTTTGTAGTAAGCTTGAAATCAGGTAATGTGATGCCCCCAGTTTTGTTTTTCTTTTTCAACATTTCCTTAGCAATTCAGGATCTCTTCTGATTCCACACAAATTTTAGGATTATTTGCTCCAGCTCTTTGAAATTCCAAAACCTTTGGGATACTGCAAAGGTGGTCCAAAGGGGGAAATACATAGCCATCCAAGCCTCCCTCAAAAAAACTGAAAAATCCAGAATACACCAGCTGTCTCTACACCTTAAAGAACTGGAGAATCAACAAAAAATTAAACCAACTCCACACACAAGAAGGGAAATGATCAATATTAGACAGGGATCAATGAGATAGAAACTAGAGATACAGTAGAATGTATCAATGAAACTAGAAGCTGGTTTTTTGAAAGAATCAATAAGATCGATAAACCATTGGCCACACTAATCCAAAAGAAAAGAAAGAAAGCTCAAATTAATGAAATTATGAATGAAAAGGGAGAGATCACAGCTAATACCAAGGAAATAAAAACAATCATCAGAAGTTACTATCAACAGTTATATGCCAATATAACTGTTAAGCAACCTAGATGAAATGGATGCATTCCTGTAAAACTATAACCTCCCGAAATTTAACCAGGAAGAAATTGACAACCTGAATAGACCAATATCGAGTAACGAGATTGAAGCAGTGATCAAAACCTCCCAAAAAACAAGAGCCAAGGACCTGACGGATTCCCTGGGGAATTTTACCAAACTTTCAAAGAAGAAATAACACCTATTCTCCTGAAGCTGTTTCAAAAAATTGAAGGAGAAGGAAAACCTCCAGACTCTTTTTATGAAGCCAGCATTACCCTGATCCCCAAACCAGGCAAAGACCCCACCAAAAAGGAGAATTTCAGACCAATATCACTGATGAATCTGGATGCTAAGATTCTTAACAAGACCCTAACAAATAGGATCGAACAGCACATTAAAAAGATTATCCACCATGACCAGGTGGGATTCAACCCTGGGTTACAAGGATGGCTCAATATTCGCAAATCAATCAATGTGATAGAACAAATCAATAAGAGAAGAGAGAAGAACCACATGGTCGTCTCAATTGTTGCAGAAAAAGCATTTGACAAAATCCAGCATCCATTCCTGATTAAAACGCTTCAAATTATAGGGATATTGGGAACATTCCTGAACTTCATAAAATCTATCTATGAAAGACCCACAGCAAATATCATCCTCAATGAGAAAAAGCTCACATCCTTCCCATTGAGATCAGGAACACGACAAGGATGCCCACTCTCACCATTCTTGTTCAACATAGTATTAGAAGTCCTAGCAACAGCAATCAAACAACAAAGAAAAATAAAAGGTATCCAAATTGGCAATGAAGAAGTCAAACTCTCTCTCTTCGCAGATGACATGATACTTTATATGGAAAACCCCAAAGACTCCACCCCCAAACGACTAGAACTCATACAGCAATTCAGTAATGTGGCAGGATACAAAGTCAATGTACAGAAATCAGTTGCTTTCTTATACACTAACAATGAAAATACAGAAAGGGAAATTAGAGAATTGATTCCATTTACTATAGCACCAAGAACCATAAGATACCTGGGAATAAACCTAATCAAAGAGGTAAAGGATCTGTACTTGAGGAGTTACAGAACACTCATGAAAGCAATTGAAGAAGATATAAAAAGATGGAAGTCCATTCCATGCTCTTGGATTGGAAGAATAAATGTTGTTAAAATGTCTATACTGCCTAGAGCAATCTATACTTTTAAAGCCATTCTGATCAAAATTCCACCGGTATTTTTCCAAAGAGCATGATTATTTTTTACTTACTTTCTGTGACTTGTTTACTCATTTCTTTGTTCATATAATTGCGGATTTTTTTTCTTTACTTTTTCGTAGTACTTCTATCATGAATATTAGCCATTACCTGAGTCTGTGGTTTTGTGAAGTAAACTTTCATATAGTGTCTTTCCATGAGAAAAATACATTGCTGTTTATATATCGGTTTAATAATACCATGCTAAATATAAGAACAGACATTATAATTGAATGTATATTTTCAATTAATTCATTCATACAGCAAATATTCACCATCATTTTTGTGCAAAACCCACAATCCCATAGGTTACAGATAATAATGAGAAAAGTGTTGCCCTTAATTTCAAGGAGACCTTGGTATCATGAGGAAAACCAAGAGAGTTAAACCAATAATTAATCAAAGACAGCAGGTAGAGGATTGAGGAATTATAATGAGAATACATAGAGAAGGCACTTACTGCATGCAGAGGTGGGCAATTAGAAGTATATGACTAACTGGGAGAAGAAACTCAAAGCATTATAAATGAGTTAAAAGGATATGTATCATTTTCAATTACTTCAATTACCTAATTCTAGTTATTTTGTGATACAAAGATCTTTCAATGGTATTATTAGAACAATACCATTCTTAAAAAAGTTTTCTCATTCAAAATCTTAGCATCACAAAGCCACCTTACCACACACTTACCAGTATCAACACTTATAAATTGCATTCCCCCAAACTGATGTTGCTATTAAACCCTAAAAACTCCAACACTTTCCTAAATTGCATTGCAGTTGATATGCATTGCACTGATATGGTGTCTAATACTTAGACTCTTATAAAGAAAAATAAAATAAATTCTTAGAGAGTTGAAGATGGGCTCATGATATCATGTAAATCAACTGAGTGTGTGCATTCTTTGATTTGTGAATACATACAAACAAATCTATATTTAAAAATTCTCAAATCCATAACAGTTACTTATGTGAAGAGCAGAACTGAATATTGTCCATCTTGATAATTTGAGGTAGAGCTAGAATATTATTTGCTATTCTACAGATGCCAAGTATCAACAGGTAACTGGATTCAGAAACATGTTACTTACACTTAAAGTTCTAATAAAAGAAATTATTACTGAAGAAGAAAATAATTTCAGCTTTAATTAATTTCAAAAATAAGCACAAAGCAAATAATAATTCAGTATTTTCTTACTCCCTAGGAAACTACAATTTCTGGGCACATTTGCAGAGTTGTGTGAATAGATGGTGACATAGGGTGGGGAAGTCAATCAAATCCAATATTCAAACCTCATGTGTGTTACTCATATCTCTTTTTCTGAGAAAATATGACATTTTTGGCAAGACGTAGAATAATCTCTTTGCTCCCTTGGGTCCTGTACTAAACTGAACAGTAAGCGATTTAAATATGATATCTCTGTTTATAAGAATTTAGAGGATTAAAACTAACTCAATCCAGGCAATTTATTAAGCAGAGGTCATCATTTCTGAAGGAGAAATCAATGTGAATTATAGATAACTCACTTCATCTCCATACGTCATCTTTTGGAAACAGACACTTGAAATCTTTGGGGGACTGTAGTTTATATAACGATCATAAAACTTTGACTTTGGTTCTTCTTACGCTGTCTTTGAAGATAGATATCTGAGTTCATTAACTAGGTAAAAGTATGACTCAAATAACATTTGAATCAGCTCCTCTATCTTCCTCAAAACTTTGAACAATTTTTCTCTGTCTGAAAGATTAACTGTGCTTAATATTTCCTGGCAAATTAGTCATCACACTTTTGTTGGATTTGGGTTCTTTTTTTGTCTTTCAGGTGCATAAATCACACTGCTTATTAGCTGGAGAAGTCTTTCATGTCTTTAATGAACTTCAGGTTTGAAAACTCTGAAAATGAATCAGATCGGCAGGCCCACTTCTGAAGATTTTTAAAATATTCCTCAGTAAGGAGGATAAGTTGAAAAGATGGTCATTTGGCAATGCTGCCTTCAGAGAGATATGCCTTGCTGGAAAATGTTTGCCTTAGTACTTGGGAATGTGTTTGATAAACAGTCTGCCTTCATCAAAGATGGACCTTAAGTCTGCTCCATGTCTCGAATTTGAAAACAGAAGTTGATAGCTTGCCAGATATTCACCATCATTAAAATATGAACATATATTTCTTTGGGTATCATTACATTACTATAATTGAAACCACCTAATTTACATATACACATACAAAACTGATAGCCACTCTCTGTGAATTTTAAGTTATTTAGATAAACATTTGAGTTAAATGAAATAACGTAAAATATATAGTATACTTCAATTCATATTAAAATTAAGATTAGGATATTATTTTAGTCTTTCACATATTTTTAAAGCACTTTTTAAAAGTGAGAATTGCAATAATAGAAGTTTAAGACTTGGGAAACATCAGTAAGAATCTAGCACCATTCCTGAACAACTTCTGTGCAGCTCTGGGAATTGGACCTAAGTGCCCATGGGGCACCAAGAGTATGAACATGGCCAGGAAGATGGATACTTCAGCCTGGTTTTAATCACGGAAGTGGTTCTTTCTGCATCGAGCATTTCCGTAACAAACGTCAAGCTAACAGAGAAAACAAACGAAGGTGAAAAACCTGGGTTAGATGAAGTCCAGCGGTTCTCAAACTGGCTATACAATGGAATCACCCTGGGGAACTTTTTCAAGTACTCAGGCCTGGCTGCCCACCTCTGGAGGTTCCAATGGGGTAGATGCTGGTGAGCAGATCAGCATCTGCTCTGACATGGCCCTTGAATACCTGCTCAATTTCTCTAGGTTATTCTAAGAATAACTGATTCTTATGAGTCGAGTTTTTAGAGAAATTTTTCCATATTTTGTGTCTTTAGTTATATGACCTTTGCTCTCTTCTTATTCCCCTTCACTGTTTATAATGAAAACATCACCTCCTACATTAGGTTAGTAAGTTTTTAAGTGTGAGCAAAGGAAAAAAGTTTATACTTATAAAATGGTGCATTTATAATTTAATAATTTGATTTGATTATAATATCCATTAACATCCCCAATAACAATAAAGGTTGAAGCATTTGAAACTGTCATTGTGACTCAGAATGGTTGCAGATATTAATAACTTTTAATTACTAATTCCAAAGGAAGGCTTCAGGAAAATGTGATCAGCCTGTTTGGTTAGCAAATAAAATTATCACTTTGTAATCTATTTTACTTTAAAACATATGCTGATATTTCTTGTGCAAAATGCCCCTGAAACAGACATGAATGAAATTCAGTTCCTGTGTTTTCCTCTGTGTGATATTAGAGGAAAATGACCTTGTATGCTCTCTACCAAATAAAAATGCTAACAAAATTCTTTATATGCCAACTGCCAATAAATAAATCATGGACATGTCCTCTTCTTTCCATGGATTCTAGGGATTTTATATCCATCTGGGAGGATTGATATCTGGGAATTTTGGAGTATGACTTTGCCAGAAAGTCCTGAAAAGTTAGTAAGGAGCAAAAGAGGTGCAAATGGGAAAAATACTAACCAGTAACCCTCTAGAATTTGCCCCAAAGAATCTGAGATTGTCCTTGGGTACTAACAATAAAACCTTGATATTTTTGTAAATCTAGATAAGTCCCCAAGATACAGTACAGTATGTGGACCCTGTATATTTTTGTTGTTATTCTTGAAAGTTTTCAACTTTCTAAATAAAATATTCTTCTTAAAACTTTTAAAGGACTTTAAGCTCCTATCCATGCATGATAATATTCTTCATTTATAATATTTGAATTTAAATACATTACTTTTATGCTCATTGTCCTTTATATTTATTTTTCATAATTATAATACACCCTGGGAACTTTTTATGATTTGATAATGACAAATAAGAGTTATTAAGGTCACCTAACGCCTACTCGTATTCCTAACAACCACCAAGGTGTGTCCTTATTAGACTCTAATGCTCACACTGTTGTGTTTTATTACCTAAGTAGTGAAGTAAAAAATTAGTGCATAACACAATTGGACAGCTTCATTGGTTTTATGCAGTGAATTGCTCTGAAGATGAACATTACCAAGCTCAGGAAATTCTTACTCTATTTTTGGAAAAAAAAAATGTTCACAAAGGGACAAATACCAATTTAGTGACTAAATGAGGAGAAAATATCCTGAAAGCAAGAATAGAGTAAATGAGTTGCTAGGCTCCTTATCATGTCCTAAATTGTCACATTTAGCCAGCATTGGAGTTGAAATGAATGCAGCAATTGATAAGAATAGATAATCTCAGAATCAGAGGGTTAAAATTGGGGATTGCTTACCCTCAGGGCATTAAATAAATACTTCTGGGCACCTGGGTGGCTCAGTGGGTTAAGCATCTGCCTTCCAATCAGGTCATGGTCCCAGGGTCCTGGGATCCAGCCCAGCATCCGGCTCTGCTCATCAGGGAGCCTGCTTCCCCCTCTCTCTCTCTGCCTGTCTCTCTGCCTTCTGATCTCTGTCAAATAAATAAATAATCTTAAAATAAATAAACAAACAAACACATACTTCTTGGGAGCTAAGTATAGTGAGTCAGACTGGCACTCAGGACATAAGCAAACAGGAGTTATTTCCTAACCCAAAGAAGTTGAGCCATGTGGTTAATCTTGCTGAAGCGGGCACACTCGAATGGGCTCCTCTCTGTGGGGAAGGGCCAGCGGTGGTGTGACCACAAGAATAAGTTCACTATGCCAGGCAAGTTGAAGGAAAATCTTGAGCATACGGAAAGAAAGCAGTATTTAAGCAGAAACTGGAAAACTGTATGGACGTTTCTGGCAGCATGCACCGCAGTCACGTTTTCTACATGGAAGGAGCCATGTGAGCAAACACAGGGATGAGGGACAGCAGGCTGAGTGTGAAAGTGTGCAGTGAGACAGGTGAGCATTTGAAGACGAGGTGACTACGGGAGGTATTTACACAGGTGCCTGCTAAATTTGCATGTGTTATCTCCTCTAATTTGAACAGTTATGGGGACTGTCTTTACCTCCATTCCGCAGTAAGGAAACAGGCAGAAAGTCTTCTTACAGCACCACTGGTGAGAGTGGAGTTTGAATTCACGCTCCCAGATACTAGAGTCCTTAAACACTAACTCGGAACATCAGGAGTTGTTGTACGACAATCAAGTAAGCAGATTTTGTTTTATCCTGTTACAGATCAGCACACTGGCTCTGAAGAAGGCCACTTAGGAAACATTTCAGGTTTACATATGGTCCCTCATTAGTAACTTCCGTTTGTGAATTTCCTTCTTCCTCCTCTTGTTTCTTCTTCTCTTTAGACTATAAAACGCATTCCAATAGGCTATAGGCTACATTTGGGGGGGGGGGGTTGTACTTTGCCAAGGGTGGCCTAGGAGAATTCTGAAGCGAGGAGAGAGATGATATGGAATACTTGCTAAATATGCAATTATGGCTAGATATGGAAGGCTATATTGTATGGGGACAGGAATCTGATATGATCTAGATGGTTAGCAGCCTACACAGACCATCCCGGTCAAACACTGTGAGGACAGGAACAGTGGATAATAGAAGGAAAGTAGAATCAGGAGCAATTAATAGTTCATTGTTTGCAGGACTTGATTAAAAGGGAAAGCGTAGCATAAGTCAGGCATTTCTGCATCGGACACATGGGCATATGAAGAGAGGAGCGATCAGATTCAGCTTTCCTCCAAAGATTGCAATCCTGATTTTATCACTGCAAATTTATAAAGTCTTCTATAGAACAGAATTTAGTTTACTGAATTTTCTTTGGCCCGGAATTTGACCCAGATACTGAAAGACAGTGTATCTACTATAAAGTCTTGTGAATCATACATGAGTGAAAGAGTGAGTGAGTGAGTGCTTTCTTTCTTAAGTGGGGAAATATTAAATTATGGTTCGGAGTGGTGCCTGGGTGGCTCAGTCGTTAAGCGTCTGCCTTCGGCTCAGGTCATGATCCCGGAGTCCTGGGATCGATCCCCGAGTTGGGCTCCCTGCTCAGCGGGAAGCCTGCTTCTTCCTCTCCCACTCCCCCGTCTTGTGTTCCTCTCTCACTGTCTCTCTCTCTCTGTCAAATAAATGAAATCTTTAAAAAAAATAAATGATTCTGAAAAAGAATTACCATAAATGAAAACTGCAAAATACAGGGTAATTATAGAAGTATCTCTTATCTAACCCGTGCTCTGGGTCTTTAGTGTAAAAGTGAACTTAGATATAAAAAAGGAAAACACACTTGAGGTTAGCTCACAATGACAATTTTAAATTGGAAAACTACTTAGAAAGAGCGCTGCATGGCAGTCTTTTGTAGTCCACATTGACATCAGCTTAAAAGCTGATTAAAGAGCAGAGAGGAAAGTGACTCTGAGTTAGGAAAGGTAGGAAGGATTTGGTGCGAGACCTCACAGCCTACCTATCACAGCCCTCCTGCGCTCTGGCAGGGCACGTGGGAAGAGATCTGAACGCATGTGAGTTTAAAGACCAGAGAGCATGGCAACATCTTAATCTAGTCCACAAATACTCTTATCATTATCGTCACATATATAAAGTCTAGAGGGGGCCTGGGTTGCTCACTCTTAAGTGCCTTCCTTCCACTCAGGGCATGATCCGGGATCTACCGAGCCCCACATCAGGCTCCCTGCTCTGCAGGAAGCCTGCTTCTCCCTCTCCTACCCCCCCTGGTTGTCTTCCTTCTGTCACTGTCTCTCTTTCTCTCTCTGTCAAATAAATAAATAAAACCTTTTTTTAAAAAGTCTAGAAATTTATTAAAATTTGCATCAGTTTTTGAGATTAAAAAATGAATTTTTAAAAAAATGAAACCCTTCCTATTTGAGGTAGCGCACATTTTTACTTTTCATCATGTCCATGGATGTGGGAGTCATTGATTATGTTAAATATTCAGGTTCTATAGCAGTTCTATACAAAAACTAACCAAGCTTTAAATCCAAAATCACTAAGAAGGTGGCGGGGCTTATTATAAATTTCTGAGACCAGTTGCTGTTAATTTCCAGATCTGTTGAGCGAGATTAATTTCTCCATGATTTCAGGTTTGACATATAATGACGAATTTCTGAATCCATGTAACAAGAATCAGTTGAGATCCTGCCAACTGTTAGGCACTGTTCTGTGTGGGGATGTTGCCGCTGGAAATAAAACAGACAAGAGCTCTGGTCTCATGGATTTTCCATGCTAGCGGGGCATTCTGTCCAACCTAGAAGCTAGTAGCCACATGTGGCTATTCACATTTAAATTAATTTAAACTAAAGAAAATTAAAAAGTCAGTTCCTCAGCCACGCCATGTTTCAAGCTCAATAGCCACAGGTAGCAAGTAACTATCACTGGAGAATGACAATTTACAAAACATCTGTTCTTCATAGAAGGTTCTACAGGGTTATGCTGTTCTAGGGTAATCTGGAAAAGTCCATTTGAAATTATATTATTTCATTTTAAATTATATACCATATGGGAATTTTCCTCAATAGTTAGTGAAAGCTGGGTAGGGATAAATTAATCAAACTGACAATGATTCACTTTCAAATTAACTGCTTTTTAAATTATTTAGCATAGACATAAATCTTCATTCTATCTTGACTACATTTGCAGCGTTGGGCAACCCACTTAACCATTCTGAGCTTTAGATCCTATAGGGTTACAGTGAGGATGGAATCAGATTACACAGAAAGTATTTAGAACTGTTACCATTAACTTTTCATGATTACTGTTATTGTTGTTATACACTCATCCTTCATTTTATCAAATAGCTCCAAAATAGATTTACTTTACTTTTTCTCCTATATGTTCTATCCTTCAATTTTTAAATATTTTCTAAATCTAGAATCTGTAGATATAATGCATAGAAATATTATTTCATCTATTAAAATTGAGATATAAAATGAGTCCCCTATCTTTTTTCTCAGTTAAAAAATTTAATAGAAATGTTATTTAAAGATAGTTCTCAATTATAATGCAATTGTAATAAATACTGTGGAGTTACTTCATATCCTTTTCCCAGTTGCCCCCAAAGGTAACATCTTACAAAACTAGATCACAATATCACAACAGTACAGTCAAGATACAGAACATT
Organism: Meles meles; assembly: GCF_922984935.1. Taxonomy (NCBI): domain Eukaryota; kingdom Metazoa; phylum Chordata; class Mammalia; order Carnivora; family Mustelidae; genus Meles; species Meles meles. The sequence continues at coordinate 86,271,666 of NC_060077.1, read as the reverse complement.
TCTCTCCCCACAAGGATCCCTCTTCTATAACTACAGCTACTTCCCTTCTGCCACATACTATCATTGATCCTTTGTAATCACTAACTTAGTTTACATTTCTATAATTTTGCTACAGAATGTTATTTTAAAAATGTCATATAAATGGAATCATAGAATATGTAACATCTTGGATTGGCCTGTTAACACAATTCTCTAGAGATTAATCCACGTTGTTGGGTATAGCAATAGTCCATTTTTTATTGTTGTGAAATATTCCATTATGGATAGACCACAGGTTATTTAACCATTCATCCAGTGAAGGTGAGGTCAGCTGTATCAAGTTTTCTATTATTCTTAGTAAATATTCATGTACATGTTTTTGTGTGAACATAAGTCTTTAATTCTCTGCTCAAAGATACAATCAATGGGTTATATGATAGTTGCATGATTAATTGTTTAAAAAACTGCCAAACTGTGTTCCACAGTGGTTATATAATTTAATATCTCCATCAATAATCTATGAGTGATTTAGTTTCTTTGTATTCTCACTTGATGTTGTCATATATATACACAAATATAATATAATATAGATAATGTACATATATATTTTAATTTTAGCCATGCTGATTATTGTTTAGGAATATGTAAAGGTAGTTTCAAAACTGGTATTCTCCTAGTGGCTAATGATATTGAACATCACTTTATGTGTTTATTTGGCATCTGTATATCTCAACTTGATGATTTTTTTAAAAATACTGCTTTTGCCCAGTATATAAGCCTCATAATTTTACCAGTTTGAGAAAAGCAGAGAAATGTAACCTCACTTTATGTCTCCTTATCTTCCTCTGCTTGTAATATTATGTTCATAAACTTTTCATCTCTATATATTCAAAGCCAAGTAAGGCAATGTTATAATTTTTCTTCAGTCATCAGACATGATTTAGAAAACTCAAGAAGAGAATGGAGCCTATTGCGTTTACTCATATTTTTGCTTACTATGTTCTTTTTCCTTTCCTAGGGTTCCAAGATTCCTTCTGTTATCTTTTCTTTCCTGTTTAGAGACTTTCTTTTAGCCATTTATTAAAGTGGATCTGTGGGTCACAAACTGACTTTGTTTTCCTTCATCAGAAAATTTCTTGACTTCTCCTTTCTTTCCCAAAGGATATTTTTGTTGGGTATAATATTGGTTCCTATAGTGCTTGAAAAGTACTAGGCCACTCCTTCTGGTGTCTACAGTTTCTGATGAGATACCCATTCTTATTCAACTTATTTTCCCTTTATAGGTATCATTTTTCTCTTGCTTCTTTCAAGAATTTTTTGTTTCTTTTTTTCTGAAGTTGGTGTGTATTACTTTGGTTTTATTCTGTTTGAAGATTACTTGGCTTCTAAAATTTATAGTTTATGTCTCTTTAAACATACAGGAAGTCTTCGGCTATTATCTGTTCAAACAATGTTCCAATACTTCCCCATTTTTTTTTTCATCCTCAGACTCTGATAAACACTGTTAGATCTTTTTTTAAAGTCTCCCCAGTCCCTTCAGTTCTGCGGTTGGTTGGTTGGTTTGGTTTGGTTTTCCCAGTTCTCTTTTTTCTCTCTGGCATTCAGAATGAATAGTTACTGTTGTTCTGTCTTAACACTTCATTGCTTCTTTCCACCATGTGAAGAGATGTGAGGCGTGGCCACAATTTTTCTATAGTATTTGCTTTGAGTAGAACAGTCATCACCCAAACATTTTCCACCTGGGAGATGTTGCCCCTTTTCTAGTCCTTTAACTGGGAAGAGCAACCCTTTGTTGGCACATTTTATCCTTGTGTCCATTGTTATTGGCTTCCCAACTCCAGGTTTGAGAGACATAACGCAGAAAGTTCATCACTGCATCACTGTCATTCCTCGGGTCCCAAGGCCCTGGCTGGCCCACCTTCTTCTCTCCAACTTTCAGAGTTTTATTTGTTTTATACACAATGTCCAATAGTTTTAGTTGCAATTATTGGGTAGAATAAAGGAAAGTCCATGTACTCTATGTTGCTGGAAGATAGAGTCCCCTCACAGTTTTTTGTTTTTTGGTTTTTTTAAGATTTTGTTAATTTATTTGAGAGGGAAAGAGCATGAATAGGGGCCAGGGGTGAGGGGGTAGAAGGAGAAGCAGACTCTCAGCTGAGCAGGCAGCCTGACTTGGGGCTATATCTCAGGGCCCTGAGATCAGGACCTGTGCCAAAGGCAGATGCTATATGAGCCACTTGGGTGCCCCACTCATGCTCTTGATAAAGGAACTCTATTTATCATTCATTAACTTTTCCAGTTCTTAAAAATTTCCTAATTTTTTTTCTAATTTCAAATTGTCAAAGGAAAGTGAATAAGCTATTTCTCATATGCAAGTCATATCTTTATTAAATGAATATCCAGATGCGATATTCAAAGTTGGAAATAAAGAAAACAAGTATACTGTGGATGTTTTATTTCTCAATTAATTTCTATAACTACAGAGGAGAAATACCTTTAAAGAATATGCCAACAATACTGGCATATTAATTCTGACAATTTTAACATATTGGTTAAATAAGTTGTCAGTTTAGTTTTTTAAAATATTTATTTATTTATATGGGGCAAGGGAGGGACACAGGGAGAGGAAGAGGGAGAGAAAGGATCCCGAGCAGACTCCTTGCTGGGCATAGAGCCCATTGCGGGGCTCAATCTCAGGACCGTGAGATCATGACCTGAGCAGAAATCAAGGGTCAGATGCTCAACCGGCAGAGTCACCCAGGAACCCATTTACTTATTTTTAATAGGAAATAATGAGAGTCAAGTCTCTCTAAGGGACATTTCAGCTTAAACTTTAGGATATTTCAGACTACACATGGCTCAATTTCTAAATTTCTGGTAAAGCCTGAATTGGAGGTGCGGATTAAGTGGAGTATGGTACAGATCACTGCTCTGGTTAGAATAAATGGGGGAAAAAAAAGATTTCTTCTATCTACTAGGTCAAAAAAATGAGAGTCATTCTATTTTTGTAGTTATCAACATAATCATAAACAGATTAAAACACAATTGGTATAGGAGAGACATATTCTTTGCAGTCCTAGATCTACAAAAAAATTGTTGCGTGATGAAGTAAATTATTCTCTGAAATTCCTATCCTTATTTGTAAAATTTAAAATTGAGTTTTACCTCAAAGATATTTCCATCATGAATTTCTATTTTAAATACAGGATACATCTATACCAGGATATGACTGAAATAAATTTAGTGCTCTATTTTAGGTACTTCAGGTTAAGCAACTTTTTTGTAGGATATCTCATAATAATCTTAGAGACAACCTATGATTTTTCTCAGTTCTATCATAATTTCTTATTCTTAAAATTATCTCTTCAGGGGCGCCTGGGTGGCTCAGTGGGTTAAAGCCTCTGCCTTCGGCTCAGGTCATGATCTCAGGGTCCTGGGATCGAGCCCCGCATCGGGCTCTCTGCTCAGCCGGGAGCCTGCTTCTTCCTCTCTCTGCCTGCCTCTGCCTACTTGTGATCTCTCTCTCTCTCTGTCAAATAAATAAAATCTTAAAAAAAAAATTATTTCTTACCATATGATTTCACTCATTGTGGAATTTAAGAAAAGAGAGGCGAACCGAGAAACAGACTCTTAACTCTAGAGCACAGAAGTCGCTTGATGGTCACCAGAGTGGAACTGGGTGGGGGATGGATGACACAGGTGTTGAGGATTAAGGAGGGCACTTCTTGTGAGGAGCACAGTGTACATCACAATGTGTGACATGTAAGTGTTGAATCACTATATTGTGCACGTGAAACTAGTATTACACTGTATGTTAACTACCTGGAATTTAAATAAAAAATTGGGAAAAAAATGATTTCTTTCTGAAGTATCTTGTTCTTCCAGTTCATGTAAACTGTATTGTCCATGTGGTTAATCAGATTGGGTGCAACTTTGAAAATTGACTCAAATATATCTTGCGGCAAAGACAAAATGCAAACAAAAATTTTACCAAATGAATGTCTGTTTTCATTTGATTGATTTTCCAATTAGTAAAGCAAAGAGAAGCAGGCAAAAATATACCTTTTGAGGGGGTTTTACTACATGTCACTGACAAATATTATCTCACGTAAGAATTTTTGGAAATGAGCTTCATAACGCAAATGAGGTGTGATGTGCCTCAGCCAAGTTGCTTTCTTTAACTGCTACTTCGGTAGATTTTTATATGTCCTTACAAAGGACTTCGGATTCTCTTCCTGCGTCTGTTTTCATCTCTTCCTTAAAAAGTATTGGTTGAAACCCCATCCCCAATCCCGGGGGAGGGGGCTATGGACATTGGGGAGGGGAGGCGAACCATAAGAGACTATGGACTCTGAAAAACAACCTGAGGGTTTTGAAGGGTCAGGGGTGGGAGGTTGGGGGAACAGGTGGTGGGTGATGGGGAGGGCACGTTTTTCATGGAGCACTGGGTGTTGTGCAAAAAGAATGAATACTGTTACGCTGAAAAAATTAATAAAAAGGGAAAAAAAAAAAAAAAAAAGTATTGGTTGAAACAATTAGTCGTCTGATATCATTAGGTTTCAAAACATCCACATTAAGCTCTTGTAAATCTTTACAGAGCACAAAAATCAATGTTGAGACTTTGTCAGGATTATTTTGTCTGCTTCTTTTAAGTGAGCTATTAAACGCACCTCAAATACTGCGTGTGTGAAGAGAAGAAACCAAATCAGAGCTTGAGTCTAGAGAGATGAGGGTGATCATTAGTAAAACCGTAAGAGGAAGCCGGCATAAAAGGGTGAGTAATTTGAAAAGCAGGCAAGCATAAAGATCTAATGATAAACATTCTGAGAATGTAAACAACTTGTTTAGAAAAAAAACAGAAAGAAAGAAAAAGCACATGCCAAAAAATTAAAAAGCCTGGAAGCATAGATGGATTAATTGGATTCACAGAGAAAATGGAATCACACAGCTGTCATATTCAGTCAAGAGATAAAAATGTTGTTTGGATCTATGATAGGAAGAAAGTCATTAAAGCAATAGAAAGGGTCTGTTCATGTCAGCACAATCCTTTCAAAGCACATGGCTTACACATAATCACACCAATTTAAAGCAAGTGCCGGTTACAACTTTGGAAAGTGACTATTTGGAGGTCTTCATCACCCTCCAGTGACATATTCACAGCTTCTAGATAGGGCATTATGTTGAGGGACATATCATAAAGAATAGCACTCCAACATGACTCACATAATTCAACAGTATATGCCTACACGTAAAGGAGACATTGTTCTCATTCACCCAGGATACTAAGTGATGGAAACCAAGAGAATGAAAGCTACAAAACAATCATCTTATAGAAGTGGAACATACCCCGATTTGTGAAAGACAATCAAATCATGTGAGCAAACCTCATGAGCAGTACCAAGAAGTTTCTCTTATCTGCCTTAACCTGAGGAAGGAAGTGCTTTTGGGTACTGATGCAAGGTTGACGAACATAGCCCCGGAATGACAAAACCACCCTCTCTCTGTCCAGTAGCTAGCCACGCTCAGCTTTCAGCATAGTGCTGTGCTCCTTTTATTTCCCTCCCAAGTGCTTTGTAATATTGGTATTTTTTTACACTTGAGAAATACTGGGGAACCTGGGTGGCTCAGTCAGTTAAGCATCTGCCTTCGGCTCAGGTCATGATCCTGGGTCCTGGGATCAAGTCCCATATCAGGCTCCCTGCTCACTGAAGAGCCTGCTTCTCCCTCTCCCCCTGCCTGCCACTTTTCCTGCTTGTGCTCTCTCTCACTCTCTGTATCAAATAAATAAATAAAATCTTTCAAAAAGAAAAAGAAATACTGTGAAATTATTAATTTAATGGAGTGTAGGAAGTAAGATTACCCATCTATCTTATCCTGGTTTTATATTCCTCTATGATCTGAATTTGCATTTCCCAACCCCAAAATCCTTTTCCTCCACTTCCATCCAAATACTTGTTCTGTGCAGGCTGAGAAACATCAGTGATGGATCAAAGTTCTCCCACGTGGCCTCATCCATAAAATAGTACTTTCCCTGCAATCCTCTCACATGAGAGTTGGTCCTTATCCTCTTGTGCTGGTTCTAAAAAATGCCACATCTTAATCACCAGAACCTGTTAATATATTATGTTACATTAAAAAGAAGGATTTTGCAGATACAGTTAATATTAGGGGTTTTAAAGTAGATTATTTTAGATTACTGACTTGGTCCCAGTCTAATCATAAGAGCAGCAGAACTTCGTCTAGCTAAAAGCAGAGCGAGGCAGCAAAAAGGGGAGATTTGAAGCATGCATTTACTCTATCCATTGTTTCTAGGGAGGATCATATGGAGAAGAGGGGAGGTAATGTGGGCAGCTTCCAGGAGCAAAGGCTGGTTCCGGCTGACAACAAAGAAACAGACATCACCGTCCTATGAGGACCTTAGTTCTACAAATGCAAGAAAGTGAAAAGTGCCCAACGTCCTACATGAACTTGGAGGCAAATTCATCCCCAGAGCCTCTAGAAGAGAGCACACCAGCCAACACCTTGATTAAGCCTGTGGGGATTGCTGCGGAGAACTTGGTTGAGCTCTGCTACACGCAGACTTCTTATTTCTAGAACATTGAGATAATAAACAGTTGTTAGTGGTGGTAATTTGTTATGGCAGCAGCAAAAGCCAGTACACCCTGTTCACCTTCAGATCTAGAATTGGGGTGGATATTCATTCTCATACCACAGTATTGCTTCAAGATCATTCCAGGAACATCCAGGAAGGCCAATCTTCTGTCTTGTTGGGGTTATTTTTTCACTTTCCTATAAACCCTCTTTATTAATTGCAAACTTTGGTACCAGTTCTCAGTTTATCCCATCTACTCTGCCAACGGCAAGAAAGTTCTTAAAGGCCACATGCATGACGTGGTTAAATTCCTGGATTTTCATCTTTTAAATCTTATATCCAGCTACCATCACTCCAGACCACTTGCAGGTAGAGCAAAACTCTCAGAGCCTTTTCAATTTTTAACACTTTCTTCTTTTCTTACAATCTTAGATTCTTAAAATTTCTCCCTCTCTAATAATCTCCTCATATTTTAGATTATTACCCTATCCAGGTGTATAAGAATAAGGTTAGCTTATAAATATATGTAGGTTATAACATTTATATATTTTATATTTAAATTTAAATGAAATTTAAATGTCAGCCTTTGAATATAGGTACTCCATTGATCTATACTGTTACTCTATTGCTTGTTCTTGGCTACAGAGTGTTGACTTCATCACACTTTACAGTTCATAGCACTTCGTCGGCCTAGATCCTTGCAGCGGGGAAGACAGCCCACACAATTTCTGTGTCTATCTATTCATTCTTACTTATCACCATTTCCCATTAAGCATTCAACTTCTCTGTCCAACTTCTCCCAAATTAGGCTAGCTTTTCCTCAAAGCTGACCCCAAAAGAAAGATTTGAGTGCAAGTAGCTTGTTTTGGCACTGCTCATAGGAAGTAAATTTGGGGAGCGTGAGAGGGGATGAGACAGGGAAGGGAAGAAAGACCAGGTCAGGTGCATCCACCAGGTTACTTCCCGGCCCACTGAGCATCCTCTGGGAGACTGTGTAGAACCTGCCTTGGAATTACCTCAAGAGACAAGACAGATATCACAGTTAACTTAGAGTCACTCCCATCTTTGGCTGGTTCCTTAGAGCATACTTGAAATTATGGGACTCTCCCCCGCCTGCAAATAGAGTGAGCTTCCTCAGGCAAGGAGGCAGAACGTGTTGCAATAGCATATTTGGGAATAATGACCCCGAGAAGTTATAGGTGGGCGCTGGCAGCATCTGCTAAACCCACCCCAAATTAATGACCGCACGGTGTTTGATCTGTGACTTTTTAATTGCATATGTTCCCAGAGAGTATGTCTTGTTGCTTGGTTACCTGGACCACGAGTAGCTAAGGAAACATGAAAAAGAATAGCTTCACTATTTTTACTAGGGTAAAAAACTGCCTGGTGTATATTGTGAGGTAGAGCTGCTGAGTCACAGGGGAGGCCGACATGCAGGTTTTAAAGATACCGCCACGGTTTTACACAGCAGTTATATTAATGTACCGTTGTACAAGCTCGGCCCACGGCTCCAGCAGCCCACCTCCTGGACAACACTTGGCGTCCTGAATTCTGCAAATGGCCCTCCTGACGGGCCTATGCTGAAACCCGAAGGCAGCGGCCATCCTGAGCCCCTACTAAAGCCGAGCACCCTTTCCTAAGTTTACTGACCATCTGGAGTCCTTTTTGGGGGATGTGGCTGTTTAATACCAGCCATTTGTTTATCTATCTTCTTAGCAACTTGTAGGAGTCGTTTTAGGAGGAATGTGAGATTGTGAAGGTATAGATAAAACATTCATCTTTTATGCTACGTGCCAGATGATTTCTTACAAATAGTGGAAAAGGGACTTTCAGAATTGAGGATAGATTTGAGGACCAAAAACATACATTTGCAGACTTACTATTTGCAGAATTCAGAGAAAAGGGATTATCAAAGATCTCATACATGAACAATTCCCTGGAGTGTAGGAATAAATTAATTTTGAGAAAATATGCACATTTCATATTCCAGGAAAATCTGATATAGAACAATTACATCAACTATACTTTATAGTTATTTATCCTCTGGGAAAAAGAAATAAATCTTCAGGGATTCAAACAGCAAATGGATTTCATCCACAAGAGGAAGAAGTTGGGCTAGCCTCAAACTCACTGCAGTAATCAGCCACATCCCAGGGCAAAAAAGGATCAGAGCAATACCAAAGTTCTAGAGGAATGAATATGTGACCCAATAATGTTACTGGAGCAAGTTCCCCCCTTACACGTAGATGCATCAGTTATTACTGCCAATTGCCTGCAAACTTAGAAACGTGACAATTATGATCTCTTCTTTTAAAAATAAATTGTTGACAATAAATTCTGTTCATCAATAAAGAAATAAAATTAAATAATTCATTGGTAGAGAAAATATGTGCATATAAGATATAATGAGCATTATATATTATTAGAGAAATAAAAATAAACTAAGGGGATTTTCATGACAGATTAGAAATACTGTAAATCTTGACAAACTATGAATAACGGTACACTTCCCCAGCCAGCGAGTGAATGTGAAATGCCGTGTGGGACTGCCGACTTCATCATGCAGGGCAAGAGATCTATTTGTAATATTCCTAAAATTGAAGCGTGTATTTACAAATCCACATTATTTCAGCCTCCTACTATCTTTGCATACTCCACACAGAGGGGAATGTTAGAAACAAAAATTTCTTGTATTGATAAACATTGATCTGGAATTTCAGCCGTTCTTTCAGCTTGAAAGGAATCTTTTCATTTTTATTTTCCTCCAAATAAAAGTGATATAGATGCCAGTCTTTTTATTTTAAGTAAATAAATATATATAAATTACATATATATAAATTTCTATCTGTATTTATATCTCAGTTTGGCATTGGGATTACTTACTCTAATTTACTTAGGAATTTTTAGGGATGTGGCTTTACAATAGTATGAGGAAGCAGGACTAGGGAGATGAGAGGAGGGAATTAAGTCGTAGAAATTACATAGCTGCAAAAAATTGAGGTACATGAGTTAAAGTGAATAAAGTGATGAAAAAACAATGTCTAAATACCTCCATATAATAAATCAGAACAGGCGCACCTTTCCTTTTCTTTGCTCAGTACCAGCAGTGATGACTTTCTGTAAATTAGGCTTGTATATGGCAACACACATTCTAGGACAAACAACGGTCCTAAGTGCCTACACCTCTTATTTGTATTGAAATAATTTTCCTTTGTAAACAGAGTTGTTAAATGTCCACACGACTTGGAAACTGATTTTCACTTCGTATCAGGCAACACTGATGAATGTTGCTTGAGCAACTTGCCAGTGGGAGGTACATTAAGGGGAAGATATCTGTGACAAAGTACTAGCAGCATCAGCAAAAGATTAATGCTGAAGCTGGGGAATAAGAGAGATATGAAGCCAAAACCCTGGAGGAGCAGTGGGCAGGAAGCAGCATGCTGGACAGTAAAGTGAACAAAACCGCAGAGTAATGAGAATAAATGCCCGAGTGTCAGGAAATAGTTACAAAGCAAGATAAGTCATCAAACTTAACGTGAAAGATACCATTCCGAGTCTTTCTAAAGATAAATATTTTAAGTTTATTTATATAATCTATGTAGGTAGAAAAAAGATGCATTTAAAAAAAGTATGATTTTGGTATTTGAGTGGGTAAGTTATTAGTGATGTAACAAATTATGATGAACGTAGTGGCTTCAAAGAACACAAATTTATTATTTTATGATTTTGGAGGTCACAAACCCACAGTGGGTCTCCCTGGGTTAAAACCAAGGTGACTGCAGGACTATGTTTCTTTTTTTATTTTTTTTCAGGATATGGGGAAGAATCTGCTTCTTGCCTTTTCTAGCTTTTGGGCTCTGCTTGCATTTCTTGGCTTATTTCTCCTGAATCCAGCTTCAAAGTCAAGACTCTGGCATCTTGAAATTTCTTTTCTGTCTCCCTGTTCTACTTTAAAAGACCCCTGCAAATACACTGAGCTGACACAGATAGTCTAGAAGAATTTCTTTATTCCTAGGTCAGCTGATTAGCATCCTAATTCCGTCAGCAACTGTAACTCCCTCTTGTCACGTAACATAGCACATTAAAACATTCTGGGGATTTGGACATGCGCATTTTTGGAAGGCCATTAGTCTCTCACCCACAATGGGTTGAGGTTGGAAATTAAAATTTGATGCCCCTACCTAATCGATCTCAAGTTTTATGGCTCTATTTTATAGGAGGAATTCTGTGCTCTCTCCCCAACTCTACTAATGAGACTTTTTAAAATGTAAGGTTTAAAACTGAACACATGAATGAGACCATGAGACTGGGTGAGACCAATAATGCGAGTGTAGACACCAATATGTAAAAGCGGAAGCACTGAGTTCTGGCATGGGACAATATTAAGAGGTCACATAGAGACGGTTACATCAGCAAATGAGGCTTAAAGGGGGGGAAAAAAAAGGAGTTACTTAGGAGTGAGGAGGAAGTAGAAAGAAGCTGATATTCTGGATGCCAGGAGAAGACAGCGTGTCAGTGAGGAGGGAAGTGTCCATGATGGCAAATGCTGTTCATCAGCCATCGGAAACGGAGTCTGATCATTGAAGTCATTGACCATTTTGTAGTCAAAGAAATTGGCTCTGGGGACTTGTGATAATGGTTCCGGATATCAAATAGCACTCAGAAATAGTGCTGCTTCACAAATGACCTCTTCCGGAACTGTCTCAAACTTCCATAGCTTTTTTATTTTTTTTTTAATTTTTTAAAATTTCTGTAGTGAGCGCTATGCCCAGTGTGGGGCTTGAACTCATGACCTTGAGCTCAAGAGTCACCCACTCTACTGATTGTCAAGCCAGCCAGGAGCTCCCTTAAACGTTCATAGTTTAAACAGGTGGATTCACTAGAGACTATATTTGGTGACCATAGCCTCCTTTGCTACCACCAGTCAGATAAGGTATTTAATAAGAATTTAATTTTAGTTTTTGTTGGACTGATAAGTGCTTCCTGAGTGTGAAATGAAGAGGATCTCATGACTTACAAGTGATCACTGGCACCCAACACCCCATCCAGGGTCATCTGATCCTGATGCAGTAGGTCCAGAGCCCACAAGTGGGTCTTGGTCACTGGCATCCTTTCTAGAATTGACTCACTTCAGCCTTGGCCTCACATGACACTGAATGTTGACCTATAATCCCCCAAATAACACCTTGTCCAGGATGATGTCCATCTGACTGCTAGGGACTACTCTTATGCCCTGAGTTTGTTCACAATTATGTTTCGCCTCCAAGGTAGGCTACTTAGTAACTTGGAAGTTTCCAGTTGACCGAGACAGGGTGAGAGTGTTGCATCTTTTCTTTTTTTTTTTTTTTTTTTTTCCCTTTTTATTAATTTTTTCAGCGTAACAGTATTCATTCTTTTTGCACAACACCCAGTGCTCCATGCAAAACGTGCCCTCCCCATCACCCACCACCTGTTCCCCCAACCTCCCACCCCTGACCCTTCAAAACCCTCAGGTTGCATCTTTTCAAACCTGTACCTGCCCCCCTTGCAGTGCCAGGTAGACCCACGGGATAGTCCTTTTAAATAAGTTAGCAAATCTCCCCAAATTTTCTCAACATATACTTTTAATCTTTCTCTCTTTCTCTGTTTGCCTAGTTTCTGGCACCACAAAAAACTCAAATGGTTCATTTTTTCATTTCCAACATGTAAACATAAATATATTTATGAATATTTTAAAAATATCTCCACAAATACTCATATGCTCCCATGTTGACACATCATTGGAAAGATAATGTGAAGTGATGTTCCTAATCTCTTCCTTGTTTTACGTGGTAGGAGAGATTATTAGAGCATCATCTGAATTTGTTTTCCTCACTTCTACTCATTGGTGTATTCTCAACAAGATACTCCAGTATGCTGATCTCCCTTGCTTTCAAATAACTATTTGACTATAGGTAACAGCAATCAGAGTGGCGTACTCATGGACGAATTGATTCTGGAAATTCCTATTATATGCCATTAGCACTAAAATGAATAGAAAAGATCACCTAAGCCAAACCCTCCCTCTGCAAAGGAAGCAACGGAATCCTGTAGACATTTTTAAGATTCTGAACAGTACAGGGGCGCCTGGGTGCCTTAGTTGGTTAAGCCTCTGTGTTAGGCTCAGGTTATGATGCCAGGGTCCTGGGATCGAGTCCCACATCTGACTCCCTGCTCAGTGGGGAGTCTGCGTCTCCCTCTACCCTTCCCCCCTGCTGGAGATCTCTCTCTCTCATTCTCTCCCTCTCTCAAAGAAATAAAATCTTAAAAAGGAGGATATAGAGGACATGATTTAGACTGTGTTTTGACTATAGTGTTGCAAGTACGTGCAAGTGGCTTAAATGCTTGGGGAGAGTGGTATTAGCTAGCTGCTTAAGCACTGGGTGCAGCTTGTAGGGTAAAGCATAATGCCTACCACAGTCTTGGGCTCTTTTTGTCATTTATGGTTGGTGACTCCCACCTTTAAAATACACTGTAGCTGTATGAGTTGTGTTCAGCAACATCTTACTTTGAATTCTCCTCTTCCTGTCAATTCACAATGTACTACCTGGCACCTCGTGGGAGCTTAATAAATGTCAAGTAAATGATAAATGATTGGTTTTATGAAGTCCGCATCATAATAAAGACAGGCTTTTGAGTTCCTGAATTACAGATTATTTTTATAAATGGTGATCTTAATATAAAAGTCAAAATTTGATAGGTGCAATGATTAAGAATAGTGACAATTATATACATATCAGTAGTGTAATACCAAATTAATTTATTCAAGATATATACCAATAATGCAACTAAGAGTCTAATTTCATTTCCAGCCTTTAATTGTTGTATGTTCATGTGCAGTAATGACATGTCTAGCTATGTAGTATTTATCCACTGCTTTGTAATAAGCCCACAAAAATCAGCTCTGTTAATGGGAAAATAAACGAGTTTTATAATACTGCAAAAATCATTATTGGTGTACATCTCCTCTGTATTTACTTGCCTCGGGGCTTTACTTAAAGGCATTTTTTTGAATGCCAAAATGACCTTCATATATCTTCAGACTAGGCAAAACAAGTAAAAATCTCCTGATTGATTAGCCAATTAGCAGAAAGTACTAGTGTTAATTTATCTGCATATTTAAGAATCTGTTAGTAGACCATGGCAGAAATTAAGTACCTATAAATAAATCAGAGGGAAATACGTTAAAAAGAAAAAAAAATATTTCCCAAGGTAACTCTGTTAAGCAGGATAACAGTGATAACAGAGATATCGTCGGTGGAGAGGACTTGGAAGCCCACTAGAGTCAGGCATCCGCAGACTCCGCTGGGATCAGTGATTTAAATGCTCCCTCATCTGGCAAACAGGGGTTAACGCAGTAGACTGCCGAAAGCTTACAGGCATTTTCTTTGGAGTGGTAAGTTCTCAGTTGGCTTGACTTAACCTCGCTCTTGTATTCTGTGAAAGTTGCTGTCATTTCCTCAATCTCATTATCAGATTCTGTCTACATTGGATTCTTTATTTTCTTTAATATGGAATAAAACATAAGATAATGGATTATTCACAGTTCCTATCTCTAGAATCTTTGTTGATTCATTTAAACAAGCTACCACTTGGTTGGCTTGAGAAAGTTATTTAAATCTGTAATTACCAGTTTTTGTGTCTGCAAAACTTGATATATTTGCTTCTTGATGTCTTTCCCAGAGAAAGTATGTGACAATTAAATGAAATCCTTCCCCTTCTCCTTCTCCTTCTTCTTCTTCTTCTTTAAGTGAAGTCCTTCATGTAAAGCACTATGTTTAGTATGGAGTAATCATTATATAAATGCATTTTTCTTTTTACTGAAATATAATTGACATACAATGTCTTAGTTTCAAGTTGTCTGTGACTTGCTGTTAAAAAAAAAAGACACCTATCGATATATCTGTGAATATATACCTTAAAACTGTTATAAGAGTGAAAGGCATATGAGTGAAGGGATTTAACAAGGGAAGCTTATGCAAGGTTTATATGGTGCGTTGATAATCATATCCTGAGTCACTCCTGATGCTGATGAGATCCCCGGGAAAATGCTGGTACTGCCTTGAAGCCTTACCCGGATGCAACCATATCATTCACTGAAGTTGGCCACAGTCAGCCTTCCCTCATTATCTTCCCACTTTTTTCCCCTCATTTTTAAAAACGAAGGCTAATTATATGAAAAAAAGGCCATCATCCACCCTTCCCTCACATCCTCCCCACCCCCCCCGCCCCGCCCATGCAGCTGCTCAAGTCACACTCTCACTGTGTCTGGGAAAAGTGAGGTATGGATTGATTGTGCTTGGAGTGATCAGTGTTGGGATTAGCTTCCAAGTTGTCACCTTCTATGGCCTCTGATCCTGGTTGTACCAATTTCTGCTCCGTGAACTGGTTGTCGCCAGACCAGTCCTTCAGTTTTTTCATCTATAAAATGGGGATTATCATATTATCTACCTCCTAAAAATCATGCTCCTTGAATGAATTAAAGCAAGTAATACATTCAGAACAGTGTCTGGCACATAAGAAATCTTCAAAATTATCATTTTATTGATAATATTATCATTCATCACCATCATCCCATATATTATAATTCATATCTCTGTTGACCACATCTAAAGCTTATATAAATAACAATTGTTTTTCTTCTATCGAACTGATTAAATATAAATTGTATGAGCACGAGATATGATGTTTTCATTGTCCACTACTGTTTTCCCTCTGATAGGAACATGCCTGATAATCAGTAAATATTTGTAAAATAAATGAGCACAATTTATGTTTTTGGAAGTACATACTACTTTTCATTCTTAATTTTTTACATAAACCCCTTCTTCCTGGAACTCACAGTTGATTCATCTTTTACCTTAATTCTCAGTTCACATCCTGATTCTGAGCTTATCTCCATGTCTGTGGAGCACTGTCCGGTCTTCACGAGTAGAAGTCATCAGTTGGATCCTGAGCGAGAGGCAGAGGAAGGCTTCAGTTTACAAAACCGACTTACCTCCTTGACCGTTACGTGATTCACAAATGTATTCTGTGTACACACGATATATACCACTGAAGAGCATTAGGATTCCCACGTATGCCACTCCTGTAAGAGCTGTTATTCATGTGTCCTGTGATCTAAATATCCTTAAAACTTACTAGTGTAATTATGTTAGTATATTAGTATACTAATAAGCATCAGTTAACTAAGTACCAAGACCATTGGATGGGAAATGTCTTGACTTCCTGCCCAAAGTAACCATCCTATTATCATGGATGGAAGACAGCTATAATACCATGAAGACAAAAATTTCGAAAGAAAGATAACATAACATTGATTTTATTTTTTAATTTCTTAAATGATAGATTAATTTATAGGTAAGATCTATTTCAGTATACTTACTGAAGGTAGGATTTGGGACAAAAATTGAGCATTAGAAGAAATGTTTGGTCTCTTTTTAAGTGTAGTTGTTAGATACTTAATGGGGACAAATAATCATTTGTCACTGCCTGACGGCAGTGGAACTGTAAAACCACGAAGACAGCAGGATTGAATGTTCAGGGTAACAAACACGACGTGTCGGAGAGCAGAAGAGTGAATTCTGGCTGTAGACTCTTGGCTCCATCCCTTCCCAGTTCTTTAACCTTTCTGACATTCGGTGCTGCAGTCTAATTGGGGAGCTAATCACAGGCAGTGCAACAGGACAACCAAACAAATGAGAAAGAGCCTTCCAGAGACAATTTTGGTGTTATAAAGATATGCGGTCATCATGGGAAATAAAGTTTAGTGTTGCTTATACTTATTTTATGGCGTAGTATTTCTTTTTAGTTGTATTTGGAAGTATTCACAAAATCTTCTCAGTGCTTCAAGCTTCTGTGACCTCTAGTGACCTCATGTATAAAATTGGAAAAATAATATCTACCTTTCATATTTGCAATAATAGCCATGCCAGCCAAATGATTTACACTGTGTTTAGCTCATAGTATATAGTTAATAATCCGCACTTTCACAAATATCTTGGGCTACAGAAGATCATATAGAATATTTAAGAAGAATGATTATATTGTGGTTTAGGATTAAATTGCAGTTTAGGAAAGTGTTGGGGTGTTTAGGGTTTAATAGCAACATCCATTCTTCCCTCTGACCTCAGAATTGATTGAGAAACAGAGACAGCAGACAGCCTTAGGAGTATTAATTTTAAAATTATTAATATAAATATAACTATATGGATTGCAAGATATGATTTGGTATATAGCCATTTGGGGCTTTACTATATATTGCTGCCAAATGGAAACTACCTGCCAAACTACCAGCATCTCCATGCAGGACCAGAGTCTTCCTCAGGGAGTTTACCTGATGGGAAAGAAGATAAATGTTTCCGCTTGTGCATACACTGGGAAACAAGAGACAGAGAGGCAGGCAGGCAGAAGGGGTCACATAGGTCTACACAGGTCAAAAGAAGCTATCAACAGTCCTGGTGGATTTCACGATTGACTGAAAAATAAGCTTGTTTTGAAAACTAACATCGCATTAGTATATGAATCCATGCTTGGATTATTAGAAAATATTATATATTTTCTTCTAATAATTTCCTTATGTAAATTTTTGCCAACAGTTGACATCACTTAAGTTATTTTTCTGACAATTCTGTCAGTATAATTTGATTGAATACAATATGAACTGGAAAGTGATAGAACATAATTAAAAGTAATAATCCTTGCTGTTTGGGTGAAACATAGGGCTTGTGACAGCTTATGTAAAGAACTTGTGAGTTTTAATCTTCTCAAATTTATTCTAGAAACTACTTTAAGAATTTTACTCTCAAAGAGAAGTTCTGAGATTTGATTTTCTTACAAGAAGCAAAGCCCCAAAACAACTTTTTTTAGCTTATAAGTATGGCGAGATGTCTTGTTTAAATCCAATTTTAGTTTTGATGTCCTGTTGTACATCATTTCTAATGGAAGAGTATCAATTTACTGTATGTCAGGTCTGGAAGGAGGATTCACAATACTGTCCGGTCCAACCAATCTATTTATCTTACAAATAATTAAGCAATTGAGAAACGTTGACTTGCAAACAATCAGTCCTTGCACCTGCGGCAAGATATCTGATGACTGACTCAGTGAAGGAGAGAAACTAGGTCCATTCATTGTCTCACCTTTAGTCACCCTTCCTATGATATAGATATAGTTATGTCTATATGTGTTCACTGCAATGATAGGTTTATTTTTATGTAGCAAATTTCCATGGAACAGAAGGTTGCAGTTCCTTTTCAGCTTATCCAAACTTCAAAAGAAAATGTACCAATAAATAGCATAATTTTCTAGTAGTAAGGTCTTAATGAGAGCCATCAAACAAACCTTGAGTAGAAATTATTTTCCTTTCTTATCATTAGACCTTCCTTTAACTTATGTTCTCTATAAGTGGTAAGGTCTGGGATTCAGTAGTGAGCTTCTAGAGAAAGAATTAAAGGAGTTAATTCATTCTTTTGTGTCTAAGTCCCAGGTCCCTGAAGCTTAAGCTTGACCATCCTATGTGCTTTTACCAACTGCGTACATAGACTACTTTGGGGTTTGGGAACAAATCTTCATAAGGCAATTATAAAACAATATAATTATAATATTATAATATAATTAAAATATAATATAGTGAAGACTATTTACTGAGACTTTAATTTCCCTACATAAAAGAGGAGAGGAGAGGTAATTAGGGAAATTTAAATTCTCTGTAGTTCATGGGGTTCACCTAAAAATGAATGGATGTGTATTTGCTCAGGTTTATAGTGTAGTTGAAGATTATGGACATTTAACAGGAACCATATCATGTAAAATATGCCGTCAGAAGTTGTACATTGAATAATCCAAAAAAATTGTTAAGATGACTGTTTCATGTAAAAGAACAAGAAAATAGGATTATTTATTTTTCCAGTACATAATACGAAGAATGATTTTAAATATTAAAATTTAACTTGTGCCCAGATGAAAATCAGTGCTACTTTGGCCAGGATCCATATGACATTAATAAAGATATTAAGGGGCTGGATTTTCCCTTTTATTGTTCTCAGAAAAATTACATGAGAGCAGTAAGGATATTTGTGCAAATTATTCCATTAAGGTTCAAGGGATCTCTTACAGTTCTCCTCAGAAATATCAATGTCTCTGCCCTCTGAATGTTTGGCTATTAAATCACTGAATTAAAAGAAAACAAAAAAATCAAACAGAAAGGATGAACTGTCCTCAAGTATAACATCAATTTACTCTCTTCCCCTGCTTTGTATACTCATTCTCATCTAGGAGGATTTTTTTGTTGTTGTTCATAATCATTATAGTCAAAATACTAATGAGGTTACCTGTGCTAGGAAGGAAATTTTTGCACAGTTGGCACATACTGGCATATATTTAGAAAGCCATCTTCTGATTCTCCACCCATGAATGTGGTATAAGATGGTGTTTGAGAAATTTGCTTGGTTGTTAATTTCTTGTATGTTGCTAATTTATTATAAATCCAAAATTTAAGCCTGGGATACAAATTTAGGCCAAAGAGGTTCTCCTTTTTCTAGATAGTCTAGCTCTGCTGATTAGAAATAAAGTTCTAGGGACACCTGGGTGGCTCAGTGGGTTAAGCCTCTGCCTTCAGCTCAGGTCATGATCTCAGGGTTCTGGGATTGAGCCCTGCATTGGGCTCTCTGCTCAGCAGGGAGCCTGCTTCACCCCCCCCTCATCCCGCCTGCCTCTCTGCCTACTTGTGATCTTCCTCTCTGTCAAATAAATAAATAAAAATCTTAAAAAGAAAGAAAGAAAGAAAGAAAGAAAGAAAGAAAGATCTATATTGAAATTTGGGGCCAGAAAAAACTAGTAAGGAGAGGTTTCTTTGTTGACTCAGGTCCCAAGTATAGATACTCCATTTGAGATTCCTCTGGATTGTTAGGGAGTTGATATAAGGCATATCTTAGATATTGGCAGGTCCAGTTCCAAATGCCAAATCCTTTTCACCTTTTGAGACACACCTTATAATTTCAAATAAATCTCTTAAAATTTGTGATGCCTAATCTGACAGGTAAGTCCCCTGGCATTCTTAGATCTTTTGGTCATCATTGGAGAGTCTTTAGATGGTTAATGGATCCCTAAAAATAATATGCAAATACTTTCCCATGCATTTTCCTAGGAAGAAAATTAAGCCTGCATGACAGCATCAATAGGGTTTCTTCTTCTTCTTAAATATAAGAATATTTATCTGCAAACAATCCACAAATGATACTGTTGAATGACTACCTTTTGAAACACTCTGGGCTAGCAGTGCTTAGCCATCCTACAAATCATTCGTTGGCTATTACTGTTTATTAAATACCAAATGCTGTGAAAGTAATACATATTTTGAGGACTATAAGGAGGAATAAGACTTACTGTCAATAAATTCATAGGTCAGTGGTAGTAGTAGTGATAGTTATGTGAATGTGCTAATTTCAAATGGTGTTAATCTGTAGAATCTCAGGGTCACTTACTTATTTTTATGTTACATGTTGAAACAAATGTGCAGGTCTTGCATCACTATATCATATAATAGGTGTTACTAGCAGTGTGACTTCAGAACCTTAGTTTTCTTATATTTAACATAGACTAAATAAAACATTTTTAAAGGATTGCAAAGAGGTTAAGTTAGAAAATCAAGATCATTTGTAAATCTTTTTGGCATTACGGTTTTAATAGATAGTAGACATTCTAAAGTTAATCATAATATTCAGGAATGTAGCTTACATTGTTATTGAAAATAATCAATCTAGTATGCCCTGTTTTTCCAAAATAATAATTTAATTTTAATAAATGCACTGGGCTGAAGTTACAGTATTTCCACATAAAGATTACACCCAAAATGCTAATGATATTTAAAAGATGAGTTTGTAAGACAGATATGACACCAAGTTTTATTATGAGTTATTTGGTGTAAGGGGAGCCTCAGATATTTTTCTCTTAAATGCTAGTTAAGTTGTTTGATAATGGAGGGGAACATTGTCACCCCTTCCAGATCTCATGTCTGTCCGTTGCTGCATCGATACAGGTAGGCTTTGATTTTCTTTAAAAGAAGAAAAAAATGTTGCATAGACCTAGGAGGGTGAGGAAGTTATGGTAGATCTGCATTTGAAGCATTAACTTAGTGACTTAAGAAGAAAAAAAGATGCATGGAATGATTTAGAATTTTATTAATACTTACATTGATGGTAAAAAGCTGGTATTTGCAGTAAGCATCTCACACGTAAGTACTATGCAAACATACCACAAATGATAAATTGTGAAAAAAATCTATTTTTTGACAAAAATATAGTTCTTTTCTAAGGACATGAAGGCCATCATTTATGAAACATCATTTTCAAAACTAATATTCTTTTTCTGACTCATTTGTTGGTGGAAAAACTAAACTTCTCTTTAACACAAGGATGTGCATACTTATACACACATTATGCACCATGAATAATTTTCACTAAAGACAGTTTATTAAGACACATCTGTTTTCAAGAATGTGCTTTGGGGCGCCTGGGTGGCTCAGTGGGTTAAGCCTCTGCCTTCGGCTCAGGTCATGATCTCAGGGTCCTGGCATCGAGCCCCGCATCGGGCTCTCTGCTTGGCGGGGAGCCTGCTTCCTCCTCTCTCTCTCTCTCTGCCTGCCTCTCTGCCCACTTGTGATCTCTCTCTGTCAAATAAATAAATAAAATCTTTAAAAAAAAAAAAGAATGTGCTTTAATAATACACCATATAGAAAGGGCATATCAAAGAATTTATTATGATAGTTACTTGGACAAATGATATGAGAAAATTCAAAGGAAATCACAGATGCCACAAAAAAAAAAAAGAAAGAAACACAATGACTTCTGAATAGAGAAAAAAGATGATTGTCATCAGAAATAAAGTTTTCCTAAAAAAAAAAAAAAAATCAAGTTATCTTCTCCAGTGGAAAAGTCAAAACTTCCAGTTATTAGAGAATGCCAAGTCAAAGAAAAACTGGACATAAGTATAGGAAGATTTCTATAATTTATGAATCCCCAGAAGATTTATAATAAAAGAATTCTACTTCTCACCCTCAGAAAAGGAAAAGAAAGTTAGAAGTTTAGCTGGAATACAGCTCGAAGAAATTTCCTATGCATGTGTAAGCTTCTGTGTAAACAGCACCGTTAACCAGCATTAACAGTAGAGTAGCTACCCATGTAGTTCCATAAAAATGCGTAAAACCTTCTGAAAGCAGATACATGTGGCTGAGTTCTGGGAAGGCTGGGGGATGTGTACTTGAAGCATGTGCAACAACAAAAACCTGGAGAGGACCAACAGCATGGGCACTAAAAGTATACACTTACTTGTAGTATACACTTACTTTACACATACCAGTAAAACACTGTATTTGTGTGTGCATAAAAGAGATTTAAATACATTTGGTTATTTAAGTTCATTATGATCCACAAGAGAGAGAAATGGATAATTGAATACACAGTACCTCGAAAATTAAACTTTCTTTCTGTCTCATATGATGTGCATGTTGCTTTCTGTCTATCAGTATTGTACAAAATACAACTCAATGTGTACAATATGTCCTTTAAACTCCAGTCAACTCTATTATTCAGGACCCAATTAAAGGATAACAATCTGTTACGGAGAAAAAATTCGCTGTACAGTACTTGGAATTATTGTTAGATGGTGTATTTTAAGATATGCATTTTGGGTGATTTAGTAGGCTTTCAAGGGAAATTTTGTCTAGGAGTGATTTTGCATTATATACAGATTTAAAAAAAAAAAAAAAGCCTACTGTTACCACCCACTCGACACTGAGATCCAAACACATCAGTAAAATGAAATAGAAAAATGAAACTTTCTTGAAGCCAGAGATTATCTGGGAAATTTTAGTGCCTGAGTACAAGCCTTCACATAATTTTGGATATTTATGCTCTACTCTGTGCCTTGTTCATTCAGTGTCTAAATCTCTGTCTTTAGTAAGTGTGCTTATTTATTATTTAGAATATTTCCAAGGGCCTAGGGAAATGCAAGGACAGACATGCTCACCTAGAAATTTCCATGAAATCAATTACTTGCAATAATTCCTGTACAAATACTTATATTATATAGAAACAAAGGAAATGCTTATTTATGATGTTGTTAATATGGAGACAATAGTAATTGCAGATGATATTTAGGTTAATGGTCCCATTCATACGTCAAAACTCACCTTGACAAAACACTCTTCTCAATCAACTCCCCAAGGAAAATTTAAACACAAAAGGAAAAGCTAAGAAATACTTTAATGCTAGCTGGTTGTTTCATTGAGTAAGATCAATTGAGATGACAAGGAGTGAGAAGTCTATTCTGAACCTGGGTTTAAGTAGAGGTATCTGATTCATTTTTAACAGCAACCAAGATGGTATTTTAAACTTTATATGACACTTACTTTTTTTTTTCCCCAACTGGTTTCTCAATTGAGCTCAAAGGGGAAACCGTAAGTGCCTTTCTATTCTAGTGGGCAGAACTACAGTGAAATATCACATCAAATAGGGGGCTCTTTGTGCTGTCTGTCCTTTAAGTTCAAGTAACATCAAATTAAGACAAGCCAAAGATCGATGATTTTTATCTTCAGTGTAGTATAAAAAGAAGAAAGTGTTGAATCTTATTACTAAAAGGGACAAGAGTCACATACATCAGTGTCAGGAGACAGAAACAAGACAGAAAGGAGAAATACTTGCCCAACTGTATAGAACAGAGCTATCTTAGGTCACAAACACAGATGTTTTCTCAAGAGGGAGGGTCAAAGTTTCCAGTTTAATCACCATTTACAATAGAACAGAGAAGACAAGAGAAAAAGAAAGACAGACAAGAAAGAAAGAAAGAGAAATAGAGAGAGAGAAAGGAAGGAAGGAAGGAAGGAAGGGAGGGAAGTAAAAGAGATAGGTAAGAGAAAGAAGCTGGAGAACAGTCTCCTGCACTTTCAGTCCTACTTAATTCTCCTTTGAAAAGGAAGATCTGTGTGCATGCAGGTTATCGCCTTGGCCAGCACTGCCAAGAAGGGAAAGCAAAGGGAAAGATGTTTCTTCCCATATTCTAATTGCTGAGAACTTGCAAAAGGTCATGCCCTCAAAGTATGACAACCACTAACTAAAGGAAGTTTTCCAGATCCAAATACAAGAGATTTAAGCACCCATGAGCAGCCCTTGAAGCAAGTAATAAGTGATGTTAAATGGAAAACACTTGACTGGGACTGATTCACAAAAACTTCAAATGACTTGTTCTGTCTTTGGATTGATTACGTGGATTTCAAAACACATAAGACTATTTAAATAGAAACTATATCTTATTAACATGTAAAGGCAGTGAGCCAAGGGAAAGAGTCAAACTGAGCATTTTTATAAAGTTCATCCCAAATTTGTTAAGATTACAAAATAGGCAATTTGAATGCAAATTATTTAGTTGTTGGATAACATTGAATTATTTTTCATCTTTTCTTTTTAACAAATAAATTAACATCTAAAAGATGCTGAAGCCATGCTTTAACTGTTTTTACTCATATGATATCATAACATTCCCAATATAATCAGTTAAACAATGCTTTCAAAAAATCAAAATGCTCCAGGCTGTCCAGAGTTGTTTAGGAAAGAAAGAACTGTGACTCCAAAGACGTACTTGGTCATCTTTGGTTTCAAAATAGATGGCTCAGGGGCACCTGGGTGGCTCAGTTGTTAAGTGTCTGCCTTAACAACTCAGGTCGAGATCCAGGTTCCTGGGATGGAGCCCAGCATCAGGCCTCCTGCTCAGCAGGAAGCCTGCTTCTCCCTCTCCTGCTTTGCCTGCTTGTGTTCCCTCTCTTGCTGTGTCTCTGTCAAATAAATAAATAAAATCCTTAAATAAATAAAATCCTTATATATATATATTTATGTATATGTATACATATACATATATGTATGTATATATATGTATGTATGTATACAGAGGCTTAAGCGACTGAGACACCCAGGCACCCCAGAAAAAACGTTTTAACAAAAAAATCTAAACTGGGTCAAACTTACCATTTTGTAAAAGGAGTTTTTAAATTTCCTTGAAAAGTAGATATTACTATTGGGGCGTATATATACATACATATATATATATATATACACACATATACATATATGTATATATATGTATATATGTATATACATATACGTATACGTATATGTATGTATATATATGGCGCAAATAGTTTACTAACATCCCCTAAGCATCTGGGGATGGTGATCAGGCATTTGGTTCTGGTGTAAACATGGTCAAGAGTTTAAAAAAAAAAAAATCTACGTACAGAATATGAAATGTGACAGTATTGTTCCTTAAAATAAAGTTTCATATAATATAAGAAAAAAACCGTAAGGACAGAGTAAATATCAACCTTGTTTTAAAACAATAAAATTGATGAAGTTTTAGAATATAGGTGAAGTTCAGTGGGCTAAGGTCTGGAGCCAATGACCAAAAGAATTCTTGAGACCTCTTTGGTGCAAAATGGTAGTTTATTAAAGCGCAGGGACAGGACCCGTGGGCAGGAAGAGCTGGGGTCCCAGGGATGTGAGGGGTGGCAGGTTATGTAGATGGGGTTGGGGGAGGTAAGGAAAAAGGGAAGTTTCAATGGAACTTTCACATGAAAGTTTCATATGAAAGCTAAAGAGGACCTATAAGATACCAGATGCCTGCCGTGAGGCCTTGTCATTGTCAAGGTCTTTTCCTCTAGCAAGGTATTAACATGAAGATAGTTGGGAGATTCCTAAAGAACGTCACAATATGTCCCACCCAGGAGTGGGGGTGGGGGAAGGTTGCAGGCTGTCAGCTTTTGCTTTGTCCTCAGCCAGCCTTCTGTTCCCTCACCAAAATGATTCCCTCCTTAAAAGAATACTAAATGCAGAAAACTGTATTATTCAAGGTTAATAAAATATTTATGTGATATAGTGTAAAGAATTTGAGTATTAAGTAAGATTTTAAAATAATGTACACGTTTTGGTGGAAAGCCATAGTAAGACTAATGCAGCAATCTAGTTTCCTTATGAGTGCTCCTTTAAATATATGTGTTAGCTTCAAAACGACGTTTAATTACATAAAAGTAATTTCAGCTTACTATATGTTATAATTTTTCTCAAGTGAAAAGGCAAATACTTGAAAGGACAAATATTTTTCAAATATGAAAATAATTCAAGAATTTCATTCTGGGCAAGACAACCAACATCTTAAAAAACGCCCCAATAGTAATATCTACTTTTCAAGGAAATTTAAAAACTCCTTTTACAAAATGGTAAGTTTGACCCAGTTTAGATTTTTTTGTTAAAACGTTTTTTCTGGGGTGCCTGGGTGGCTCAGTCGGTTAAGCCTCTGCCTGGGCTTGGTTCATGATCCCAGGATTCTGGGATCAAGTCCCACATCAGGCTTCCTGCTCAGCGGGGAGTCTGCATTTCCCTCTCCCTCTGTCACTGCCCTAGCTTGTGATCTCTCTCTCTCTCTCTGTCAAATAAATAAATAAAATCTTAAAAACAAACAAACAAAAAACCCTTTTTTTTCCTGATTTATATAAACTCACTTTGGAAACCTATACTCAATTGCTGTTTCAGAGAGTTCTAAGGAGTAAAAATCAAATATCATTCTGGCCACATATTTCCAACCTGTTCCTTGCAGAAGACATGATTTCTTGGGTTATGTACAGTTTTCTGAGTTTTCATGTTTAAGTCTTAAATAGAAATGAGACACCCCTTTTCCTTTTGAAGGCTGAGAGAAAAGTCCCTAATTTTGATCACATTGGTCTGGTCTTGACCTACTGCTGGTCTAAGAGGCATATTTCTAATGAAAAATGGTAACAATAGGAAGAAAAAGAGACACTTTCGAAGTGAGGGATTCTATCTCCCTCTTGTGCTTCCTTTAAAAGAAAACATGTCTAGCAGTGACTGATTCTGGGCTTTCTAGTCTGATACAATTACAATCAGAGTGGCAAAGAAAGCCCATCCCTGTGGTTCTTATGGACATTGCTTGAAGAGCATCACAAAAATCAATTAGAGATATGCTGAACAGTTTGCAGATCACTTTGTGTTTGTATCCTGAGACGTTTGGAAGCTAATAAGCAAGAAAAATGGTATTGACTCTTTGTTCTGCTCCTGTTCTCACTAAGCTCATTTGTCAGACAAAATCCAAGAGCACGCCAGCAATATGTCTTATTAGTAAAACAAATTGAAAATCCTACTGGTTGAGGTCATGCAGCAGTACAAATGATGGAAGTTACTAGAAGGAATATAAAGGAATAGTTTACTTTCCAGTTGAGAACTACAACAGGAAAAACAGTGGCCCACATCAGCATGAAAGAAGTGCGACTACTGGAACTGAAATGAACGGCCGGGCTTAATACACTTTCAACCTGATTATACCCACTTAAGTGTAAGTTCTTCGCCAGAGAAAATTTTAGCACGTAAATCTTGTTTTTAAGACTATTTTAGATATGGAAGTTCAATGTTTTATTAACCTTTCACTAAAAAGCCCACTTAGTTCTGGAAAGAAAGAGATAAATTTAGATGATGGCTATATTTTAAAATAAGATCGAACAAATGCATAGACATAAATTATTCATATAATCTCGGTATAAACATTCATACTTGCTCTAGAATATTGTAAGTTGGTGTATATACTGATGAACCGAAAAAGAGAGGTTACTGCCTTCCACTTACTTGTAATCAACTAAAACTATTCAATTACGTTTACTGTTCCAAGGTATTTTTTTAAAGAAATTTACATTAGTCAGATTTATTATATAACAAATTATCCCCAAAATCAGTGGCTGAAAGAATCAGGAATGGCCATTTACACTTGTTCACGTATCTGTAGGTCAGCTGAGACTCAACACAGCTTTCTGCTTCAAACTGCTGATCTAGACCTTGGGTTCTTGCTGTAGTCTGGGCTCAGGTCTGCTCCAGTGGGTTTAACTGGATCTCCGACTGAAGAGGGCGTGACTGTCATTGCTTAAAGTAAATCACGTGGTTCATATACTTTGGAATTTTTTTTAATATTTTTATTTATTCATTTGACAGACAGAGATCACAAGTAGGCAGAGAGGCTGGCAGAGAGAGAGATGGTGAAGCAGACTCCCTGGCTAGCAGAGAGCCCAATGCGGGGCTCGATCCCAGGACCCTGAGATCATGACCTGAGCCGAAGGCAGAGGCTTTAACCCACTGAGCCACCCAGGCACCCCTTACTTTGGAATTATTGATATCAATTAGGCCAATGAGATCAACGACCTTTTATTGATTTTTGTTTTCTGTCTTTGGGGATGGAAGGCTCTTTTCCTTGGAGATTTAAAACCTTTTTCCCACCAATCAAGTCTCTATTTTCCCATACTCTGATGCTTCCTACAAACACTCCCCATCTACAAGTCTTCTCAAGAAGTTAAAATTCTTGGGGCATCTGGCAGGCTCAGTCCATTAAGTGTTTATCTTTTACTGAGGTCATGATCTCAGGGCACTGGGATCCAGCCTGGTTGGGGTCTCTGTTCAGCAGGGAGTCTGCTTCTTCTCCCCACCCCCCCCATGACTCCTCCCTCAAATAAATAAATAAATAGAATCTTAAAAAAAAAAA
The DNA here is from genome assembly GCF_922984935.1 of Meles meles. Classification (NCBI taxonomy): domain Eukaryota; kingdom Metazoa; phylum Chordata; class Mammalia; order Carnivora; family Mustelidae; genus Meles; species Meles meles. The sequence continues at coordinate 86,243,495 of NC_060077.1, read as the reverse complement.
AAAGTTAAAATTCTCCCACTGGTCTCTCTAGGCATGTAGAAACTTCTTTCTTTTTCACATGATTCTTTCTAGAAATATACACAGAAATCCCTCTCCATTGAAGCCAGGCTTGCATGGACTTTCGTGGAGCTGGGAGATAGGACACAGACACAGATGGTCTCACTTTATTTCTCATGCGATATTGGTTTCCATGGAAAATTCCCTGTCCTCTCCTGCTGCACTGCTCCCCTTTTCGGCCCTCAGCCTGTGGGCCAGGAGGACTTAGCAGTGGATTCCTTGAGAAGGACATCAACCAACCAATCCATGTCCTCTAAAAATCTCTTTCTGTCCCCAAAGGCCTTTTCCTCTTGCTTTTATTGGAACTTTCTCACAAACTGTATTGTGACATAGATATACACTTTCTGGTTTAAGAGATTTATTTGGTTTTTGACAGAGAAAGGTAAGATATTAGGAACCAAGCAAACATCATTGTTCTATAAGAAGCTTGGTTAATAAAATTATTGTCCCTCTATATACAATGTCAAAATTTAGACAGAGGCTGAAATACAAACTCTTATATAAGACTTTATTTTTCACTTATCATACAACAGTCCATTAGACATATTGACTCAAATGGGTGTATATTTTTTATGCCTGCGTAAGGCAGAACAAATATTGAAGAGTCATAAATTTTATGTAAAACATACATCTGCTTGGGGACAGACTTGTAAATGTTGCAAATCTAATTATTTTGAACTTCAGTTAGGTACTGAGATAGTTTCAGAATTGGAAGGGAACATAATAATCTCTTGTTTTATTTATTTATTTTTTTTTTCAGGGCGACTGCCTGCTTGGAGTTTAACTTGCTTTATTTTTTTAATGCATAAAAACATTCAAACACTGAGTTATTAGGTGTTTTCTCATCTCAGTTCTCTTTCCCTTTTCAAGAACTGTATCCCTTTGTGGAAATATATACCTGGTACAGTTTATGAATCTTGTCTAATTCTGTTACCCATTTACCTATGTGTGTGTTTGGCTCTTTTTTGTTAAGGATTATAACATAATCTTTAAAACTTAAATGGTATGTATCATCCAGTTTTCATTTTAGTAACAAATTTATAGTAAGAAAAAACTTCTGTGGAAATAGTAAATTATGAACATTTATATTTTAGTTCCCTTATATTGAGGCATAAAAGAAAATATTAGAAATACATATATAGTCCCCATATGTACATTTAAAAGTACTAATTAATAATATATAATTTTCACATTTACATGGCAAAGCACAAAAATAGCTAATATCCATCAAACAATATGTGACACACGATTTTCTTAGGGCATAAACATATGTTAAGTCATTTAGTCTAAGAGGTAGACATACTTTCTTCATTTTTCATATGGGAAATTTATGAATATAGAAGTAATTTGTCCAAGAGTGCACAAAATATGATACTCGAGTTCATGCTTTTCATGCTAAAATATATTGCCTAAATGCCAATTTTAATGATGACTACAATCCAGAACAGGACAGAAGGAATTCTGGATCAAACAATGACTAATTCGGGGGTAGGGTAGTGACCTCAGGAGAGTAATTCACCCAAGGAGAGATCAATTTGTTTTTATTTTTTAAAAGATTTTACTTATTTATTTGGGTGGGGAGAGAGAATGAATCGGGTGGCAGAGACAGAGGGAGAGGGAGAAGCAGACTCCCCAGTGCTTGATGCAGGACTCGATCCCGAACCCTGACATCATGACCTGAGCCGAAGGCAGATACTTAATGGACTGAACCACCCAGGCACCCAGGAAAGACCAATTTTTTAAAATAAATAAAAATTTTTTTAAAAATTAGAAATAATTTGACCTTTCCCCTTTTCCCACAACCGCAGACATTTGCAAATGTATACATTTTCTGTAAATACACACACATTTCTTGCATAGTATTGTGACTAACCTAGTCGGATAACACCATAAAGCCGTGTGATCAATTTATAGAAACCTTTGTGCTGTACACTGATACACGTTTCACTGAGAGTAGAAACTTTACCAGTATCTATTTAAATACATTTTATCCAAAGTAATTTGCATTATCTAAAGTAATTGGGCATTTTATCTAAAGTAACTTGCAATTTAAAAAAAAAATAAAGTAACTTGCGATTTTAAAATGTCAAGTTTCTCCGGGGACATGGTTTAGCACAGTGTATTTCAAATGCATGCTCTGAGAAGCTCAGGGAGCACAGAGGATGGCAGTGAAGTTGGGAAGGAGTCAAGGTGCACAGGCTGCCGAGCCCAGGAATGGCTTTGATAGAAACAGACACACTTGCACGTAAGGTACTATTTTCCCTGGGCTGCCCTGACAAAGTAGCACAAGCTAGGTGTTTCAGGATAACACAATGTATTCTCTCACCATCTGGAGGGGAGAAGTCCAGGATCATTTTGTTGGCCAAAATGACTCCCTAGGATGGCTACGGGGAGAGAATCTGTCCTCTCCTGTCTTACCCCTTCTGGTGGTTTGTCTGCAACCCTTGGCATTCCATGGCTTGCAGAGACTTTGCTCTGATCTCTGGCTCCACACAGTGGGTTCAAATGTGAAATTAGGTCCTACTGATCTCCCTGTTTTAAGGTCAGTTGATTTGAAACTTGAACCACTTGCGCCAATCCCTTCTCAACAGGACCAAGGTAAGTATGGTAACTACAACTGGGAGCTGGAAACTCTGAGTACTCCATCAGTTTCCTAGGGCAGGAGTAACCAAGTCCCGTAATTATTGGCTTAGAATAATGAACATTAGTGTCTCACAATTCTGGAGGCTGGAAGTTTAAAAGCTCTATCTATATGATAGAGCTGTGTCTCCTCTGAAACTTATAGTGAAATCCTTCCCTGCCCCTTCCAACATTTTGGCTATCTGCCCTCAATCTTTGACATTCCTTGACTTATAGAAGCATCACTCCAATTGTCCATCCCTACATGGCATTTGTTCTGTGTCTTTTACATCTCTGAACATGTCTGCATTTGTGTTCAAATTTCCCCCTTTTATCAGGTCATATCCGATTAGGGTTCAGCCTAATGACCTCATTTTAACTTGATTACCTCTTGAAAGAGACTATTTCCACATAAGTCCATATTCTGAATTACTCAGGGTGAGTTCATCAAATATTTTTTGTGGGGGACACAATTCACCTCACAACATCTAGTTTATACTCTGGACTTTCTACTGTATTTGGTTTAAAGCAAGGAATCTATGCCTAAAATGAACATTCACAAAATTCTGAAAGGTTCTTAACCAAGTGATACCAAATTTAATATCACGTGTTTTAGGAAAAAAAAATTGGAATATGTATTAAAGAGAAAATCCCTCACACTTTGAACCAGAAATTCCACTTCCAAATATTTACCCCAAAGTACGAAACAAAGCAAAATCGACCAATTCTTTTATATATGTCCGCAAGTAAATATTCACAGACATATGAGTGGCAGCATTTCTATAAAACAGAAATCAGGTCAAATAGACATTAGCAAGAACATCTATAATTGTGGTACATATGGAAAAGAAAATGTTATAGTTATCTAAAATAAGGAAACAATGATATCCAAAATGTATCAACTTAAATAAGATTCACAGACTACATGCTGCAAATGAAAGTTGCAGAACCATATAAATAGCATGATATCATAACAAAATACATATAATTGATTAATGCTAAAGTATGGAATTATAAAACTTTTCAAGAAAAATAAATATTTGATGTAGGATGGTGATGACTTTCAGAATAGTACCCCTGGAATGGGAGAGAAAGAAGTTTTGGAAGGCACAATTGGGCTTCCATTTTTCTGTATTTACTTAAAAAAAAAAAACACTACAGCTGGTTATGTTCATTGTTAAGATTTGATAAAGTGAGATACTGGTGATTATTGCCTTATTCCCTATATCTTTTTTCCTGCACTTTTAGATGCTTTATTGTTTTTTTCAATCGAAAATAAGGCTAGTTGTTCTAATATTAAATCCTGCAGATATTACTTCTGAAAGTAAACAAAGTACTGTAAGCAAGGCAAACAACCTCCATTTGGTTTTTTTTTTCTCATTAAAACTATATTTGCTTCTAAGGAGTATTATGAAGAAACAATGTGGAGTTTGTGAAATTTTGTATTTTGAAGTTTTGAAATTGCTATTTAAGACCAAGATGCTTACGGAAGCATAGAAACAATTTGGTCAGATTTTTATAAAATTAAACCATGTAGATTGGTGATCTGAAGTATGGAGAATTATGGTGGGATTTAGGTAATATTCTGGAGTTATTTAGTTTTTATTTAGGTTGATTAATTAATTATTGTCTAAAGTCAAGAAAGATTAAATACAAATTAGACAAAATAGAGCTGTCCAGAAATAATTTTGTTTCTACCTACGATTAATGTGATAGTATGCTCTTCCAAAGATTTTTCTTGATGGGATCATTTTAATTATTGTAAACGTTAGGTTCTGGACTACAGCTGGCTGATTAATAGTGAAAGCTTGCCATCTGGTGGACAAAGTGAAAACTGTGGCATTTTTTTTTGGCTAGAAAAGCCGTAAACCAGCATCTTTTGGGATTAAGCATTTGCTTTATTCTACAGATTTATTTGTAGCTCATGGCTGGATAGCCTGAATTACACGCATGCACACACACACACACACGTACATATGGACACATATTCACACATGTATATACACACTCAATATCCCTAATGGATTTTTGTTTGTATTCAAACAATGACAAGTATGAAATGCTCTAACGAGAATGATTTAGATTAATTTCTGCACAAAATGTGATTTCTTTTGAGCTCTATTATCTCATCAAGCCTGTTTGGACACTGCTTTTGAAATAATTTGAAGAGCTTTAATTCATAAGTCATTTGCAAATAAATGTGTCATGTATAGCACATATTTCTTTTTTTTTTTTAAAGATTTTATTTATTTATTTGACAGAGAGAGATCACAAGCAGGCAGAGAGGCAGGCAGAGAGAGAGGGGGAAGCAGGCTCCCCGCTGAGCAGAGAGCCCGATGCGGGGCTCGATCCCAGGACCCTGAGATCACGACCCAACACCCATTAACCCTAACAGTGAGTAAATAGGGTGAGCTCTATTTTGTCCACTAGACCAGATTGTTTCAGTGGGGAAATCTGTAAAACTCTTCAAATTCCACAAGCTTCCTCTAAGGGGAGGAAAAAAAGAAGCACTGTTTTCCTTTTCACTTTGCATGCCGCATGTGCGTGGGGTGAGAGGATGCCCAAGGTCTCTCTATACTGTTTAACGGTGCACATTAGAACCACGTTTGCTTGCTTGAATCCAATCTCAGCTTTTGGAGAGAAACAGAGATACCCCTTGATAGGCGGTGAGAGCTGCCCTGGACGGAGGAGAGATTAGCCATCTGGCAATGTTGCTCTCCTGAATTAACTCCCCCCAAACTCTCCAAATGCACCTTTGGCTAATTTTTATGAGACAAACAAGGTCTTCGAGTGCAAAATAAAATAGGAGTGGGCTTTGCAAACCAAAAAAGTATTTGTCTATGCTGCTGTTCAGCTGCTCCTCTTTGCCATCTTCTTGCCATAATACGACTTGTGAACATAGATTGTATAGGTCAGAGCCGAATTCCATAATACATGTTTAACTTTTTTTTTGCAGTTTTCTCATTTGGTTATTTATTGCTTCCTTCTGTTTATATTTTCTTAGGAGTCATGTTTTGCAAACATGTTGCCCAATGTGGCAATTTTTGAGACAACATGTGACACCCAGGAAGATGATGACGGTTATAGGCTTTAACCAATGGGCAAATCTGATTAGGTTATGTTGCACAGTCACTATCCTCCGAGGTATTTCATCTCATGAGTGTGACAAGAGACTCAGGAGAAAGCCAGGTGCACAAACCAGTTATCAGTGGTGTTTGCATGAGGGAGTGAATCATGTTGCTGCTTTCCACTGTGAGCTATCTATAAAGCACATTGTACAAAGCCAATAATGGTTTCTGCAAAATCATGAAAGACTGAACTATACACCAGAGCTATTGAACAAGTGAAGGTGCTGGTTATTTTAAGTGACTACTGGGATCTCAGAGCAAAGCTTTTGTTGAACAAAAAAGTCATAATTCTTCTCACGTCTTAGGAAATAAGTTATTAGCAGAACATTTTGCCCAGAAGATGAAAGAAAAAAAAGAGTGTTGGTGGGGACCAGATAATATTCACATGTAAATTAGGGTGGATATATGATAAAATTAGGGTGAGTATATGAAAAAATGCAATGTGGGAACTTGAAAAGACTCCATTCTCAAATAGTACAAGTATAGAAGTCACAGAAATGATGCCCAGGAGATTTAAAGAAACACACTAATTTCTCTGTCTAGATTGAATGTATCAATAAATGTCATGTGAATTTGTCAGATTTGCAAGTAATGGTGAAATTCAACACTTTTTTTCTTATAAGCTTCCCCAAACAAGCAGAGGTATAAATATATTTCAGGTTTTGTCTTCATCTGGAAACAGTTAAGTGTACCTTAGAGGAACTTTGTTGGTGTCTGGATCATTGGTGCCCATCAGTGATTGGTTTTGTGATGTTTCACCTCTCAAGTTGCAAAGGTAAAATGAAAGTCCTAATGTTCCATAAAACACTGCCTTCTTCACAGAGAGAAGCTATTGTCAAAAACTCTTGGGTATGATAAAGGGTTTTGGAAGATGTTACTTAATGGTTAATGTTATAAGGCTACTTCAGTTGAGGATGTTCAAAACAATGAGGAAGCCAGAATGACAAATGTATAATTCTCCTCCAACACTGAGTAATCTTGTGGTTTAAGAGAGGGAGATTTCTCATCAGGGCATTTGGATTGAAAGGCGAATTTCAGGAATGTTTCCCACCAAATAGTGGGCCGTATGTTCTGTCTGTTCTGGAGAGAATGGGTAGCCATGAATGCAATGTACTTAGAAGAAAAGCCTCATCGTGTGAACCAGTTGGATAAATCTCTTTATGACCCTAGAGAAAATGTTTTATCTTTAAGTGGATTTAGAAAGAAACCCAATTTTTGGAAACATGGGTCAAAAAGGAAATAGTGAAATGTTTCCATCCTCACAGGGGATTCAGAGTGAGGAAAAGTATCAGCAAGTCTCAAGTCTTATTGAAAACCACTTGGACGAACTGTAGAATCAAAATTGAAAAATTGCTACCCTCCCTCTCAACACAACTATGAGACAAGATGATGGACCTGTTCAGAGACCTTACACTCAGCTCAGAAATTGGTTTTATGAGGAAGGGAAGAATTTTGTGGGGGAAAGGCTAGTATGGACTTCGGATAAAAATATATTGATCTTCCCTTAGACCAGTTCTGGATTTCAGTGACAATAATAAACACTTTGTTGCAGTGTTCAAACTCTTCCGCATGAACAAGCTTCTTCTTGTCTAACAAGGACTGGGAGCCAGGAAAGATGCTGACTTGCTTCTCTTGAAAATGAAATCTATGTTTTCTTCTCTCAACTTCTACCAATAACTGAATATTCATTCAGCAAAAATACAAGAACAAAATTTATATTAAAATGAAAATTTCATTATTAGTTTGGGTACCCAGCAGGAAATGGATAGCTCATTTGATTATTTCTTCGAAATAAAGTGTTTACAAAGATGAAGGTGTGGGAGCACCAGGGATGGTGTGTAACTTCTGGGTTAGAACTGGGTAGTCGTTAATGCCCGTACGTCTGAAGGAGAGATGCATAGGGCCCTGCAAGGTGATAATCTTATAGAGCAGGTCTGCTCAAAATATCTGTGGTAAAGCATTGAGTTTATTTTTTGGTTTGTTGGTTGGTTTTCATATATTCCCAGTCTGTTGAAGATCAATACATTAAAATTAAAGTAAATTACAAAGAAAATAAGTTAAAAGACATTTGTTAAATTAAAATTTGGAAAATGAAAATAAACCACTAAAATGAAGTAAAAAAGATCGTCTAAATACAAGTCTAGTTTTGGTATCATCAGATTTGGCAGATACAAATTTACCCTGTGAAATTGCTGTGACGTTTTCTAAATTCTACTCACCATGTTTGTAATCAGTTCACTGCTGGCCCGCAGTAATAATTGGCAGAGTGATACTTCTCCGCAAAACACAATTTAAGCATCAATGCTATAGAATTCACCTCCTTGGAGAAGTAATAACCTTCACAATGGACAGCAGGGCAGGAGGCTTCTGAAAGAGGACAGGGAAATAGACACATTGACCCCATTTTCCTTTCTCCCACCTATAGGGGGCAGCCAATTGATCAAACCTGACTGAAAGCTACAGGGCTTGGGAAACCACAGCAAACAGGGTGGAAGAGGGGGAGGGAGATCTATACCGATGTCAGAAAGGAAACTGATATAAAGTATATTTTTTACTACTTAAGGATCCCTAAATGCCTTGAGCTCAAAGGAATTTTTTGCTAGTTTTTTCATAGTGCAATTGGGGTTAAAATTTTGCCTTCCCTGAGTTTCTAAATTTCTTATTTTCTGCTTTCCATTAACCACTACTACATGATTTACTGTTTTTTTGATAACTGTATCACAAAAATGCAAAATAAAAGATGAGTAGATTTAGAGTATATTGATTCATGACACATCCATGAAGTCTTAAATAGTTACGGAGAAAGGAAGGGAAGGGAAGATGTCTAATGACCCTATGGGTTTATTCTTTTCTATTCTGTGTTATTCACAGAAAGATAATTAGAAATGTCCCATTCCACTTCCTTGTTTTCTGCACCTACATGAAATTAAACTGAAAGCCATCTTCACCCTTCATCACATTTCTTCTATATTCCACCAGATATTTAAGACTGGCAAACACTATTATTTTCCTTATATAAAAAAGAAAAACGTTCTTTCTTTCCAGCCTAGTATTCACTCTTTTACTTGCTCCTCTTCCATTCCCAGCCAGCAAACTCCTCAAAGGTATTGGTTACACTTGACTCTAACGTTTTCTCCCTTTCATCTTTGATATCAGGCCCACTAAATCCTCTTTCAAGTCTACTGATGACCTCCATGCTGAAAAGCTAATGGTCAATCCCCGGTATTTATCTTAATTGATCCAGTAGTAGCATTTGATAAAGATAGTCTCTCCTTTCTTGAATAATTTTCTTCACCCAGTTTCAGAAAATCTTCCTTTAGAAAGTCCTCTATTTTTTGTCTGTTCCTTCTCAGTCTCCAATATCTTAAAGTTGAATGTGATGACTCAGACTTTCCTTTCTTTCTTTTTTTCCCTATCTTCATTCACTCCTTTGGTGATTTTATTCAGTCTTATGTTTTTGTATGCTGTATATATGTCTGCAAATCCAGAGTTCTTATCTCTATTCTAGACATTTTGCTTAATTTCCTAACTCATACTACAGTCTTACCTATTTGGACCCTTCACCTGGATATGTACTAGGCATCACAGTCTTATATGCTAAAAGCTTAGATGCTGTCTCTCTATCTCATGTACTGGCAATAACATCATTTGAGTTCCTCAGGCATAGACTTAGAATCATTCTTGATATTCCTGTTTTTCTTAAAGCTCACTTTTATTTATTCATTTCAGAGAGAGAGAGAGAAAGCAGGAACAGGGAGAGAGTTTAGAAGGAAAGGAAGAAGCAGCCTCCCTCCTGAGCAGGGTTCTCAACTCGAAGCTCAATTCCAGGACCCTGGGATCATGACCTGAGCCGAAGGCAGATGCTTATCTAACTGAGCCACCCAGGAGCCCCAAAGCTCACTTTTCTTAATCAGAAAATCCTATCAGTTCTACATTGAGTATGTCCAGTCACCTAAACAGATACATCCTGGGTCAAGACACTGTCATCTCCAGCTGAATAATTCAGCCCTTTCCTTGTGCCCTTTTTTGGTCTGTATTCGACACAGCTAGGTCCTGTCAAAGGTAGTCATTTATTGCCGTCCTAAAAACCATTGCATTCAGAATGAAAGCTGATGATTTATGATGACCAGTAAGACTCTATAATCTACTTCCAGCACTTTCCTTCTAATGATGGCCCTATCTTACTCTCTTTGCCTACATCCTCTCTTAGATAAAGCATAAACTCAGAGAACACTCCTCCTTGAGGCCACATGGATTCCCTTTCCCTCTGGATTGTTCTTTCCTCTGGTATCTTCAAAGTTCCCACCTTCACATTCTTCATCTTTATTTAGATGTTATTTTTGCATCTTCTCTAACCCACCCTTTTATTTTTTATGAGTTCCTTTTAATTACAGTCAGCTAATGTACAGTGTAATATCAGTTTCATATGTAAACTTTAGTGATTCAGCATTTATGTACAACACTCGGTGCTCATCACAAGTGCCCTTCTGAATCCTCACCACCTACCTAACCTGTCTCCCAACCCACCTCCCCTCTAGTAATGGTCAGTTTGTTCTCTTGGTTTGCCTCTCTCTTTTTCCCCCCTAGGATCATTTTTTTCTGTTTGTTTCTTAAATTCCACCTATGAGTGAAATCATGTGGTATTTGTCTATCTCTGACTGACTATTTCATTTTGCATAATACCCTCTAGTTCCATCTGCATCATTGCAAATCCTAATCCATCCATTTAAATTTAATACTTCTTCGTCTATGTTTCATTTTTCTCCAACTCATGCATGATTTTCTACCATGCTGTATAAATATAGGCCATGTCTCCAAGTAGACTATAAATTTCACAAATGCTTAAAATTCCTGGTGTTTAGTTAAATGATGTATCTCCAATATGCAGAACCAATCCTGGCAAATCCTGGTTAATAAATTGTTGTTGAATTAAAAAAATCAATCTCCTATTGAACATTGCAATGTTTTCTCAATGAGCAATGATCCATTTAGGAGTTTTCGAGTGATTTACTCAAAATAAAAATGAAAATAAAAATAATCACTGTCATTATTCAAAAATAAAATATAACAACCATTGGAGAAATGAAAATACTAATTTTCTATAGGAGTTAAACCATTGTATTCTTTTAAAAAAGAAGTAGAATCAATTCTGCCATTTGGTTTTTACATGTTAGTGAATGGCAAGAATGCTACTTAAGTATTATTCCAAAACTTTCTGATATAAGAGTTTGTAGAAATTTTGAGCTATTTTCTGCTTCCAAAACTATTGCTCAAAAGATAAGCAAAACAGGGGCACCTGGGTGGCTGAGTGGGTTAAGCCTCTGCCTTCGGCTCAGGTTATGATCCCGGGGTGCTGGGATCATGCCCCACATCAGGCTCTCTGCTTGGCGGGGGGCCTGCCCCCCACCCCGCCTCTCGGCCTACTTGTGATCTCTCTCTCTGTGTCAAATAAATAAATAAATAAAATCTTCAAAAAAAATAAGCAAAACAGGAGAAGCTACCTAGGTTTTATTCAGTTTAATAATACAGTTAACCCTTGAACAAAGTGGGGGTTAGAGGTGCCAACCCTCTGTGAAGTCAAAAATCTGTGCATAACTTTACATTTTTTTAGGTTTCCTAAAACTTAATTAATGATAACCTACTGTCGACTGGAAACCTTGCCAAAAACAAACGGCTAACACATATTTGTAAGTCATATTAATTATCTACTGTATTCTTCAATAGAGTAAGCTGGAGAAAAGAAAATCGATTATTAATTATTAATTATTTATTGATTATTTATATTAAATATAAATATTTAATTAAATTATTAATAAATTAATTAATAAATAAATTAAATGATTATTAAGAAAATCATAAGGAAGAAAAATTCATTTACAGTACTATCCTGTAAAAAGGTCCATATGTAAGTGGACCCACACAGTTGAAGCCTATTGTTCAAATATCAAATATATTTTTGATTTATAAAACATGGGGCGCCTGGGTGGTTGAGTGGGTTAAAGCCTCTGCCTTCAGCTCACGTCATGATCCCAGGGTCATAGGATCGAGCCCCACATCACATCGGGCTCTCTGCTCAGCGGGGAGCCTGCTTCCCTTCTTCTCTCTCTGCCTGTCTCTCTCCTACTTGTGATCTCATTCTGCCAAATAAATAAATAAAATCTAAAAAAAAAATTTTTTTGACACTCATGTTCCATTCAATTTTTTTCTAATGAATAATTTCTCTCCATCTTAGCCAAGTTTATAGTTCAATGACTTAAAATGAACATTAAAATTAAGTACAATTAAAATTTTTCTGGGTTATAAAGATATATTCATTCATGCATGTAGCCAAATATTTTAATTAATTTTGATATCTCTCCTGTAGCCAATTACCATCAGTCATTAAATTCAATCAAAAGATCCATTATAAAAATTATTTATTAAAAGTAATGTTAAATAATTTATTCAACACAATTATCCATACATGTAACTACATGTAACTACCTAAATGAAAGCTAACTTATTATTGAGTTAAATATAATTGTGCTTCATCATTCTTTCTAATTCACCCTCCCTGCTGAATTTTATTTCAACCACTACCAAGAAAATCAAACTAAATCATGAAGAAAATGAAACATATGTACAGCCTTATGAGTATTTATCATTTAATTCAATACACTACTATTATAACATTTCTTAAATCTTAAAGCAATTGAAGAAAAAGTCAAAGTTGACATTGGCCTGTCTCTAGTACCTTGTCCTTAATTTGTTTTAATTTTCAAATATTTCTAATACTATATATATGTTATGGGTATTTCCAGTACTATATGTATGCATGTATATGGACATTACATATCTAATGGAATTTTACTGAAAATTCAGACAAATTATATAAGAATATTTAATGGATTTAATTTTTTTTTCAGCGTAACAGTATTCATTCTTTTTGCACAACACCCAGTGCTCCATGCAAAACGTGCCCTCCCCATCACCCACCACCTGTTCCCCCAACCTCCTTAATGGATTTAAAAGAAAAGAAAGAGATGGTCTTATTCCATAGGGTATAATATATACTACATAAAATACTATTAAAGCACCATTGTTGAACAATAGGATACTGTCTTGAATGAGAAAAATACTGACAATGTGATTACAAACTGACTTTCATGCCAAATTTTACAATTAGACAATTCCAATTTTCTTTTTAAATTGGCAGGTTTCAACCAGATGAAGAAATATTGAAAGTAAGAAAAGAAGGAAGGACAGAGGAGAGAATGGTGAAGGACAGAGGAAGAAATAAAGAAGAATAGGAAAGCAATGAAAGGCTTAGAAGACTTTCACATTCTGGAGAGCACAGTAGATTTGGTATTTATTCTTAGTGAAATATTGGGCAGAATAAATCATCAAGTCCATTTGGGCTTAGTGTCTCATTTTTGGAAGAGTTTTCTATATGGATTCAATTTCCTTAATTGTTATAGGATCATTCAGGCATGTATTTGAATGTGTCATCTACTTTGTAAATTTATTGATAATTCTTTTATTATTTTATTTAAAAGAAAAGATTTTATTTATTTGAGAGTAAGAGAGAGCACAAGCAGGGGGAGAAGCAGAGGGAGAAGGAGAAGCAGGCTCCCCTCCCAGGAGAGCCCAATGTGGGGCTGATCCCAGCACACTGATACCAAGACCCAAGCCAAAATCAGATGCTTGACAGACTGGGCCACCCAGGTGCCCCTAAACCTATTATTTTTTAAAGAGTGTTTAGTATCTGTAAATACAGTTTCTCCCTGAAGTAGTTTACTTGTACCTCTTGATTTTGCGGAGAGGGGGCACCTATCAGGCTTACCAGAGATTCAATAATTAATTCGACTTTTCAGAGAAATAACTTTTTAAAGACTATTTCATCCATTTTATTTGTTTCTATTTTACTAATTTCAGCTCTTTATTTAAAAAATATTCAGGAAATAAGGGGCGCCTGGGTGGCTCACTGGGTTAAAGCCTCTGCCTTCAGCTCAGGCTATGATCTCAGGGTCCTAGGATCAAGCCCCGCATCAGGCTCTCTGCTCAGCGGGGAGCCTGCTTCCTCCTTCCCTCTCTCTCTGCCTGTCTCTCTGCCTACTTGTGATCTGTATCTGTCAAATAAATAAATAAAATCTTTAAAAAAATATTCAGGAAGCAGAGGTGAAACAATTGGAAGCACACTTGTCTAAGATGACTCGGAAACACACTCACCGAATTTGTGGACCTGGACAAGGTGGTTTTCAGGCAGAATGTTGAAAAGTTAAGATTGTTCCTGTAATCTGTAGTTGATAAAACATAGCAATAAAGTATGCAGACAAAAGTAGAGGGAATATAAAAATTCAGAATAGAAAAATAGAATTGTTTCACATTTTCACACTCTTTTGCTCTTCAGAAAATAAGAGATAATGAACTTGAAATACAGACTGGGCAAAAAAATGAAATTAAAAATTAAAATCTCAGCATTAAGACACATCTCATAGCATGAATCAAGTTAAGTACATAGCCATCATTCTTTTGTTAAAATGTTTGGATTGAATATCAAGACCCTTGCTGCTTTAGCAAGAGCACTTTTTAAAAATGTTTTTAGGTTTTAATTATTTATTTGAGAGAAAGAGAGAGAGAGAGAGAGAGAGAGAGAGAATGTGCAGGGAGGAAATGCAGAAAGAGAGGGAGAAGCAGACCCCCGCTGGACAGAGAGCCCAATGTGGGACTCCATCCCAGGACCCTGAGATCATGAACCGAGCTGAAGGCAGATGCTTAACTGGCTGAGCCACCCAGGCTCAGGTGAAGTCCATTCTACTTCCTTCTAAAAAAACCAAGAATTGTTTTCTTAAATATGGTTTTGAAAAATGATATACTTATTGCCAAAAGTAATTTAAAGTAGATTAATCTACTGAGAAAGAAATGCTTGGCTATGGGTGAAAGAATAATAATTAGAAGAACCAATTTCTTGTCCTGACAATACTGCCCAGACTGAGCGGTGCTTGTTCACTGTTGTGGAAATAACAACATTCAAACGAACAATAAGCTAAGTGGTGTATTTATAAAAATTGTAAAAAAAATTAATGTTGGACTGTGCACATCAAGTTTTCTTTTCTTTTTTTAAAGGTTTTTATTTATTTCTTTTAGACAGATGGAGTATGAGTGAGGGGAGAGACAGAGGGAGAAGGAGAGAGAGAATCCTAAGCAGTCTCTGTGCTCAGCACAGAGCCCCTTGTGGGGCTTGATCCTAAGACCCCAAGCTCAAGAGCTGAGCCAAAATCAAGAATCTGACGCTTAACTGACTGAGCCACTCAGGCACCCCTCAAGTTTTTGACAATTGTCTCAGCCATACCAAAAACCTTGGCAAACTCTTATTTTAGTAGTTCAAAAGTTCTGCGAACAAACCCAATTCAAAAACAAAACAAAACAACATATAAAGAACATTCTCATCATAAGTGAAATTATTTTTCTCTGCATTTAAACAGCAAGGGATTCCATTTATCACAGTATTTTAATTCATCGCAATTTTTTGTTATTTTAAATAAATTTCTTTTTTTTAAAAGATTTTTTTAAAATTTATTTATTTGACAGACAGAGATCACAAGTAGGCAGAGAGGCAGGCAGAGAGAGAGAGAAGGAAACAGGCTCCCTGCTGAGCAGAGAGCCCAATGAGGAGCTCAGTCCCAGGAGCCTGGGATCATGACCTGAGCCGAAGGCAGAGGCTTTAACCCACTGAGCCACCCAGGTGCCCCTTAAAAAAATTTCTTAAAGACCAGGGTGTTGTAAGGGCTTTGTCAAAAGAAGGACAAAAAGCATCAATGGTCTTTCCTTCCATTATCACTCTGTGTCTGGATCCACATGGTTTAGACCAAATATGAGCTTCCAACATTTCAGAATATTTTAGCTACAGAATGAATGGTAATCTCTACACACATAAATACACACACACACACACACACACACACACACACCCCTATGAAATCAATTCTTTGAACTTCAGAAATGATAAGAAAAGAGTCATGAAACTTTGATGAATAGTACTAATACTATATGACATATTAAAAATGAGGAATCAGTGTCTTAGGTGGTTCCCCCCTCTCTGTACTTCTGTAATTGATTTATCACAGACACGTGGAAAAGATGAAGTTAAACTTGAACGAGTGAAGCATAGCACAGAGCAGTAATCATAGGACAAACACAGCCTATGGAACAGCCCCACCAAGGATACTGTAAATACAAAACCACATTAATGTCAGCAGCAGTGAACCAAACCACAGCCACGTATCAGGAGTTCGAAGAAGTGGGGTAGTCACATCTGTGCTTCTCGGAGAAATCAATATTTACTTTACTCAGCATGTTTCCTAAGGTCATAGAACAGTGCATGACAAACTAATAATTTTCAATATATATTTGTTGAATTGTTGAATTGTTGAATCTTATTTAAGCCACAGAATTGGCTAGTCAAAGGACAGGTTGATTTTAAGGTTATGTAAATACACACAATTTAATTGACATGACAAAATATTATAGAGATTGAATATAAATTCATCTTTTGCTGTTGTGACTTTATCAAGTACTAAAAATGACACTGTAGTTCTTTGGCATAGTGAACAACTGCTGCACAGCCCACAAAGAAAACGACTAGCCTTCTTAAGCACACATCAACTAGAAACAGTTTTGACTATATCTCAGGTGTCTTTGTCCTATCATGGGCCAATGAAGGGGGAAAATAAGGCCCAAATCTAGGATTCAATAACTACCGGTCCCCTAAATTTGTTACATGAAATACTACTCCCTTCGAATGGCAATTGCTAGACACTTGTGCTTTTCTTGGAGAAAAGCAAATTTAGCAAACACCAATACTATCACCACCATGACAGCAATAATAGACTCATCTAGGGACTTTGGGTCCAAAATTCAAGCTTCCTATATGAATTGGATCATTTCCAATTCAGCAAATGACAGCTGCTTTGGGAAATGGCAGTCATACCTCAGAGCTTGCATTATGACTGGCTCTAGAAACATTTCCTTTAGCTTACTATGAGGTAGTGTCTGCGCTTGCAGAGGGTAGCCTATGCAGGAAGTTATGATACTAACACCCAAGAGATCTCACAAATATGTGGGTATCTCTTCTATGTGTTATTGTCTTGTGACTGAAGGTCTGCTTTTTGTTCTGAACAGCCTGATAACCATTGCTTCTGGAAAGTAACAAAATGAGTAGAAATCTATGAAAGGGATAACTTGGGTCTCATCCCTGTGGACATAATCAAAGTTATTACCTATAACTTTTACGATTATGGGCTAAATCCTTATTTATAATGATTATCACCTCACTAATTAGAACATATGTAGACCACAAACATAAGTAAGGAATACATAGTTTCCCTTGATGATCATTTATTCTTACAATTTTCTGACCTTGTTTACTTCTTGATGTTTTATCTCTTCCCTTTAATTTCTTCCTCTTTGTATCTCCATATTTTTATATATCACATTAACTCTGCTTATCAAAAGGCCTCTCTTCATGCTCTTATTTTCTTTTTTGATTAGTTCTAGCTTCGTTAGCTGTTGTATATTTTTATCAAGTCACCATCACCGAATAGGTAGGGTATGATGAAACATAGTATCATATCAATTTATATTTTAAAACAAGAAATACACAGAACCTTATTTTACATTTATCAATTATGTGGTATTTTACAATAATAGATGGGTAGGAAAGTAGAAGGAAGACAAGTTAAAACTTTTAAAGACCATTTTAAAACAACTGTCAAATTTATTTTTAAAATGAGTAAAAAGCTTTAAAATCCTTCTCTTGGATGGGATGCCTGGGTGCCTTAGTTGGTTGAGTGTCTGACTCTTGATTTTGACTCAGGTCATGATCTCAGGGTCATGAGATAGAGCTCAGCATGGGGGCCCACTCTCAGTGGGGAGTCTGCTTGAGATTCTCTCTCTCCCTCCTCTTCTCCCCTTCTCTGCCCCATGTTCATGCGCTCTCTTTCAAATAAATAAATACATCTTTAAAAAATTAAAAATAAAATCTTTTCTCTTGGATATTCTAGATGACTGCAAGCTTCAACTTGTGGTATTATATGAACATACAAAGTGATAAAGGGAATTAAATATTTTGCACACTTCACTTGAGTTATTCAGTTATTGATTAATTTACCATTTATTTAAACCTTGTTGTATTTAGAGAGTTATATTATGCCCAACAACTACAATAATCTCTTTGACATGCTCATCATATAATTGAAAGTTGTTTTGCCACCATATTGTCATAATTAAGAAAAAGCTATCTTTTTTCTACTAATATTAAACTTAATTTTGATTGTTTTTCTAAAATATCCTCAGAATAGTGATCTGGTGTCTTCAGATTTTCTTTTTTAAACTGCTATACTGAAGTTTGACTGACATATAAAAAACTGTACATGCTAATGTATATAACTCTATGAGTTTGGGAAGAAGTATAGACCCATGAAACCATCACCATTATAAAGGTCATAGACATATCCATCACCTCATAGCTTCCACCCACTACCATTATTATTGCTATTTTTGTGTGTGTGGCAAGAACACTTAACATGTGATCTACCCTCTTACTCAAAATCCAAGTCAGTTTGGGGGAGTGGGATTTAGAAGCTATTTCTAGAATTTCCATGAAAATAATAAAAAGGTATAGAAGAGCCAATGTGATCTTGAAAAATAAGAACAGAGCTGAAGGGTTCTGTCTTGGTATCATGTTTCTGTTGTTCCCTTCGATTTTTTAAAAGATTTTATTTATTTTTTTGACAGAGAGAGAGAGAGAGATCACAAGTAGGCAGGGAGGCAGGCAGAGGAAGAGGGGGAAGCAAGCCTCTGCCAAGCGGAGAGCCCTGGGGCTCAATCCCAGGACTCTGAGACCATGACCTGAGCTGGAAGGCAGAGGCTTAACCCACTGAGCCACCCAAGCGCCATGTTCCCTTCAGTTTATTAAATCATGCAATTCATGTCTTTGTTCCCTTTTTTATGAATCACTATGGAAGTTATATATCATATTCCTGCTCCCCTTTTTTTTCTGTCCCCTCTTTCTTACTAACTTTTTGAGTGTGATTGACACACAATGTTACATTACTTTCAGGTGTTCAACATAGTAATTTGATAATTTTTTTTTGTTTTGTTTTGTTTTAGCAACTCATTCTGTTTTCTACACTTACTTTACTTGTTATAGCAGGTTTTTAGTAAGATGATTACATGTCACATTGTGCTTCCAGTATTATTATTTATTTTTCATAAGAATCTATTTTTATTTTATGGGTATAATATAAATTTTAATTGAGTATAATGATTATGACTATATACAAGTTTCCTCTGTTTTTAGCTTTTCCCTGTTTATTATAGTGACTGAGATGATATTGAATTAAATATAATATTTATTTTATTTGTCTATTTGTATTTATATTGGAACATGGTGCACAAGCTTCTGATTATTGTAGTCAGCCACTTCTGATTGTGGGGGAGGAAAGTTGGGTTTGTTAGTGTGGGATGCTCATACCACTTGAGGGATGTCAGATGCAACCCTGCTTGTCCTCTCCCATCCTAAATAATGTTTGCAGTTTCTTCCATAGCTTGTAAGCCAATGCCACACTTTTTTGACATTCTTTGCAGATGGAAAGTGGAATATGAGCACATACCCAGATCCCTCCTGAATTACACTCTGATTACTACAGGAATCCCACATTCTCCATAATTGTGTTAACTCTAAGTTCATGCCTTCTAAAACTAATCTTACCTCCTCAGCTATCTGCTTTTGTGCATTTACTGGGTTTTGTTTTTTTCTTACTTTTTTTTTGTTTGTTTTAATCAACTTAATTTTGTTGGCATTTAATTTATTTCAGCAATTCTTCAAATGGTGAAATATACTACTCTTGGAAATTTTTCTAGTTTTAGGGCATTGTGATTGATTGACTAAAATTCCATATTCATTATTTTTTATTTCATAATTTTGTCTGGAGAAGATATAAATGCTGATGTTGACATTGATCTGATCATATAATCATAATTGCAATTAGGGGATTCTTCCTTTGAGCAAGGATCAGGACTTCTTCATCTTTCTATTTCATTAAACAACTAGAAACTGAAGGGGAGATGAACCATGAGAGACTATGGACTCTGAAAAACAACCTGAGGGTTTTGAAGGGGCAGGGGGTGGGAGGTTGGAGGAACCAGGTGGTGGGTAATAGGGAGGGCACGTATTGTATGGAGCACTGGGTGTGGTGCAAAAACAATGAATACTGTTACTCTGAAAAGAAATTAAAAAAATAGAACTACTAAAACAAACAAACAAACAACTAGAAAGTGATCTTGCATGTAGTATAGTTTTAATAATAATGTTGGTGATAATAGTCAAATACCATATTATCACTTGCCATGTACCAAACCCTTGTCAGGTCCTCAATTAATCCTCACCACAGCACTCTGAAGTAGGTACTGTTTGTATTCTCACGTTATAGATAAGGAAACGGGGGCATATAGAGATGAGATAACTTGCTCAAGGTTACACAGCTACTGGATGTTTAATTCAGAATTTGAACTCTAATGCTCTGACTCAAGAGACTGTACCATATTATAGAGTAAGTTCTCTCCTCTAAGCCCAAGCCTCTAGTTTCTAATCTTCTCCTCACCTGCATGACAAACTTATCAAACATACAGTGTTGTGCTCAAAATATCTCTCTGGGTCCTACCAGAATATGATCTAGGAATGTACTGATTTATCCTGTATTTTTTATTTGCTAATTTGAAAATGGAATACTTCATCCACAACTTCACCCACAATACTTCACCCACACCCACCCACAGAAGACTAAGAACTCATTCTAGAGTTAAAGACCAATAGTCCTTAGAAGTATCTTCAAGGGTGAGAATCCATGCAGTCAATTAGATACAATAAGCAAATTGACCTGAGCTTATAATTGAGTCCAATTTTGTTCTCACATGTCATATAGTCACAATATAAGTAAGTACATTAACAGTCCAGGGAAGGAATATTTGTATTACTGATATTCTAGAACCTTCATCTGATAAGCAAAGTTAGTGCTACAGCTAAATATACAGCAAAATAAAAACTTTAAAAACTCCTAATGCACTGCTTAGATGATTATTAGTTAAATATAACTTCACTTTTGAAGACATAACATTTTATTTTACCAAAGTATTCATATATGTAGTAGTTCTGTCTAAAATATTTTAAATTACCAGATCCAAGGCTATTATTTACTGGTCTACAAATTAAAGGCATTGCTTTGGTGTCATGCTTTCCTGGCATAAGGAAGCAATTCACCATCTCACTAGGAATCCAAAAGTAATTCTCAGAAATATAATTCACAACCCATTATATTTTAACACAAAATATTTCAACACATACATCAAATTGTCTGCTTCTTCATCTCCCCCAGTCACAATTAAAATGAGTTAATGAAATCATTACCCAACTTACTCATTCTTATCATTTATATATGACACAACTTGTTATTTATGATATTATTGATCTTCTATTACACACTATAAAAATAAATTCTTCTTCTCTTTTGAATGGTTGGGGTAATAATTTTTTTTAATTTTAGAAAGTTATATGTATCTAAAATAAAGTGAATTGGCTATGTAAAATTTATTTCAACATTGAGCTAATTTGGTAAAACGAAAATTTGATCTTATTCTACTTAAGCAAGTTTTCAGTCTCCCATTATATTTCATATGGCACTAAGAAGGATTATCAAATTGTGAATAATTTCCTATGATTGGCCCAAGAAGATAACCTTCAATTATTCTATAAATGGAAATAAGTATAAGAATATTATGACAGCTAAAATGTTTGAAAAGATAAAAATGAAAGGATAAAATTCTATTGAAAACACGAATCCGATTGAATATAATTCCTCAGACATATTTGAACTTAACTGACAAACTATGAGATCTTAAGTTTTGAAGATAATCTTCTGTGGTTTGATGCTTTGTCTTCTAAACCCATTGGAGTGGCAGTCCTGTCCCCAGAACCCACTAGAGAAGACAGGATATTAATCATAAGAGATATCAAGAAGCAGTGGTATAGATTAGACTCCAAGAAGTTTTTAGGTATATTGTACAGGAGTACAGAAGTGAATGTGACCATGGCAGATGAAGTGGTCTTCATGCAGTTGTCAATCAATCAATCAATCAATCAATCCATCAGTCAGTCAGCTAGCCAGCCAGTCAGCCATTTTTTGGGGAGGGAGAAGGGGGGAGGACAAACAAGTGGGGAGGAGGGTCAGAGAGAGTGGGAGAAGTAGACTCTATGCTGAGCCAGGAGCCTGATGTGGGGCTCGATCCCAGGACCCTGAGATCACAATCCAGGGCCAAAGGCAGACACTTAACTGACTGAGCCACCCAGGAACCCCAGCCAGTCAGTCTTTAATGAGAAGTGGTGATGTATCTATCAGACATTGCTTAGGGGCTGATCCAGTCTTCTGAATGAATTCTTCTACTAGGATGGAGCTCTAGAACAGCAAGAAATTTTGCCTGTTATGTTCACTACTATATTCCTAGTGCCTAGAACACTGATTGGTACATGGTAACAATGAATAAATAAACAGCAGTGTAATGAATATTGTTGAACGAAAGGATACGATTTGTTTTTCAGAACCTGGAAATGTGTATATTTCTATGTGCATTCAAAACCAACTAATCCTAGACTTTGAAAAACTGTTGCTATCTAGACATACTTCAAATAATTTTAATTAAAATTTAATTTTATAGCCATTTGATATAATATTATTCTTACTGAGCTTTTTTTAATGCTGACATCTTATCAGTAGCATTTACATCAATCCCACTCTTTCCAAACTCCTTTTTAATGGTGTGACTTTTATATTATATAAAATGTGAAATCAAAATAAATCAGTATTTTTGCAGTAGTCATCAGATTTTGTGTTTAAAAACAGAAACGAAAGCAATTACCAGGAATAGTCATGTTTAACAAATCTAAATCAATTTTAAGTGTTTATTTGGTATTATATGCTCATTGATAAAGCCCATTGGAAAAAAGTAATACATTTCTCTCTATATGTATTATTAAAAGCAAATCGACTGAAATGAATCAGATCTCAGAGGAAAAAGACTTTAACAATTTCCTCAGTATTACCTAATTCTTAGCAAGTACCACTCTGAATATCAGAGTTATGACACTCAAATGAACGCCTATAAACAGACAGGCATACATATTAACCTGTGCTTTATGACTGCTCAAACTTCAAATTGCTTTATTTTGTCTTGGATAGGATGACAGTTTACACTTTAGCCATTCCTGGTCTTCAAACCATTCTACTGACTCATCACCCACCGTAAATGTATTTATTGTAGACTTATTTAGCCTTGTTCACAATCTTACAATTGTAAACATTGTACACATTTACAAATTGTAAACATTTACAATCGTAAACAATGTTTACAATACTTGTTCACAATCATCTTATATACACATTTTAAAAAGACCCTAAAATCCCCCACAAAAAAGAAAAAAGAAGATGCTCATTATATTAATGAAAAACAAACTCCATTTTCTTACAGTTAATGATAGAGTTACTTTTATAATAAATTATGAAGAATGTTGAGTAATTAATACAAAAGTTTCACTTCAAACATGATGGCCAGAAGCTATTATCATTTGATGATTAAAAGCACCAAGTTATGTCTCAGCACATATTCACTTATCTGCATTTATTGACTTTTCTTTAGCTAAGAAATATTTTTTTCTGTTATATCTTTATTTGTTTCTTCCTGGACACCATTCAAGATAATCATTTAGTTGTTGGCTCCTTCCTGCCTGACTTCCATTTCTATCTTTAATTTCCAACTCATAATTTTACTTAAACATTTTCTTTATTTAGTGAAGTTTGCTTTTTTCCATGCATCCAGCAATATGCCCTTTTCATTCTTAACTGTTTAAATAAAGCTTGAGAAAACTACAATGCCCACTGCATGTCTATTTATGCTGCTACATAAAATGTTTTCCAGGAAAATTTTATTCTCTTGTAATTCAGATTACTGCTATCAGATTTTTCTCAACTTTTTTCTAACTTTCTGACTTTTAGGATTCTTCTTTAGGTTTCTGAATAGATAAATATTAAAAAAGAAGATGGGAGAGTTAGATATTTTTCTGTGTCACTTACAGTGTGGCCCTAGAGGGAAAGTGGGGTATAACTTCCTGGTTCTTCAATTGTCCATACCTAATCATTACTTAGGGATTGATGGTGAAGCCACATGATTGTCTTCTTGTTTTTCTTTCTATTTTTATTTCAATAAACCTTAAAAATGCAGTACCCTAAAGCTTGTATGGATTTTTCTCACTCTGCCTTATAGTTACACCAATCTGCCAGAGAGATAGATAAACATTTGTCAATCTTCATTTTTAATCTTATAAAGTTCAACTTAGTCTGCCTTTAATTTGGAATTTACAAAGAAGTAGAGTATTGCTAAATTTAAGATGCTAGCCAAATACTATTATCAAATAAAAACTCATGCATATATTATTATTTTACATCTACAAAATAGATTTTTACCTTTCAAATATCAGTAAGAATTTTTATGATAGTATATATAACTAAATTATCATTGTTAAAATACGGCTAAAATTAAAGTTTGATTTTTCATCCTAGACCTTAATGTGGCTTTGGACATGTAATTTACCTCTTACTGATCTCTGCTATGACTTTATAATATTAAAACTCACTTCATAGGGTTGCATGAGATTCATGGCTTGCCTCTTATTAGTATTCAACTAATGTAAATTGTTATCATAATTGTTAATAATCATGTGCTGTTTTATTCATTTTTATTATCTTGTAAATGGAATTTTAAGCTGTTTTAGACACAAATTATTCTGAACAATTTTAAAGTTAAAGTCATGTTTATGAAGTGCCGCATCATAGAAATGATTTATCTAATTTGGAAAGTAGATTATTTTATGCTTGTTAACAGAGACTTAGATATGCCCTCATTCCTTAAAACTGAATATAGAAATTATATTTAAATACATATAAGTTATTTTCATATTATTTCATAAATTTTCCTTTGAATATCCTTTTATTCATTTAAAATATTATTTGCTGAATTTATAATTTCCAATTTCTGTTACATGAATTTCATTTTATGTAAGTAAATTCACCCAAAATATCAAATGAATGTCCATAAAACATCCAATAAATACATGCAAAGCACTTATCAAATAAATTGCATTATAATAATTTTAATAGTTATGACTGCAAACTAATATTCAATATTCAAAGTTTTACTCCCCTAGCATTGACACATTCTAGGTCAGATAAGAAGTTACTTAAATATTGCTTTGGAAATTTACATCATATCAGTGGAAAACTTTGTGTGTCACAAAGGCAACTTGTCTTTCTTGTTGTTCTGTTTTGTTTTGTTTTGCTTTTTTGGAAAACGACCCTCATTGTTGATGCTTTGGATGCATTTACTGAAGCATCTGATGCAAACTATGGTTGCGTTTTTTTGAACAAACTACGCACGTTTTTCCTATGTTGATAACGACATACATTCATGTCATTTTTAGGATACGATAAACCAGTATTATATTTACATGGTGAAACTGAATATTTCAGAAATACCACTAGATGTCTCCACACTACACTTCTTGGAAAGACTCTACCTAAGAATCACCATATAATGAATAAATGGAGAATAATACTGAAGGTGTACAAAAAGAAGTACAACCAAAACAAAGTCTTTTTTTTTTTTTTTTTTTTTTTTTTTTTTTCAGAAAAAATTAAGAAATTTTTTATAGGGATGCATTCACGTATTCACGTTGATTTTATTTCCTCCAAATATATTCATGATAGGAAGGGTCTAAGGTCATTGTCACCATAAATATTGTCCTTTAACAGCAATGACTGAAGGATGAGCACTCCAGGGGAAAGGAGTCTCCAGGAGTGTGATGCATGCTGTTACCGTGAAGGGTACCATATGCATGTATGGAGATGCGATTGCAGCCTAGAGAAAAAGGAGTGGCCTGATTTCAGGCAGGTTTGATATTCGAGGAGTGCTGTAAGGGGGTTTGGTAGGACTTAAACATGGTCCACTGGAATAATAAAGATGGTGGCAATACACTAGTTAATAGGGAACACACACACACATAGACACACGCTATAGAAGGAGACAAGGCATAGAAGAGGAAAAACAGGATTGAATATGGGGAACAGATGTAGAAAAAACTAGTCAGGAAAATAAAACCATGGCAAACTATTTTGCACCAGAGAAATCTCTTCAACCACCTTCACATCCCAACTCCCCTCATTCAGGTGATGGGGTCCTGCTGAGCTGCAAGCTCCCTCCAGGCCAGCAAAAGAAACAGCAGGAATCAGACCGTCCATTGCTTGAAAATAACCCAGCTACTGCCCTAAAACAGCTCGACCAACACGAAAAGGCAGTTGGTCTTAGAAATGTCTGTATTACTTCAAACATAGAAGAGGGTTTATAGAACATTTTTTAGAGCACAGGGCACAGAAGACTCCCTCGCCCCACTGCAAATGCACTGCTAGTGGAGTTGAAGTGCGTGGATTTTAACGGGATTTTTGTCAGTCTGTCATGTGTCAGAGCTGGCAGCTGATGACTCCTGACTCACTGTAAAAATAAGGAAAAAATGAAATGCCTCTAAAATTATAAGCAGTGACTGAAAATCTCATTTTAAAGAATAAATGCAGAAAAAGCAACACAGCTTTTGTTCGGAGCATATTACAAGAATGTAAATTTCTTTTATGTACAGTTATCTCAGGGCCATGTGGTTGCCAAGTTTGGTAATAATTCTATTTATTTGTTTATTTATTTATTTATTTATTTATGAGAGAGAGAGAGAGAGAGAGCATGGAGGGAGGCCAGAGGGAGAGAAACTCAGGCTGAGTCCCTGCAGGAACATGGAGCCAGACATTGGACTCACAACCCATGGGATCATAACCTGAACCAAAACCAAGAGTCGGGCCTCACCCAACTGAGCCACACAGGCAGCCCATCATTTTGCTTATTTTATTTTATGATCATCATTTTATCACATGTGATGAATCCTAAGTTTCCCTAAACTTATAAAAGACATGCAGTTCCTTGTATTTTAAACTGAAAGCATTTCTCATGCTAGAAAGTGAACAAACAGTCTTGAAAGGGAATCTGCAGAGCTTGGCATTCAAAATCTGAAGGCCTAATTCACTACTGTAACTGTAAAAATAAATCTTAAAATTGTATTTAATAAGCCTACCTTTACTTTTATATCAAAATCATTCATAATTTCAGATTCAATGAATAACCAGAAGAATTCACCAATAAAGCCAGAAAGTATTATTTTGATAAAGTACCTGCTAAACATGAATAAACCTCTTTATCACAAGATTCTATAGGAAACGCCAATTTTTCAATTTCCCCACATGATATGAAACATTATGGGCAACAGAATGAAAGTTGAGAAGTAATTTATGGAGAGAATCTTTTCTCATGTGAACGAGGCGAAAATATTCCTCTAGACTACTCTTTTTTTGTGGATTATTTTGGATGAACAGATTTGCTTTGTGCTGTTTATTTCTTTACCAAGACATTACTGTTTCTGTATTTAAAAATAATAAACGCTGATTATGTCTGAAAATGCTCAAAGGTTATTTAATAAGATTTTACTGGACTATATCAAGAATGTGATGTAGGTTTTCTGTTTAAGGCCACAGTCTATCTGCATCACTCCAATACAAAGATCACAGCAACAGAAAATGAAATGCAAAAAGGGAGATTGGAAACATGAAGATGTCTTAAAATGTCAAAGAAGCTGTTTGAGGAGCTGTTGGTCATAAAAAAATAGAAAGCTGCTTTCACTGTCTGCTCAGAGAGTGCTGTTTTCTAGACAGAAACAGGCCATAGCCTGTGAACAGAGCCTGAACTCACCCACCCCTGAACCAGCTCTGTGACAGGCTTGGGGATATCTCCCTTTTTACCAGAAGACATATCTCCAAGTGGAACATGGAAGATCTAAACCACATTAAGCATCTTTGAAAGTTGCAAAGAAGAAGGACACTAATCCTAGAAGGAAGGTCTGAGCTGCCGGAAGCAACAGGAAGCAAAAACACCGGTAAACAAGCATATAATGTAGTGATGCACATGCATCCCGATGTTTATAGCAGCAACGTCCACAGTTGCCAAACTATGGAAAGAGCCTGGATGTACGTCAACAGATGAATGGATAAAGATGTGGTACATACACACACACACACACACACACACACACACACACACACAGGCATATTAGGCAGACATCAAAAAAGCCTGAAATCTTGTTGCAACAACGTGGATGGAACTAAAGGGTATAATGTTAAGTGAAATAAGTCAATCAGAGTAAGACAGTTATCATATGATCTCACTGATACGAGGAATTTGAGAAACAAGACAGAGGATCATAGGGGAAGGGAGGGAAAAATGAAACAAGAGGAAACCAGAGAGGGAGACAAACCATAAGAGACTCTTAACCTCAGGAAACAAACTGAGGGTTGCTGGAGGAAGGGGGCTGGGACGGATGGGGTGGCTGGGGAATGGACCTTGGGGAGGGTATATGCTATGGTGAGTGCTGTGAATTGTGTAAGACTGATGAATCACAGACCTGTTCCCCTGAAAGAAATAATACATTATATGCTAATAAAACAAAACAAAACAAGGAGATAAAGCCTAAAAAAAAGAAAAACAAACAAAAAATAGTGCTTAATACTACTCACCACCAAGAGTATCTCATTTGAAGATAATTTAAAAATATATATAAAAAGAAAAGGGAGGGGCATCTGGGTAGCTCTGACCATTTAGTGGCTGCCTCTACTCTGGTCATGATCTCAGGATTTTGGGATTGAACCCCACGTGAGGCTCCCTGTTCAGAGGAGGAGTCTGCTTCTCTCTTTCTCTCTGCTCCTCCCCCTGCCCTTGCCCCCGACTTGTGCTCTCTTGCTCTCTCAAATAAATAGAATCTTAAAACAAAAGGGAGAATTATAGCATAAATAAATTTTAAAAACAACCCCCCCCCCAAATCTTACTCCATGTAACTGCATGTCAATACATTAGGAGGCTTTGCCAAAAACATAACTTTCTGAAAATTAAGTTAAATTAAATTTAAAAAGTAACCCATAATAACTGATTGGAAGGAGGAAAGAGCTTGAATAAGGCTACCACAAAACAATTAAATGTGAATCATTAGATCTAAAGAAATCTTCCTACAAATTACAAGCTGGAGTTTTTATACAAATAGATGCTATCAAAATCTTACTAATAATGAAGAAGAAAGAAACATTTCCCAGCCCAAACATTATATTAGAGTATTGAACCCCTGACACAAAAAAACCCAAAATATTTTAAAATTATGGGCATGCTAATCTATACACAGGTATAAAAACCCTACATAAAAGATTAGCAAATTAACTTTGGCAGTATATAAATAAGAAAATATATTTTAACTAAGCAATGTTTATCTTCAGAATGCGAAAATAGTTTCACATTCTAAGAACTAAAATATCATTCACTACAATGACATATGAAATTAACCAAAATACCTAAGCAATCCAATAGCTCCAAAGAAGTTTTCATTCTTGTTAAAACTCTTAGTAAAATAGGACTAGAAGTGAATTTATCAAAGGCTTACAACAATTTTCATTCTTCACAGAGAAATGCTAGAAACAATTATATTAAAAAGATATAGAGGGGCACCTGGGTGGCACAGTGGGTTAAAGCCTCTGCCTTCAGCTCAGGTCATGATCTCAGGGTCCTGGGATCGAGCCCTGCATCCGGCTCTCTGCTCAGCAGGAAGCCTGCTTCCCCCTCTCGCTGCCTGCCTCTCTGCCTACTTGTGATCTCTCTGTCAAATAAATAAATAAAATCTTAAAAAAAAAAGATATAGAAAAAGATGTCCACTACCACTAATTCTATCCCATACTTTACTGAAATTTCTAGTCAATTCAATAAAAGAAGAAAATGAGTTAAGAGCTTCCTCTATTGGAATTAAGAAACCAAAACTTCCTATAATCAACAAATACATAGAAGAAATCTTTTCAAAACCTAAAGAGAGTTTAATAAGATTAGTGATAAATACATATGTATATAATATATATATAATAATATAATATGTATATAATACATGTATATATTACATATGTCTATAATATGTGTGTATTTATATATATACACACATATATATATACAGCCTTTCTATACATAAGCAAAACACTTTTAGAAAAAATAATTTGAATAAAGATAGCAAATCTAATAGCAACAGCAAGGAAAAAAGTGGTAATACAAACAAAAGGTATCTGAAAATATTACAGTGACAGATTTGCCAGAAACTTCAGGAAACAAATATAAAAATTTTATAATACATTAAATAAGACCCAAATATTTGAGAAGGTATATGCAAACATATGTAGAAATATTATATGACAGATATGATCCATCTTTCCAAATTTATCTGTACATTTAATGCAATTCCAATAAAAATATGATGGATATCAACAAGCACATTTTAAAATTATATAGATGAATAGTCAAAATACTTCTCAAGAATATGAACAAACTGGAGGGGGTACTTCCTAACACATATAAACACATACCTTAACATGTATTTATAGAATGTACATCTACAGTGTGGTTTGGGCACACAAATTGACCAACTAAGGAACAGAGATGCCTCCCATATATGAAGAGGTGATACATGGAAGAAGAAACTTGAATTGCTCACAAAAATATAAAAATATTCTCAAATCCACATTGAATTTTATCTTGCCATAATTTCACAAATCTTAAGGATTTTGATGGATTGTTTTTTATTACAAATCAAACGTGTTGCTCTTTAAACACATACATACATACAGGTAGACACATGCATGTATCTATGTATAAACATCTACTTTGATTTTTTGGTTAGTATTTTCTTAATTAACATTTTAAAATTTTTTTATTCTTATTTTTTAAGATTTTATTTATTTATTTGACAAAGAGTGAGAGAGATAGTGAGAGAGAGAGAGAGCAGAAACAAGGGGAACAGCAGGCAGAGGGAGAGGGAGAGGAAGAAGCAGGCTCCCCGCTGAGCAGGGAGCCCAGTGTAGAGCTCTGCGATCATGACCTGAGCAGAAGGCAGCTGCTCAACTGATTGAGCCACCCATGTGCCCCCAAATTTTTTATTCTTAATGATATGAAATCATCATGCTTCATGTTCACCTTTTTTCAAAGTTTCTAGTTAGATTTGAGCAATATTTAAAAAATCTAATTTGATGACACTGGACCACTTTCTTATACCAGACACAAAAGTAAATTCAAAATGGATCAAAGACCTAAATGTGAGACCTGCAACTATAAAAATCATAGAACAGAATGCTGGCAGTGATTTCTCTAACATCAGCTATAGCAATATCTTTCTAAATAGGTCTCCTGAGGCAAGAGAAATAAAAGAAAAATTAAACCATTGGGAACATGTCAAAATAAAAAGCTTCTGCACAGCAAAGGTAACAATCAACAAAACTAAAAGGCAACCTACCGGATGGGAGGAGATGTTTGTAATCCATAAAGGATTACACATCCAATAAAGGATTAGTATCCAACATATATAAAGAACTGAAAGAACTCAATACCCAAAAAACAAATAATCAAATTAAAAATGGGAAAAGACATGGACAGATATTTCTCTGAAGAGGACATATGTATATATGGCCAACAGAAAAGAAAAGACCATGAAAAGATCACTTATTATAGAGGCAATGCAATTAAAAACTATCATATCATCTCCCATCTGTCAGAATGGCTAAAATAAAAAAAATGTAAGAGACAAATGCACTGTTGGTGGGATTGTGAACTGGTACAACCACTAAGGAAAACAGTATGGGGTTTCCTCAAAAAGTTAAATATAAAATACTCTTCATGTCAGTAATCACACTACTGGATATTTACCCAAACAATACAAAAACAGTAATTCAAAGGGATACATGCACTCTATGTTGATTGTAGCATTATTTATGATAGCCAAATTATGGAAGCAGTCCAAGTGTCCACTGATAGATGAATGGATAAAAGATATATATATATATATATATATATATCTTTTATCCATTCATCTATCAGTGGACACTTGGACTGCTTCCATAATATATATATATATATATATATATATATATATATGCTTCCATAATATACATATAATGGCATATTATTCAGCCATTAAAAAGAATGAAATCTTGGCATTTGCAATATCAAATGGAACTAGAGAGTATACGGCTAAGCAAAATAATTCAGTTAGAAAGGCAAATACCATATTGTTTCACTCCTATGTAGAATTTAAGAAATAAACAAGTAAAGGGAAAAATAGAAAGAGACAAACCAAGGAACAGACCCTTAACTATAGAGAGCAAATCAATGATTCCTAGTGGGGTGGTGGGTGGGGGGATGGGTGAAATAGGTGATGGCAATTAAGGAGTTCAGGTGTAGTGATGAGTACTGGGTGATGTCTGGAATTGTTGAATCATTGTATTGTACACCTGGAAAAATATAACAGTGTGTGCTAACTATATTGGAATTAAAATAAAATAAAATTTTATAAAATATATGAAAATAAAAGAAAAATATATTCTGGAATTCAGAAAATAAACAAAAATTTTTAAAAATCTAATTTGACAGTTATTGTAAGAGATCTGTGTAATTTATTGAGATTTATTACAATTAACACTTACAAAATTATAGTTCTATAGGATTTATGAATAGTAAGGAATAATTATAATATCTTGGTAAGTTTAAACATAACAATAATGATAAAGCACACATATATAAACCAAGAAGTCAAAGTGTGATAAAGTTTCTACAACTGTTGAATCTGTGGTTTCCTTCCTAGTTCTAACTCTTGCCTCTCAAAGGCTGATAAATTCTAGCTTGATTTTTTTTTATCATGCTTTTCATCTATAAATTTTTTACAAATGTATGTATTCCTTAATTATATATTGTCTTGATTTTTTATTTTGAAGATTTATTCATCATGTGGATATGTTTTAAAAAATGAACTCAAATTTAATATTTTTGAAATCTAATTATAATTTACTATACATACTGTACTTTGTTATTTGATGCTGATAATAACCTCTTTTGTGAATATTGTAATGTACTACTATTTTATTTTATTGATGAACATTGACTAGTTACCCTTTTGCCATCATATCCTGAATAATGCTGCTATATATATTCTTGTACATGGGGTCTGTACTCAATAGAACTTCTAACATTTGTATCTACAATATATACATTAAAAAGAACCTATTTCATAGCTTCAAGGCTAGTGTAATTATCCATATATGCAGTGCTTTGCAAAACCAGTTTTGTGCCATGTAGCGTTTCCATACATATATATTATATACATAATATAGAGTCCTGCACTCAAAATAATCATTTAGAACACAAAAATATTTGCAAATTTTGTCTGCTTTTAAGTCCCAGAATCTATAACAAACTTACAAGAATTTATAAGAAGTGATCTTATGCAAATACAATTCCATCAGAAGTTAACAACTAAAAACTTCTTAAAGTCACAACATATCTAGGAAGTTGATATTAAAAATGACACCTCCAAGTATAAAGTGGTTTTAAAAATCAACTAGAATGTAAATTAAAGAAATGCTTTTAAATGGAATGATACTGAAAACATTATGCATCTAAACTTGTGGGAAGAAATTCAATTGCTTTTTGATGAATATATAACTTTATGATAAAACAAAATATTTATTTATGTATTATAAAACAAAATAAAACAATAACTAAACTAAAGGAAGTCTTTGATTTGAGAATCTTAGAAAGAAGAGTAGAATGATTCCCAAGTATTACCATGTAGGAAATATCTTCAGAAAGTGTGGAAATTAGTGAAATAACAAAGATGTTCACTAACAAGGAATGAAACTTGAAAGTGCATTCTTTTTTTTTTTTTAAAGATTTTATTTATTGATTTGATAGAGAGAAGGTAGAGAGGCAGGTAGAGACACAGGAGGAAGTAGGCTCCCTGCTGAGCAGAGAGCCCATGTGGGGCTTGATTCCAGGACCCTGACATCATGACCTGAGCTGAAGGCAGAGGCTTAACCCACTGAGCCACCCAGGTGCCCCGAAAGTGCATTCTTAAAAAGAATGATTACTTGAAAATGTTTGATAAGTCCTATCAAGGACGAAAGAGAAAATGACTCTGACTTCCACAACCAGGGGATCCCACGCCTTCCTAGCCTGAACAATCTCTTCCTGCTCTCAAGCAATCTTTGCAGACATATAACATGATTCCTAAACCCACTTCGAAATAGCACTCATTTTTAACACTGAATAAAATTTAAGAAAATAGTAATAGTCATAAATTGGGTTTATTTCTAGAATTCAGGCATTTATGTTTGTGCTGGACACTGGACCAATTTTTGACTGGTAGCCAAAGCAGACAGTTGTGTATGTATTGAACCTTAGGTGAACAGCTTAGTAGAAAGTCCCGAAGAGGACAGGACTGAAGGATGTGGGAGAGATACCTGAGGGGAAGCTGGGCGTTGGGTGGTTTTATCCCACTGTGGGCAAATGTCCAGAGTACAATTGCTGTTGAGGAGAGTGCTATTTTAATTTAAAATATTGATCCACAAGAGGACTTAAAGAAAGATGATTAATGGTACTCCTGTCAGCTGCAAATTTGGTGCCAGACAGTGTATCCCTTCATATTTGAGACTCTTCCTATTCTCCAGGTCCCAGAAATGATGTGTTTTCTCCTGCAACTGCAATGCCATTCTCTTTTATTTTATTAAGATCATATTATTTTGATATCACTTTATATCAATTCCTTCCATGATAACAAAGGCTTATGAGTGTTTCCTTCCTTCCTTCCTTCCTTCCTTCCTTCCTTCCTTCCTTCCTTCCTTCCTGTCTCACATTCCCCCTTCCTTCCTCCTCCCCCTTCACCACCTTCTTTTCTTTCTTTTAAATTTTTTCTCCCAAATATTGAGAAACGAAAAGACATCCAAATGAATTACACTGTCCCAGGCCTGGGAGGGGAGATGATCAATACCATCGCATCTGTGAAGTCAGGGAACTGAAACCATTAACAAGTAAAGGAAGGTGTCCGGAAAGTCCCTTGAGGGGCTCCATGTGGCAAAGGGCAGGTGCTTTACTGGAATCTGGCTTTTTTACTTTCTGTTTGACTTGGAGTAAATCTCTTTTCTCACTGCATTATCTGCATTAAAAAACACAGGAAGGGCAAATTTGCTTTGCTACATTGTTGTGAGATTAGATAATCTATGTGTAAAGTTTTTAGCATATAGTAGTCCCTCAGAGCCCTATACATCACTACACATCATTATTCCTTTTTCCTCTTACGTTTACTTGTTCTTGCATCTTCAAAACTCCTTATTTCCTTCCTCCTTCTCTCCCTGCGTCCTTCCTTTCTTTTCCCTTCCCCTCCCTCCCCCCTTCCTCTCCCCCCCCACCACTCTTCATTTTCCTTCTCTTTCCTCCCTCTCTTCTTTTCCTATGTTCCATCTCTGTTTTTCTTTTGGGCAGCCTACTATATGTCAGTAATTTCTTCTGCAAAACAGATGAGTATCAGAATCCACAGAATTTGCATGAAGTTTGAAAACTTCATGTTTTCAAACATATTTGCTGGAGTTAAGCTTTGTTAGTATTTGTGTGTTGTGTGTGTGTGTGTGTTGTTATGCTTTGTATATGTAATATAACTAGAGAATGTGGTCATTCTCTTCAGGTCAAAGCATACAAACTTTAAGTTAGAGATGAATAGGTTCTAAGGTACAGTGTAGTGATTATAGTAAATAATTCAATATCTTATACATGAAACTTGCTGAGAGTAGATGTTAAGTGTTCTCACCACACACACACACACACACACACACAGAAACACACAACATAGTAATTATGTGAAGTGATGGATGTGTTCATTAACTTGGTTGTGGCAATCGCTTCAAAATGTGTACATATATGAAAGCATTATGTCATACAACTTAAATATGCAATTTTTATTACTTAATCATACATCAATAAAACTGGAAAAAATAAAATAGACGTATGCCTATGTAGAAAAAATGAACAAAAAATGGTTTAAGTGTGAGTTTAATGTTTTATTTTGCAAAAAGATATATTGCATCGTTAGCCAATTTACTGTTGTTTTAATGTCCTGCATTTGCTTGGCTCCTTAGTTGGTTTCTTTGGAAAGTGAATTCTCAAAATTATTAATTGGTAAAAGCTAGTAACACCGATTTTATGAGGTTTTTAATCTAAGTCTTTGCTCCTCTTTTTCACGATTTGGCATAATGTCTGACAGTACAAGAAACTAAATATATATATCTGGGTTCAGGGTTGCTGTTACAAGTAGCAGCACGTTATCAGAAGCTGCAGCTTTAATCTGTCTCCAGCCCCCCACCAGACTGCAGGATCAACACCACCAAGCTGAGATCTTGATGGTTACTGTCTAACTGCAGAGGAATTTCTTTCTCCAGACCCTGCTCGTTGTTCACCGCTTTATTGGTCACTTTCACATGTGGTTTCTGCTTAGCTTTTCCAGCTCTGCTCTAGAATCACATATTTGCTTCTGGCTCTCACACTTTGGCTCTATTGTGACTCTAGTTTGGGATACTCCCTTAGGCTTGATGCCTTCAAATGAAATCCAAAAGCAATGACC
Organism: Meles meles; assembly: GCF_922984935.1. Classification (NCBI taxonomy): domain Eukaryota; kingdom Metazoa; phylum Chordata; class Mammalia; order Carnivora; family Mustelidae; genus Meles; species Meles meles. The sequence continues at coordinate 86,207,000 of NC_060077.1, read as the reverse complement.
ATATGCTTTCCCCTTTTAGTAGGGACAGGGAAAAGTCCGGTTAAGGGCTCAGATCACATAAATGCTAATGTGTTGAACATCTCAAATAAAATTTACCTACTTGGATTCCAAAGACATTCAAAAAACTTTACAAGATGAAGACTGCACGGGAAGACCCCGATTGATATATACCATCGTGTCGTTATTGTCAAGAATCTGTGTTCTAAACAACTTCCTAAGCTGCCAGAATAGGAGATTACAGCAAAGAAAAAAATAGGAATTAAACTAAAATTATTTGATTTCTTAATGTAGTATAATCATATTTTCAAAGAAAATACTTGTTTCACCTAAATCTCTATTTAACTCATAGATTTCAAACTCAAAACTTTTGAATCGATCTATAAGACAGCTTTGATTTGATTTATGTGATGTGGTACAAATGATGTATTTTGATAACCCCAGATGTGGTTCTCTTTCTTTGTTCATTATTTTCAATATCTCTAGGTATGTGGGGCATGATGTAAAGAGAAAGAGAATATAGACTTAATGAAAATAAATGCTCTAATGGCTCTTTCTGACACAAAGGTGGTAAGAAGTAAAGATATACAGAACATAGTGAGAGCACTTATATAGAAATTATAAGGTGGGAGCCAAGAAAATTTCTCCCATGATGAATTAGTATTGTATAACATGCATACATGTGTCAAATAACTTAAGATAATGAGGACAGTGATGCTTCAAGAATTCTTATTATTCAAAAAGAACAAAACTTTTAATTTGAAGCTATTATATCACTTTTTCATCCTCTGGTGCTATATTAACCTTTAAAAATTATCATATAAAATGAAATATACTTTTATGCAACTGAAATAGGTCGATGTTATCTTCTTTTTATGAAAACCATGGCTATTATTTTTAAACGATTTTAACCCTCAAGTATCTTAAAAATATTGGGAAGGAACCATCCGCTTATCAGATTAATAACATGTTCAAATACCTCCTTGGAAACATCTAGAATATCCCACATATCTTCCTTCATATAACATGCTGCAGCCATTGACTCATGATCTTAGACAATTTATCAAAAAGAGAAAAGATGCTTGCTGTTCAGAAACTGGAAAAGTAAGTACTTCTTGTCTGTTTATACTTTTAATATATAGCCTACAACCAAGTGTCTTAACTAGAGGAATTTTGATAACTAAATGTCTAGCTGAAGGAATTTTGAAAATTTGTTTTCTTCTTTACTTTTTTATTAAAGAGCAAACTTGGGTTCAGTGGATGTGTTTTTATATTTCAGTAGCCTGGTCTCCTGCCATCTTTTTCTATGGAATTCTTATCCCCCATTTGCAACAAGGAGGATGTTCTTGGAAAATGATGCTGAAATCAGTGCACACTAACGGCCTCTAGCTGATCAGGTGGCGGTTCTATTCATTCTATGGAGGAGAAAGCTTCAAAAATTTCAACCTCCTCATTTCAAGCACTGTAGAAAAACATTTTTCTTTAGAATAATAGGTAAGGCAGTATTATGTAATAAATAACAGAACAATTATCAAAGCCTTACATTTTTCTGTCTACCAAGGCAGACATATCTTCTTCCCTTCTAGGCTTCATCTGAAATATTTCTTTTCCTTTACCACATTCTTGGACTTGAATCCTGAAAGAATCTCTGTTTTAAAGCTGGTATCAAGCTATCTCATTCAGTTACTCCTTTCCTTACATAGGAGTCTTCTATTTTTTTTAAGCTAGTAAAATCAACATGCTATACACCAATCCTAGTATGGAGAAATACCCACATATTCCCCCCCACACATATTTAATTTAATTTTTAATTTAATTATAGATGAGATTGTCCTAACTTTTTATTTTGGAAAAAGAAAAAAAATGGGTTATTGTATTTTTTCACTATTAATAAACAGTTGGATTAATCATACTTGAAGTTTAAAGTCTTAAATTAATAATTAATTTGGTTACAAGAAGGATTATCAGACTCACATAAAACAAAACAAAACAAAAAAAACCCACTTGTATATTTGAATATGATACTATTATCTCTGCTGAATTATCTATTGCCAACATGGGATCATCCCTTCCACTCTTCTAATTTTTCCTCTGCATTTCAGAAAATGAGCTGGAGCTTCATTTCCCAAAATCTCCTTCTCTAAATGGTATAGGTTACAATTTGCCAACACAAGAAACTCACATGATATTTTGAAGGTGTAGAAAAAAGAGAGGTCATCATTCTGTGGGTGGAATTACGGGCAGACCCTCATGCAAGTGTGGGATTCCCAGCAGGTTCATCGTGAGCATTTGGAAAAGACTCATTTTGTTATTACATAATTGAGAGAGATAGTGAGAATTTGGGGGCTTTCTGAAAACTGAAGCAGTTTTCTTGTGGTCTGCTTAGAACTACACTTTTTTTTTTTTTTTTTTTTTGAGAGAAGGAGAGTGTGTCTGCACATGCATGAGGAGGGGAGAGTGGAGAGGAAGAGGAAGAGAGGGAATCGTAAGCAGGTTCCACCCAAGCAGGGTTCCACACACGGGGCTCCATCTCACAACCCTGAGATCATGACCTGAGCCAAAATCACGAGTCAGATGCTTAAATGACTGAGTCACCCAGGCGCCCCTAGAATTACATTTTAAATATAATATTTGGTTGTGAGGTTAAAATTCCTTACTGATAACCTATGGCTGTCAGTTTTGAGTCCAAGGCAAGGGGAAACTCTTGAACTGTCCCTGACTCGTCCCCTAGCTTATATGACAATTGGACCGCATGATCCCTGCAAGAAAATGGTGATTGTAGGACAGAAGGGTCTGAGGAATGAAGGGATGAAGACAGTGATTCCATAAGGAGGCTTTGACAGGTTCAGAAGAGATTCTCTATCATTGATTTGCTGGCTCGGGGGTTTCAAGACCACCCATGTGTGCCATGCCTCCTATATGGACTCACAATATGCAGTATGTATTTGTACTCACAGCTAAGATTTACTACAATGGCACAGTAAGGATATGCCACTGGACCAGTAAGGGAAAAAGGTGGAAGTGGAGTCAGGTAGAGTCTGGAGAAACCCACGCACGGGTGTCCTATGCTTTCTCACACCCCTTGGCAGGCTCATAAAGAGCTTCATTTTTTTTTTTTTTTCCTTTAAGAGGCAACATGCATCAATACACGGGTGCAATATTCCCCTATTGAGACTCAGTTCTCTGGGTTTTTCTGAGGACTGTCCACGTAGATACTTTCCATCAAAATTCCAGACTCCCAGAAGGAAATCAAATATTCACAGTTTACAGAAACAGTCTGGACAGGCTGGTGCCATTCTGTAAGTAAGCCTTTCTAAAGCTCAGGCTTGCACACTCTTTCCTGCAAACACATACAGATAACTGGTAATATGCAAATATCTCCAAATTTCTATTATCTCATGAAAGCATGGTCCTGGATGGTTACTGGTCCCTGACAGAAACGGAGCCTGTGATCAATTGGGTACCAAGAGACTGTACCCCTGCACGACCTATCACGGAACCGACGTGAACAGTGTAGTAGTAACATAGGCTAGTTCAGACTTCTGTCAGTTTTGAAGGACAGAAGCAAAAGCAAGGACTTTAGGTCATTATGGTAACCATGCCTATTATATTGAATCCTATCCCTCAACTCATATCTGTAGCATCATAGGGAGATCACTATGAGAAGTTGACTCTAGAAGAAGGTATTTTTTTTTCCTGGTTTGCAAATGATTCTACACACGAAAGTAGGGAGCTAGCGAATTCTAAATTTACCTGGTCCTGGCTCTGAAACACAGTGACAGAGGGAAATTCTGTTGGCAAACAAAACTTGAAGGACTGGGCATGACATTTTCCCTTTACCTGGAAGAGTGTATGAAAGAAGGTTAGATTGATGCTGATTTTTAAAAGCTTTATTTAGGTATGGTTAACGTACAACAAACTCTATATATCCATGCTGTGCAATTTGATATATTCATGTGAAATATTTGTGAATCTGTCACCACAATCAAGAATGTGAACATATCTATCACCCTCAAACATTTCCATGGGGCCTTTTATGATTTTTCTTCCCCATCCCTCTCCAAACTCCCCTCCTAGAAAGTCTCTAATCTGTTGTCACTATAAACTAGTTTTCAATTTGAAAATTTTCCTGTAAACAAAATCATTTTGCATATACCTTTCTGTTTGCCTGTCTTTTTTCACTAATCATAATTATTTATACTATAGTATGTTTAAAATATTAATTCCTTTTTTCTTCATAGTATGTTATTGTTTGTATATATCATAATTCTAGATTTTGTAATTACAAATATAACTCCTATGACCATTCATGTATAAAACAGTATGGGCATGTCACTTCTTTTCTATTGGGCCAAATGCTTGCAGGTGGAATGGCTCTGTCATACAGTGAGAGATTGCTCAATTTTTTGTGATATCTTGTGTGTCAACTTGAGTGGATCACAGGATGCCCAAATATTGGGTAAAACATTATTTCTGGGTGTCTGTGAGGATATCTCTTGAGACATTAGCATTTGAATCAGTAGCTTGAGTAAGTAGATCACCCTCACCAATGTGGGTGGCCATGATCATCCCAGTGGAGGGCGTGAATAGAATGGGATTTAAATAGAAATGTGAGTGTATCTCAATGTGGTTTTCATTTGAATCTCCCTGATGGCTAATGATGATCAACATTTTTTCATGATAATGCCATTTGTATTTCTTCTTTGGAGAAGTGTCTGTTCATATCTTCTACCCATTTTTTGACATGATTATCTGTTTCTTGGGGTGTTGAGTTTGAGGAGTTCTTAATAGATCTTGGATATCAGCCCTTTGTAGTTAGAATGGCCATAATTAACAGGACAAGAAACAAAAAGTGTTGGAGAGGATGTGGAGAAAGAGGAACCCTATTACACTGTTGATGGAAATGCAAGTTGGTGCAGCCACTTTGGAAAACAGTATGGAGATTCCTCAAAAAATTAAAAATAGAGCTACCCTATGATCCAGGATTACAATACTGGGTATTTACCCCAAAGACACAGATGTAGTGAAAATAAGAGCCATATGTACCCCAATGTTCATAGCAGCAATGTCCACAATTGCAAAACTGTGGAAAGAGCCAAGATGCCCTTCAGTGGATGAATGGATAAAGAAGATATGGTCCATATATACAATGAGATATTAAGCAGACATCAGAAAGGATGAATACCCAACTTTTGTTATCAACATGGACAGGACTGGAGGAGATTATGCTGAGTGAATTAAGTCAAGCAGTAAAAGTCAATAATCATATGGTTTCACTTACTTGTGGAGCATAAGGAATAACATGGAGCAGACTGGGAGGAGGAAAAGAAAAGTGAATTGGAGGAAATCAGAAGTGGGGGATGGAGTATAAAAGACTGTGGACTCTGAGAAATAAACTGAGGGTTTTGGAGGGGAGTGGGGTAGAAGGATGGGTCAGCCTAGTGGTGGGTATTAAGAAGAGCATGTATTGCATGGAGTACTGGGTGTGGTACATAAACAATGAATCTTGGAACAAAGAAAAAATAAAATTAAATTTAAAAAAAGAAATGTGAGTGTAATAATGGGAGATATTTAGGGTTTTTAAAAAATTCTTTTGTCTAAAATATTGAAAATCAAGATTTTTGTAGTTTTCAATCCTTGCTAAAGCAATAAAATTATGTGGAAGATAACAAGTTCCATATAATTCTTTTCATATATATTAATGACATGATCAGGAGCTCACAAAGCTGTCAGGGGTGGGCAGTGTATGAAGGATAAAAGTCAAGAATTCATGAAACTCAGTTCTCTATTTCTTGTAAGATAAGCATGAAAATAAAGAGTTTGCTTAGACTTTGAACCTATGACTACTGAATTTGAAGTTTACATTTTTAAAGTGACAACAAGCATTAGAGAAGGTACAGACATTCCTGGGTTTTATGGAATGGAGGTTTCACGTACAGGGATTTAAACCAGCCTTAATAGTATGTAGCAGTTAGAAAAGCAGTTAAAGAAGATAAATTGAGTTACTTTTACTTTGTGCTGTTGTTTGATTTATTGTAGTTTTTTTTTTCTTATATTGATATTGTCTCACTCCATTCAGTTTAATGGGTGACATTAAAATGCTGTGCTTTCCTAACAGATGTAACCTGGATACAAGGATAAGCCCCCCCAAAAGCAGCTTCTGTACTAATTATTTAATAACAATAGCATATCGGTTCAATTACATAATATAAACACAAGCCTAAAACAGCAAACTCAGATGCATTTTCAAGAGACCTGAGGCTTCTTTTATCAAAAGATTCAATATATTCCCTAGAGCCAACTGCAACAAGGATTTGCTATCACAGTTCAACTGCTTTCTCTGGAGCCAAATTACTTTCTTATTTAGGAAACATGTCCAGTAATGGTGAAGACACATAATCAGCAACCTGATAATGGCAGGATTTTTTTTCAGTGCTTTCAGCACCCCTGATAAACATTTAAATCTTAAGATAAACCAAACTTACAGAGGATTTCAAGTGTATGTGTTGCCTAATAACTATGGCAAGAACCTACTATCTACCTCACACACTAATGAGCACCACATCATTTCCAATAGAGAAAAACTTTTGTTAGTATCATATCTTAACAAAAGGTATTTTCATTCTGTATGAAGAGGCAACCTAGAATGAGAGAAAATATCTGTACACCACACATCTCATAAGAGGTAATACCCAAAATATGTAAGAAAACTCATACCACTCGATAGCAAAAAAAATAAAATAAAATAACCGAATTAAAATATCAGCACAGAACTTGAATGGACATTTCTCCAAAGATGACCTTCAAATGGCCAACAGGTCATATAAAAAGATCCTGAACATCAATAATTGTCAGTGAAATGCAAATCAAGACTATAATGAGATACGACTTCACACCTGTCAGGAAGGTTGTCATCAAAAAAGTCAAAAGATCACAAATGTTGGTGGGAATTTGAAAAAATCGGAACCTTTATACTCTGTTAGTGGGAATTTAAAATAGTGAAGTAACTATGGAGAAACAGTATGGAGTTTCCCTTAAAAGATTAAAAATAGGGGGCACCTGGGTGGCTCAGTGGGTTAAAGCCTCTGCCTTCGGATCAGGTCATGATCCCAGGGTCCTGGGATCGAGCCCCACATCGGGTTCTCTGCTCTGTGGGGAGCCTGCTTCCTCCTCTCTCTCTGCCTGCCTCTCTGCCTAGTTGTGATTTCTCTCTGTCAAATAAATAAAATATTTAAAAAAATCTTAGAAACTCCATAATTTAAAAAAAAGATTAAAAATAGAACTACAGTATGATCCAGAAATCCCTTTTCTGAGTATATACACAAAATAATTGAAATCAGGATCTTGAAGAGATATCTGCATCCTCATGCTTATTGCAGCATTATTTACAATAGTCAAGATATGGAAACAACTTACATACCCATCAACAGATTAATGGTAAATGTATATGCACATAATCGAGTATCATTCAGCTTTAAATGAGAAAGAAATCCTATTATTTGTGATACACGGATGGACCGGAAGGACATTATGCTTAGTGGAATAAGCCATTGACAGAAAGACAATTGCTATGTGATACCATTTATATGAAGAAGTGGAATATATGAGGTGCCTAAAATATCAAACTCGTAGAAGCGGAGGATACAAATGTGGTTGTCAGGACCCAGAGGTTGGGGGAATTGGAGAGTTTAGTGGCTATAACATTCCAGTTATGATAGATGAATAAATTCTAGAGATGTGCCATATAACACAGTACCTATAGATAACAATATGGTACTGTACACTTCAAAGTCTGTTAAGGGGGTAGATTTCACACTGTGTTTACCACAAAAGAAAAGGAAATAACAGAACCAAAAAACACCAGGAAACAAAAACAGATGAACATAAGAAGGCTTTGGGAGATGTTAGATAAGTCCACTGCCTTGTTTGTGGTGATGGCATCACGGGTGGATGCATTGTCCAAACTCCTCAAGTGTATGTATTAAATATACACAGTCTTTTGTATATCAGTTAAATGACGATAAATATGGGGGCAAAAAGCAAACAAAAAAATGCATATCAGAAAATAAATATGAGCATTCTGCCTTACTGTCCTACTCATTATTCTATTACATGATATTTTCTCTTTTTCTTCTCTTTCTTCAGTTAAGAATGCTATTTAATTAAGCAAAGAATTAGTGAATTCTATAAAGGAACTGTTACTTTTTAGCCTAATTCAAAACTGAAGTAAATCTTTTGGAAAAAAGTAATTTTCTGGAAAATAGAACCACATGAATACTTCCTGACTGGGAGATGGTGTTGACTGAATCTTAGAATAATTTCTGAACATTTTTTTTTAAGATTTTATTTATTTATTTATTTATTTATTTATTTATTTATTTATTTGTCTGTCAGAGAGAGAGAGTGCACAAGCAGGCAGAGTGGCAGGCAGGGGTGGAGAGAGAAGCAGGTTCCCTGCCGAGCAAGGAGCTAGATGTGGGACTTGATCTCAGGACCCTGGGATTATGACCTGAACTGAAGGCAGCAGCTTAACTGACTGAGCTACCCAGGCATCCCCTGAACATGGTTTTTATCTGTATTCCTAAATAGTGAATTAAAGTTCTTAGAATCAACATGTTCATAAGCCATTTTATTTGTGAAAATACTCACTAATGTGTCATATTTGAGGCTTTTAGAAGTGAGGAAGGAGAGTTCTTTTTCCACTGTTAGGTACAGACCTGGCCAGATTTTTCTGTAGAGTGGTGGGCAAACTCACTAGAGGTTGTATTCATGAAGAAATGTGTTTCTAAGGCCCCTTTTGGTGTGACATCTTAATCCTATGATAAACAAAACACATTATTTGAAATTTATTATTAAGCAATCTTCTTATATATCCACAAAATCAGAAAAATTAGAAAGTGGCTTTGTATTTCCACATAGGAAATTATTTCCTATAAAATATCAAGTACTTGTTTTTTTTCCCCTATTACTTTTTTTTAAAGAGAATGTATCCTTGCTTGTGTTCCCTGTCTCACCGTGTTTCTCTCTGTCAAATAAGTAAATAAAACCCTTTATTTTTTTTTTTTTTTTTTTATAATTTTTTTTCCCCTTTTTATTAATTTTTTCAGCGTAACAGTATTCATTCTTTTTGCACAACACCCAGTGCTCCATGCAAAACGTGCCCTCCCCATCACCCACCACCTGTTCCCCCAACCTCCCACCCCTGACCCTTCAAAACCCTCAGGTTGTTTTTCAGAGTCCATAGTCTCTTAAATAAAACCCTTTAAAAAAATAAATAAAAATAAAAGAGAATGTGGTTGAATAATTACAAGGTTTGTTTTATTTTGTTTTGTTTTGTGTTTTCTTTTCTCTAAAGGAAGTTTTTTAAATCAAATTCCACTATAATTACGATTACTTTATTTAAATCAAACTATTTCATAGATGAAGAAAACTAATGTCAGGAAAGGCAAGTTGATTAAAATCATGGTTTATTATTGGCGTAAGAGAGATTAGAATCTTGGATAAGCACCATCCTATCCTCCCACTGTGCCACTGCAGTTATATGAGATAAGTAGATTTTAATATCGGACTGCTTAATTATTTAAAAAGCCTTAGAATTCTTTCCTCAACAATCTCATTAAGTATAATGGTCAAAATAGAAGTTAAAACATGTCAAAATGCTTTTAAAACTAGGGCACTTGCCACATGTCTTAAATTAGCCTACCATTAGTGAGACAAGATCCTTGATTAAACCAAAAATTCCTGTCAGGACAGCCTTGGATCTCCTCACAATGAAAACTAGCAGTGATTCTACCAAATCTTTCCATTATACCTGCTGTATGACTTCAATATATCACCTTCATCTTTAAATAATCTTAACTCACCAAACCTTAAGTACTTAAAATAAGTTTTCAGAAATGAATCCTTTAAAAGATTACTTAGATAGAAATTCGTGCTTTCACCTTTCACTTTGTGAATTATAAATTACACTTATACATCTTACCAGTGGCATCAGATTAATGATATATTACAGAGGCAAGTAATCAGCACGATTTTTCCTTAATAATGTATTCCCTTAAGTCATCAACATCATAGCATTACAGAGATATTATATCGACAGTGGTTTCCACGAGCCTATCATCTATGCAAGTGCACATCACTCCAGTGGTGGGCATGCTAATAAATTCTTAGCTGCCACTTTCATACAGAGTATTAACTTAATGCTGCCATGAGGTAACGAAAGAAATGGATGTTTTTCTTCTATTACTCTTTATCACTGGAGGTGAAACTCATTGAAAGTCTGGATGCAACTGAGGTATAGTGAGACTTCTAAGCATGAAAAGCCTTAGCACTTTAGAAACTTAGTCTTTGCTTTGAGCTACACTTCAACTTTGGAGGAAAGGCATTCCTAATGGAAATCATACGGGCCTCTATTTCTCACTAAAGGGAAATAGTTCTTTAACATACTTTTTGGAAATCTAATAATTCTTTAATCACTTTAAGGGTGCTATTTTTATGCAGATGTGCAAGCAACTTTTGGGAAAAAAAGTGTAAGGGAGAAAAAATTTTGAAATAAATGTCCTTAACTTTTATTTCTCAACTCTGTCTTATTTTGCACATTTAGTAGTTTTTATGCCAAAGACCAATAATTAGAGCTCTCAAATGCAACCTTTTTCTCCATCTTTTATACTCACTTAAGTCACTTCCATTTTCCCTATAGTACCATTGTTACTTCTCTTTTCAATTTTTGCCTCTTTCCAAAATTTATGCATTTTTTAATGTCCTAAACTCTCAATAGCCTATTTCTTAAACTAACACATAGGAAATAACAAAAAGCCTAATTTAACATTTTTGCTAAGGGACATCCATATTTTAATGTTCCTTGGATATACTGCCTCATCTTTAAATAGTAGAGAAAAAAATATATCCTCCATTTTTATATATTTGACATAGATATCTATTTTGTCACTCTCTACACATACATTTATAAGTGTATTCTCCATATATATTTACATACATATGAGTATAATATATATCATGTATATATGTAAATATGTGTGTCTGTATATATATTTTCCCAAACTTTCATGCTTATACTTAAATCTTGAACATGTGGAATGTTCAAATATCGGTATTGGTTATGGGCCCATTATGATTTTTCTTTAGCATCATAGAGTATATTTTTCTGTAGCTTTTCCTGTCTCATAATTTTTGATTGGATGCTAGGCAATCATAAATTTTAATTTATTGGGTGTCTAATATCTTTACTTTCCTATAAATATTCTTGAGCTCTTTATCTGAAACGAAGTTATAGTTTGATGTCTTCAGTGCCTTTTTTTAATGATGTAGTAGGAGGAATATGATATGTTTAGTATAGGGTTAATTTTTCTGCAGTAGTGAGGCAGGATCTTCCTCAGTGCTCAACACATTGCCTTGTAAATTCTGAGGTTTCCTGTCTGGCCAGTGGAAATAAGCTCTGTTGCTCGCCTTGTATGGATTATATGCCCTGCTCCCTGCATTCCTTGTGGAAGACTATTTTGTGTCTCCAAATTGCAAGGATCCTTTCCCGGTTAAGCTGTCCCTCTCTGATATTTAAGAGTCTCCTGTGACTTCTACTAACTCTGTTCAGGGAGCACACTGGACTGGATGCAGTCTGTGTTCCCCCTCTCTTCACTGCTGCTAGGCAATGCTCTAAAAGGAAGTTTGAGTATGTAGAAGATTTTCATTTGTTTCCCATCTCTTAGAAATCACAATCTATTATTCCCTGATACCTACTGTCTTGAAGTCACTATTTTAAAAAATATTTTGTCAACAACTTTTGTTTCAAGATAATGTAAACCTCTTCCTTGTTCCTTCATTTTTACCTGAGTCTCCAGTAATTGAATTAACTCACTTGCACCTAAATTTTATAGTGTTTTAGTATTTTGTTTATTTCAGGTCTACAACTTAAAAAAATAATAATAAATCAACACCACTGACATAGCATGGGTCTGCGACTCAATGCTATGAGATTCTGTACATTACTTAATCCACTAGAGCTTCAGTTCCTTCATTTGCAACATAGACTTTGAAATGGCACCAAACTCACAAAGTCAGCATAAGGATTATATGTGATACTGGATGCAAAGGGACTGGCACAGGCTTTTGATTACTGGTTGTAATTCTTATTCTTACCCCTCAAAATGCATTTGTCAAGTAAACATTATGAAATTGGAAAAAAAAGAAATTATTTCATTTACTGAAAATGAAATGTTTTAAGTACACATTAGAATATTATATATGTAATACATATTATATATATCAAATAATATATATTATATTTGTATATAGTATTTATTCATATATTATACATACTTTAATAAATATATGTAGAAAGAAAGATTTTTTAAACATATATATACTTTATCAATGGATTAAGGATTCCTTAGTGTATAAAAGTCATGAATATGCTTTTGTCCAGAAGCTGCTCGTCCCTTCACCTCTCTGCATTAGCTTTCAGATAGTTTGAACATGAGTGTTCCTGATAAAAAATAAAGAAAACTTACTTCTGCCACCAAAATTCCAGAGGTTGATTTATTATCATCGAGGACAGAATGTTCAACAATCTCTGTGATTTTATTACCTTGAGTTTATTGCATCAAATATAAAACATTTTAATTAAGGTGTTTTGCTTAATTGGACTTTCAAATATTTGTATGCAATGTATCAGACACCAAAATTAATTATAAATGAATCTATGGAAATGTTTTTGACCAAGATCAAAATAGCAATGTTATTCAATAACTGAATCATTATTGGATTTAAATGCTTTATCGCTATGGCCTGCATTTAAAAACTTTCAGATAGTAAATGCTAAATCACTTCATCATTGATTAGAACTTTTAGCTATATTCTAAACTTTCAGAAAAGAAAAATGGATTGAAAAATATAATTCATAATTTTTACACACCTTGTTATTAGAAAGCCTTTCATTAGGACATAATGCTTTCCTTTAGATAACCTAAAAAATCAAAGTGTACAGTTAAAAAGGCATGCTTTTTGCCAATCCATTGGAACTTTTCTTGAAAGGGGAAAAAGACCAAAGGTTTTAACCCATTTAAATTCAACACTGTATGGTGAAGGCCCATCCCTATATGTTATAAAGTTCCTATATACAATTATTATTAAAATAATTTACTTGACATACCAAATTATGCTTTGTATTAAAATTTATGATTACATATCATTAGAGACTATTCAGTCAAGATTAGAGTTTCTCATAATAATGCTGGTTGCTGGTTGCTGATATATATGTTCCAATATGTTCTGATATCTTGATATATTTTAAGCAATCTTTGTCTTAATTTTTTTTTAAATTTCTATTAAAATAATTGGGCTGGCAGGGAAAAATTTTGAAAACTCAAAACAACTAAAAATAAATGCTTTAAAGTAAGTTATTTCCACATCTTAGGGATTCTTCCACTAAAATAAATATTTGGAGTAATTCACTGTTGAGATATTAGGTGAATTTAGTAAGAATTAAATAAAATCATATAAAATTGAGTTTATCCTAATTAAACAAAATTGGCTGAACAGTTAATAATTAATTAGTATATTTCACCATATACAAAAGTAGAAGAGAAATCCCATAGAAGTATCTCAGTAGTTGGAGGAAAAAAAAGTGACAAAGTCCAAAATTCACTCATACTGACTTTTAGCAAAACAGAGATAAAATATAGCTATTTATTCTAAGATCTAAAACAGACAAACAAAAAAAATACAGAAAATACATTTAAATCATTTCCCTTGTAATATCAAATGAATGTAAGAATGTTCATTAGTCTTCTATTTAATATTATACTAGAGGCTCTAAGAAATCCAATAATGCAAGAAAAAATAAAAAAAAGGGGAGAGATGGAAAGGAGGACATAAAATCATATTATGCATAGTTGACAAAGTTGTGGACTAGAAAAAAGAACAACATAATATACAGGGGATTATATGGGATAAGACTAAAATTTAAAAATCCTCGAAATAATTTTGAAATTAAAATTAAAATTAGTCTTCATATATTAACAAAACTTAGAAAATACAACAAAATATATATGATAACCCCAGAGACTTCAAATATCTACACATAAGTAGAGTGGAAGATAAAAAAAAAATATTTTCTAGAAAACACAAGTAATATTGAAGAAAGTAAAGAGAACTGAAAATAAAATTTGTTCATAGGAAGACTCAAGATGGTGAAATATTTGCTTTCTTTAATTTTATCTCTATATAATATAATCTGAATTAAAATGTCAATAGGAGTTATTCTGTAGAAATTGATAATTTTATTCTAAAATTCACATAAAAATTCAGCAGGTCAAAAATTGGGGAACATATACAATAATGTGTAAAGATGTTCTAAAGGTCATTTAGAGGTGGTATTTAGAACAGAAACCTTAGCCAGACCCACAAATTCTGACTGATATACGACTGAATATACCAAATATACATAATTTTATTTTATTATTTAAATTTGTGAAGGCATGTTTTATTGCTCAGCTGTGATTTATCTTGGTGAGTGTTCCACATGACTTTGAGGAGGATATGTATTTAGCTGTTTGTACATGGAATATTGTGTAAATTTCATCGAGATGATTGAAACTGCTATTGAGGTCAATTAGATCACTACTGATTTTCTGCCTATTTAATGTCCTCATGAAGAAGCTGGTATCATTGTCTTTTTTTATAAAATTAATCCTAAAATGTATACAACTAAGATCCTGCAACAAGAGAGTACTGAAACTTTGACTTTTTTATGCATACATTCACAATTCCTAAAATCATATTTTAGGCAAAGTTGCCTCTCAATATTCAGAAATGCATAATCCTCAATAAAATGGTTCAGAAATGCATAATCCTCAATAAAATGGTTAAAAATCATCATCAAAAACTAAAAGCAATTCCACTTCTGGATATAGATCCAAAGAAATGAAAACAAGATATTGAAAAGATATCTCTACCCTCATGGTTATTGCAATATTATTCACAATAGCCATGATATGGAAACGACCTAAGTGTCCATCAATGAGCGAGTGGATAAAGATGTTTACACACACACACAACACACACACAAAGGAATATTATTAAGTCATGAGAAAGCAGGAAATCTTTCCATTTGTGACAACACGGCTGGAACTTGAGGGGAATATGCTAAGTGAAGTAAGTCAGAGAAATACAAACACTCTATGGTATCAGTTATACACAGAATTTTGAAAAGTCAAACTCATAAGAACAGAGGAGAATGGTGGTACCAGGGACGGGGATCTGGGGGAACTGGGAAGATGCTTAAGGGTACACACCGCAACTAGTAGATAAAGAAGTCTTGGCGACCTACTGTGTGATACAGTGATTATAGACAATAATGCTGTATTCTATACTTCAAAGTTGCCAAGAAAGTAGACCTTAACTGTTCTCACCACAAAAAAGAAATGATGATTAGGTGGCATGATAAGGTGTTAGCCAACACCATGCTGGTAAACATTTTGCAACATACAAGTGTATCAAAACAACAAGATACATGCCTTACACCTACACGATGGTATACATAAATTATATCTTAATACAAAACAAAACAAAACAAAAAAACCCTGAAAGCTACCCACTTTACTCTAGAAATCTAGTTTAGATCTGGTTTTAAAATATGACTCCCCTTCACTTGCCTCTTACACACCTGCATTCTTCTGACTCGTGTGGTTCACTCTCTCCCTATCCCTGTGGTCTCCCAGGTGTCTTTCCAATTTCTTACTGCTCTGTACTGCCTTAAGTTGTGAACCTGTAGAGGACTTCTGCACCCTTTCTCCCACTTCTTTGGACTCCCCAAATAATTTAATCACATCCCAGATTTCAAATCTCATCTACATGCCTGTGATTCTGAATTACACATTTTCCACTCACACATTGTCCCTAAGATTCACATTCTTATTTCTTTCCTAAGCTGTAGTGAAAAAGACAGAACTCTTCATTTATACCATCGACCAAATCTACTTACAGCTTCCAGATGTGTGCTACGGTCAGCTAATGCCGTCTTGCAAGAGGCAATTTTTAAATTTTCAGGACTATTTGAACCATCTGTTAGACCATTAGCTGTAGGATATGACAGAGTGGGCTATATTTACAACACAAAAATTGAGAGACTAGGACTAATTGGGTGCTTTTCAGAGATAGCATGTTGGTTAACCCTTACCACCAAACCACTGCACCTAATTCTCCTCTGCCCAGATTTCCCATCTCAGCAATAATCCATACACACTTTTAGCTAAAGTTAAAACAAACAAACAGGAATCTTGTCTTCATCATCTCTCACATGCATTCCATTTGTGTATCCTGTCACCTCTAGGGACAAAACATATTGGAACCTGCCCCCTTCTTTTTATTCCCATATTATTATCACAGTAGTCAAGAAGGTTGTCATTATTCTTTACGACTTCAGCAGCCACCAATCTCCTCTTCCAGCTTCTACTTTGCTCTTCCTTACAGCTTTTATCTGTTTTCATAATGTAAGTGGAATAATTTTTTTTAATCAAATAACAAAACCGTGCAAATTCCTTTCATTTTTCTGCCACAAGCCAGTGACTGCCTAGCTCTCCAACTTCTTGTTACACTCTAGCCTGGCATTCTTTCTGATTCCTCAACATGCACAACAAAAGCAACAACACACATATCTGCCTCGGGGCATTTGCACTAGTCATGCATTGACCTAGGATAGTCTTCCCTCAAAGCTTCACAGACTTGGTTTTCTTCTTCTCAGCTCAAATGTTAACCTCTTTGCAAACCCCTTTCTTGAACAATTGCCAATCACCATCCCAGTTCTTATTTACTTTCAACCTGTTTTAATTATTAATATTTGAGATAATCATATTTATTACTTTGTATTACATGTTTCTCATCACAAATTAGAAGCTCTCTAATAGCAGAGACAGCTCTTTCTTGCTGAATTATTTATGGCATATAACTTCTTAGGACAGAAACTGGTGCTATAGAGGACACTGACTATGTATTATTTAATGAAAATAAAACAAAAAAGATATTTAATATTCTCATTAATGATTATAGTTCAAAAAATCCTGTATTAAGGAATAGTATCATGGATTCCACTAACCATGCAAAATAATTATTTTCCTATCACGCAGCATTTATTCTATGGGTTTCAATATTCTTAAATTTTGGGAAAACTATTTCTACATTACATCAATTGACCTAATAAATAAAGATATGATCATAATAAAATATTTATTAAATGCTACTCTGTGCTAAGAACTGCCTTAAATATTTTTACATCAAATAACTTATACAATCTTCAAAATAATTTTATAAGGATAGTATTCTTTTTGTCAACTTCATTTGAAAAGTAAAGAAATTAGACATAGAAACATGTCATTTGTGTGAGGTCACACTGTTAGTATGGATAGGCCACCAAACTTTAGAGACTATTAAATCCCCACATCCCAATCAATCAAAAAAAATGTAGTTGATAAAAATTAAACAAATTCTTGGTTTTTATAAAGCTTCTAAAATTAGTATATAGGGATACTTTATTTACATTATATGGAATATATATTTTGACCAAATGTTCACATAATCCTTCTTGATATTTAAGGGTTATCTTCTCTTTTCCATAACTTACACTTTCCTCTGTGTGTGTGTGTGAGTGTGTGTGTGATAATGAACATATGGATTTATACCAACCAAACAGCTTAAGAAACAAAACCATTTACTTGAATAACTGAGTTTGTCCTTTCCTTTTTATCTTTTCTTCTTCCTCATTCTCTGACCTACATGGTCATTCCCATGCATGCATTCTCAGTTTTGTTTTATAATAAGCATATGTAAAAACCTATAGCTCTGGTTTAAATGTTTTGAATTTTAGGCGACTGAGCTCATGTTTCTCATAGTGTATACTTCTGAAACTTATAATTTGAAATCAGTACCATATATGAGTTTTAATGCTGATATATAAAATACACATTTTTGAAATTCTTATTCCTGCAGTATTTCATTATATGACGCACTGCAGTTCATTTGTGCATTCTTTCAATGTTATTCATTTTGGTTGTTTTCAAACTTTCCTTATCACAAAGGCATAGTGAACATAGGCACACACGTTTACTATACATATGCTTTTTCCTCCTATATTTTCTTAACCTAAAATATATTTTGAACATATCAGAATGTTCTGTATTGTTTTCTTCCCTCTTTTCTTCCACTAACTTCCATAATTTTCCCCAGGTACTTAATTTGTTTGTTAATATTAATAGCATATCATATATAGTATATCATTCATAGCATATCATCATATCTAATATGATGGATCCCAACATGAGATCACTTTATGAACTTTGTTATGTATTTTAGTATAATAATCTCTTCTAATTAGAAAATATTGTTTATCTTTCTACTTTGAGATTAACACAGTCCACATTATTCTGATAATGGATTCTATATGGTATGCTTGCATGTATCCTAAAACCTTTATCTATGATATTACATATGAGCTCATTTTTTAAATAAAGTGTTTTATGTTTCACAATGGAGAATAAAACATATCTTAAGGTTTATAACTGCTTTCTAAAATAATATGAAATAAATGCTTTTTTATTTATTAAGTATAAATATATATCTTATATATAACAATTCTTTACTCATTTAAAGTTAAACATACGGGTAAGCATTCTCTTTTTTACTCCAGATATATTCAGTTCTTTTACTTATTCTGCTTTATCATGATTTCTACACCTGAAACTCTCTTGTTGCCCTAGTGTTGTAGTGCTTGAATTCATTAATTTTTAGTGGACAGTAGAGCAGGTTTTTGCAATAGGTGTTTGCAATCCCTACATAAACAATCATTGTCAAGTTACCTCATACACATTGTTTCACAGTGGATGTATATGTGTCACACACACACACACACACACACATGCACACTACAAACAAATTTATGAAAAGAAATGCTGAATTTATGGAAACTTCATCCTTATGCTATTTAACTATTAGTTTGTTTGTTTATTTTGCTTTTAATACCAGAAGTTCAACTATCACACATTTGTGGATATCCATAAGATTATTTGAAGTGTATGAAAGATCTTCATGCCTGACATGATTGGATATTTTAGCTTAGATTATGATAGAATTTAGAGGAAAAATCAAACCTGCTTTGGGGATTCCGCAATAGAACTTTCATCAGTGTCCTGGATTTGAAGGGCAAGGCCACCTTGACTCTGACAATTGCCATGGTATATCTCTTTTTTTCAGCAGCAGAATTTTGTTAAGAATACTGGGCTTAGAGTGGTAATTGCTTAAAACATCTGGGCTTATTAGTCATAGCCATCATTTCTGAAAGACAGCTGGTTTTAACAAATATGAACAAAATCGGACAGTAAGGGTCTACTTAAGCTACAGAACATAAAATAAAATAATAATGATAAAAATGGAATCACAACTTCTGTTGGTTAATGTTTGAAACTGTGTCATAATTAAATTATTTTTTACCAAAGACTTACTGGGATATTTATGACAGATCTTTTAAGCTAATCATTTCAGGGTTTTTGATGATGTTTGGAAACATTTTTTTAATCTGTAACTCCTGCTTTTCACTGATGCACATTTGAAATGTAGTAGCATGTTACATTTACTTATCCAGTTCACCTGGTTTTCCAATTGCTTTTCATATCTTATTCCCTGTAGCTTTTCATTTTTCTCCAACTGAAACTGAGAATGTCTCAGCACGAGAAACTGCTGCTTATTTGCAGGTTCAGCAATTTTCTCTGGTAAATGTGGTTTTCACTTTGTTTGGTGTTTGGTTCCTCTGGCCCTGATTCAGTGGACTAAGGAATAATGAATGGCAAAATATTAACTTGTGCCATACTTTGTAGGGTATACTATTGTACCTTAATTTATTTAATAATATTTGAATATTTTTAACAGCAGGTTTGATTAACAACCTCTATAATCACTGTAAAGCGCAGAACAGAGTTATAATTTAGATTGGCTTAATCTTCTGAGAACCCAGTATTCTGTTTAGATCATCTGCTTTGCCTTTTTGTGTTACATATAGTTAGCTGAGTATATATAGGCTTATTTAACTCAATGCAGAGATCATTGAGTACACAGTGTGATTAAATTTAGTTTACAACATATTGACTGGCACATTAAAGGTCTTCACTGAGAACACCACACACACACACACACACACACACACACACACACATGCACCCACGCGTGCGCAGGGGACTTAACTATATGTTGCCCATTAGAATTTTATTTCATATATAAAGGCACAGAAAGACAAAGAAATAATGGATAACATGCTAATACCAATCAGAAGAAAACTAGAGTGGCTATTAATATCAGACAAAATAGGTTTACCAACCAAGAATACTACTATGGATAAAGTAATATTGATATTTCTGGATGATAACCAAGTTCATTCATTGACTACATAAGTAACATAAGCATTTATGTGCCTAAAACCAGAACAATTTATATAAGAGGAAGAATGACAGAATTTCAAGGAAAAGCACAGAAACACATACTGTAGTCAGAAATTTTAAGACTTCTCTTCCTCTCAATAATTGATAGAGCAGTTAGACAGAAAATCAGTGAGAAAATCAAACAACTTGGCCAACATAATACAAATAGAATTCTCTTATCATCAGCAGAATGCACATCCTTTTCAAGAACATGGGGAATAGTTATTGAGATGGTTAAAAATATAGTCCATAAATTGAGACTAAATATATTTAAAATAATTCATTTCATAAAAAGTAGAATCTTTGACTACAGTGGAATTAAATCAATATAAAAAAACCAGCATGGTTATTTAGCACTAAAAAGAAATGAGCTATCAAAAAATGAAGATGAGAGGAAACTTAAATGCATAACCTTAAGTAAAAGAAGTCAATCTAAAAAGTCCACATACTGTAGGATTCCAAATTTATGACATCCTGGGAAAAGCAAAACTATGAGATAGTAGAAAGATCTATCATTGTTAGGGGTTGAGCAGGAGGGAGAAATAAATAAGGGAGCATAGTGAATTTTTAGGACGCTTAAAATATTCTGTATAATACCTTAATGATGGATACATGTAATTATATATTTGTCCAAACCCACAGAATGTACAAGAGTGAACTGTAATGTCAACTGTGCGGTTTGTAGGATTATAATGTATCTAGGTTTATGAATTGTAACAAATATATCACTCTGATGGGAGATGTTGATAGTGGGAGAGGCTGTGTCTGTAACAGGGCAGGGGGTATGTGAGATGTCTCTGTACTTTTCCGTTATTTTTGCAGTGAATCTAAAAGGGATCTACAAAAATAAATTTTTAATAAAAAAAGAATAAATCCAAAATCTGACTGTGTGTCTGTATAAATACATGATACAGGTGTTTATGATACTATTTCCCAATATTTACTTATTTATTTATAAGATTTCGTTTATTATTTGACACAGAGAGAGGGAAAGAGAGAAAGCACAAGCAAGGGAAGAGGCAGAGGGAGAAGCAGAGTCCCCACAGAGCAGGGAGCCCACACTGAGTTTGATTCCAGGACCCTGGGATCATGACCTGAGCTGAAGACAGACATCTAACCACTGAGACATCCAGGCATCCTATTTTCCCAATGTTTAAAATATTTTTTAAATCTCCAAATAAAATACTTACATATTTTATTTACCATTGATATATTCATATATTTTTATATTTGCTTTCTTACATTTCCCAAAATAAATCCATTTTATTTTCATTAACAGAACTTTAAATAATGTAAAATTTACATAATATTATTTCTGAACCTATAAACATGCAAGTGGAAGCAATGATAAAGTGTTGTAAATATTATTGAATAAATTATGGTGCTGGATAAAAGATAAGACCTATGACTAATAGAATTTTAAAATTTGTTTCTATTTTTACTATTTATAAAAATGTTACTGTTAATTATCCACATGGTTTAGTATAGTTGAAGTAAACACAGGTATTGGTATAAGTTTTAAGAACGAGTATGGAATCTAAGAAAATATAAGTATCTTTGCAATTGAAGAAGAACTCTGAGAGACTATAAATCCTGGTCAACATGTGTAATTCAATTTTGAAAATATTTACTAGTCATTAGTATCTGCATAGTATTTTAATATAAGAAAAATATTGCAAGAAATTTCTTGAAATTCCGTATGACTATGAAAAGTAAAAAGTAAAAAAAAATCGGAACAAAATTAGTTCACCAAAAAGGCTTCTAATAAAAGAATTGTCCTCTGACTTGAAATAAGGGTGGTTTTGCATAATGTGTTTCACATAAAAGAAAACAGTAGATAGTTTTTTCATGTAACTGAAATAGTGATTCCTTCAGTGGTCTGATGAGTCATATCGCATTTTCCCATTCCCAGTATACCTGAGTGTTCACACAATAGAAACAGGGATAGCAATATAGGAAGTCAAGAAACTTGATTTTCTTTTTTATTTTTCCCCCCTTTCTTTACATCCCCCCACTTCCTCTCTCTCTCAAGAACCAGAATCCCATTTCTGACTGTGTTGCTGAAGATCCCGTACGGTCTTGGGTTTCTTAGAAGATGAACAAGCTAAACTTCACCATCTGTTATACTGCTATATATCTGTTTTTTGATGTAATGGATAGTTTTTAATCACACTCTTCTGATAACACAAAATAAAACAAACTGGGGAAAGAATGGAACAGCTCTTTGAATGAATTATGGAGCGCTTGAGTTAGCCAGGATGAAAAGGCCAAGATCCTTGGAGAAGGCAAATGAATCCAGGCAAGTACATCATCCTCCACTAATTTTCTGCTCCAGACAATCAGCAATCACATGCAATAAGGGGCCCAGGGTCAGTCTTTCTACAGTCTTGCAAAAATGGAAGATTCACGCCAAGAATTACGAAGGAGACTGAACTTGAGTAGCCAAGATCATGGAGAAATGGAACCATAATGAAGCCTGATATTTTGCATCAAACTTTGTCTCAAAGCATCTGCTGGTAACTAAATTGTGTGGAACAAGAGGCCAAGAAGGATGGATCCGCTGAGGGCCAGAGGACTACACAGGATTTTCAACAACCTCACAATGCTGAGAAGGGAAAAATGTAAGGCCAGGTTTCTATAAAGGAAGAGGTGGCCTGGTTAACAGCCCAAGCTTTCAAATGAAATTACTGACTCCTAAAACTTAATGGTAGGATCAAACTTATAAATGCCGTAGCCAGGATAAAATCATCTCAAACATTGGTTGGACAAAGGTGATTTGACCCTAGACTTACAAATAGCTAAAAGCAAATTTTATGCTTACAGGAAGAATATAACATTCCACTGAATGTCTACAATTTTTTATATACTGAAATTTTCATACAATGTATTAAGCAATTTTCACATTATTCCCACAGCCAGAGAGCTTTAAAGCTCATTTTCAAACCCAAGTAAAAGAACAGGAGAGCGTAGGAGAACAGTAGAGACTGAAGTAAATTATATTTATACATAGCGAAGGATACCCTTCTTTTTCTGTCAGGCTGCTAACAGGGGCAGGGGGTGTAAAGTTAATCTGTTATGGCAGGAAGTAGCTTGACTCACACAGTGCCTGTTGCCATACACACCAACCCCTGCCCACTCCCGCAACCTCCCTCCCATAGACATATAGTCATTTAGCTTTTTCTCAACAATTTTAAAAACCTTATCTTTATTTCATTTTAACAGGGCATGCATGATAATGCCCAATATACAGTTATTAGTTATTTGATGTAGAACATTATTATTTTTAAGCAAACATAGTTGAAACAGTAGAGCTAAAGTTTTACAATTTATTAGCTAAGGGTATAAATTATGCTGAGGAAAAATCAAGAAATCTCCATGTATGCCTTGATTTAGTGGTAGCCATTTTATGAGTTGGCAAGCTTTGCAACTACCTGGAATGTTAAAAGAGAGTGAGAGTGAAAAAGAAAAAGGAAGAAAAGACTAGTGTTCTGGAAAAGTACTTTGCGACTTGAAGCATCATTGATACAGTGCCAGCAATTGTCAAATGGAATTGTTTTGTGTCACCTAGGCAGTTAAGTTGAGTGGTCGGATATCTGGGTAGAAAATTACTTCCTTATCCTGACCCGAACAGTGAAGGATAGGGAAAGTGTTGGAAAAAAAAAATGGGAAGGGTAAAAATAATTTGTTATAAGAAATTATATTTTACCATTTAGGATCCTAGTCGGAGTAACAAGATGGACCAATGACTGATGAGGAGATAATAATACAGACACATGACCTAATATCGAAGATGGACGTTTGCTAGATGGAAGATTTTTTTCCCCCACTAATGCTGACTTATTACAAGTAGGGTTCCCTCTAGGACTCTCTACACAATGCCTCCAATTGCACTGACTTTTTGAATATCATTTATAAATAAAATTCTGACCTTAATACTTCAGTAGTGTTAATGAGACTAAATCAAAGATAATACCTATTCAAGAATGGCCGTACAACAAGAAATGTCAGAACGTAGAACTTTTCTGTGACATAGTCTGATTAAAAAGAAAAAGTCATTAAGAGTTTAACAAAGTTTCAAGTTATGCTGGCAAGGCAGAAAATATAAATAAATAAAAGGGTTTAAATACGGAATATTTGTCATTTCCTCTTCATAGCATCTTAACAGTAACTGAAAAAAAAGAGACTTATCCAAAAATATTTTAATTATGTATTAGGGTATATTCATATACATGTATCCTGTCCAGCTGCATATGATCTTTCTTAATACAAGATCATAATATTTCTCATTTCTTTTTTCTTTTTAAAGATTTTACTTATTTATTTATTTATTTGTCAGAGAGAGAGAGAGTACAAGCAGGGGGAGCAGCAGGCAGAGGGAGAAGCAGGTTCCTCACCAAGTAAGGAGCTCCATGTAGGACTTGATCCCAGGGCCCCGGAATCATGGACCTGAGCCAAAGGCAGATGCTTAACCAACTGAGGCACCCAGGAGTCCCAGTATTTCTCATTTCTATCACTTAAATGTCACATACTGACTTGATGTTCATGGAAAATACCTCAAAATGAATAGTACCGCATTTGTCTTTTTTTCTCCCCATCTACGAACAACTAAAAAGGATTCCATTTGAGAAGATATTTATAAGATTTATAAGAGCAGTCTTGTCTATTTGCACTTTTCTAAATACATGGGCCATTTCTAGTTATAGGCTGACATTATGGAGTTCATCTCCTCTTTGTCTTAGATGTACCATTTAAAATAATTTATCGAAATTAAGGTGCTCTCTTGCTGCTATTGTATTATGTTGCATTTAGGCTAATATAGCAATTTTGGTAGAGCATGCAAAGTTAATCAAACCAAACAACATTGGCGGCCACCTAATTTCCAGTGCATGTAATCTTGTCTTTCCCACACTTGGGGGCACTTGATACACAAATAAGTACTCAACTCCAATTCAACATCCTAGGAGCAAGCCTGAATAAGACTTGGTACATAATTCTAACTTACAATTCTTATGCCTCTCTTATCTTTGCCTCAAACTATACATATAAAATTATATAATATATATCAAATATCACCACATTGAAGGAATTTAACTCATGATCATACTTGCCACATTTCATCTTAGACTTAGAATCCCAAGTCTGAAATGATGCACTGGCTGGTTATTATTTCTCTAGTTTTTCTGGGAAAACCAAAGATATATAGTAAAATAATATAATAGTAATGAAATCATTCCAATAAATGGCTTAATAAAAAGTCTTCAATTAATTAAAAAGATAAAAAAAATAATAATGCGATTCTATGAGATGGGAAGCAAATAGTAGTTATAGATTTGAATATATCAGTGCTTATATTAAATGGAAAGATTAATCATTCCATTGAAAAAAACTAAACTTGTCAGTCTAGTTTAAAACAATTTTAATATTATCAAAACCATCTATGAAAAACCCACCGCAAATATCATTCTCAATGGAGAAAAACTGAAAGCTTTTCCGCTAAGGTCAGGAACACGGCAGGATGTCGATTATCACCACTGCTATTCAACATAGTACTAGAAGTCCTAGCCTCAGCAATCAGACAACAAAAAGAAATTAAAGGCATCCAAATTGGTAAAGAAGAAGTCAAACTATCACTCTTCGCAGATGATATGATACTATATGTGGAAAACCCAAAAGACTCCACTCCAAAACTGCTAGAACTTGTACAGGAATTCAGTAAAGTGTCAGGATATAAAATCAATGCACAGAAATCAGTTGCATTTCTGTACACCAACAACAAGACAGAAGAAAGAGAAATTAAGGAGTCAATCCCATTTACAATTGCACCCAAAACTATAAGATACCTAGGAATAAACCTAACCAAAGAGGCTAAGAATCTATATGCAGAAAACTATAAAGTACTCATGAAAGAAATTGAGGAAGACACAAAGAAATGGAAAAATGTTCCATGCTCCTGGATTGGAAGAATAAATATTGTGAAAATGTCCATGCTACCTAAAGCAATCTATACATTTAATGCAATCCCTATCAAAATACCATCCATTTTTTTTTCAAAGAAATGGAACAAATAATCCTAAAATTTATATGGAACCAGAAAAGACCTCGAATAGCCAAAGGAATATTGAAAAAGAAAGCCAAAGTTGGTGGCATCACAATTCCGGACTTCGAGCTCTATTACAAAGCCGTCATCATCAAGATAGCATGGTACTGGCATAAAAATAGACACATAGATCAGTGGAACAGAATAGAGAGCCCAGAAATCGACCCTCAACTCTATGGTCAACTAATCTTCGACAAAGCAGGAAAGAATGGCCAATGGAAAAAAGACAGCCTCTTCAATAAATGGTGCTGGGAAAATTGGACAGCCACATGCAGAAAAATGAAATTGGACCACTTCCTTACACCACACACAAAAATAGACTCCAAATGGATGAAGGACCTCAATGTGAGAAAGGAATCCATCAAAATCCTTGAGGAGAATGCAGGCAGCAACCTCTTCGACCTCAGCCGTAGCAACATCTTCCTAGGAACAACGGCAAAGGCAAGGGAAACAAGGGCAAAAATGAACTATTGGAATTTCATCAAGATCAAAAGCTTTTGCATAGCAAAGGAAACAGTTAACAAAACCAAAAGACAACTGACAGAATGGGAGAAGATATTTGCAAACGACATATCAGATAAAGGCCTAGTATCCAAAATCTATAAGGAACTTAGCAAACTCAACACCCAAAGAACAAACAATCCAATCAAGAAATGGGCAGAGGACATGAACAGACATTTCTGCAAAGAAGACATCCAGATAGCCAACAGACCCATGAAAAAGTGCTCTACGTCACTCGGCATCAGGGAAATACAAATCAAAACCACAATGAGATATCACCTCACACCAGTCAGAATGGCTAAAATTAACAAGTCAGGAAATGACAGATGCTAGCGAGGATGCGGAGAAAGAGGAACCCTCCTCCACTGTTGGTGGGAATGCAAGCTGGTGCAACCACTCTGGAAAGCAGCATGGAAGTTCCTCAAAATGTTGAAAATAGAACTACCCTATGACCCAGCAATTGCACTACTGGGTATTTACCCTAAAGATACAAACGTAGTGATCCGAAGGGGCAAGTGTACCCAAATGTTTATAGCAGCAATGTCTACAATAGCCAAACTATGGAAAGAACCTAGATGTCTATCAACAGATGAATGGATAAAGAAGAGGTGGTATATATACACAATGGAATACAGCCATCAAAAGAAATGAAATCTTGCCATTTGCGACAACGTGGATGGAACTAGAGGGTATCATGCTTAGTGAAATAAGTCAATCGGAGAAAGACAACTATCATATGATCTCCCTGATATGAGGACATGGAGAAGCAACATGGGGGGTTAGGGGGATAGGAGAAGAATAAATGAAACAAGATGGGATTGGGAGGGAGACAAACCATAAATGACTCTTAATCTCACAAAACAAACTGGGGGTTGCTGGGGGGAGGTGGGGTTGGGAGAGGGGGAGGGGGTTATGGACATTGGGGAGGGTATGTGCTATCATGAGTGCTGTGAAGTGTGTAAACCTGGCGATTCACAGACCTGTACCCCTGGGGATAAAAATACATTTTATGTTTATAAAAAAAAAAAAATTGGAAGGGGAGGCGAACCATAAGAGACTATAGACTCTGAAAAACAACCTGAGGGTTTTGAAGGGTTGGGGGTGGGATGTTGGGGGAACAGGTGGTGGGTAATAGGGAGGGCACGTATTGCATGGAGCCCTGGGTGTTGTGCAAAAACAATGAATACTGTTATGCTGAAAAAATAAATTAAAAAAAATTTAAAGTCAAACTAAATATACTCATTGTGGAAGACTTCATCCAATAACTGATAGAATAAACAAAAGAACATCAGAAAAAATATAGATGATCTGAACCAATCTTGGCCTAATTTACACATGTGTACACGTGAATGAGTATCTGTGTGCCTAAATACATGAAAGAGAACATAAATAAAGGCAACAGAGAAAATTTTAAAAGTCACACAGTTCTTTTAAAAACACTAATACATCTTGAGCCCTGAATAAGACTAAAATGAAGAAGAAACACAAAATAGCAATATAAAGCATGAAAAGAGAGAGCCACATCAGATCTTACAGACATTGAAAAGATAATAAAAGAATTTTACCTACAATTTTCTACAATATCTATAATTATCTACAATATTATCTATAGTTTAGATAATGTGGATAAACTCCAAATAAAAATCTTACCAAATCTCCTTAAGAAGAAATTAAGAAAAAAATCTCACTGGCCACCCTGAAAACTGTCCCTGGGGATGCCTGATTTCTAGCTTTTTAGTCTTATCCAAGAGACAGCAATGGATTTTATAATGTGCTATTAAAGTCCTTTGTTACCTATGTTGGGGGAAGTCATTGAAAAGACATGTCCTCAGGTTTGACCCTCAAGCTAAACTCAGGCAATTGGAAACTACTTACTACCTCCCCTGTGCCTGAAATGTTCTCTCCACTTATCGCCCCCATGCTAGGACCCAGGCTTGAGAGAGTAAGGTGTTGTTGAGAACATTTGGACTAAATACCTGGTGTAACCTTTAAGGTCTCTCAATAACCTACAGAGACTTGGTGAGCGGGTGTTGAGATCTACTCATCCTGCAGCAGCTCCAGACAAGCCTCTTATATAAGTTCCCTTGCTTGTTGAACCTGCTGTCTAGCAACCTGGAGTGTCTTCCTCTTTCCTCCATCTCTTCCTGCTCTCCTTGCTGGGACTGGTTTTAGATTTCAAGGGGGGAGCTTCTGAGGTTGCAACCCACAAAATTACGGTCTTCACTTTTGGTTTGCAGTGGCCTAACCAGTGTGACAAGGCTGACTTGATTATATAAAGGGATGCTTAGAGCTCTTTGGGTGAGCTCTCCCAAGCCAAGGCTCCTCATGTCAATGTGAAGTTCACACTGGGGACACAGCATGTCACACAGGGATCATAGGTCCAAGGGTAGCTTGCTTATGTATGGGGTGTTCTTTAGACTTGCAATGTGTGACCGTGTTCTCTTTCTTTTGCTGCACTACATTTCTTGCCTTTACATCTCTGTGGAGTCTTGTGAGCCCTTTTAAACATTTAAACATAGGAATAAATATACCTAGATATTGTAAAGAAATCAAAATGCAATTAAACCTTTTTCAAAAAAAATCTAATATGATCAGAAAGGACATAAGACATAATGTGACTCCAAATTCAGATACATTTGTTTGTGTATTCTTCCAAATATTTAAAGAAAATATAACCTCAACCATAACTAAAAAAACTTTTTCAGAAAAGAGGAAAAGCTTCCAAGCGATTTTATGGATTCAGCAATTACTCTACTAAACCTGGTAAAGATACCAAGGCAGGGAGAATTACAAATGTAAAATAAAATAAAAAAGTCAAGAAATCAAAGCTACTAAATATAGAAAGGATAATCCTTTCTAGCCTTCCAGAGCTTATGTCTGGAATCAAAAAGTGAGTTAGCGTTTAAATATCAGTAATGTGATCTTTCATATTAACAGGAAGAAGTAGAAAACAAAACATGTGAACTATTCAATAAATGATGAAAAATCATTTTGTATAAAACACCTTCTTAATATGATAAAATGCCTAAAATATAAGTAACATCATTTATATTGGTAAATAATGGAGAACTTTTCTTCTGAGTTCTTTAATAAATCTCTCCATGTGTATCACGCATTTTGTTGCTATAGGAGTGATGCCTGCCACATGGTATATTGTTAATAATTGTTAGTGCTGCAATCATTATTTTTGGTGAATAAAGTTACTATTATGTGATGGAAGTTAAAATATTCCATTGCATGTCACTTTCATTTCAGACTTCAATATGCAGGGGGAGTTTTCTATCCCTACAATTCTTCCTATTTACCAAAATAATCTCACCCAGAACTTCCAATGAAATATGATCCCCTTGCATTTTGTTTTTAAATTTATCCTGGATTTGGTATTCTTACAAACTCTTCACAATCAAATCTTACAAATTCTCTATACTAATTTTCCCCACAAACTTTCTGATCCATCTATACTACCTTTATAATGACTACAAATTCCTCCTGCAAACCCCACAAGTCCTTCATCTCTATTACTGTCTCGGGACACTGCCCTAAAATGCAGTGTCCTGGTCTTCTCTGATTCTTATACATTCTTGAAATTCCAGATCAAGCTTCATCTACACAGTAACACACTTTCTGACCCCTCTGACATATTTGGATCCTGCTATTGTTAGAACTAGAAAGCAAATTATCTTTATTTCACACTGCCATATGCTCTTCCATATTGTGCATTTGCATACCAATGGTTTAGGGACATAACTTCATTGAAAGCTTCTAAAGGCCAAGATCATGACTCTGCTTTTTATTATGTCCCAAGATACCTCCCTGAGTTTGACATGGTACATACTGGCTGGTTGATTTTTAGAGGGGTCTCTAATAATAAACACCTTTCTTTATTTTCAGGGTGGGGTCTAGGATGAGGAGAATGAGATACTTGCTTTGGGCATAGAATTAAGGTGCACACCAAAAAGCCCTCATTAATTAAGACAATTAGTAACGCAATAAATTTAAAAATCTCAATTAATACAAAACTTTATGAGGAACAAAATATGAAATTTTAAATCTGTACAGGATCAGTATTACTGTTTTTGACTTATATCTCTGGCTCTAGTATGGCTCAGTACAGCCAATGCTTATTTTATAAGCCAAGAAAAAGCTATATATCTGGGGTCTTTTCATCATTCTTGTAGCCTATGGATAGCTGTAAACTCAAAACCGAAATGGCAGAATGACACAGGCAATCCTAGGGAATATCTAGGTGAATTTAATGTTTAAATATTTACACTGTTAGGAAAGGAGTTGCATTGGTCTAGTGATCAGAACTCAGGTACTGAAGTTACCAAAACTTACTTCAAAATAGTGGCCCCTTTTTATTATTATTAACTGGAAACTCTTGAGAAAATCTCTAACACTTAAGATATAGTTTCCTTCTGTATAAAAAGAAAAAATATAACAATATCTTTGTAGAGCTTAGGAAGATTAAAGGAAAGAAGTAATACATAGAAAATGATCACTAGAAGCAATGTAATAAATCTCTAAATTACAGATATTAAGGTTACTACAAACCAATTATAAAATATGTTTAAAAAAAACTTTTCTGATCTGCAACGAATCTAAAAATATGGATGGCTCTTAAGGAAAGGAAAAAAAATGTGTTTTTGGGAATTTATGAACAGCTCAAGGTAAATAGAGACACTGGAATGAATCAAGAAACTTAGGGCTCTTTAAAAGGACCAGGGACATCGGGAAGTCTCCTTTGTCCCTTCCTGGCAAAACCCTTCAAGAAGAAGGACTCACTCTCCAAAGAACAAGTGAGGGTTAGGATGAAACAGGCAGCTGGAGTAGGAAGGACACAGCTGTCTGCAGGTGTCATGAAACAAGGCTGCTGTGAGGAAATGAAATGTCACTCTCTAGAGACTTGGAAAACAGGACAAACCGTTTCAGAATCCTTAAAGAATGGTGTGGGCTCTTGATACATAAACTGTACTTACAAACTTTCTCCACAAGGAATCATTAAGTACTCATTAGAGTCCAAAAGTAAAACAAACTAACAAATGAATAACAAATTAATCAACAAAATTTTCATTATGAAATGCTGATAAAACACGATTTCTACATCTAGTAGAAACCACCACCAGTGTAATTACTTGATTTGAGGGCAAAAGTTTTATGGAAATGGTCTTACCTTCACCTTTGAACTTGTGACCGTATCATCTCTTACCTGCTAAAGGTAACTAACTAATGGTGTTACACGGTTCTGAACTCTGCTTATTGGAATAAAAAAATGCAACGCTCTGTCTTTTTAGAACTTCTTTTAACTAAGAATTTTAGTTATTTTCCAGCGTTCTTTGAGTTCTAATCATTAATATTTGTTTGTTCTGTCATTGGATTATGAGTCCCTGGATGTAGGCATCAGTCAATGAGGGAATGAAATAATTTGAAAACTGTAATTTTATTTTACATATATATATATGTATATAGTTTGTTTCAAATATCAATGACTGCTTTCAAGACTGTTAAGGGAATGGGTACTGGAGAAGAAATATGTATAATGCCAAAGAAATACCATACGTGTTACTCACTACTCAGAAAAGGAAAAAAACAACTAGTATCAGGACTTAAATCATTGAATTCTAGCAACAGTATGGTAGGAGAGCAGATGATCAAATATTAGGAAATTCTAGGTACTACAAAGTAAACAACCACTAAGGTGCATTTTAGCCAAAAACCTGAATCTACCTTTTTAAAAAAGATTTTATTTACTTTTTTGACAGTGAGAAACACAGCAAGAGAGGGAACACTGGCAGGGGGGAGTGGGAGACGGAGAAGAAGGCTTCCCCCAGAGCAGAAAGCCAAATGGGGGGCTCGATTCCAGCACCCTGGGATCATGACTGGAGCCGAAGGAAGATGCTTACTGAGCCACCCAGGTACTCCCTGCATCTACATTTTTAAAAACACTTTATTTATTTATTTGAGAGAGAGTGCATGTGAGTGGGGGGGAGGGAGAGAGGGGGAGGAAGAGAGAGAGAATCCCACACAGAGTTCAATCCCAGGACCCTGAGATCATGACCGGAGCTGAAATCAAGAGTCGGATGCTTAACTGACTGAGCCATCCAGGTACCCCCTGAATCTACATTTTTTTAGAACTAAACTCAATTTTATAGAAACTGCTGAGTATTGAAAAGGAAGATAATACCTCAAATTAGAAATATTGAGGAGTTGAAATAATCTGGCAAAAATTCCAATGGCATTTCTTTTCACAGATACAGAAAAAAAATCCTAAAATTTATATGAGACCACAAAAGACCCCAAATAGCCAAAATGATCTTAAGAAAGAAAAGCAAACCTGAAAGCATCACATTTCCTGATTTCAAACTATACTACAAAGTTATAATGTTCAAAAGAGTACAATACTGAGATAAAACAATGGAATAGAATTAAGAGTCTGGAAGTAAACTTATGCATATATAGAGCCACGAATACTCAATGGGAGAAGTCACTCAGTAAGTGATGTTGGGAAAAACTTGATATTCACAAATAAAATAATTAAATTAGACCTCTATCTTACATTACTCACAGAAGTCAACACGGGTAGATTAAAAGTTAAAGTGAGTTGTGGAAATAAAAGATTCCTGCAAGAAAATATAAAGACAAAAAATCATTTCCAAGACTCATGCCAAAGACTTTGTCTTTATATTTTCTTGCAGGTATCTGGTTTAGCAACAAAACAAAAATGAACAAGTGACTCTACACCAGACTAAAAAAGCTTCTGCACAAAAAGAAACAATCAACGGAACACAGAGGCAACCTATGGAATGGGAGAAAATATTTATAAACCATATATCTATCCAATAAGTGGCTAATATCAAAATAGGTAAGGGACTCATACCTCAGTGACAAAAAATCCCCACTCATATCCGATTAAAGAGCATCCATTCCACACCGCAGATATTTTGACAAATTTCTTAAATATGTTCTCTGTACATTTGGAGGCCTTATTTAATCCCTTAATTGGAAAAGTAAATGAAATGTGTCAGTTTATAATTTTGATCATCATAACACTCATTTTTCACCTAATTTTACAAGTTGCATCTTCTTTTCTCATCTGCTCATTTGTGACTAGCAACTGAAATACACTGAATGAAGTGTATGAGACAGAAACAACGAAAGTGTAGATCTTAAGTGTGTTTGTGAAGCAGTAATAGAGACGATTCTGCAAGCACATATGCACGAAATTAGGAAAGGCCTCAATATGTTCAGAGCTACTTAATCAAGCAAACACGTTTACAAAGCACAGGAGCCAGCGGGTCGGCTCATTCTCTGCGAGACGCCTGAGTTATGTTGACAATCTAATCATGCGGCTGCCGAGCTGGACTTAGGCAGGCCTTCAGGAGTCAGTAATGTTGCTGCAACATTTTACAGCATTAATGGCATCATGGAGATAAATGAGACTAATATAGTTTGAAAATGATCATCTCTCTTGTTTCAAAGAAAGATTTAAAATGTATAAATATTATATATTTATATGCATTTGTCGCATCATTCACATTATACGTCTTAGCACACTGAGCATTGCATATAAAGTAGAAGAAACCAATAATGGTATAAAGTCTTTGTGAAATTCAACTGAACATTTTCTTAAAAAGGCTAATTAAACTGTAATAAAAAAGACTGATTTCAAATTCTAATATGATTTTTATGAGAGAGGAAAAAAACGTACATTTCTTTTTCCCAAACAATGGCTATATCCTCATAAAAATCCAAAAAATAATATATGAAAAAGTAATGAAGTGTGGGTGAACACGTCAACTGAGATGATATACACAATAATATGCTTTATAACTACATATGATGGTAATTTAAATACAGTCGAAATACTGCTTGTTACAGCACTTTAGACAAATGGTTGATGAGTTTATTTCATTCCATTTTAAACAGTAACTTACATTAAACTAAAGGTGACTTGGTATTACAGAAGTTAAAGATTATTTATTATCAAGTGCTTTGTGTTCTATATAATTTTCTTAACATGGAAATACTCCTTAATACCTCTTAAAAATTCGGTTAAAAAGTTGCATGATGGATATTATATTTCTTGTCACTTATTCCATTTTTAACTAATTGCTCTTATGTTCATTTGCAGAAATACAGACATTTTTTCTGAATAATTTAACAATCTACTGCCTGCAAGTGAAAGAATATAAGAGAAAAAATATAGAAAAAAGCACTGTCACGGTATAGAGTTAAAGTGATTATTTCTGTCTTGTAGCTGATTAGAAGAAAGGCTAATGCGACCATTCATTTCAGGTTCTCGTGTTCTTTGTTTCAGAGGCAGGGAAATGAAAACCATATATATCCAAGGGAAAGTTTAAAAAAGTGAAAGTAATAGGGGGCACCTGGGTGGCTCAGTTGGTTAAACATCTGCCTTCAGCTCAGGTTGTGATCTTAGAGTCTTGGGCTCAAGCCCTGCTCAGCGGGGAATCTTCTCCCTCTCCCTCTGCTCCCTACCCCCACTTGTGCGCTGTCTCTCTTTTTCTCCCTCAAATAAATGAATAAAATCTTTTAAAAAGTGAAAGTAATAAGCCCCAGTGGACAGAACCGAGGTGATATGCTATTGATAAAAGCAGTGTGCAGTGTAAACGAGATTCATGTGACAAGTTCAGCTCTGAAAACCCGCACACTGCGAGTCAATGAAAACTTGCCAAAACAGAAAGAGCATTTTAAGTTATTCTGGGACAAGGACAAGGCTACCTACAGGTATCTGGTAAGCACCATCTTACTATCCACACATCTATCAATTCAACAATCGTTACTGTGCACTTTTTAAAAAAAATTAGCTCCTTTTTTAAAAAAAATATTTTTTTTTCTTTTTTACAGAGAGAGAGAGAGAGAGAGAGAGATTACAAGTAGGCAGAGCAGCAGCCAGAGAGGGGAGGAAGCAGGCTCCCTGCCAAGCAGAGAGCCCGATACGGGGCTCGATCCCAGGACCCTGAGATCATGACCTGAGCTGAAGGCAGAGGCTTAACCCACTGAGCCACCCAGGCGCCCCTAAAAAAAAATATTTTATTTAGTTACTTATTTGAGAGAGAGAGAAAGAACAGAGGGAGAGGGAGAAGTAGACTCTCTGCTGAGCAGAGAGTCCAAGGTGGGGCTCAATCCCAAGACCCCAAGATCACAACCTGTGCCAAAGGCAGATGTTTAACTGACTGAGCCACCCAGGTGGCCTGTTATTATGCACTTTTTATTTAGAAAGGATTTTGGTCAGATATAGTGGAGAACACAAGGATGATTAAGATAGTTTGTATCTGAGAAAACTATGCAAACATCTGTCAGTTCCTTAAGTCAGCCCAATCAAGCAAGCCTCGGTCATTTGATGAAAACAAATTAAACCAAAATAAGTGATTTTTTAAAAAGCCAATTCACTTCCTTTGCTTCTGCTTTGCATAATCTTGGCCTCATTTCCCTGGCAGAGGACTTCTAGTATCTACGTTATTTTTTGATCTATTGACCATGTGGCTATCCTTGTGATTTGTCTACCTTCCTTTGGAAGACAACATTCTTGCATGGTTTCTGTGTTTGCATGAACCTTTGTCTTTGGTGTCCTTTGCTGTTTCAGTTAACAATACCCTTTTTGGACTCTCTGCAGCACTTGTCTTCAGCTAGTTAAAATACCAGTCTACCAGCTACTCAATGTCATAATATAGGGGTTTGGAACATTTTATTTCAGAAATGAAAGTGGATTAAAATACAAAATAAGGACACAGATGAAAAAAAACTGCTAATGCATCTACAATGAATGAAACTAAAATGGATCCACCAAACCATAAAATATATTTATTTATTTAAATAGGAAATACATGTTTTCATTATGCCATAATTTTTTATTCTTTATATTTTTCTAAACCCTAGTCAATCTACATTAATTTTGTCATAAAGAGAAAATTTATATCTTATATGGACTATAAAAGCAGCATAAAGAGTAATTGCCAATTAAAATAAAGCTGAAAATGTTTTGAGAAGGCATATTTGAAGATTGACAATAAATATTCTGGCAATTTGTGGCAAATATCCAATAACCACAGACAAAATGTCTGGGATTAGCATGCAAAATGGAAGCTCAAATCCAATGAAATACATAGATCTCCGAATTCGGGGGCAATAGGGTTGTTTTTTGAGATGTATGAAAACTTAAACTCATAGTCACAGAATTTCCACCATTTAAAAAATTCCTAGGTCTTGCTATTTTTCCCTCTCAATGCTACCCATTCCCTGTGTGCCTTGATTCCTGGCATCACTGTCAACATGCATTCACATTAGGAGCAGATTTTTATGGTGGTGTCTTAAGACTACCTACAAAGCCATTTCTCTTGTTTCCTGTGAAATTTTAAATCAGCATTTTGAAAAAGGAACCCTTGTTCCCCGTTGGTGGTAAGGTAAATTGATACATCCATAGTGGAAAACATTATGGAGGAATCCTCAAAAAATTAAAAATAGAATTACCATAGGATCCAATAATTCCATTACTCGGTACTCACTCAAAAAATGAAAACACTAATTTGAACATATGGAGTTAAAAATATATATGCATTCCAATGATTATTGCAGCATTATTTACAATAGTCAAGATACAAAAGCAATCTAAGTATCCAGTAGACTGATGAATGGATAAGATATATATCTATATCTATATCTATCTATATCTATATAGATATCAATATCTATCTCTCTTCTCTCTCTATATATATAGATATAGATATAGCTATATCTATATATATCTATGTATATATCTATATCTATATCTATCTATATATAGATATAGATATATATCTATATATAGATAGATATAGATATAGATATAGCTATAGCTATATCTATATATATATATATCTCTTTATATATATATATATATATTTTCTTTCTTTTCTGGAATATTATCCAGTGATAAAGTAAGGACAAGATTCTTCCATTTGTGAAAACATGGACAGAGCTTGAGGGTATTATGCTAAGTGAAAAAGGTCAGTCCGAGAAAGACAAATACCACACGATTTCACTCATATGTAGAATCTAAAAACAAAACAAAGCAAACAAATAAACAAACAAAAGCAGAATCAAACGAATACAGAGAACAAACTGCTGATTTCCAGAGGTAAGGGGGTTGTAAGGATAAACAAAATGGATGAAGGGAAGTGGGAGATAGAGGCTTCCAGTTACAGAATGAGTAAGTCACAGAAATAAAAGATACAGCAAAGGGAATGGAAAAAAAAAATAAAATGTAGTTGTCTCAATTTTTACTTCCTATTTCTTGTTGTCATGGATTCAAGCACAAAGAATCAGAAGGAAAAGGAGAAGAATATAAAATTAACACAGGAAGGATTTAATACCTCTAGAATCCAGATATGTCTATATTTTGTTTCTGTTCTTCACTTCCCCACTCACATTTCAAATTTCTTATTACCAGATAGTCTGTTGATACAGTATATGTAGAGTCTGTTAAGAAATATTTATGTACAAAATCTAGGAATAATCTCTCCCCTGGTTTATCTTGTTGGATGTAATGAGTATTCAAAGATGAAAGAGTTAAAATGCCATGAGGCTGCACTTCAGCCTTTGATTAAGTTTCATGCCATATGAAATGTGTCAGTTCCATCTGTTTGGGAAAGGAAAAGTGGAAGTATCTAGTGATTTTAGAGAGATTAACAAAAATAATTAATATTTGAGATTCACACAAAGAGTGTAAGTATAAATTTAAAATTTTAATAGTCACACCAAACACATTGTAGCTATATTATATATTCTATTAAATACCTTTTCTTTTAGGGTTAGTAAAATAAGAAAGGAATAAAGGAAGGTCAGAAAGGAAGAAAGAAAGGAGAAAAGGAAGGAAGGGAAGAAGGAAGGAAGGATATTCTTTGTCATTCTTTTCTAAAAACTCTAACCATATTTCTCTTCATAACTAGATTGGATTTACATACCCAAGGAGACTATAAGTTATTTCTGTAATTGCTATATAGTTAACAATTAACAACAAGTGTCATTGTCTTTCATTAATGAGTAGTGATTGATTGATTGATTCCTATGGGGAAAAATGAAGTGGCTCAGCTTCATTCTCCAAACTTGAGTGGGGTTCAGGTTTATTCCATTTGTCTCCTGAACATGAGACCAGAACTGCTACCCCCTGCCCTATATATCTATATCTATATCTATATCTATCTATATATATATCTACAGGATACTAGGAAGTTAGTAAAACGTATGATGTTTCTGAAGACCTACACTGAGAACTGGCATATTGACATTTCTGCCCTCCTTCTCTTGGCAATTGTCATCTGGCAGTCCAACATCAATAGAAGGAGGAAGAACATTCCATATATAATGGGAGGAGATACAAGGTCAAATGTTGAAGAGTACACATGTGTAATTCCATTAAAAGTGAGGGAGAATGGGGACAATCATCCAATCTGCCACCATTTTCTAGGGATACAAGAGCCATCATGGTGGGGTAAATCCAAGTTCAACTTTATCCAAAAAATATGAATCAACAAACTTTTCTTCAACCCCTATTATGTTTATGAAGAGCTTATACTGAATTGCTTTTGAAACTAATTTAATGTTTAGCTTGTCTCTAGGATAACTTTGAATGGCTTAAAGGTTCAGCATTCAAACTGTATTCTTGGGCCAAGGCGCCCCCATCTTTACCATACTTATAATATTCCTATTTCTTGTCATGTGCAAAATATGATCACTTCCATCCAAAGACTCCTGAAATTATCATCCAATTATGGCCTCAAAATCCTAAATCATATTTTGCATTACACTTATCATCTTTATTGGGTCCAAGTGGTAATAAAACTCTTCTGTGCAGCTTTTCAGGTGTGGTGCCTCTTAATCTAGAGACCAATGAACTAAGGAAAAAAATGATCTTCTTCACACACTTGTAAGTATCATGATAAACCAAATTGTGGCTGTGATAAATTCTCATATTTTGAAAATGAGTCATGAGATACACATAGCAGTCACTAGGTCCATAAAGATCTGAAATTCCAGAGGGTTCCAGGTCAGCCTATTCAAGCAGTAGTATATACTGCTTCTCCTTGCTCTAACCTGGATAGGTCCCTAGCTCATTCTCTATGTCTCTTGACTCCACCATATGGGATCTTCCCTTTGTCTCCTGAGATATCCCATTTTCTTCCTGAAGAAATTGCCAATGTTGAAAGCTTAATAGCTTTCTCAACAAGCTTCCTGCCTGTAGAAGTTTGACAACCACAAGGGCATTATGAAATTTGAGCAATTTAATTCCTTTCCAGGGACAGCCACCACATTTCCCTTAAAAACTTGTGAGAATATTATCTTTAAGCTTACAGTACATTTATTCGAGGGGAAAAAAGTAAAAAAAAAAATCTACAGTTCTTTCTGAGATAGACCTTTCTATATTTTGCGTTTCAGCTTTATGTAAGACCTGTTGTTCTAGCTGAATGGGTATATGGGGTATCATATTAAACCTTTTAAAGGCATTAATACAGAGAATTATAACCAGGTCTTTGATATTAACTGTGGTGTCAGGAGTCCTTTTACTTCGAGAATCTTATACTAGCTTGGAGACTAGGTGTAAGTAAGAATTTGTTTTCCATCCCAATAACTTATGGCTCCTCTGTAACCCTTTAAAATTATCCTCGCAATTTTAACAATTTTTTCCATGGTTCACCTTTCTCCTAAAGTTCTTTATCATATGCAGCTTGTAATATTCAACCAACACTTTCAATACTCTGTCTGGGGATTGCTGTGGAAAAATGCACGTTTATTAGTCCAAGTAACTGCAGGTTACAGTTCTGCCAATTATTTCATAACTACATAAATAAGCTGTCATTTTTTTCCTCTCTTCAATAATTTCTGCACCATTTCTCCAGCTTTTCCCAACCGCATGTTTGGTGATTTTTCATTTTTTGATTAGCACTCAATTCTAAATCCATGGCCATACGTTTTAGGATTTGAAAAGCCAGTACCCATTTATAGATAACAATTTTTGTATCAGTTAATTTTTTTTTTTAAGCCATCCCTAAACTTAAAACTTTTAAAAGCAATGGTATATCAATTTTAATTTAGGTAAAAGAGTCTGTGGTCACTCTGGTTTATTCAGCTTTGTTGTTCTCTGCTGGGCTTCCTCATTGCCTCCAAGGTCAGTGAGTGGTGAGCTGAAAGCTGCTGTCTGGTGTTAGGCTGGCTAACTGGTTTAAGTAGGACAGCTTATTTTCTGTTCCAGATGATCTCAGTGTCTAGAAGTCTAGCCTGGCCTTATTAATATGTTTGTCTTATGGTTCAACAAAGCAGTGGCTGAGTAAGCTCATTTCCAAACACTTTTCAAGCCTTGTGCTCTTCACAGTTGGTAATAAATGTTCTATAGGCCACTGAAAGTCATCGCATGTAAGTCACCGCATAAGCCACTTAGATTCATGGGGT
Organism: Meles meles; assembly: GCF_922984935.1. Classification (NCBI taxonomy): domain Eukaryota; kingdom Metazoa; phylum Chordata; class Mammalia; order Carnivora; family Mustelidae; genus Meles; species Meles meles. The sequence goes on along the minus strand of NC_060077.1, from coordinate 86,165,489 downwards.
AAAGTTACAGCTTACACATTTCAAAGGGAGGGGAAGTATTTATGATCATTTCAACTCTAGCAATACATGTTTCTGCTTGCTCTCTTTTTCTTCTGCCATCAGGAGGTGAAAAGTTTCTCCCAGGTAATGGCTGGTCTACTAGGCTCAGGCTTAAGAGGGATTGTCTGTTTCTATTTGCCTTCCTGCACTTCTTTTATCCCCACAAGAAAAGCCTTCTCCACATAGCTCCTGTCTGTCCCCTTTCATGGACCTCAGAATAGAACCATGGGGAGAATCTCTTACCCAACATGTAGTGAGAATCAGCCTGTCTAGTTCTGTAACTTGAAGCACATCACCCAGCCTCACTCCTTCTACAAAACCAGACACACGTGTTTCAGTGAAAATAAATAACTACTATTCTATGCCATTGAGTTTGGAGTTTTCAAATGAATCAATAGAAGGCTACACATGAACTACCACAGAAATTGACTAAAGACTTGACCTGTGCTCCCTGGGTTTATTTCCTTAGGTGAACTAACAATGTTCATACTGTTTACCTACTATTTATCTGTATGAACAAATGTGTTTTCTTTTTTATGCCTCAGTTATAAGAACTGCATGTCATGTTAGGAACAAAGGGAATCAACGTGTTTTTACCGCCATAACTCTCCATGATGAATGAGGAACCTGTGGCCAAATCTTTTTTTTTTTTCTTTTTGAATTGTGCAGGATATGTCCAAAGATTTCTAGAAATATCAGCTTAATATTTGTACAACCAGATACCTGCTAATGAATGCAAGGTCACATATAAATAGTAAATGGGACATTTGGGGACCAATATTAAAAAGATTTATTTTTTAATTCAATTTGTGCATAGTGATTTTGTTAAAAAGTTGTTTCAGTCTTTCTGTCTGGGTATTTGTTAACAAGATTTTATAGCAATCCTTGAAATCGGGACTTTTTCATACAACAAAAATTCTGAAAAAAAATTCTGTTGAAATTGATTTAGTGGATACTATGGAATGAACAGTGCTGACTTCAAGCATTTACCTCCAGTACAATCCCTACACATACACACACACACACACACACACACACACACACACACACACACGCACTGCATACTCACACACCAAGATATTTCTCACTAGGGCAGTGTTTAACCCCCATGAATTAGTAAAGGTGGAAGCCCCACGCTTGGCTCTTAACAACAGCTTTATAGTCCGCTGATTCATGTCTACAGTATATGATGCCTCAATTATATTTTGCTGTATCAAGACACACAAGGCTGAATTCTTCCTTGATTCAGTTGTTATATTTGCTCGGTGCTCTCCATTTTTATGTCAACATTTTCTCAATATTTGGCCATTAAAACGTAGGGAATATATCATTTGAAATAATTATCTCTCCATTTGCTATTGCAAAACTGGTACCATATGAAGCCACTGGAGTGCAAATTTTTCTAACAAATTCTACAATATGTGTTTGCTATACAAACCATATTAGAACATATTTTGTGGTATATTGAGAGAATTTATAAAAGTTGATGGCTGTAGGAGCAGAAATGATTCTTCACAAGTTTGAATATTGCTTGAAGAATTCCCCACTTTCTCAGAATCTGACCCTTCAGCTGTTATTTCCCATGAAGCTTGTGGGTTATCAGGCTACAGGAGCCAAATGAATGGTACCTTGTAAATATTTTATGATCCTATCATGGTTATGACAAAAGTGAAAAATGATCCTGGGGTCTTGAAAACATGCTCGATCCTAGGCTCAATCAGTTGCTTTGATAGGAAATCCAGAGATCCATAGGGCACTTGGGTGCATTTTCTTTTCATTGGTTGTTTTATTTCTATTTCTTATTTTATTCTGAAGGTCTTACTGAAGTATTTATTTGTGAAATGGTGGAATGAAACTTCAAAAAGGTAGGAGGGAAGTATAGAAGGACAAGTCTCTGAAGTTTTCCAGACACAGTTGAACATCCCAGAGCATCTTGTTATCCCTGGTGTTGTATATCAGTTGAGTGCAACTTGCCTTTGATTAAGTAATTGGGTTCAGAAAACTCTCAGACATGAACATACAATTATTCCTTCTGTCTTCTTTTTGCTCCTCTGACCCACAAAAAGATATATGGCTCAACTGTACCATTAAGAATGAAGAGAAGAAAACTGAACAATTAATTCAAATTGTAGTTTTAAAATTTCTTACAAATCCTCTTTTCAACAAAGAAGAAACATAGTAATCTGTTCTTGACAGCCCTTCAGACACATAATGGGGCACCTAAAATAAAATGTGTAACTGAAATTCGGAAGAACAATTTTACTTTTCAAAGTTAAACAATTACACACTTGGATAAAAAAATAAAATGGCACATTAGGTTTTGTGATCAACATTAACCAGAGAGAAATATCCAAAAATCAAATGAAATACTAAAGAATAATCAGGGTTGTAGATGCTTTTGTTTTTCTTCAAATTTTTTAAGGCTGCTATGTCAGCAGTTTCAAATTAAAAAAAATTCTAAAATGCACATTATTTTGAGGTTTCTTGAGTTGTATATTCTGTTATCATGCCCGTTTTGAAATACAGCTGAAGAGGCAGATTATATTTCCTGATGATGTCAAACATTCCATTTTTATCATTAAAATGACACACTTTAATGTGATAACTAACAATTAATATCAGCAGATGGAAAATCGTGTTTCTTCTTCAACTGGTTACCATGATGAACTGTAATCTCAGATCTTGCACCCAGGAATTCAGATATTTAGTATTGTTTCTGTGCTTTAAAAATGTGTATCCATACATTTACGTGACTGACTCTCATGTGGCAGGTCACACTTATTTTTTGCGACTGACATAAATCCAATAATCTGTTTTGACGTTTTCTGAACATTGCAATGCCTTGCCAAATTTATTCCACTCCAATTATGTGACATACCCACTTAAACGATATTATGCCCTCGGACTTTTAGAGGCTGGTTTAGAATATTAGCATACAAGGAGAAAGATAATGAAGGGATGAGAAACAGTATTTTGATATCCTATCCTTTATATAGTTCATTTTTCAACCTGACCTCAAGTAGAATATAATGGTTATTTCTGGAAGACTGCCAAGGGTTAAGAAGCAAATTACAAATTATATTAAAAAGATGATAAAACTTTTTAGAGTGAGAATATTATTACTATAAATTCTTAGTGAAAAGTTAGCTTTAAATATAATTTTGTAAAAAAAAAAATACACACATACAAACACATATAACTCTATTCCCATCTTTGAATGGAACTATTTGTCATAGCAAGAAACTCTTAAGAGAATTCAGTAGGCTTTCTGCCATTGTGGTAAGATGAATGATGAATCAGATGCAAGCCAGGGTTCCTTAATAATTTATTGGGTCATGAGTTATGGTTTTGTTCAATTGAAAATTATAAGATAGGTTTGCCTCAGGCAAAGAGTATAATGTATGCAAAAGGAAAATAGATTAAGCAAACATTCCATGAGTTTAATCATTTCAAACATTATACTGGATAAAGGCCCTGATGCATTTGTCATTAATTCAGGGGCCAATTTTACCTCCACCGAACATGATCATAAGATGGGAGTTGTCACTACAGCTCTGTAAATGGGATGTTCATAATGAATAGTTGGTAGAAGTCATTACTCTCATTCACTGTTTTTCCTTGTGAACAAGGATAAGAAACAGTGCATGAACCAGAGCGTGTGTTTTTTATTTTATGGAAAGTTATTATTTTTCTATCTCTAATTACTAATTTATCTATTGACTTTCATATTCATTCAACATACATTTACTGAGCATCAACTTCGTGCCAGAGACACTGTTCAGAGTTTATGAAGAGCCACTTCTAGATAATTTTCGGTGGCTAGAACTTCTGGAGTGGAACAATTTTGCATGGTCTTTCTTAGACTAAGGCATTTGTAAAGTTGCCCAGATTTTACCAAAATAATGAAATCAATGCATAGGTAAGATTACAATCTCAATCTTTACTTAATTAATGCCGTTTCACATTCTTTGAGAAGTTAGCATATGTACGTTCTTATATACAAAACAATGCTCTATTAAACAAGTTGGTATAAACAATATTTACTCAAAGGTTATTAGGCAATGTTAAGTCAACCTCAAATCAGTGTGTGTTTGGGTTCAGGTTCCTTGGTTTTGCTTTGGGAGGATTTTCAGCTCCAAGTTGTTCTTTACCTGGTAACTCCTTATAAAATGTGTTGGTTCTAGTGAAAAACAACAATAATAAAATCATAGTAGTCACATTAGTTTTATGTTCCTCTCTGATAAATCTCCAACCTAGGGTCTCAATATACTGGGATATAGGAATCGCAAAGGAGGAATAGTACGGCCATATATTTTGACTGTAATGTTTTTCTGGCAGTGAGTTGTCCAAGAAATGTGTCTCTTGAGGACTGAGGGTCAACCTTGCACAGGCTTAGGAAGAAACACAACAAACATTTCAGCTACTTATCAGTAGGCTTTAGGATAACCTAGTGAGTGACTGTTCTGTATTGGTCAGAGGCAGGTGCCTCTTGTCTGAGGCCATCAGTGAAATGTGAGTTCATTTATTGTCCCACCCAGAGATATCTGTTCATTTCTATAGAACACTGAAGAGGTAACCTACAAAACTTCTCACATATAAAGCCCATATTTTTGTAAAAAATCTAATTCAATTAATTCACATATTTTTAAAGGTCATCTAATCCTTTTTCTTTTAAGTATTTATCAAATATTTTTGCACAAGAAGACTCTATGTATTGCTGGTGCATTATAACTGAATAAACTACTCAATAGTTTCTACCCTAATAGACATTATATTCTGACAAAATAAAATAAAATAAAATAAATTTTATTATATATTGAAATATGCTATGGATAAATATAAAACTGAAAAAGAATAGTGAGTCATATGTAGAATAATTGTACTTTTAGGTTTTTTTGAATAAATTATATTAAAGTTTAAGTGAAAAGGTGATTTTTGATCAAAAACTGAGAGAAGTAAGAACACAGAACTCTGTCTTTGGGAAATGTATTCCAGACAGGGAGAGTAAATCTTGTGTCGACTTTGAAATTAAAGGTTTTGATGGGTGTATGTACATCCACCCTGAAAATACTTTTGTTTTTACTCTGAGTGTAACAAGATCCTAGCACAGGAATGACATGTTCTGAAATAGATACCAATTTGATAAATCTTATTTTTTAAAATAAATTGAGGAACAGGGTCAAAACAAAGATCATTAGAAAGGAAGACTATTCTCATGGAGCTCCTGGGTGGCTCAGTGGGTTAAGCCTCTGCCTTCGGCTCAGGTCATGATCCCAGGATCCTGGGATTGAGTCCCACATAGGGCTCTCTGCTCAGCGGGGAGCCTGCTTCCCCCTCTCTCTCTGCCTGCCTCTCTGACTACTTGTGATCTCTCTCTCTCTGTCAACTAAATAAATAAAATCTTAAAAAAAAAAAAAGGAAGGCTATTCTCATAATTTATAAAATCAATGAAAGTGACTTGAACTGGGTTGATAGTGGTTGAGGCGACACCAATAAGCAGATTTTGGATATATACATATTTTTTTTCACAGTGAAAATAAGGCTAAAGTACAGAGGTCTCTTGCATACCCCCAGGTATACATTTGCATAGCCTCCTGCATTATCACATCCCCACTGGAGTGGGACATTTGTTACAATCGTTGAACCTCTACTGACGCATCACAATTACCCAAAGCCCACAGTCTAACTTATAGTTCATTCTTGATGTTGCACATTCTTTTGGTCTGAATCAATGTATCCATTCTTATGGTATCATAAAGAGTATTTTCACAGCTTGAAAAATCCCTGTGTTCTGCCTGTTCATCCCTCTCACCACCTAAAACGTCTGTCAACCAGTGATCTATTTACCGTCTCCATATTTTTGTCTTTTCCAAAATGGCGTATAGTTGGAATCATACAGTAGGCAACCTTTTCAATTGGCTACTTTCACTTTAGTATGTATTTAAGGCTTCTAAAATTATGGGCATATGCTTGTCCTATTGCAAAGAACATAATGGAGTATAAAGGATGACTGCAAATCTCAAAAAGAAGGGGTTGTAATTTACTTGACTGGATGCTATATCTACTTTATATTTAAAACTTAAGATTGGGAGATAGTATTCATTTAGTACTTTTTTCTTTTATAATGCCCAAGGCATTTATCTTGATCATTGTGGGGAAAGATGTACCTCTCAAAAATCATGAATGTATAATTGTATTCAAAATTATGCATTTTCATTTCAGATAGTAAAAATTATTTATTTCTTTGTGGTTCAAGTACCTTTTCCTAAAATAGTCATTATGACATATCTTCTGTCTATGTATTGTTTTCAGCTCTATGATTTCTACACAAAGAAAAAAAAACGTAAAGAGGAAAGCCATCTATTTTAAGTTGGGCATGTAATTTGTTGGTTTGCACTTGATTCTGTGACTGAATGAACTACCTTTATTCTGAAAGAAGACACAAAAATCAGGGAGGGAGTCACAGAAACATGTCAAGTTATATACAGTTAAAAACCTCTTAAAAAGCTACTAAATCAAACTGTCAAACTTTTAAATGTCTTAACTTTTTTTAAATTTATTTTTTAAATTTCTTTTCAGTGTTCCAGAATTCATTGTTTATGCACCACACCCAGTGCTCCATGCAATACATGCCCTCCATAATACCCATCACTAGGCTCACCCAACCTCGCACCCCTCTCCCTTCCAAAACCCTCACTTTGTTTCTCAGAGTCCAAAGTCTCTCATGGTTCATCTCCCCCTCCAATTTCCCCCAGCTTCCTTCTCCTCTCTATCTCCTCCCCATGTCATCTGTGTTATTCCTTATGCTCCACAAATAAGCGAAACCATATGATAACTGACTCTCTCTGCTTGACTTATTTCACTCAGCCTAATCTCTTCCAGTCCCGTCCGTGTTGCTACAGAAGTTGGGTATTCATCCTTTCTGATGGAGGCACAATACTCCATAGTATATATGAACCATATCTTCTTTATCCATTCATCAGTTGAAGGGCATCTTGGTTCTTTCCACAGTTTGTCGACTGTGGCCTTTGCTGCTAAGAACATTGGGGTACATATGGCCCTTCTTTTCACTATATCTGTATCTTTGGGGCAAATACCCAATTGCAGGGTCACAGGGAAGCTCTACTTTTAATTTCTTAAGGAATCTCCACGTTGTTTTCCAAAGTGGCTGCACCAACTTGCATTCCCACAAACAGTTTAACTTTTTTTAAAGAAACTAATGAAATTTAGCAAGGATGTGACAATTTTATCACAATTTTATTTTAAAATCCCCTTCTTAATTTTCAAAATTTTAGAAGAGTATAAAGTACTTGTATGGGTTATATAAACCATGCATGTCTAGATTATAAGCAAAGCTGGAAGTGTTCTATTTGAAAATATATATTGGTATTCCCTTTATCATATATGTAGGACAGAGTCATTATTATGTTTGGCCAATAAATGCCAACTGCATATAATATTTTTAATCCTGTATATACTACACAGGCTCATTAAAAATTCAAGCAAACGGTTGCTAAAATGTTAGCTAGTGTATCCAGGAATTGAGACTGGTATATTTGTAAGAGTCAGACCTTATTCCCTATAAAATACTCATACAACTGATTTACTTGCTTTCTTACACAGGAGAGGAATAGTTCCAAACCAAAATAATCGAGGAAAATATTTTTATTTATTGGTCATAGAAGTAAGTCTCCTAAATTCTAAGTTAAAGGAAGAGCTGCTGTGGATGGTTATGAGAGTTGACCACTGCACAAACCAGAGGGTACTGTTTGCATAACTGTGTAATGCAATGTCTCTAAGCTTAGCTCTGGTTGTGAGATGATAATTTTATTCTTAAACTGTGTAACTTTTTATCTTGGACTGCACTATTTGATTTTGCTTCTTCAGTATTTGATCTTGAGGAATATAATATGGCCTCATTTGGGAGGAAAGTATAATAAAAATGTTAGGTGAACTTTTAAAGTCACCACTAGTTATAAGGGACAAATATATAGAGAGAATGAAGAATTTCCACTCCGGAAAAAAAAAAAAATGAAACAAAACAAAACAAAAGGGGGTAAAGATAAGAAGCTGTCCTTAGAAAGTTGAGTATGGGGAAATAGTCTCTTTTCCAGAAGTCTTTTATTTTATAGTTACAGATCCAGATCCATGGATATGGGGGTGGAGGGACCAATAAAATTGCACACTTAGAGTTGACATTTTCATGAAAAGGTAAATACACTACAAGCAGGGCAGAGTTTAAATTATCACTTGATTTGGCATAGGTAATCAATATAAGATAGAGCCAATATTGATGTGGGGAGAAAGTGTACTGAAATGTCAGATGCAAAAAAATGAAAATAAGTAAAATAAATAAAGCACCAGATGCATATAGATCATCACTCTTTTTCTTTGATGTGAAAAATATTTAACCTAAGAGAAAATATCATAGAAAGTGCCACAGAGATTCTTAATTAGAGGTAACGATGAACAGAGCACAGTGGCTAAATCAGGCAAGAGCATAGCGTGGACAAATAACTGAAATATTCCCAGGAACTAAGCCTGTTTTTAAACTGTTGTAGCCCTAAAGCCTCTTTAGTGCTTAGAACATAGTCACTGTGGATCACTGAATCAATGAGTAAATATCCACTGACTGAGAAGAAGGAAAAGTGTGTGACAAGCCAGTGTATGGGTGTCCAGGAAAGGCTGGGTAGAAGCAGGCAGTTTGAGCCCACTGGTCAGGTATAGTATTTTATAACTCAGGGACATCAACAAAAAAATAGCAGAGACCGTTAAGGATAGGTGTGACATTATGACATTTGAGCTGTTTGAGTTTTCACAGAAAGTACTATGAAAAAGAAATCAATTGAATATTTGCCTTCACTTATTTGTGGAACATAAGGAATAGCATGGAGGACATTAGAAGAAGGAAGGAGAAAATGAAGGGGGTGGGAATCAGAGGGGGATATGAACCATGAGAGACTACAGACTCTGGGAAACAAACTGAGGGTTTTAGAAGGGAGGGTGGAGGGATGGGTGAGCCTGGTACTAGGTACTGAGGGCACGAATTGCAAGAAGCACTGGGTGCTATATACAAACAATGAATCATGAACTCAACATCAAAAACTAATGAGGTACTGTACAGTGCAATCAAGAGGTTTAGAAAAACTTGGAAAATACTATTTGAGATAAATTTTCTGCAGAAAACACAGAAACAGAAGGTGTTCTTGTTCAACAGAAGGGAGCTCCAGAGCCCACTTGGGCTCCTGTTCCTTCCTCATAAGTAGCGAGGATGCATCAGATTCTCATTTAGAAAGATCTAGAACCCTCTTGAGCATATCTGGGGTATTAGCAGTCTCATATGAACAAATTTAATCCTCCGTCCAAAGAAATCCTCTTAACCTCTTGCCAAACAACAAAAGTCACAGTTGTGGAATGTATGTTTGAAATGCTGAGTTCTTTAGAACTCATGATTTATTTCTACGGAGACAGCAGACATGCACCACTTGATCTGTATTTGCTTCATAGGCAACATGCAGAGAAGAGCCACATGTTAATCACAATCAGCCAGTTGAGTAATTAATCATAGGCAAGAGGACACTGTTGTAAGTCTAGAGTTTAATGGTGGTGCATACTTTGTATAAATTTAAGCATTTCATAGAACTTTGGTGTCCCCTGACAAATTTTTCTCTGTGTGAAATAACCCAGATGGTGTGACTTCTAGGTTAAGTTTTTGTATTTTTGTGGCCAACGCAAAATGAACTTCATATATAGATTGTAGAGACATGTCTTATAATTCTGAAGCCATAATTCAGAGACTTAATTGCCTATTGCTGTATATTACAATTACACATATAGCATTAATGTAACATTAGCTAAAAGGCCTGCCATATACTCATCAAGTTAAGGGGGAAAGTTCATTTATATTTTAATTTTAGCTTTAAGAAGATAACACTGGAATATTACTCAGTCTATATTAACCAAGACTGATAATCAATGCTTTCATTTATACTTAAATACTAATGCATGCAGCAAAATAAATCCAATGGCTTTGATTTTCTTCTCCTGGAGCTATTCGAAATTATTTGATCCATCTTTCTTAACACTCAAATCTGGTCCATTAAGACTTTGAAAAGGCAGAGAAATGCTGCATTAAAATTAAAAGCTAATATTCTGGAAAGCAGCTAGCCAAACTCTGAGATATTAATGTCTAGATATAATATTTTGGTTGTATATGAAGGAAAATAAGCTATTATTGCTTTTGACCTTCAGAAGTTATGTTTTATGTATAGTTAAAATAAATAAACTGCTGTTTGCTGATCAATAAGGCCATTTTTGGAGTCAGTAGAAATAACTGTGTATACATGAGAAAAAAAATAACTGTGTGTACATGAAATTTTAGAAAGTTCTAAACTTTGTACCCTACAGTTATTCAGCCCTATTCATTATTATTCTGCTTTATTTAATTTTACACAATTATTTATGCACATCTAGCCATCTAATCAATTTCAGCCCTGTTTTTTAGCTTCAAGTTTTCTTCGGACTAGTTGAAAGGAAAATGTTGCTTTAGGTATAAGCGAATTATATTCTTTATTAAAGTAAAATTATTCGATGCAGGTATTTCTCTGACTTCTCAGGGTTTTGTATCTTTTATTTTAATGATCATCTTTATGCACTTTAGCATATCATGTCTATGGTCCTTCCAGAGGTGTCATTTTCAGTCTAGATTTTTAGGATATGATGATACTTTACTACATTTTCTTATAATGAGCATCCAGGAATAGATTCCTACTCCAGTTCTGTAGACCTTGCCAACCAATTAGAATGAAAGGACACAAGCCTTGTTAGAATTAGTCAATCTATACTTTGGCTAAGTCATTCTTACATATCTTTTATGAAATTATCGTTATTCTTATTTTGCCCATCTCATGCATTAATGTGGGCTATGTCAATGTACAAAACAGAAAGTTCAGTGAGTTTAATTAGTAATCATAAGTGTCTCTTTTAGTAATATTAAAAACCATAAAAAATTCATTCACTAATTTAATAAACAAATACACTCTACCATGCCGTTCTGTCTGAAAAGTTTTCTTTCCTAAGCAATTCTACATTTATTATTAGTTTGAGGGAAATATGCTGGTAGGATAATGTTTCATATGTAAACATCAATTAATTCATATTTTTAGAACTTTTTTAAAAGATTTTATTTATTTATTTGACAGAGAGAGATCACAAGTAGGCAGAGAGGCAAGCAGAGAGACAGAGAGAGGGAGAGAGGAGGAAGCAGGCTCCCCGCCAAGCAGAGAGCCCGATGCGGGACTCTGGGATCATGACCCGAGCCGAAGGCAGAGGCCTAAACCACTGAGCCACCCAGGCGCCCCATATTTTTAGAATTTTTAATGGCTTTGGCACTTCTTTGAAGATTCACAGAGATTTTCTAGAAATCCAATATTATGTATCTATTAAGCAAGGGTTATGAATAAGTGTTATTTTCAAAATGAAAAGTATCAAGGTATCTTCATAATTGATAGCTATTTTGAAAACATATGTAAAAGTGAAAGGACAATTCATCCCCAGAATAAAACTATAATCACCAGGATGATTTTCCACATACTAAATGGAAATAATATAAAAGAATGGTCTCTGGAGCCATATTGCTAAAATTTGAGTCCTGGATTTGTAACATTAAGCATTCAACCTCCATGATCTGTTTCTTCATGTTAAGACTAGAGTAATGATTATCATACCTATTTTATAATGTTGTTCTGAGTTCTAAACAAGTTACCATGGAAAGAGCTCTGAGAACTATCTCATGCATGCATATGATCTCTTGGTACCTTTTTTCTTTTTTTTAGGATTTTATTTATTCATTTGACAGAGAAAGAGATCACAAGTAGGCAGAGAGTCAGGCAGAGAGAGAGGAGGAAGCAGGCCCCCGTTGAGCAGGGAGCCCAATGCGGGACTCGATCCCGGCACCCTAAGACCACGACCTGAGCAGAGGCTTAACCCACTGAGCCACCCAGGTACCCCTGATCGCTTGGTACTTTTATGCAAACTCAGTGATAGATTTAGGCTTAATTGTACATGTAAGCTATTCCAGAGGCAGTTTTCATTGCTCTTGTCAGAAGTTAACATGGAAATAATGTACCAGTCACTTACAGATTTTATACACAATTCACATATTCTTGCTCCATAGTAACACACATATAAAAGATATTTCAAGTATGTTTTATTTTTTAAGATCTTCTGGCAAGAAGATCTATATTTTGTAGAATATACCATAAAACGGAAAGAAAATTTTCATGAAGCCTACAAATCTCCTCCATGCTGACAACATCCTTGTTTCTAATCAAATAATTCCAAAGAGGTCCAAGCTTAAGTTACTTTCCTCTCACACATACAACTGTGCTATATTGTCTTACATACATATATTTAATCACTGATTGCACAGGAATACCCAAACTGTCAAATAATCTTATTCTATTTTTATGGATTTCTTTTTCTTCTTTCAGAAGATACTCTTATTCTTTCCTAAACTTCTCTTGCTGCTTACAGATTTTCTCCAGATGACCTTCCCTTACACTTCACTTAAAAAATCAAGGAAATTAGGAGGTATCAAATTTACCTTTTTACCGTCAAATATATGCATCTGCAAACATTTGTGCACAGACACTAATTTCTTTCCTGCACTTCCAATTAAAGGTCTTGTTCTGTTTTTCATTTTTTCCTTCCTCCGGTATTATGGATCCCATATTCTTTCAACTTTTCAAAGACACCGATTGAGAAATTATCTTCTAACTGTGTATTATCAATTTCTTGCTCACAACTAATTCTTCAGGGAAGTGAAATATTGTTCAAAACATTTCCTGCCTCTTTCTATTAACCCTCTTTAAAAGTTCTCATCCTACTAGAGGATTATGTTCTGACTTAGGCACTCATGTACTGGATTTTCCATGTGACTTCCTTTGACAAATGGTATCACAGTGAGGTAGACAGTTGTTAACTTTCAGCAAGAGCATTAGAAGTATTATATGTTTTTTTCCTATTCTTGCTCTCTAATATGAGGAGAGTGATGACCCAGAAAGGGGATGCTATTTCAGCCAGAGCCACACAGAACCTGGACTAAAAAACAAGAAACAAATTTCACAGACCTACATTAATGAAGCAAATAAAAAACATATGAGGTTTTAAGCTAATGAAACGTTTCGGTCCTGGAGAGTTTGGGATTGGGGTCTGTGTTTCCCCCTCCTGTTCTAAAGTACATTCATCACTTTCTTAAGGGATAGAAACTCAAAAGTCAGATCAACCTAACATATTCAGAAGTGATGTCTTGAGATCACTTCAAAAAGTGCTTTTCAGATTGAAAACCAATAATCAATCCTGCTAGTTCTTTTCTAATACTAACCAGATTGTCTGCCTCTTGACCTTCTGCCACTGAAATCACACTAGGAAGATCTGCATACACTTGTACTGTCTGTAACGTCTTTAAAGCTCAGTATTGAAAGATAATTCCATATCATCACTTGGAAATTTACCCTAAACTTGGGTAAAATAAGATAGTTTTCAAACTCTGGTGATACCTTCAGAAAATCCGTTATTAAATGCATGAATCCATCCTCCCTCCCTTCCTTTCCTTTTTTTGTTCCTTCCTTCCTTCATGCATTTAATACTCATTAACTTCTACCAAGTAATATGCCCTGAGACATATGATAGGAATACAAACACATAGGAGACACAGTTCTTGATGTCAAGAAAATTTTAGTTACAAAAAGTTAAGCAGAGCCAAAAATAAATTAGTAAGGTAAAGTGTTATGGGTATCGTTATAGATTCATACACAGGATAAGGCATTAAGAAATGTATAATCGGGGCGCCTGGGTGGCTCGGTGGATTAAGCCGCTGCCTTCGGCTCAGGTCATGATCCCAGGGTCCTGGGATCCAGCCCCGCATCGGGCTCTCTGCTCAGCAGGGAGCCTGCTTCCCTTCCTCTCTCTGCCTGCCTCTCCACCTACTTGTGATCTCTGTCTGTCAAATAAATAAATAAAAAAAATCTTAAAAAAAAAAAAAAAAAGAAATGTATAATCAATTCTGCTACGAGGAAACAAGACACATTGATAGAGTGCTGCTTTTAGAACTGATTAACCATAACGGTGGAGAGTGGTCCAAGTGCCAAGGAACAGGGATCCTGTAAGCAAAGACAAGGAAGTGTGAAACATCCTGGAATGTTCTGGAGTCAGGAGCATTTCAAACTATAGGGAACAAATTGAGGGTGGTGGGGGGATGGGGTAACTGAGTGATGGGCATTAAGGAGAGCACGTGATGTAAGGAGTACTGGGTGTTATATGCAACTGATGAATCACTGAACTCTACATCTGAAACTAATGATACATTATATGTTAATTAATTGAATTTAAATAGAATAAGATAATAAAAAAAGGCTGGTTTCATGTGTGTGGAAGGAGTAGTGAATAGGGAAACTTGGATTAAAATTAGTGGCATAGATATTTCTTTCCTTTGTAAGTGATTAAAACTTCACACTAAAAAAAAGTGCACATTAAGCATGCCATTTTAATTGTCTATGAGAAGTTTATTAATTATACTACAAATCTGTATAAAACATGTCACTGCCTTTAGGAGCAGCTTTCAGGGATATATCTCAGTGCCTAGAAGACACTTGTCTTTATGATGTTGATATTATAAACTTAAGTATGTAACATGAGAATAAAAGTTTTAATTTGATCCTAAAATTGATTTAAATTATTGTACTATGAAAGCAAAAGACACAGGACACTTGAGAGTCCAGGACTGGGAGTGTGGCGTAGGAAAAAAGTTACTGCAAAACAGTTTTAGGATGCACTAGGATGGCCACTTGTCACCAAGTTAGTAACTCTATCCACCCTTGAATAACTTTTTAATTGACGATTAGGCATATTTATTGGGGTGAAGAATAAAATAGACTTAAGATCATTATTGTGAAAATAAACCAAAATGAGCTTTTAAAGTTATGCATAATATTAAAATAGAATATATTTTGCCCAGAGAAAGATTTGTGGGTTTTTTTGACAATGTAAATAGAAGGATATAATTACAAATTAAGTTTATTATCAATTTTATGTCAGTATTTTTTTCTGAACTTCTCACTGGGAACATTGATGAATAAAGACTTAACAAATGGTGTGCTTCATTTCAGAAATACATCAAATGCTAATGCACTATAGAAAGCTATTACATGAAGTAGTGTGAGCATCTGTTTTTGAGAATTTTTTTCAACTGATACCAATTTTATTCTGCATGAGTTATTATTTTTTTCTTTTTTTGTGCTAATTTCATTTTAAAGAAATATTATGGAAACACTCTGAGACACATAAAAAGCTGTTTTGTAATAAGAAAATTTGACTTTATGCGGGTGTGTCCAGTCCAACGGCCTTTTTCATGTTTTTGTTCTTGTTTCTCTGAAAAATTCAGCATTCATCTTTCTGTATTTTTAATTTTTTTTACTCATTCATCAAACATTTAGTGAATATCTAGAGTCTATTAAAAACTGTCCCAGGATATGGATTTTCGGTGGCAAATCAGGTCCATGTGGCTTCTGTCCTCCACATGTTACCTCACTTATATCTTAATTAAACTTCACAAGATCCATTGGAACTATTTTCTACATGAGGAAACAATGTGTATGAACGCAATGGTGGAAACCTGTCAAGTTTAAATAGCTGACAATCTTTCTTTCCTAAATCCCTTTCCACTCTCATTAATAACAGGATTTCTAAGGCAATCACTTTAAAACTTTACATTTTTATTTTTATTAAGTTTTGAATTTTATTCCAGTTTAGTTAACATGCAATGTCATATTAGTTTTAGGTGTACAATATAGTGATTCAGCAATTGTATACATAACTCAGTGCTCATCATAGTAAGTGCCCTCTTTAATCTCCATCGCCAGTTTCACCCACCCCCCACCACCTTGTTTTAAACTTAACACTTCTTTATTGTCTGTATCAGTTTGGTGGTTAACAGCATGTCAGTTAATTCTTACAAATAAATTCTTAAATAAAAAGTGCATTGTTATTCCCATGATAATCATCTTGGTCCACACTTTATGACCGCATGGTTGCAGTCATACAACCTCCTCCCTGAACTCCCTAAACTATATTTCAGTCCAGTCACTCAGTCCAGAACAATGAAAGCAGCTTTTTAGTCCCTGAGTCACCTGCCGAAAATAGGTAAGAACAAAATGGTGGCTTCCTCCCACCCCACCCTCTTTTTATTTGGTTTATGGTTAAATCTTAAAAGGGTTTCTTTTCCCTGTGTTATATTTAATTTATATATGAGTTACTCATCCTTATCTTCTGATCTTATGCCTGTCTATAATAACATATTCTTAGGGGGTCTTTTGCCACTTATTGCTCTTTCTTTGATTTATTGGTTAAAATTCATATGTATGTTTATTTCTGGTCACTTGGTTTACATCGACCCATTCATGACATCCCAGGCGTTGTTCCAAGGGATGTTCTCGAGCCTCACACAGAACCCCCAGTGGGTCTAGTCTTTATTTCTCCTTATCACATCAACTGCATGCTGTGTCAACTTCTATTTTTTTTTTTTTTTTACTGAACTGGGTGGTCACGCTCCATTGCCTCATGCTAGGAACACCTTAACTCTGGATCAATCCATCCAGTTAGCTTTCCCATAGCAACTCAAAGACTGATGAAGCTTACTGGAAAAATAAAACAAAACTACTTCTCAGATTTGGTCCCTTTATCAGTTCCTTAACTTGCATTTAACTGAGTCTTCATTAGTACCTGGAAATTCTTTCCTTTCTAATTGCTGTTTTCTTATCTTCTTTTTTTTTTTTTAAATCATTGGCACTGTTACTCATCCATAATTTTAAATAGGTGAACTCAGTCTCTACTTCACCAACCAAAACATAAAAATAAAATAGAAAAAAAAATAAGGAAGAATGTCCCTCAAAGATATGCCAACAACTAAAAAATTATCTTAATGGATGACTTTGCTATCAGATGCTAGTGGACAAGAATTCCCTCATGGGATCAGGAGGGAGACAAACCATAAGAGACTCTTAATCTCACAAAACAAACTGAGGGTTGCTGGGGGTGGAGGGGTAGAGAGAGGGTGGTTGGGTTATGGACATTGGGAAGGGTATGTGCAATGGTGAGTGCTGTGAAGTGTGTAAGCCTGATGATTCACAGACCTGTACCCCTGGGACAAATAATGCATTATATGTTAATAAAAATATTAATAAAAAAGAATAAAGATAGTTCTCCTAGTACCTTGCTTTTTAGATCCACCCTCTCTTCTCAAGCCAAGATAATTTGCTTTATGGAAATAAAACACCTTTAAAAAATCAGCTTTTCTTTTTATTGCATTCTTCTCACAATATTAAACACAGTTAAAATACTGTATTTTATAAACACAGAAAAATGCACATGAAACACCTTTCTCCTGACCTCATTGTTCTCCCTACTATTGCCCAATTCACCTCTCCCCTATAAAGTCTTTGTAAACAGGTGACTTCACTGCTGCTTCAAACATTCACTTCCTGAGTATCTCTTTAACTCACTGTCACCTTTGCCCCCATCAGTCCTTTGTCACTAATGTCATTAATGATATTGGTCACCAATGGCACAGACCCTACACACTCCAAAAAGATTAATTTAAAATAAATCATAGACTATATGTGAAATGCAACACTCTAAATCTCCTAGAGGATAGCTTTGGATAAATTCTCTATTGGGTTCAGTGGTGACTTTTTTGATATAATAAAGGCATAATCCATGAAAAATAATAAACTGAACTCCATTAAAATTAAAAATTACTGTTTCAAAAAGGAGCCAAAAGAATGAGAAGATAGCCACAGAATGAGAAAAAGTATCTGTCAAAGACATTAGCTGTTAAAGGACAGCTATCTAAAATATACAGAGAACTCCCAAACTCAACAATAAGAAAGTGAAAAAACAGATTAAAAAATGAGCATAAATTTTGAAGAACCTCACCAAAGAAGACATAGAGATTAAAAAAAAAAAGCATATGAAAGATGCTCAACATCAAATGTCATTAGGGATATTATAAATTAAAGCAACAATGAGAAACAACAATGAGAACAATATATCTATTAGAATGGTCAAAATTCAAACTACTGGAGCACCAAACAGCTGTCTCTCAGCTGAGACAAGAACACTTCATTCATGGGGCGTCTGGGTGGCTCAGTGGGTTAAAGCCTCTGCCTTCACCTCAAGTCATGATCCCATGGTCCTGGGATCGAGCCCCGCATCGGGCTCTCTGCTCGGTGGGGAGCCGGCTTCCCCCTCTCTTTCTGCCTGCCTCTCTGACTGCTTGTGATCTCTGTCTGTCAAATAAATAAATAAAACCTTAAAAACAAAAAGAAAAACAAAAACGCTCATTCATTGCTCATTCATTGCTGTTGGGAATAGGAAATAGTGCGACCACTTTGGAAGGCAGTTTGCCAATTTCTTACAAATCCAAACATATGCCTAACCATATTATCCAGCAATTATGCTCCTTGGTTTTTACCCAAATTAAATGTTGAAAACATTTCCATACAAAAACCTGCAGGTGGATGTTTATAGTAGCTTTACTCATTAACTGCCAACAACTGGAAGCCGCCAAGATGTTCTTCAATAAGTGACTGGGTAAACTATGGTCCATCCAGACAGTGGATATTACTGAGTATTTAAAAGCATATATGAGCTATCAAGCCATGAAAAGACATGAAGTAAACTTAAATGCATATTTGTAAGTGTAAGAAGCCAATCTATAAAGCTACATAATGTATAATTCCAACTGCATGTTACTCCAGGAAAGGCAAACTATAGAGACAGCCAAAGATCCATGGTTGCCAGAGGTTAGGGGGAAGGAAAGGATGAACAGGTGGATAACAAAGAATAGTTGCATGAGTGAAATCGTTCTGAGTGGTATTATGATGGTGGATACGTGCCATTTATATTTACATTATATATCTTTCAAAACCTATAGAATGCACAATACCAAGAATGAACTATAATGTAAGCTGTGGACTTGGGATGATGATGGGTCAATATAGGTTCATCAGCTGTAACAAATTTATCATTTTGCTACTGTAATTTGATAGTCCAGGAGGCCATGCATGTGTGTGGGGGCAATGGTATTTGGGAACTCTCTATATTTTTCATGCAATTTTGCTCTGAACCTAAAGCCACTTTTAAAAAAACAAAGTCTATTAAAGAAATATAGTATGCCAATTTAAAAAATTGGGATAAATGTAATAATACTTGTACAAGACTTCTACACTGAGTATCACACAATCGTAATGAGAGAAATCAAACATTATCTAAATTCATGGAAAGTTATCAATGTTAGTGGTCCAGAAGACTCAACATTTTCTCTATCACAGACTACAGATTTGAGTAGCATACATTGCTACTAGCCATAGATCTTGCAGTTAAAGCTACTGAATATGTTATACAATACAAAACATTATATCTATTAATTCAAAGGTGTGTTGCATATTTGAGTGAGGAGTAATAATAATATACTAAATAAGAAATAACATACTCATTAAGAAAAATAAACATTTACAAACTCATAATTAAACTTGGTTTAAATCACAAATATCTTTCCATGACTTCTAAAAAGCAGACATAATTTCTTTAAAAGCCCATGTAAAATTGTGATGGGACTATTTTGCATGGGACCCACTTTGGATTTGGAAAATCCACTAACATTTGCAATACTGTGATTTAATTTATATATAATTATTCTAAGATAACATTCTACCTCATGATTATTATAAATTTCCTTTCTTCTTACATGTGTCAAAGAGGATTTGTAAGACGTATCACTTAGAAGATTTTTTTTAAAGATTCTAAAATTTTATTTTGAGAGAGAGAGAGAGAAAGAGAGAGTGTATGTGCAAGTGGGAGAGAGGCAGAGGCAGAGAGAGAGAAAAGAATCTCAGGTGGTCATCACGCTGAGCGTGGAGCCATCACAGGGCTCAATCTCAAGACCCTGAGATCATGATGTGAGCTGAGACCAGGAGTCAGAGTCTTAACTGACTGAGTCACCCAGGCACCCCTAAAGGATTTTAATTAAATATCAAATACATATAGCATGTTTACAGATAGCACAATAATTGTATGAAAAAATGGGTTAATATTTTGCAGTTTTAATAACATGTCTTTTTAGATAACCATATTTAAACCCATATGACAAATCTGCCTTTCTTAAAATTTCCATTAATAAAAAAATAAAGTTTGTATTGATGTGAAATGTTTGTGTTAATGCCTCGGCCCTGCCAAAAAATTAAAAATAGAAATGACCAAAATATAATTAATTGGAATGAATCTCCAGTTTTCCCCAACCTTGACTCTAACAAAGAATGAGAGGGAAACTGGATACCCACAGGAAGGTGGTAATGAGCCGATGGCTACTTAGGGACTACATATGGGATCAGCATTCATGAGAAATGAATAATAACTAATAACTAATTCCCACTGCAAGCAGCCCAGAAATATTCCAAGTCAAGAAGTTATGCAAATACCAAAAAAAAATCTTTACAAATGTTACTTATAATTACTAAACTTTTCCAAAGTGTTTTATTACTTACATTCACTTCTGTCTGCCATTATTCCCCAAATTTGATTGACATATCTTTACATCTTTACAATAATGGGCTGCTAGTTTACTTTTCTTGCCTATAATGTCAACATTTTAATTAAAAAAAAAAGGCCATGGAATCATAGTAAGAAAAATATCCTACGATTTTATGAGGTCTGTTGATGGGAACCAACAAAAGAAGAGAGGTGAAGGATAAGAAAACATCTCTGTCCAACTGTTCAGGGGTAAATCTACCCTTCTGGCAACATGTACTGTGTGTATGAACTTGTGTAACACATTTCTCTGTGTATTTTCTCATCTAGAAAATCAGAATGATAACTACATGCAATTCTTACGTTTGTGTGAGAATTAAGAGTGTAGGTATATGAAAAAACTCTTAGTGTCACTCCCGAGCAAATATCTCTTATATATTATTATAAATAATATGTCAATTCATTTTATTACTATTTTCCTTTTGTAACTGAGCTATCATGTAAAGCCGAGATGATAGATGAAATAAGACCTAATAATATCATCATGTTATTTCAGTAAACCTCTTTGACAGATTTTCTATGGTCACAAAGTTTATGCTTTTCACAAAAACTAGGCTATTCCATTGTATTTATTCCAAGAAATACTAGTTAAAGTATTTAAAATAATCATGGAAAACTTGTAATAGATGCTTCAGACAGAAGGATGCTCAGGGAGATTTGTTCCCAAGCTGTATGTTAAATATTTGTGATAGCAAGGTCAATACTTCATCAAAAGAAGTTTGGGAGAAAAAAAATGTAAGAAAAAAATATTCTGGAAAATTATCTGTGGGATAATATCACCTGGAGATTTTCCTAGTGTAAATGATCTTTTTCCACACCCACACACCCCTTTTTTAAAAAAATACTGTTTCTATGTTTCTGGGATAAATGGAAATATATGTTGACACCAGAAATTAATATCATAATGATATAGCTGGGAAGAAACCAAATGTAGAAAAAAATCTTGATTTAAAAAAATTGATGTTTGGCAACATATGGGCTGACAAGGTACAGAACTGTATGCAAAGTAATAGTAATAAAGAATTTAAATAGTAATACATAATGTATGGGGAAAGATTATGTAAGTCCTAGCATATTCCCCATTTCCCTCTAAAAATATTCAATATCTTATTTGATGATTTTGATTGATAAATTAGGGCTGATTCAAATAAAAATGAGTTTAACTTTGGAAAGATAGGTTCTTGTATACTACAATGTAAGAAAACGTGGTTGTCAAAATAAAAATGTTAAACAGCAATATCAGTTAAGCGATAGTTAACATGGATTTATCTCCCACATTTTGATTCTGCATATTTTCTACTCACTTATTTAGTATTCATGTAGAGACCTTGAAAAAGGATTCACTTTTGCTGATGGATGTAGGGGGTGGAACTGCATCATTGCACAGAAAATGCATTAACTGATATGATAACACAATCATAAATGTAATAGGATTCATTACTACCAAGAACTAGCACTATGATGTCTATAAACTTTTCCTGATTTTTAAAATGGATATTAAATGGAAATTTCACCAATATTTTAAGCCTATAGGGATACCTTATAGTCAGTAAATAAACTGAAATTAATCATCTCAAAGGCAAAGAATTATTTTTGTTCTACAGGACATACTTTTTACTTATTTATTTTTTTGTATGATTAAGATATGAAATAAAACAAGGTATGTGTAAAAAAAACCCCAAGATGTGTGTATAGAAAAACACATACATCTATTAACTATTTATAGGCAAACACCCAAACAATATTTAGTTCGGCCTGCAATTTTTAATGTTCCACTGGAAAACTCTGAACTACATTAAGCACCTGTGATCAACTACATTGGTCAGGATTCACTGGAGAAATAGACTATCTACCTATCCATCTAGAGAGAGAGAGAGAGGAAGAGAGGGATTTATTATGAGAAATTGTCTCATAATAAATGACCAGGAGGGTCAATGACATAAGTCCCATCCTAAGGACTGGAGAAGATGAGAGGCAATATCCCAGATCAATCAGTGAGGCAGGAAAAGAGAGGTGGATTTCTTCTTCCTTAATCTTTTGTCATAGTTGGGGCTTCAACAGATTAGTTGAGGTCCACCCATGCTGGGGATGGCATTCCACATTACTGAATCCACTGATTCAAATCCTAATCTCATCCAGAAAACATTGTCATAGGCACATGTTTAATCTGGGCACCCTGAAGCAGGTCTCATTGACACATAAAATTAATGGTTGCACCAGCTATGCTGATCACTAGAAGAATCAAGAATGCATAGATCCTCACTTTTTGACCTCACATCTTAGCTTGCACATAATTTCCTCCATAAAGATTTTCCTGTTTCCTTGAAATTTTATTATTTATTCATCAATCCTATATTATGCCAAAGGTTTTATGAGATGTTATCTTGATTTTACTCTATTTTGGTTTCCTCCTTCTTATCTGTATCATCCAAGAGAATATAAGTCTATTGGTGAGAATACTAAGGATGAAAATGAGGATAGCTAAATTTACCAAGGGGTTACTTTGTACACATCATCATTCAATAATCTTACAATAAAACATGTCACAAAAGGATAACTGGGAATTCTATTCAGATTTAATATTTACTGTTATATCTTCAAGGGATTCCAATTTTCACATAATGTTAGGGTTTATAAATTCTACTTGATAAAATCTTTACACTCTTCCATTGTGTGGTAATGTTACCAGACTCCAAAGGAAAATGAGTATCATTTCAAACAAGGACTTCAGGAATTTTCACCAGTTCTTGATAAGGTCAAGAGATCTTTTTATTTATTTGTTTTTTAATTTTTTTGGGGGGGCGGGCTGGGTACAGTATACTTTCTTGAATGTACATGACAAGGTAGGGCTCCTTACGCCTCTCTTCTTCTTCAGGGAGTCTGGGATGGAAACTCTGTAGAGGTCAGGAGATTCTCAGTGTGTTGTGGGATGGGTTATGGTGAGGATTCCCCAGCAGCTGAGGGAAGAGCGAGGGTCTCTCTCTTGCTCTCGCTGGGGCTCGTGGTTTGGAGGCTCTTACTCCTTGGAGGCCATATGGACCATAAAGTCCACCACTTGGTTGCTATAGCCAAATTCACCGTCATACTGTGATATGAATTTGACACAGTGGTCATTGAGAGCAATGCCAGCCCTAGCATTAAAGATGGAAGAGTTGTGTCACTGTTGAAACAGCAGGAGACAATTTGGTCATTGTCCAGGATGCCTTTGAGGGGACCTTTCAATGCCTGTTCCACCACCTTCTTTTTTTTTTTAAAGATTTTTATTTATTTATTTGACAGAGAGAGATCACAGGTAGATAGAGAGGCAGACAGAGAGAGAGAGGGAAGCAGGCTCCCTGCTGAGCAGAGAGCCAGATGCGGGGCTCGATCCCAGGACCCTGGGATCATGACCTGAGCTGAAGGCAGCGGCTTAACCCACTGAGCCACCCAGGCGCCCCTGTTCCACCACCTTCTTAATGCCATCATATTTGGCAGCTTTCTCAAGGCAGCAGTTCAGATCCATGACTGACACATCGGTGCTGAGGACACAGAAAACTATGCAGGTGGCTCCCCATTCAGCTCAGGGATATTCTTGCCTACAGCCTTGGCAGCACCAGTAGAAGCAGGAATGATGTTCTGCGCAGCCCCTCAGTCATAATGTCACAGCTTCCTAGAGGGGCCATCCACAAGCTTCTGGGTGGCAGTGATAGCTTGTCCTGTGGTGATGAGCCCCTCCGCCATGCCAAAGTTGTCCCAGATGACCTTGGTCAGAAGCCCAAGCAGTTAGTGGTGCAGGAAACATTGCTGGTAATCTTGAGGAAGTTGTCACACTTCTCATGATTCACACCCATCACAAACATGGGGGCATCAGCAAAAGGGGCAGAGCTGATTACCTTTTCGGCCCCTTCAAGTGAGCCCCAGCTTTCTTCATGACGTTGAAGATCCCAGTGGACTCCACAAGATACTCAGCACCAGCATCTCCCCATCTGATGCTGGCAATATCTTGCTCCTGGAGGATGGAGATGGTTTTTCCGTTGATGACAAGTTTCTTGTTCTCACTCTTGACTGTGCCATTGAATTTTTGTGGGTGGACTCCTACTGGAACATGTAGACCATGTAGCTGAGGTCAATGAAGGAGTCATTGATGGTGACAATATCTACTTTGCTGGAGTTAATAGGAGTCTTGGTGAGCAGTTGCCCAATATGGCCAAATCCATTTACTCTGACCTTCACCATTGTGTCTCTGCAATGCAGCTGGTGCTGCACCAGAAGATGCAGTTCTCTGTCAACCGAGTACAGAGCCAAAAGTTGGGTTGTTTGTTTGTTTGTTTTTTTTTTTTTTTTGGATAGTTAAACTTTATTTTTTCAGTGTTCCAAGATTCATTGCTTATGCATTACACCCAGCCAAAAGATTTTTTTAAAAAGCCCTTCAAGGGGCACCTGGGTGGCTCAGTGGGTTAAAGCCTCTGCCTTCGGCTCAGGTCATGATCCCGGGGTCCTGGGATCCAGCCCCACATCAGGCTCTCTGCTCCGCAGGGAGCCTGCTTCCTCCTCTCTCTCTGCCTGCCTCTCTGCCTAGTTGTGATTTCTCTCTGTCAAATAAATAAAATATTTAAAAAAAAAGCCCTTCAAATGCAAGCCTCTAATCATCTGGATGACTCTTTCTATTTAATTAAAAATTATATCATGAATCTCTTTAAAATTATATTCTTAATTACTTGCTTTAGAATTATTTCCCTACTTATTATCCAGACTTTCCTTATGCAATTATTTCCCCAATTTCCTGCATTGTACTTCTCATTGCATTAGCATGGGTATATTAGGGTTAAACACAGTTTTTGTTTATATGTATATTTTCGCGTTTGAGTAGAAAGATAGTTTTTCTGGGTATGCAATTCAGAGAAGGTATCTATCACAGCGCATTAAGATATTATGTTACCATCTTCTGCCTTTAATATTTCTTGAGAAAACTATCTTTGTAAATGTTTTGACTTAGATCTTATTTATTTGGCAGAAAGAAATCAGAAGTAGGGAGAGAAGCAGGCAGAGAGAGAGAGGGAAGCAGGCTCCCCGCTGAGCAGAGAGCCCAATGCAGGGCTGTCCCAGGACCCTCAGATCATGACCTGAGCTGAAGACAGAGGCTTAACCCACTGAGCCACCCAGATGCCCCCCCCAGTGGATTTTTAGGCTTTAAAGTTTTGCCTTCAATCTTTGTCCTGTTAATGAAATATGTCTAGTTGTACATTTAGTCTATTGTAAGTTAAAAACTTATGCCTTCTGGTCTGTGGAATCATGTCTTCTTCAATTGTAAAAATTGTCATCCATTTCTTTCTCCCATACTCTCTCTCTTCAGTTCTTTCTAATCTCTTTCTCCTTAAATTCACTTTTAAATTTGGACATTAGACATTTCTTGCTTGCCTACCTTTTGATTCTGGGAGTTTCCTCTATGGGAGTTGAAGTTTCAAGAAGTGTCTCAATCAGTTTCCCAATGGCAGCCTCAGGACTGGTCTTTAGATTTTTGCCCCAGGATAATTCTCCAAATCAATTGCTTTCTTTCACCAATAGCTATGGATTTTTCTTTCGCCTACTATTTGTTTACACTTCTCTTGTGTGTGTATTTGTGTGTATGCGTGTGTAGGTATGTGTAGGACGCAATTCCTTTCACTGTTTCTCTTTCAGTTCTTTGAGTCTCAAAACCACAGAAAATAGTCTTTAATGCAATTTATCCACCAGGAGATGGGGAAACAGGAGAATATTTTAGATTTCTAAGTTTTCCATTCTCTCAGAATCAGTATTTAGCTACAAAATTCTGCTTTTTTTGTGGTTGTGATTGTGCTTTTCAAGTGTTATGAACCTCAGTAAAAAGATCCTGATACATGTAAGGGTTTAATACATTATTTGAGCTGAATAAATAAATGAATTCGTGAGTAAGGGAACACATCTCTTTCTATTAATACTGTCACATACATACTTTGTGGAGGTTTTGTTTACACAGAAAAATGATTATTAATTTTACATAAAATGTTAAATATATAAGCAACATCTGGTTGTTTTATATATTAATTAGTGATAATTAACATTTTCCTTGATACACCAATTTTACAGCCACCAAAAATATTCTAATTGTTGCTAAATTAAATAAATAATGTGGATGGTATTGCATATTGAAAACCCCAACTTTATCTAAGTCTACACTAAACTCAAATGAATGAAGACTGAAAGCTGACAGAGAACACTGAGGTGATATTCTATAAATCTCTGAAAATTATTTTTTTATAATGCTTGCTGTCATAGAGGCTTAAAATATCTCTTTATGAGAAATATCTCAGACTTCTCCTATAGCTATTCACAGTAAATAATTTTTTAATATTTTAGGCTGTTGTGGCATTGTTCGGCTCTACAGGGCAATTCATTTGCTCCAATATTGTCTAATCATTTTTTTATTAAAATGAGATCTGGCTTTTATCTTTTACTAGGGTATACCAAAATTACTGTCGGTGTGTTTCTGTGTATTTCAGACAAAATTTCTTATTAAGCAGCAATATTCCTTTATTATTACCCACTAAGATATCTGAACATAGATGGCCACCTGATGTGACACAATAAATTTATTTAAGTCAAACTAGAGAAAACTCAGTTGAGAAAAACAAAAATACTTCCCTTATACTCCTTTAAAACAGCAACAAAAAAGGAGATGAATTTAATTTGTAACTTTCTTTGTGAAATTCATATCCAAATACTCATCCTTACAAAGTGAGGTTATTTTTATTTGTCTCCTTATTTAATAAATGGAAAAATATATAAACACTTTAGTATAATGAAATCTGCAATTTTTCTCCTAGCAGATATTTTCCATGCACTAAATAATGCATATAGATGAGTTCTGCTTGGTATGAATCAGATTGTGTATGCATATTGGTATATGACCCACCATGTGCAATCATAAAACTTTAATTTGGAAATGGATTAGAAGTTATCTCATTTAACCTTCCATTATTTAAAATGTGTGTTCCTTTAAGATTCTTTTTAAGCAATCATTTAACCAACACTTCAAGTTAAGCAGAAATTATTATTACTTATAGCAGTATGATAAATTCAACCCAACAAATGCTCTGACAAAATATCTGCTTCATATTTTTGCTTGTTTTTAACCAAACTGAGCAAGGAAAGGGCATATTTTGTCAGTCAGTTTTAGTCACAGTTTATAAATTCTTCTCCATCTTTTAAAGATTTAATAGACAAAATCAGGACACTACACATTACTATCAGGAAAAAAATAGTGTTACACATTTATCATGAAAAGACACACTATCTTTATATTATTCCTTTTTCTAGATATTTTAGAAGAAATAGATGTGCATCATTTGATTTAATATTGAAAAACCTATCACATTTACAGCAAAATTGATCATCTAGTCATATTAAGCCATCTAAATTACATGACTTTATTTATTTATTTGTTTATTTATTTTTATTTCATGATCCATTTCCCCACCTTACAAAAATGTATGTATATTTATGTTTCACCTAAATATATACTACAACATAAAAAGGACAAAAACTATTTCTTTCTCTCTTTTTTTTAAGATTTTATTTATTTATTTGACAGAGAGAGCAATCACAAGTAGGCAGAGAGGCAGACAGAGAGGGGGAAGCAGGCTCCCCGCTGAGCAGAAAGCCTGACACAGAGCTTGATCCCAGGATTCTGAGATTATGACCTGAGCTGAAGAAAGAGGCTTAACCCATTGAGCCACCCAGGCGCTCCAAAAACTATTTCTTTATCTACCAATTTACATCATTAATATATGTCATTAGTGTGTCTTTCATAGAAATCCCATATCATTGTTTGGCCTACGTGTAAACTACATGAGGCTATTAATCAAGGAGCTCGTACTGGAGGTACATTAGAGTTACTGAATCCTCTAGTTTTTAATTAGAGAAATTAGGTACCCTTAATAACAAGCCCACCGGAAGTATTCCATCTCCACTCTAAAATGTCTGGACTTTAAAGTAGATACAATTTGAGTGAACTGAGGGGAAATGTATGCTGGTTGAAACAGTTCTTATTATGGTAGGTGGCTTTCCAAGTCTGGGAATAATAGACATATTAATATTGTTTTTCCTTAAAAATATTTCCAGGCAGTTCAGCTGACTGGCTCAGTCAGTACAGCACATGGCTCTTGACCTCAGGGTTGTGAGTTCAAGCCCATGTTGCATGTGGAGCCTACTTAAAAAAATGAAAAGTAAAAATAAAAAATAGTTCCAGGCAATCGTTTTAATAATAGTGAAAGAAAATGTTCACAACCATTCAAACTTACTTTTATGTTCGGATGTAATAACTGAACCCTGATGTAAAGTTGAACTACTTATGTGAAACTTCACATTAGAAAATTATCTGCTATGACATATGTATTTCCTAAAATACATTTGTTGATGCTAACTGGGAAGAGAGCACTGTTGAAATATCATTTTTCCTAATATTAACAGAATTCACTAGAGAAAAAATTACATATAATTACTGCTTTTTTAAAAAAAATAAATGCTGCATTAATGGCAGGAGTAGAACATACCATGTTTTCTACTCCTTCGGAATGAAAGAAATGCAGTATTTAACAAAACAAAGGTAAAACAACAATGAAGAATGTATGCTGATATTGAAAGGTCATGAATAGAATTGGGAATAGATGCACATTGTGATGAAAATGGAATATATAAAGCAAGACAGGTTAGACTGACAGCATAAGCAAATTGATTTGAAGAATATTCTACTCCACAAAGCAAAAACAGATTATATCCAATAGAGTGAATTTTCAAAAAAAGAAATAACCTAAAATAAACTGTAAATTGAGGACAAGAGCTGCAAAGGAGAATGCTGTGAGATATCTAAAGCTGGTGATTCATTTAGGAAAACAAAGAAAACAGAATGATGTCTCCACGTGTTACCTAATGCAGAACTATGGGCTTCTGCAGTTTGTCTCAAGATAATATCATAGGGCACCTGGGTGGCTCAGTGGGTTAAGCTGCTGCCTTCGGCTCAGGTCATGATCTCGGGGTCCTGGGATCGAGTCCCACATCGGGCTCTCTGCTCACCAGGGAATCTGCTTCCCTCTCTCTCTCTCTCTCTCTCTCTCTCTGCCTGCCTCTCTATCTACTTGTGATCTCTCTCTGTCAAATAAATAAATAAAATCTTAAAAAAAAAAAGATAATATCATAGATACTACTCATTCCCTGATGTAGAAATTTTTTTAAAAAAGTGAGACTTCATTGGATCTGACATAATGGAATTTTCCACAGGTAACCCAGCTTTCTGGGGAAAGGTAAAAACCACTATAGGATAGAAAAATCACTGGTGCAAGTTGAAAGGAAAGTCATCCAACAAATCCTTGTTCCCCCGACATTACTGGGGTCAGTGTTTAATCATCAGAATTCTGCATTTACGGATGACCCAGGGGTAGAAATAATTTTCTTGCATGGGATGTGGACATTAAATTACCAAATATGATTAATCTAGTCATTTATTCTCAAATTTGGGCAGTAAATCTAAAATTTTACTAAATATTAGATAACATTAAAGGATAAATTTAGGAAATAAATCTATAAATCCTAGCATGATATATATATATATATATATATACATATATATATATGACACAGAAAACAGAAGGAATATTTTAAGTATAAATAGTCTCATCTGAGAAATTTGAGAACATGCCTAATTAGAGAAGAGTAGCCTGCTGTGAAAAAACAGTATTTATATTGTTGGAAATTAAAAATAAAAATAATAAAAATGGGAAAATTTAAAAAGAAAAAATCATTATTGTAATGTCTGGAGGAAGCTTTTTTGTCTAGTGACTATTTCAGGTTCTAATTTGGAAGAAATTTCTATGAAATTTTTTTGCACTGCAATTGCTAGGCTAGTAGTAGAAAGCCATAAACTTGGGAAGCACGTGTTTTGCAAGAAGGTAACTGGGTATAATTATCTGAAGTGCAACACCCTGCCCTGACTTGCAGAAACCATGTTGCAACACTGACTCTGGGAGAAACGGCAGCATAAAGGAGAGGTGAGTTCAAATCAAACATAGCAGCCTAGAAGTCAACATACATATTGATTGTAACTGAGCTTTTCACAGTTGATTTCTCCTTAGGGAAGGTGATCTGGGCTTATACTGTGGCATGCATATTAAGATGAGAAACATCTGAGCGGCCACTGCCTAATAACTTGTCTGTGGAGTAAGTTCTTTAATTTTTCACCTACAGCCAGCCCGGAGGGTGAAGAAGGACACGGGCAAAGCCCATGAATGGTGGAAGTGACCAAGGCACAGCTGGCAGCAAAATCACATCTAAATGTGGAATAAACAACTATCCTGCTGGTGTTGAATAAATATTGAATTTGCTCTCCAAGTCATAGGGACTTGTAGGGACTTTTATTAATGCCCAGCAAGGTGAAACCTCTTTTTTTCTCACCCGCTACACAAATATTCTAGAACAGGGCTGTCCAAAAGAGCTTTGTGTGATGACAGTCCTGCATAGTCCGTAGGGCTTTTAAAGATTTTTTAAAAATTGTAACCGGTACGGTGACAGTTGGTAAGTAGACTTATTGTGGTGATCATTTCATAATACATACAAATACTGAATTATTGTTGTACACCTGAAACTAATATAATGTTATATGCTAATTATACCTCAATTAAAAAAAAAGAAACATGGCTATTGCAATGGAGGTACTGACTTTACAGTAGCTTTTCATTTTACGTTAATTAAAACTAACTCTAAATAGCCACATGTCGCTCCCAGACACAGCTGAGCTGCCCAAAGCTAGAAGAGGCAAGGAAGGGCTCGTCACTATTTTTGAGGGAAGTGTGGCACTACCAGCACCTTGACTTTGGATTTCTGGTTTCTAGAACTGTGAGAAAATGGATAGCCGTTTTTTCAGCCTTCAGTTTGGAGTAATTTGTTATGACAGCCCTAGAAAATTAATACAGACGGCTTCACGGAGGAATTTGAAAGAAGAGCAAGTGGCAAAAAGGCCAGAAACAAAGAATCATTCATCCATGAGAGGTCCAGTGGCCAACAACCCAGGTCTGAGTGGGCAGCACCATTACTCTCACCAGACTGGTCATGAAATACAACTTAACTGACTTTCTGGGTCCTCATGTCCATGGTCACTGTCCTCACCCTGAGGTTGCTTCTTCAACCTTCCCTTTAATTGTATGTCACCCAGTATAATCCATTATCTGCTTTAGGTTAACTACAATCTATTTCAGTCACCCACACCATGAACTAAGGAACTCAGTGGTTTTGAACACATTTCCAAAATAATACTTCTCGAGTAAAACAGTATTTACTTTTATTTAAAATATATAATACACATATATAATTAATACATCAAATTATTTTATGTGTGTGTGTGTGTGTGTGTGTGTGTTCACTTTTTAGCTCTTAAAACTTGAGGCTATACAAATAATGTGTGCCTCAAAAGTATGGTACCCTTCTCAAAATAAAACACATAATGAGTTTTCCTGTTGTTTAGGGAAAACAGAAGAAGAAAACACTGAGAATTATGCTTGCCATCTGAAAGCCATGGGTGAGTGGTAAAAGCAGCCACAATAGAAATGTAAATTGAGCTGAAATATTTCTTTTGGCAGCAGTTCAGTTTTAAAATAAACACGGTAATCTGCAGAAATGTCATATATATTAAGATTTTTATTTAACAATAGCTATGATTTTAAAAGATTATTGCATTAGAGAGAAAAATCATGCTTCACACTGTAAAAATTTAGCATTCTAGTAATCTGTAAGAAGTGTTATTTCACATTATTATGAATAATTCATATATTTTAAATGTATTTTTGTCTTAGCTAGATTTCAGAAACTGACAGTGCTAGGTGCACATTTTCATTATTTTCCTATTCTAATACTTTAAAATCCATTTTAATTTAAATGATCTGATCAACTGAATTACCCTGAAATATCCAAGAGTTATGTACATGATCCAGTTGATAGAATACAAATGACTATATAGACATGTTTTTATTTATTGTACTATTTCTGCTTTATATTTTTAATATAAAATTTTCTTTACTCT
This sequence comes from Meles meles, assembly GCF_922984935.1. Taxonomy (NCBI): domain Eukaryota; kingdom Metazoa; phylum Chordata; class Mammalia; order Carnivora; family Mustelidae; genus Meles; species Meles meles. Next base: position 86,132,743 of record NC_060077.1, on the reverse strand, counting down.
CTATATAATTATGTCACTGGTAATATATCAAAAGTTTTTTTTTTAATACTATCTCTTCATTCTCAAAATTAAGAAATTGAGACTAGGATGTCCCCCTATCCTTTCTGTTTCTTGCATGGTACATGGTTTATGTTCTCTAAAATTCTACAATTATCTGCATCTCCATTCACCTATGAAGTGATCTATAATGAGCCTTGATCTGAAATGATGGGGGGATGTTTAGCATTTGATAAATATAGGATATGGATCTCCATCTCTTACTTTATTTCTTTTTTTTTTCTTATTCATATGATTCTGTCATGGTGAAATCGTTTTGTTTTTATTTCACTCTAGTGTAGTCACAGGATGATCTTCTCTGATGTTAGTGTTTTATGAAATTAACTGTTTTCCAGGGACGCCTGGGTGGCTCAGTGGATTAAGCTGCTGCCTTCGGCTCAGGTCATGATCTCAGGGTCCTGGGATCAAGCCCCGCATCGGGCTCTCTGCTCCACAGGGAGCCTGCTTCCTCCTCTCTCTCTGCCTGCCTCTCCCTACTTGTGATCTCTCTCTGTCAAATAAATAAATAAAATCTTAAAAAAAAAAAAAAAAAAAAAAAAAGAAACAACTTGGTTCAGCTGCATGTCATGCACCCACAAGCTGGGATCTCCCAGAGTTACTTTCCTGTTCTTTCTCTTTCCTTATCTTCCATTAGCTACATCCTTGGCAAGGTGGCGGATCCCCTATGTGATGGTTGCCATGGAAGTGTCCATCTGTGTGTCTTTTTTTTTTTTTTAAGCTCATTGGTATTCAGATAGTATCTTCCATGAAATGTATATGGCCAGCTGCTACAATCAAAGTCATTCTCTATTTCTGGGTTGAGACGGTCACACTCTAACACACAATACCATGCAGTATGAACATGAGGTGGTATACTTCTTAGGCATATGTGCTAGAAATCCGGGAGGTAGGGTGGGTGAAGAAGCACTCTCTGGATATGTAGGCATATATTTCATTTACGTATTATTTATTTGCTTATTCACACATTGCTTTTTTATAAGGTACTAGTTTCGAATTGTGTTACTCTGGATAATTTCTGACAGCACCGTAGTTTTTTGTTTTTTTTTTTTGTTGTTGTTGTTTTTGTTTTTTTTTTGGCTTTTAGCACCGTAGTTTTTATTAGGCCATTCGAGTCATGGCATTTCTGGATATATCTCTACTTCAATTAGGATGGCCTACAAGAATAAAGACAACTTTAGTAGCAGAAAACTGTGCTGTTCCAGCCTTGTGTTGATAAAAGAGATCCACATCACCTTTGTCTTTATACTTCTGTCCCCTAACAAAAACTACCAAGGGACACCCTGCAGGGGACGTGGTGATGGACATGGCAATGCCATCCTTGTAGTGATGTAAGGAAGCTATAGCTAGACTCATCCTCCATCTGCTTAATACAATATGATAATGACTCTGCTAATGCATTAAAACAACAACAAAGGAAAGGCAGATTCAACATAAAGGCAGAAAATAAGATTTACCACTGCAATTATACATTCAGGTAACTTAGTTCATTCACACTTAAGAAGGATAGTTCTTCTGGGGTACCTGGGTGGCTTAGTTGTTAAGCATTGGACTCTTGATTTCCATTCACATCATGATCTTTGGGTCCTAAGTCAAGCTCCGTGTTGGGCTCTGCGCTCAGTGGGGATTCTGCTTGAGATTCTGTCTCTGTCTCTCTCTGACCCTCCCCACCAATCTTTCCACCCCTCCCTCTAAAATAAATAAATAAATCTTTAAAGAAAATAGGTTTATTCTTCTAACTGCATCTTTAGACTTATGTAACAGTTTATCACTCAATTGTACTAAAGACATGGTGGAGATGTTCCTAAAAACTGGACAGATTATTTATAAATAATATAAGAGAACAAAGTCATTTCAACTGAGATTAGAAAGTATCTAAAAGCACTGACTCCTGATATAACAAAATAGACTGGATAGATGCTGAAGCTTATAAAGTCAGAGGTGTTGAAATTAGAGCTGAGAATGAAAAAAAAATTAAACTAAATGATTAAAGAAAAAGGAAAATATGGTGATAATTCAGCATTTAACAAACATTGTTATTTCTGCATTTTAGAGGGGGCTAAGTATAATCATTGTGTTTCTGCCCAACTTCAAGAGGTTTTAAATGTTTAAGAGAATCTAATATTTGGACCATATAAAGAACTGGACTTGCAAAAAGCTTAATTCTGTTAAGTGTGCAATCAGTTTTAAATGCTTTGGAAAATAGAACTGGTCACAGACATACATTTTATATTTATTAGTTTATATAACTACTATTTGACTTTTAAGAGGTTATATCTAGCAAGTAATAGCAATTAGGCAAATTGTGTTTTTTAAGACTTATTTTTTGAGAGAGAGTTAGTGGGAGAAGGGAGAGAGGAGAGAGGCTTTCATGCAGACTCCCCGCTGCGTGAGGAGCTGGATCACTTGATCCCACAAACCATGATATCATGGCATGAGTCAAAACTGAGTGGATCACTTAACCGACTAAGTCACCCAGGAGCCCCCTAGGCAAATTATTTTTTTAAAAAGGAAATACTTGGGCGCCTGGGTGGCTCAGTGGGTTAAGCCACTGCCTTCGGCTCAGGTCATGATCTCAGGGTCCTGGGATCGAGTCCCACATCGGGCTCTCTGCTCAGCAGGGAGCCTGCTTCCCTCTCTCTCTCTCTCTGCCTGCCTCTCTATCAACTTGTGATCTCTCTCTGTCAAATAAATAAATAAAATCTTTAAAAAAAAAAAAAAGGAAATACTTTCAGGCACCTGGGTGGCTCAGTGGGCTAAGACTCTGCCTTCAGCTCAGGTCATGATCTCAGGGTTCTGGGATCAAAGCCCACATCGGGCTCTCCACTTGGTGGGGAGCCTGCTTCTCCCTCTCTCTCTCTCTGCTTACTTGTGATCTCTCTGTGTCAAATAAGTAAATAAATAAATCTTAAAAAAAAAAAAAAGGAAATACTTTCTATTAAACTTTTTCAGAAGATGTATTTTTCCCATTAAAGCTTCTGATTCTGGACCCTGATTGAGGTTCCACTGATTGTAACACCCTTTTACTTTATATTGCTATACTTGAATATTCAGATTTCAGGCCTTCTGAAACTCTTGCTTGCCCTCCATCATTCTTTGACCCTCTGTTACAATAAACTCCACTCCCCACAGTGGGCTATTCCTTTACCATGTTTAGGTAAAGGGATTTTTTTCCTCAAAAGGAAAAAAGGTAATTGTCTGTAAAGGACTTTTGAAATTACTCTTTCAAATAATATTTTTGAAAATCAAATTTTTTTTCTTTAAAAAAGAGCAGAAAGTCATTGGGTAATTACCATGTGGGGGGAATTTAGGAGTTTCTAAGTGCTAGAAAGGGGAAATTCATACTACTAAGCTAATTAAGCATTGAAAAATAGCATTGGGTTAAGACAGAATTGGTCCCAGGTCTACATAGTTGGTTAAAACAAGTCCTTTTTTTCATTGGGCAGTAAAGTGTCTTAATTAAGTGCAGTAAGAGTTTGACATCCTGAAGTTACCTAGAGTCTACGGTCTTTATCAGTTTCAGTTTATTAGAATCTGTTGTCCAAAAACATGGTGTCAGTTTTTATATCTCTTGGGCAAGAGCTGCTGTAGTAAACATTGGAAATGTTTATTTTATGATCCCCAGCCTTTGAAAACAAGTGAAAGAAAAGTAAAGCTGTATTTCATCAGTTACTTGGAGCCTTTATATATTAATTTCACAAAAGCAAAAATAACTGAGCTCTGATTTGGACTCAGAAAAATGCTATGTACTTAGAGTGTGAAAAAAATTAGCTGATTGGAAGCATATGGATTGTCATGATGATGATGATGATGGAGATGATGGTGATGATGATGTTTCTTGGCATGTGCTGAGTGATAATGCTGTACTGAGATCTCTGCATATGACTCATATTTTGTCCTTGGAACAACCTTGTGAATTGAGTGCTGTTATTTCCTCCATTTTGTGGATCATTAAACAAAGCATAGCGATGTTGGGTGGCTCCCCTAGGTGTGTACAGCTGTGAATGGCAAAGACTGTTCATTGAATCTAATTATATCAAAACAAGAGGACAGAACCTGTATCCAGGGCTTGCAGTTTACTAGGAAAAAGAAAAATTGCCCAAGTTCTCATAATACTAGTGATCAATAGTTTATATGTATGTAACATTAGTTCTGAGAACATATTTTAAGCTCTATTAAAGTACAATATGTATGCAGGCTCCTATATGATCATGTCTGAGTATATTTTCTTTAAGCTATGTGTCGTAAATATTTGTTTCATAGGCAAATCATTCCTGGAATGCTATCTTTGGATAATAAATAAAGTTAAAGTCAATTAAAAAAATAGAGAACTAGTTTCTTTACTTAAGGTAATATTCCTTCAAGTAGAAAATCAGTAATATTAAAATGAGATCTGAAATTTATTCTGACAAAGAGTAAAGAAAGTAATTTCTTAAGGAAAAAAAAACTCTCAAAATTTCTTTCATTATCTGGGCTATGTAAATCAGGTCGTTCTGAATTATACGTGTAAGAGAAATCCATACTAAAATGCCTATTTTCAGAATGATCTTATATCCTTAATACAATAATTTAAAATTCATCTGTGGTAATTTAACAAGTGAATTGACTTTTCTATTTCATGTACAGTTATTGTTTAAGTAAAATGATCTTCTTATCTAAAAAAAGCAAATCCAGCCTCATTCAGAGTCATCAACATTTCAGGATTTACAGGAAAATAGTTAACGTTAGTTTGCTATCCTGCTTGTAGCTGTGTATTCTGTGGTTTCAGAACTGATATGAAGACAAGGAGCAGGTGTAGAGGGCAATATTCTGCCCCTTCTGTCTTGGTAAAATAGACTTTTAATATACATGCATTCTTAGAAAAATAATATTAAACAAATTTATCCAGAGTATATAAGGAATCTGGGAGAGACGCAGAAGACAGTGGGGCTCCAGCAGATGCAGCGGGAAAGTGAGGGACTGAATCCCACAAGGTAGCGCATGTCTCCAGTTTCTGCTCATTTTGGCCCAAACCCAGCCAGGCCACAAGGGGAATCACAAATGAGAGAAAATCTGACAAAATCTGGTGAACTCCCTGCCGAAACAGTCAATTAAGGAAATAGAGAGGGCTTCAGAAAGTGTCTAAATGAAATAAATAGTTATGGCATCAAAAGGAAGGGTATCATGAGCATGCCAAGGCACATACGTGAGTTGTGTTTTTCCACAATTTAAATCACAATTATAAAGCAGGTTCAGGATTCCAAACTCAATGATATTTCACCATGTGATTAAAGTTGGCTTCTCACACAGCATGCAAAGCAGGGCAGAAGACAAACCACATGACAAACAGGATAACAGAAGTGTGCAGGAAGTTAAGGAACCAACCACAAAGTCAATCTGTGGGCCTGGGGTTGAGATAAGACCTGGGTCCCCTCAGCGTCAGTTCTCAGCAATCACTGCTCCTGACGTTAAAGCAGGGCAGGATTGTGGTTCTGTGCGGAGATCGATCAGGCAGGGCCTTTGGTTGCGGTTGCTTTTTTTCAGTGGTCAGACATAGAGGGGTTATGTCTGGAGAGTCTGACAGTTTGCTGCCAAAATGCTCCCCCTTTTAAAGGGATTTGAACAGTTTTGGGTCTCTGCAGGCCTCCTCTGGTTCTGCTCCTTATCAGTTCTGGGGTGTCAGCTGACGTTAGTCTGGAGCTATGTCCTAGCTGCAGTGCCTTAACTACTCATGTCATTGCTTGACAAGGCTTCTGGTTGACATGAGAGACTCCATGTTGCTCTCTACAAATGGACACACACTCCGGAGACATAACTGCTTATAGTGAGTAGCCCGTAGTGTCATAGAATAGTTAAGGTTTGCCCCACAACTTTAAGGGACGAGACCAAGGTGTTCTTTGCCTTTTCACTAGGGAAGGACAGCAGCACTCTCTGGAATTAAAAATGATAATGCCTCCTAGAAATCATGCGAACTCCATGATCACATGAAGTATGTAGATGATGTTTTCTTACCTAAAAAAAGTTGCAAATTTCACATGTAACATAAAAACATGTGGGATTACCATGTCCAAAGAAATTATAACCTAAAATTTTTAGAAATTGCTAGGATAAAATCCCATCTGGTTAAAAATAAATTAATGGCCCCTGCCCAGACTTTTTTCTTTTTTCTTTTTTTTTTTTTTAACTTGGATCTTATAAAATAAGATGCCATATTTAAGGATCAAATTGGATCCTAACAACAGAGTATCTCAAACAAAGTGATTCTGTGTTCTTTTTTTGGTGGTGGTGGGGTTAATTGTGCAATCACAACAGAATGAGGGTTGAGAGATCATGATGAGTTATTTGATGCAAAAATGACAATTTCCAATAAATGTTCTACACTAATGTTGCTACATCTCTATTTATTTGGTGTTAAAGTTTAAATGTGTGTGATGGGGGCACCTGGGTGGCTCAGTGGGTTAAGCCTCTGCCTTCAGCTCAGCTCATGATCTCAGGGTCCTGGGATCAAGACCCTCATCGGGCTCTCTGCTTGGCAGGGAGCCTGCTACCCGCCCCCCCCCCCCCGCAACCTGCCTCTCTGACTACTTGTGATTTCTCTCTCTGTCAAATATAAATAAAATCTTTAAAATAAGTAAATAAATAAACAAATAAATAAATAACAAATGTCTGTGCCAGGGCTAAATACCTGAAATCCATTTGTGAATACATTAGAAGATACATAAAAACAATTTAAGTGGTCATTGAAACAAATTGTGTTAGGCAAAATATCTTTTAGGAATTGGTCCTTTTTGAGTTGGGAAAATGGTCTAAAATTATTGACCTTTAATATACTCCTAAACCCTTAGACGTTTTTCTAGTTTAGTATGAGTTTCTTTCAACATCTAATGCCAATGAGCATTGATACTGTAGGGATTTTTTTTCAAGTTATATAGAAGGTTATCTCTTCATTTGAGATAATTAAATTGAAATTTATGAAACATTTTTGAATGGGTTAGTTCTCTATTAAAGATTATGTGTTTCTATTGCCATTGTCTAAAGAAAACATTTCCCTGTTTAGGTATTGAACCAGATCTGTAAAATGTATTGCATGGGAGACAATTCCTTTAACGTTTTCCTCATCCTTATAATGCTATAGCAGTTGAGCAAAGACATAGGATTTTAAAGAACAAATTGACCAAATTTTGTGTATTAGCCTTCTCCAGATAAACAGAGCAAATAGGTTGAATGTATAGGAAGAGACTTATCATAAGGAATTTGCTCACATAATTATGGAGGCTGAGAAGTCCTAGGATTAGCCATCTGCAAGCTAGACACCCAGGAAAGCCAATGGTGTAATTGAGCTCAGGTCTGAAATCCTATATCGGGAACACCAAGGACAGTAGAAAATCAATGTATCACCTCAAGTAATCAGGCAAGAATTGAAAAGGGGTAAATCTCCTTCTTTTGCCTTTTGTTCTATTCAGGCTTTCAATTGACTAGATGAGGTCAGGATTGCTAAGAGCAATCTGTGTCACTGAGTTCACCAATTCAAATGCTAATTTTGTCTAAAACACTCTCAAAGGCATGCCCAGAAATAATGTTTAATTTTAGCATACAATGGCTAGTCAAGTCCACACATAAAATTAACCATCACTTGGTGACAATACAAATTCAAATTTAGCAGGCCTCATCTTTTATCTTAATGGTTGGGGAGCATGCACACTCCCCAAGCTGTCTAGAGGGCACCTCTGGATGGAGCTCTGAGTCCCTCAACCACCCTCCAGCTTCTCTGTTGCCATCCTTGGGCATGAACTTCTGTTCACCTCCACTTTCTAGAGATTTCCTTGCTTCTTTGTGCCTTCTCTGGGCCAAATGAAGTTTGGAGGACAAATTCCTTCTGCCTGAAATGTGCTTTACTATTATCTCCTAGGTTATATACAATGCATTTCACGATTGCAGAAGCTTCCTGACCTTGGTGAAACTGTTTCTGCATCGTTCAGATAAAGTTAGATGCTCCACCTTCCATGGTTCTTTAACACCTATAAATATAGGTAATAAACCATTGATTGCATCTTCTGTAACTTCGAATTTCATTTTTATCCATGTCTCCCCCGCAGTGAGTCTCTCAAAGATTGATATATTTTTTCAGCTTTGGATATTCAGCACCTAGTATAGAATTAATTAATATTTAGGGAATGTATGAGTAGATGAATAAACAGAGAAAGGACATTAATCACTAAGTTGACTCAAATGAAAGTAAAATCAATGAAACCAACAAAGGACAATAAAGATAAAGTAGATGAAATAGGAATGACTTTAGCAAAAAAAAGAGAAAGAAATACATCAGAAATCAACCATTTAATGAAAAAAAGTAAAATGAAGCATTGTCTAAGATGGAAATGAAGGAAGAATCAGAAATAGAAATCACAGAACATGTATGGACCAATATAGGTGATACTAAAAAAAGAACAAAGTAGGCATATGAAAATATATCAGTATTTGTTCTTGAAGAAAGAGGCTATAAGTGAGCCCACATGATAAATGGAATGGGTGCTAATATATAAATTGGATGGGGAAAATTCTGTAAAGTGAACACAGCTGCTTCTTAATTGCTAATTAAAACTCAGAAGTGTAGTTTGAGATAAACTTTATTTTAGTAGTTTTAAAGATGGCTTTAAAGGCCATGCAAATTGTAAAGGGTTACCCTCTGTTAACACTAGATCAATGAAAACGATAATGTGATAGTAAACCAGAAACATAAATCTCCTCCATCCACTTAATAATGTTCCCCAGGAGCCCCCTGAGATGCATTAAATTGAGGAAATTGTTTTGGGCAAGGGAAACAGGTGAGAGGCCAAAAGGAATTCTTAAGGTTAAAAATAACTAATTATGGAATGTTTTCAATACATGAAAAATTGTTTTCCTGCATTTGAAGAAAAGTTTTTTATAAGAATGGAAAAGGCCTCTATAAATAATGTAAGTGACAAATTCCCTTATAAGAACAGGCAGTCTCTTTACTAACATGTCAGATCCATCAGGTACACACACACACACACGCATGCACACACACATGCACACGCACACATAGATATACAGAGCCATATACACCTACATTGAATTCTGATACTTAGCCCTTGAGCAAATGACATAATATTCTTCATTTTGTTATCACATTGGTAAAAATGCAACATTAGGAGATATCTTGCATGGTTGCATAAAAATTAAACTAAATGAAAAATTATCTGTATGGAAAAGTTTACTAAGCACTATGAAAAGATAAAGGTAAATTTTATAGTAAGAGCCTAACAAATACTAAAGCACATGAAATTTATTCTCCTTTTCTGCCATTTTTATTGATGTGTGAGAGAGACCCTTTCGTGCCTCTTTGTGCTTAGGAACCTGCATTCCTGAGAAAGGAAAAAAATTTTTCACAGAAATAGCAGATTTTTGAATTTTAAATTCAGTTTATGACAAAGAAATGTTTACAAATACACATTATACACACACACACACACACACACACACGCAGTCATAAGGAACATGTAAATTGCTTTCCATGAGTCCACAAACCTCCAAGTAACAATTATTTCATTTCTGTGACAACTATAACATAAAGTATTTTTGGAGATTAAAAAAAGTGTATAATACTACCACAATAAAAGACTCTTTTGATCAGTATAGTTATTTACTTTCTGAAAAAATTACATATGAAAGAAATATAAAGAAATTGTAAAACATCATTAAACTTTGAAACCTTTTAACACTGTTATTTACAGCTAAACTAAGAGACAGCAGTGGAGATTTTGATATGATATACCTAGACTACAACATTCTGATAACTTGAAATTATTCTTATTATGTCAGTCCCATCTGTCAGATTGGATGCAGTCAAATTGAGAAATCAGCTGCTGAAAGTTTCGTGACTTATTGCAAAACTTTGTGTTTCAAATGAAAATACCAACAAGTATAAAAATTACTTTGTGCCTTATTAAGAAAATAAACGAATTTTCATTAGCTAAATTTAATTAGGCTGGTGACCTAAAAGACCAGCAGAGCCTTTGGCATGACACATTTGACTTAATTTCTTTGATGACTGTGCCATTTTTCTGTCATTAATTTTATATTCTTTTCAAAAATCGACAATCCTATGCTTGGTCCAGCTTTATTATTTCCATTGTAGCATTCCCACAGCTGTTTGAAAATCTTGTTCCATACATATATGTGTGTATATCTGTATATATATATACACAGATATACACACATATGTATATTATAAAATGAATTAGATTTAAATTTATGCCATACAGTAATTTAGAATTTTTGAGTAACACCATTAAATTATTTGTACTGAATAACATAAAATAATCTTCATAACACAAAATGTGACAAACATATATATTAGAAAGCAAGAGAGAGAGGGAGCAGGGAAGGGCAGAGGAAGAGGGAGAATCTTGCGCAGGTTCCACGCTCAGGGCAGAGCCTGACATGGGGATGCATCTCACAACCCTGACATCATGACCCAAGGCGAAATCAAGAGTCGGATGACCAATCACCCAAGCCACCCAGATGCCCCATGACAAATGTATTTCGATAAAATATTGCAAGTCCAAAACCAGAGGTAGCAGTGAGGGAAAACTACCCATTTTTTAATCCCTCAAACCATACATGTAACATTTTTAAACTCCTGAAATTTGAATACATTGTTAAAATAAACTTCTAGGTCTGTTGGAGATAACGCTGCCCACCTCACCAAAAGTGATTATATGATCAGTGTATGACTTCTAATCAGAGATGCAGTTCTTACAGAAAACAAGTCATGTCATCTTAGTAGAGTTGGTCCATTGTGACCCTCCTGGAAAGACACCAGCGTTCTGGAGTCACCTTTTACAATAGTATCCTGAGATGCTGGCCTGAACTACTACTTTATGTGCTGCAGAGATTTCTGATAACCAGGGTTTTTGGGGGGCGGGGGATAGATGGAAACTAAGTTTAAGATTTAATTTTCTCATAATCAGCAGGGTTGTAAGTTATTCCTCCTGTTTTACTGCCCTTAATTGCTTGTTTGAGTTTTTGGTCCTGATAGTCTCTCCTCAACTATCTTTTTGCACATTCAGCCATCCCTTTTCCTAAATCCCCCAACATTTAATTGTGTGGAATATCTTCATTGAAATTTATGGGTATAATTGGAACATTATCTCATTTCATCCAAGAAGCAATTTCAAATTTAATGTAGCCTCTACAATTTAGTTGCCATTTTTGGATATATGGTATCTCTCTCCAGTGCTCCCCAACCTTTCCCATGTTCCTCAGTATGGTGTAGGTGCTCAGCATCTTACCTCTTCCTTTTCTTACTGGGTCCTAACACTCTTCCTCTTATGTTTTCCTCAGAATTCAGGATTATATTAATTTATTCCCTAATCTTCTTCCCACATATGATTCAGTCGGGATAAAACAGCAAATCCCCACTATCTACTGTCATCTTAGAAACACTTTAAATGTAAAGACACAAATAGTCTTGAGGTAAAGAAATGGAACAAAATATACCATGCAAACAGGAATCTTACAGCTGGAAGGGCTAAGTTAATATCAGGCAAAATAGGCTATAGGACAAGAAATATGACTTGAAACAAAAGATATATTTCATAGTGATAGTGATAAAAGAGCCTAAGTGCTAGACAAACTCATAAATTATAAATGTATATGCATCATATAGCAGAGACTCAATATATATGAACTGAAACTGAAAAAATTGAAAGGAGACTTACACAATTTCACAATTATACTCAGGCATTTCAGCATGCCAATCTCACTAATTAAAAAAAAAAAAGACCGAAAATCAGTAATTTTATACAAGACTTGAATAACACTATCGTTCAACTTGAACCGGCACTTATGTAACACTCCATCCAACCACAGCTAAATGCACATTCTTTTCAAGTATGCATAGAGCAGTCTGTAGGAGAGAGCATATGCTGGGCCATAAAACAAATCCCAGTGAACGTTAAGAAAATTGAAATCATAGAAATTATGTTACCTAATCACAGAGGAATTTAATCAGGAGTCAGTAATAGAAAAACATTTAGAAAATCTCCAAATATTTGGAAAGTAAATGTAAAGTATATATTCAAATAACCTATGGGCTAAAAAATGACAAGGAAAATTAGAAAATATCGTGGTTAAAATCAATGTATTAGAACTTCTGTGATGCAGTTAGAGCAGTTGAGAAAAATCCTTAGTTTTAGGTGCTAATAACAGGAAGGAAGTAAAATTTCAAATTAATAATTTAAACCCAGATACATCCTATTAAAGCTGCGAAGTGTCAAATATAAGGTAAAATCCTTAAAGCATCCAAGCAAAAGATCAAATACAGTGAATACAAGAGGAATCAGACCAGCATCAGACTTTTGAAAACCAACATAACAAGCAAAGCAACAAGAGTAATGTGAAAACAAAATCAGTGAAAGGAAGTGTGAATCAAGTATTTTACATCAAGTCAGACTTTCTGTCAAATATCAGCCTTACAGAAAAACAGGATTTAATATGTAAATACTTAGGGAATTCTGTATCCATCAGCGAGCTTTATCCACCCAAATGATGACTGGGAAAAATGCCAGTTGCCATTTCTAGACACGTGAATGGTCACATATAACTAAAGAATGAATGGGGGTAAGGATTGATGGCTAATATACAAATGCTGTATGTTACAATACAGTACAGATGATGGAACTAAAAACGAGAGGAAAAATAGGTAAAGCGAATACTATGCAGCCATCAAAAGAAATGAAATCTTGCCATTTGCGACAATGTGGATGGAACTAGAGCGTATCATGCTTAGTGAAATAAGTCAATCGGAGAAAGACAACTATCATATGATCTCCCTGATATGAGGACATGGAGAAGCAACATGGGGGGGTAGGGGGATAGGAGAAGAATAAATGAAACAAGATGGGATTGGGAGGGAGACAAACCATAAATGACTCTTAATCTCACAAAACAAACTGGGGATTGCTGGGGGGAGGTGGGATTGGGAGAGGGGGAGCGGGCTATGGACATTGGGGAGGGGAGGCGAACCATAAGAGACTATGGACTCTGAAAAACAACCTGAGGGTTTTGAAGGGTCAGGGGTGGGAGGTTGGGGGAACAGGTGGTGGGTAATGGGGAGGGCACGTTTTGCATGGAGCACTGGGTGTTGTGCAAAAAGAATGAATACTGTTACGCTGAAAAAATAAATAAAATGGAAAAAAAATAGGTAAAGCGTAAAGTAGAAATAATTCACTGGTGTATGGGTAAGTAATAGACGGGTTAAAGGATACTAAATAACATCTCAGCCATATATCAAAATGTTCAATGTGTAACACTGAATGTGTAAACAGGGAACTAAAAGCAGTGAAAAACTGTTAAGTACACAGTACAAAGATAACCACAGAATACAGATACAAACTTCCTAAGTTGAAAATAAATAGAAGAGAATGCACATCTCATAAAGAATCACAGAAGATATCACAAATGAATCATGGAAATCATCACACAATACACATAATTATAAAATACAATAAATATCCTATAGGATTTTATAGACCCTATATATTTTATAACATGATAACATGTTATATAGCAGAATAATACTAATATGACAAGGTTGACAACAAACATATAAATCGTAAGAATAAATGTTAAAGGGCGTAACTTATCTATTAAAAGACAAAGTTTCCCAAGTGACTTACAAAACCAAATCTACAACAAACTGATTAAAGCGTAAAAGGATAAACAAATTCTACCAGGCATATGGAAACAAAAAGGGAACAGAGGGTCCTGACACCAGCAAAAGTAAAATTTAAGCCCCAAACTATTAAGCATGATGAAGAATTTTAAAGTGGAAAGCCAGAATCCACAAAAATAAAAATAATGCCCTTTAATGTTCATATACTAATTAACAGAGCAACCACCTTTAGGAATAAAAAGTCACAGAGAATGCAAAAAGGCATATACAGAAACTGATCAGTAACAAGGTATTTTAATACAGCATTTCTCTGTACAAGACAGATCAAGTGGGCAATGACAGAAGATCTAAAAACATAATAAGATTGATCTTATTGATTTATTGTATATGAAGCTCTATACCTTATAACAGAGAATGCACAGTCTTATCAAGTGCCTATAAATTATTCAGAGAACAGAGATATATGCCCCACACGGGATCCAGCACCTGGAAACCTGCCAAATTAAGTCCACATACAGCCAAGATATGACCACAGGAGTTCCAATGAAATAAGAAAAGCTTTTGCTTTCCTGCAATATCCAGCTCCTCCTACTCCAGTCAGCAGCAGCTGAATGGAGAATGAGGGAGGAGTGAGAGAGGAATCCATGTCTTGTAATCCTCAGTGCCAAATCTCTCAAGTTATAGATTAAACCTCAGCTGGAGGATGGTTTGAGAGTTATTGAAATAGTAAGCTAGAGTTGATTGAGCTATTATTTTTAGTGCTTAAAATTATTGAAATTTTATAGACTATGCATGAAGTAGATTCTATACATGAGACATGAGAGACAGAAATTTGTAGTGGCTTGTTTGAAGACCGTTATTTGAGGAAGAAAAATTATGTATGCCTCTCACAGCTGTAGAATGTTTCATACATTTGCTACATATTAAGCATCTGAAGTAAGGAAATAGGAAGATAATTTTAATGAGAAAATTCTGAGTAGCTGCTTGGCAGAAAGTGGTAAAGTAAGAGTTGAGATTTAAAATAAACTAGGAATCTGCCACTAGACCACATGTACACCAGAGATGATTGGTAAGCCAAATGATCACATGGACTTGTGTCAAAAGAAGGGGATGGATATTTATGAAGTAAAATTTACTACAAATTGTAAAAAAATATTCGTAATAAGTGAAGATTTTATTTATTTATTTGAGAGAGAGAGAGAGAGAGAAAATGAGAGAGAGCATGAGAAGGGGGAGGGTCAGAGGGAGAAACAGACTCCCCACTGAACAGGGAGCCTGAGGCAGGACTCGATCCAGGGACTCCAGGATCATGACCTGAGCCGAAGTCAGTTGCTTGAACCAACTGAGCCACCCAGGTGCCCAAGTGAAGAATCTTTAAAAAGTCCCCTCTGAGTCAATCGGAGAAAGACAACTATCATATGATCTCCCTGATATGAGGACGTGGAGATGCAACATGGGGGGTTAGGGGGATAGGAGAAGAATAAATGAAACAAGATGGGATTGGGAGGGAGACAAACCATAAGTGACTCACAAAACAAACTGGGGGTTGCTGGGGGGAGGTGGGGTTGGGAGAGGGGAGGGGGGCTATGGACATGGGGGAGGGTATGTGCTATGGTGAGTGCTGTGAAGTGTGTAAACCTGGTGATTCACAGACCTGTACCCCTGGGGATAAAAATACATTATATGTTTATAATAAAAAAAAAAAGTCCCCTCTGATACATGTAACTTAGTGCATGGTGGTACAACTACCTTTATATGTATTAGTTAAAAGTGACTGGGTTTCATCGAGGAAGAAATATTATGGAGTTGAATTCATGTGTCTGGATGTTGAGAAAGGGGTAGGCTGAAAATAAAGGCAAAGGGCTCATGATTTCTTAGATCATAATCAAAATTTTGGGGTTTGATTAATTCACTCAGGAAGAGTTTATGGAACTAGAAGAAAGGAAGGGCAGGGAGGAAATACAAACTATACTCTATACATGCTCATTGCTAAATAGTAATTTATTTATTTGAATACAATAAATATATAATTCTTTGTCTCCTACAATTTCTTCCATAATGTATCAGCATACAGTTCCACACATTGATAAGTGATTTGTTTCTCTTGATATTTATTTTGTTGGTGCCTTTCTCAACCTCTATAGTTATTTTAAATAAATTTTGCACATTTCAAATAAATTGTATATCTCAAATAATATTCATTTGCTTTATTTTTTATTTTGCACTTGCTCGCATCTTACTTTTTGAAATTATAATTAAATTAAAATTTTCAGGGCGCCTGGGTGGCACAGTAGGTTGAGTGACCAACTCTTGGTGATCCTAGGGGTCATGACATTGACCCCCATGATGGGCTGGTGCTCAGTCTCTTTTAGGTTTCTCTTGCCCTCTCCCTCTGCATATATATGTGTATATGTATACACATATATGTGCAGTTTATTTTTGGACCTCAGAAAGTACACACTGAGGTACATTTTGATGAGATTATTTTGGTTCTTAAATTATGATTCTTATAATTGAGTACCTACTTAGGGTCTGACACTAGGCCAGATGCCAGTACCGACACCTAACTTGGAAATAAGCAGAAAATGAGACAATAGAATTCTAAACTGTTTTCAATATATCGTTACACACAGTTTCCATTCAAGTCAACAAATTATGTTGAGATGGTGTAAGCAATGTGGGCTCTGGGAAATAATGGCTAAACTCCTACCCTCAAGGTACTCACATTTTAAAAAGCAAGGGGACACTGTAATAACTATACTGCTTTTCACTAAGAATTTATTAACCCATGAAAATTTGAATTTGAGTGTTTAGATATCTAGGTGAGTCTTCTGTCTTACGTTATATAGAGAAGCCCAGTAACAAATGTTACACATTATGGAGAAAACACCAAGCTTTTAATGCTCAGTTTTTCTCTTGAAGCAGATAATTGATGGGGTGATGGTTAGGGGCGCTGTAAAAAAATTAGGAAAGTCTTCCCAATAGAGACAAGATTTGTGCTAATTTTGGTAGTGGTATAATCTTCTCTGCAGATCTTAAATATATTCGGAATTTAGAAAATAAAAGTATTCTAGGTAGAAATAACTCTTGATTCCTGCTTACAGAATTTACTACAATCCAGAGATGAAGTTCTCTTGGATAGCTGAGACTGAAAAATCTTTGGTTAACTAGTGTTAATGTAATATCCCCTGCAAAGCTAAAAGCAGAAATTCTGGGTAGGCAATCTGGGCTGTTTCTACACCTTGTGATACCCAACTTTATCTCTGACATTAACTATTTCTATGATATCCCAAAGTTGCGGACGATCGGAATTTAGAAGGCAGAACACCACTCTCTACTTCTGTTTACAGGCCTCTCCATTAATTCAGCCTTTTGCCCAAATAGGGAGAAAGGCAGATGCCAGGTGCAGGTATACTTGCCTTGGTTTCCTTTATTTGTTCAAGAATAAATTGCTGTATCTATACATCAATAATATGGACAGGTAGATGATACACTGTTGACCTATATATCAGTCTATCATCTATCTATCTATCCGTTACAGACCAGCTTTTGACTTTAGTGTGTCTCTCTTCTCAATACCCTCTGCTCTAGTAATCACCAGCAGAGACAGCAAATGTGAGTAAACTACAAGGGAATCAAGTAGTTAAGCAGCACTCAAGGATGAAATCCAAGAAAATAGTGAGGCAGCAGCAACACAGAGTAGGGAACGAAGTTGAGTCCTATCTGAAGAGCTGGATTTGACAACCGTAAAGCTTGTACTCAATCCTACAAGCCACTGTAAAGTTCTAAGTAGATTTGCATCTTATTAATTTCATTTTGTGGGAAGTATGCAGGATATATTAGGAATGGGGATAAAAAAAGATTAAACTATTACTTTGTACAAATTAATCTCTTAAGACCAGGCAATTCAAATATAAGAAAATCATGATCTTATATAATCAAGAGAAACTTACATTATTTTTATAAACCAGAGCAAACTAACATTAATGTATAACTTGAAATAAGGAAACGCTCCAGAAATTTTGCATTCTAATTTTCTCATCGCAAGTAAATATTTAAATCTAGCAAGGTTTCTAACTATCTAAGCTTTTAATTAAAAACAAAGTTATTATTCTTAATCAAAATAAATTTCAAACAGGCTCAGAAATCCAAGTGCTTTACCTCATTTGGTTAAATCTTTGCTAAATGACCAAAACTGTCCTGAATTTCTAAGAAGGAAAAACAGCATATATCATAACTTGTTGTTATTATTAAGCACAGGAATTTACCTGACATACAAAAGAACTAATACCAAAATGCCCAGGGAGTTAACTGTGAGCTATGGTGTCATCGACTTAAAGTTTCCTTCCTTCAAATGGGCAGTGGCATCACACTGTTTCCGACACCCCTGAAATATTCTGTCAATTCTCAGCTCCTAACCATCCCATCACTTCTATTTAGATTAATGAGAAAAAGCTCACTTGAAAGTAAATGAGCTCAGCTTAGAATTTTGATCTGACAAGAGCTTTCTAAGCCGTGGATTTTGGATTAGCTGATTTATGGTTTTTAATTTTCAGCTACATTATCTACAAAAGATATAATTTCAATTGAAAAATTTTAAATGATGCTAGAAGACGACTGTGTATATGTTCATTACTGAATCTGCACAATTTTGATTCTTCTAAAACATTCTTCAAGAAATACCGAACTGACACTATCCTGATCATTTGTGAATTTTGCCTTTTTTGTGGGCAGTGGGGGGAGGTATTTTTCTACCATTGATTCATCCCTATAATGGAAATCCATTTGTAGGTTAGTGGGAAGAATTATGTTACTAAAAATGTAGAATTGTTTCCATAATTGATTCAAGAAAAAGTAGTCCTCAGCTTTCCCTTTGGCACAGAGGTAATATTAGACTTTGGAGTACTTCTAACACTGAGTTGAAAATCCTAGCACAGTCTACCACTTTGTAAATTTACCTATAACCTATATTTCATCATCTGAACAGCAGCAATAATGACCTTCCTCAACCTCACTGAATGCAATGCTCATTTAACTAGACTTACTCTTATTCTTCCACCAAACAGTAGGAAGAATCACATAACTGGTTATGTGGGTCTTGTTCATTTTTTATTAGTTCAATCACAATTTCCCTTTGACATCCTGAAATTAAATACTAAATTATACAAATTTTTGCATAGAATTTAGTATTTAATGATATTTATACAATTATAATTATAAAATGTATACACAATAGTATAATGTATAATGACTGTAACACACCTTGCATTAGATAGAATGTTATAGAAAAAGGAAAATATGGTTCTATATATCATCATATACATCTAAACATGGCAAATATGCAAAGCTTCTCATTTCTTGTTTCTATGGCTAGTCACATGGTGGATTTGATATTTACAACTCACTTCTCCACAACCATGCCGTGCTCTATTTGTCCTCACCCAGCTTTTTGTCGTCTGGCATGAAATAAAGCTCTCAGATACCAAGGTGGGTGGTCTTGTAGGGCTGCCTCTACAGGGAGAGCACCAGCAGCTGAATTCTGCACAGAGATTTTATTTTATTTTATTTTATCAGCAAAGCAAGGACAGATGTATCAAAGCATAGGGAAGGGATACAAAGAAATGGCAATTACCTTGAAGCCAGAAAGCAGGCCTACACACTCCCCTACTCGGAACACACAGGGAGCCACTCATGGGATAAGGGAAGAAGGGGATGTCTGAGTTAGCAACTGCTGGAGGCAGGAAGGGGAGTGTAGGGTCACTTTCTCTCATAGCTCCCTGCCCCAGGAGATGATGGGAGCTTCTTCCCACCGGGCCATTGCATTCAAGCCCAAGAACAGGAACGCTGATGACGTTTCAGCTGCTTCCACAGTCACTCCTTAGGGTTTACAATACATTTTCTAACAATAACTCCACAACCTTTCCACTTGTTTTGGCTATTTACCTGGACATATGATCATTATTTTATTTAAGAACAATCTGTGCGATTAGTGTGCGCCATCCCTGTTGAGTTGTTATAGATTAATATTAACTTCTATCACATGATGTGGGAATACTCAGAGCCACTCAGATGATTTTCTGATTTGAGATATACTCCCTTTGCCCTCACTCTATATTAGAACTCTGTTTTTTCTAGATAAACTGGATAGTCAACAAATTCAGTAAGACTTTCTTATACCTAGTCCTTGGCTGGCACCATGAGCCCAGAGTTGCATAATGACTATCTCAACTTCCAACTCAGTGGAAGGTCGTTATATCCCTTACTGGCTTTTCTTGCACACTGAGACATCTAAGCCGGCAAAACCAAAGTTGCTGGAATGGAAAAACAAAATTGTGTAAGTGCGTAAGGAGAATTGGTAAGAAAAATCACTCCCGAGTGCTTGACTCCTAGACACATGCAATCTAGCCGTATACGGATCCTCTGTTCTGAGTATGTTCTGCAACATACAGGGAAGCTCCTCGGTCCCACAAGGTGTTGTTACACAGCTAGTGCATTAACTGAATTCTGGATAAGCCATCTTGCCTTTTACCAGGATAGATACTTCAGGATGATGGACTACGTAAGATCAGCAAATCCCATTGGTATAAGGTCATCCATTCCTCACGTTGTTTGCTGTGAAAGTAGTTCCTAGTTGGAAGCAGTGTTGTGTGGAATATCATAAAAGTCACTAATATATTTTACATGTTCACAGGTGGCGCTGGCAGAAACAAATTAATATAAAGTGTGAGCTCCTGTTCCAGTGAAGAAGAAAATCACTGTTCCTGCCTGGAGGGATCTGTTACAGTTAACATGCTACCAGGTGCTTGGCTATTCCTCCAGGAATACTGCCATTTGGAAAACACAGCATTTGTTACCCCTATTGTCAAGCGGGGAGCTCAGCAGGTGGCAAGACACCATCAGCGTCCGCGCTGTTATACTCTTTTTCTTGAGCCCATACGTAACTACCAACCTGCAGCGGGAACTTCCTCCTTCATTTTCCCGTGGAACCTCCGCAGGGAATGGGCAAACCTGGCGAGGTTCATAAAGGAAACAGATCTGCCTATTTCGATTGTTGACAACCTTTGTGGGCCTTCTCATGGCACTCAAATTTATGCACGTCCTGCGGTCATTGTCCTGAGATATACTGCGTGTCTTTATGACTTGAGATTCGTACTTTCTGGGTATCTTCCCAGACAACCTCTTTTACGCCTTACCTCAGGCTCTTTTCATTTGAGGGATTTGAGTCCTTAATGGCTCTTAATTGAAAATTTTAAATAATTGTATTAAGTTCCTCAGAAAAACTCATTTTCATCTATTTTTTATGAACTGTAATAGCAAAGCTTTCATGTTGTTATTTGTATTATCTTCAGATCCTGATTTATTACAACTGTAGAGTAATACAGTTTCCTTAGCTGAGTTCCTACACGATCCCTTCTGATCGTGTAGGGATCACGATCCCTACACAGTCCATTCACCTTTGTCGTAACTTCTTTTTAAGGAAGCCCTCCTCAAATTTCACAAATTTGTATGTGAATTTTTTTTTGAAAATTTTTTTCTTATTTCCTATTGGTTCTATGACAAACACATGAAATTAAGAGATACAGGTTTTCCCTTTGGTAGGGTTATTCATTTCATTTATTTATTAATTTTTTAAGATTTATTTATTTGAGAGGGAGACAGAGAGGGAGCCCACAAGCAGGGGGAGGGACAGAGAGAGGGAGAGAGAGAATCTCGGGCAGACTCCCCATTGAGCCAGAACCTACATGGAGCTCCATCTTGCCACCCTGAGATCATGACCCGAACCCAATCAATAGTGGGAAGCTTTACTGACTGTGCACCTCCAATGTTTTTTTTTTAATATTAACCCTTGTGTCCTAAGCACATCTATACTTATGAATATAATGGCCATGAAAATATTCTTTTTAGAACTATAATGCCCCGATTTTACTGTTAAATTAGGCCGGATTCATAGAATGAAATATTTCTTCTTTACTGTCAAAAAAAGTGGAAAATAGAAAAGACTACATACTTTAAATTTCATAAAACTTGTCTAGGTTTTTAAAATTGGAGATAGAAGATATTTAATCACTGCTTTCATTTCTTTGATAGTTATAATACTATTGAAATTTTAAAATTTTTTGGAGTCAGTTGTCTTGGATGTGTGTATATATTTGTATATATATGCTGTATATATTCTTAACACTTTGTGTAGCTATTTGTGTAGCAATTTATAAGTATTGCTTTACTATTTTATTCTCTATTTTTCTGAATTTATATTCTCATTTTCACTTGGATGTTGTTTATTTGTGTCTTCTTTCTTCCCTTGAAGCTTTATCAACCTTTCTAAATGATGTTAATATTTTGCAAGAACTAATGTTTGGTTTTCCTGATAGTCTCCATTGATACATATTTTTAAAATCTCATTAACTTCTGCTCTAAGATTAATGATCTTTTCCTAGTTTGTATGGGATTTCCCTGTTGCATCTTTTCTAATGTGAAAAAAGGATCGCTTATTTACTTGTGAGCATTTATTCTCTTTAATATAGTAATTTAAGGTTAGAAGTAATACTTTTGCCATATCCCATACATTTAATAGGCAATATTTTCATTATCATTCAGTTCTTTTTTAGAATACAGTTTAAATTTTATTTTATATAAATGGTATTTTAAGATTTATATTTTATTTTTCAACATTCCCTTCATACTTAAAAATATATACTCTCAATTTGATAAGTGGAGATTTCCACATTATTTCTTTAGGTTAATCCTCCTAATTCTGTTGTTTATACATTATTTATTCTCCTTGATTTTCTGTATTTTTGATCATCAATAATTAAGAGCATGCATTAAAGATACTCAAGCTATAAATTTTAGCATGTAGGTCTATCAATAAAATTGTTTAAATTTCCTATAATTATTAATGAATACCTATATCCTTTGTGATATTTCATATCTTAAAATTGATCTTTTATTTGTTATCTATCGAGCTATCCCATAAATAGTAGTTTTTCTCTAGTGGTCAGAATCAAGGCTAAGGGACCGATCATTTAAACTAAATCAAGAGTAGCACTCATCAAGCCTGGATTGTTCCTTTAATTTTAGTTCAACTCTGGTTTTTGATGTTTCAAGGACGAGATTTGTCCCAGGCATTTCTCATTCCACCCATTAGCAGAACAGTGGACTAGGAGATTAAAAAAAAAAAGAAAAAGTTTCAACACTTCTCAGAAAAGGATGATTTTTCCATAGCCATGGGTAACAGTTGACCACCGGTTTGAAATCATTTGATTCACTAATAGCATCTTAACAGTACAGTTTTCTACCAGTACATAGTTCAATTATTATAGCCTACCATTCAGTGACAGATGCGTATTTCTGAAAGCCAATGGGCAAAGCCTTGCTTCCATGTCCAAGCTTCTGAAATTCAGCCATTCTGCAGCAGTCACAATCTTGTTACCTTTCCATAGCCAACCAACCTGTAAAACAGTCCATTCTCAAAAAAAGCTCAAATCCCCAAACTCCTACTTACCCAAATCCCTGCTTTGCTGCGTCTCTTGTTCATAAGACATATTTGTCTAAGTCAAAAGTAAATTAGACTTTTGTTTCATATGTCTTTTCCTACAACATTTGCTAATATTTCCTTTCCAGTAATCCTAACCACTCTGAGAATGCAAAGATCTCTTAGCAGACCAGCCACCCAACTTCTATGCCGCCATGAACTGCAAAAGCCCTTTGTGGAAATTTTAATGCATGGGAGCTTCTCTGTAAAGGAGACTTCTACAGAAGCACAGAATGGCCAGTACAATGAAAAGCTTCCTGTTTTCTTGTTACTTCATCAGAAGCCTTCTGTGTGTCACCAATCTAATCATCTGTGCACCTGTGTGCAGACTTGGCCGTTTGGCTCCAGGGAAGGAGGCAAATATTAGTCTCTGCTTTCCTAAGAGAGGTTCTTGTTTTTATGAAATTGAATTCTCTTACATTACTTTGCATGCTTAGATACAAAATGGCTTATCCATTTTGTCTAGTATTTACTGTAGCCTAGCTTAGAGGTATCTTTGTCTTTTAACTAGTGAGGTTAGGACATTTTTCAAAATTATTGCTAGTTTGGATTTCTTTGTCACAACTAAATCTACTATTTCATTTTGATCTACCTTAATGTCTTTAAAACTCTATTAATGTTTAAATGACATATTTCCTCCTTAATAATTTCACCATGTCCTCAGTTACCTTGTTTCCTTTGCTACCATTCCAACATTATTTAGACATCACACAAATACTAAATGGACTTTTCTTTTGAGTCATTGTGTCTATAGTTTCCCGTTTTAACTTCATCTTGGGTGTTCTTTCAAAAATAACAAATTATTTACCAAAGTATTCTCATTTTTAAATGATATACCCTTTGGAATGTGTTCTGACTTGAACTGCCCTTTTTCTTAGACATGTCATCCAAAGCAGTTTCCAGTGTGGATATATTTGTGGCAGATTTCTGGAGACGTTGATGCTAGAGAATATTTTTAACATGCTCTTGTACTTGAATGACAGTTTGGTTAAATATTCAATTCAGGAGCCTAAGTTTTGTGTTTTATTCCTTAAAACTTTCCGACAGCTTTCCTATTTGTCTCTAGTACGGAACTCGCTTCTTTGTCAGGACTCAGCACCAGAGTGCACGTTTTACATGTAGATAAACAGTTGTGCCACAATGCTGTGGAGAAATTCTCCAACATGGAAAAATAAATTGGCCATGTATACATTTTACTTTTTTTTAAAGATTTTATTTATTTATTTGAAAGAGAGAGTGTGAGAGAGCACAAGCAAGGGGAGCAGCAGAGGGAAAGAGAGATGCAGACTCCCCACAGGGCAAGGAGCCCAATGTAGGCTTGGTCCCAGGACCCTGGGATCATGACCTGAGCCGAAAGCAGACGCTTAATCAACTGAGCCACCCAGGTGTCCCTACATTTTACTTTTTAAAAATCATTCTATATGTAAGTGTCAAAAATAGTAATGGTAATTACTTTTTCATGATTAGTATGACATGGCTAAATTGTTAAACTTTTAGTGCCGTGATGCATTCTTTAAGAATGCAGATTTTAGGGGTGCCTGGGTGGCTCAGTGGGTTAAGCCTCTGCCTTCGGCACAGGTCACGATCTCAGGGACCTGGGATTGAGTCCCTCATTGGGCTCTCTGCTCCGCAGGGAGCCTGCTTCCCTCTCTCTCTCTCTCTCTCTCTCTGCCTGTCTCTCTGCCTACTTGTGATCTCTCTCTTTCTGTCAAATAAAATCTTAAAAAAAAAAAAGAATGTAGATTTTGTATGAACTGCACATATCTGTGATTCAGAAATGTCCTAATGAAAGCACATGTCTATACTTACTTGTGCTGAATTTTGGTAGCACTTGATCAAATGAACTATCTCTGACATTACTTCCCTTTAATTTTATTAGCCATACGATATCAGTTCCTGCTAGTCAATGCATATTTCCAAATCATTAGCAGACATCAAAAGGGGATAGAAAAACAAAACAAAAACAAAAACCAAGGGGTGTCTGGGTGGCTCAGTTGGGTAAGCGACTGCTTTCGCTCATGACTGGACTCCAGGTCATGATCCTGGAGTCCTGGGATCCAGTCCTGCATCCGGCTCCCTGCTCAGTAGGGAGTCTGCTTCTCCCTCTGACCCTCTCTCCTCTCACTCTCTCTTAAGTAAATAAATAAAATCTTTAAAAAAACAAAACCAAAAACCAAGACCTCCTACCATTTTAACAAAATAGAGGAAAGGAAGGGAAAACTGAAACATAAAAAAGTGGGATATAAAAAGGGCATATGGCTACTTAAGAGATAAGGTAAAATTAATTAGTTACTTTAATTATAAATGAACTATGTTTCCAATTAAATAGATGCAAATTGTAAGAGATGTATTATTTGATAAAGTCACATATAAAACATATGCTTAAGAGAGGAATACATTTCAAGTGATGGGCTAAAAATGATCAGGCAAATAATCAACTGAAAGTTGTTATAGCTGTATTCTATAAACTGAAGAAAAATTAAGAAAGCTATTTGATGCCAAATAACAAATATGGCTATAGAAACAACAAAGAAACATTCGGAGAAAAGCCTTTGGAAAGGCCAATTTCAAAACATTTCTTGGAAGTGTTGCATGTAAGACTGTGAGCATGGGCTCTCAGCTTACTGTCCACATTAGAATCTCAAGTCTATCACTCTGACGAGACACTTAAACTCTCTGATACTGTTTCCTTTTTGGTTAAATATATGAGTATTTATATTTTTGATATGTATTTATATATATTCTTGAACATAAAAAAACCCTCAATAAATATGAGCAATTACTATTTATTGACCACATTCATCAATGTTCAAATACGAAATGGAAACCAAGCTGTACATTGGACAGAGATAGGTTAGTACGAATTCTTACGTATAACAGAGGGAAAGAGGGAAACCTGTGTCAGGAGAACATGAAAGGCTGCTCTAGTGGCGAGGAGGGGTACCCAAAGACAGAATATAATCTGAAACAGAATTCCTTCCCAGTGCTTGGATTCACACTTCACTGGAGAAGTAGTGTGGCCCTCTGAGTGTAACCTCCCGGGTTTCCTAGGTCCACAGCTGTGAGCAGGTCCAGGTGCAGGCTAGCCAAGGCGAGTGAGTGGACGTACAGAGAGAGTTCTGGAGTCTGCTGCTCTTGCCAGCCAGTGGTCTGGGGCCCTGAAGCACAGTATCTTCACGGGAAGGTGATGCCTTGCAGGGTGGGTGAAGCTGGCAGGAGGTGTGAAGAGGGGTTTAGGGTATTGGAAATCTGCTGGTTGCTACTCGAGGCCTGGGATGCATATCTGTGTCAGAGCTTTGTGGCAAGGTGGAATCCAGAGAAACAACTTTTTATTCCCCATGGTGCAAACACTGTAGGGGGAAGATAATCCCACTTCACTAGTCATAATCCTTTTAGAATCTTTCCGAAGAGAGACTACAGCACTACTTCACACTCTATGTTTTCTACAAAAGCTACTGTTTACAACTTGATACTCTATATTGTTAGACATCACAGACTTTGTGACACCTTTCATATTACAGTTTAATGGTGGAAACTCACTTTTCAATTGTGTTGTCAGAAATAACCCGGCTGTTATAAATGTGCCAAAAAGATCTATCATATTTCTTCCTGAATGATAAAGTCCTTGACATAAGATGCTATGTTCTAACACTCTGCCAATGTCTTCCCTGACAGCAGCTTTAGAATGGGAGAAGTGACAGGTGCTGTTGTGGTTATGTGAACAAGTGAAGTGTGTTCCTTCTGTTTTCTTCCAGTACGAGAAGTGATGCTCTACAGCCTAAAATGGAGGGAGAAAATACTTAAAGGATATCGATATCATGTTTATGACTGCTGCATTCTTGAAGTCATTAAAAGTAATTGTACTAGGAGATTTTTCTCAAAATCAGCTAGACAGATCTTGAGGAAATAAAACGCTATGATCTTAAAGAGGAGCTAAAAATCTCCACATATGTATCAGTCAAAACTTAAAAAGCAAAATCTCAAAGAAGAGATGCATATGGATTCAATGCTCTGAATTAATTTTCCTTCAAATATACCACTTTGAATTAGTCACTTAAGTACACTGAGAACTAATTTTCTCCACCCTAAGTTGGGTTTGAAAGCCTGCAAAATATAAATTTTAATAACCCCGTGAAACATTTTATATAAATATTAGTAGGAAGGAAAACTCAATTAGGAAATTTAAGAAATAAAGATTCACTACCATGAGTATGTGAGTTCAGTATCTTTTATGCCCTTGAAAGTTACATGACATATTTATCAAGATTTAGGTATAAATACACAGGCTCTTTTAACTATGCTAAACCAATTAATGAAACAGAAACTAAGTTAAGCTGTAGTGCTGACAGTGAAGTTAAGAAGAGAACAGAGAAAAACTTAATATTCAAGTCATTCAGCGACTTCAAGGTCAACTGCCTATCATTTTTGGCAATGCTGCAAAGACTGAATGTCATCTCCAAGAGTCATTTGGCCTAGCTGGAAAAGATTTTGAACTGCTAAATGTATTTTCATTTTAATAATAATATGTTTTTTACCACTACAGTGATTGAGTTTATATTTCAATTTATTTTTGTGTCTTGTTTACTATTTGCACATTCTGGTCTTTATGGCTCCCTTTTACTTTTTCCAAGCTGGTTAGTGAAAAATACTCATTTAACAAAAGGAGATCGTAATCACAAAGAGGTTAAATGATTTAACCAAATTTATTTAACTTAGTGGCTAAGAAAAGTCATGCTACAGGGTGAGATAGTAGAGGCTCAGGCCTTGAGGTGAGATAACCAGGGTTTGAATTCTGACTCTTCAATAAACTGTAAGTTAACAAGCAATGTACTTAATTTTAAGCCTCAGAATTTCATCTGAAAAGTGTTTGTAATAATAGAACCTAGGCTATAAGTGCATCCTGGGGATTCAGAGGTTGGATTGGAATGCTTGAAGTAGTGGTAGATATGTGAATGAACTTCTGTTCACATTATTTTAGAATGAGTATTGCTGCTTTTGTCTGTTTAATAAAAGTTTCACGGGTACACTGTGCTACAAGAACACAGTCTGCTTTAACAGAGGAAGAGCGGATCACTGGTGATCCAAATGGGAAAAACTAGCATATAAGTTGATCTGATACTCTTGAAGGCATTTTCCCCCAGCTATATGAATCCATAGTAGAGAAAGAAACAGAAATGACTTACTGTATGTGATAAGCCATATGATTTGGACAAGTCAGTGACTTTTTGAGACTCAGATTTTTATAATTTAATGGGATAGTGTACTTGAGTCCATTAGTATTATGAAGATTAAAGGAAATCATGTATTTGCTAGCTCTTCAATAATGTATTTGTTAGTGCATTTGAAAATGTGTAGGGCTATAAGGCGTGTTGATGACTTTACAGTTAGAGAAAAGAAAATAAATTTTGAAGTGATTTAATCAGATGTTTTCTTATATATGTATAAAATATTGTTTTTACACAACTGAGCTTACCTTTATAGTAATTCACTTACAGCACATAACCAAATCAACTCATGCACTAAGAAGAAGGTGATAAACCAATCTCATTAGCTTAAGTAAATGTCAGATAAGTTTCTCTATTTATTACCAATATTTAAATCAATCTTTAAGTGGGTTAGACTATAAATCAATGTTCTCTTATTACCCCATTAACTCCTTTTTTATTCTTGCACAAATCTATAACTACCTGCTGTCTTAATCTGTTTATTTCTTTATTATCATAAAATTTAAAGTCTTATATGGGCAGAGAACTTCAGTTTTGGGGTTTGATTTTCATTCCTCTTTTGCTTGGTTCACATAGGTATCTGTACAGCCAACTTACATGTGCATAAATTTGTGTAGGCATAGGCATCCCAAGTAGCTTTGTATGGTTGTATGGAAGGAAAGAAGGAAGGAGGGAAGGAAGGAAAGAAAGAAGGAAGGAAGGAAGGAGTGAAGGAAGAAAAAGAGAGAGAGTAAAAGAGAGAAAGAAGAAAGAAAGAGAAAAGAAAGAAAGAAGGATAGAAAGGAAGGAAGGAAGGAGAAAGAAAGAAAGAAAGGAAGGAAGGAGAAAGAAAGAAAGAAAGAAGGATAGAAAGGAAGGAAGGAAGGAGAAAGAAAGAAAGAAAGGAAGGAAGGAAGGAAGGAAGGAAGGAAGGAAGAACAAAAGGAGGGAGGAAGGGGGGAAGGGGAGATAGGAAGAAAAAAAGGGGAGGAAGGAAGGGAGATAGAGAATGGGGATCATGGTAAGAAAAATAAGTGGTAATAATGTAACACTTGATGTAGAAGTAAAACACAAAGCTATAAACCTCTAAACAAACTTTAAAACAAATATGTAATGGTTCTATTTTGCTGAACATATATGTGGTTATATGTTTAGGTATGTACATAAGTATAGAACAAATTAGAAGTTTAATGTAACAAACATCAGGATTTATTTTGTCATTTATTATGCAGAAGTAATTGAATCATATATATTTATCATTAATATGTATTTTTTTTTAAAGATTTTATTTATTTACTTGAGAGAGAGAGCATGAGAGGGGAGAGGGTCAGAGGGAGAAGCAGACTCCCTGCTGAGTAGGGAGCCCGATGTGGGACTTGATCCAGGGACTCCAGGATCATGACCTGAGCCGAAGGCAGTCGCTTAATATCATTAATATGTATTGAATTATATATATTTTTACCATTGTAGATACTCAAAATTTTCTATATTTAGGAAATCTTATCTTTATAAATAAAAATTTATCAGCAATCTAAATTTGTACTAGTATAAATCTAGTTCTACTTTGAGTTCATCTGTGTACTCTAACTTCATCTAGTAGACACTATAATCGTGGCAGTTTCTACTGTTCAAATTAATACACAAAATACAAAAATATTTTTTAAATATTAGAAGCAGTATAACTGACAATCAGGAACTGTTTGTTTTCATTTGCATATTTGTTTTTATTATTTTATTTTTATTTATTTATTTATTTCAGTGAGGCAGCATAGTATAGTATTTAACCGCACAGATTCTAGAGCCAGGTTTCTTGGATTTGCAAACAAGTTCTATAATTCCTAGTAATGCTCCGAGGCACTTATTTAACCTTTCCACACTCACATTTCCTTTACTGCCCTCAGAGTGCTGTTTTGAGCATATATGAGTTAGTAGATCTAAAGCCCCGAGAGCTGCACCTGTCCCATAATGCGTGCTAAACCAGTGAAGCCAGACTGAAAGATTATTTTTTCTTTTGCACACAACTGAATATGCCAAAATCTCAAAAAAGTATCTTCCCCCCACTCATTTCTCTTTCCAGTTGAAATATTCCTCAATTCAAAAGGGTTGTATCGACTGTCCACTGTGTATAATCGAACTGCAAGTTTCTCTGAGAAATACAACATGTGAGACCCTAACTTCCTCCATGTCAAAGCTAGTGCAGTTCTCCAGGTTTGGCTAACAAATGCCAAGCTTCTGCAGAATATTTAAATCTTCTAAAAATATGTATAGAAATATTAACTATTTTGAGTGTACACATTCTTATCTATTCTTTCAACTGATGTCAACATGACACACTTTGATAGTCATGTGCATTCTATATTTTGGTTTTACCGTCAGAGATAACCCCCCCACCCTGTGAAATAGGAGAGGTCCTTTCATAGGATTTTGACATTTTGTTGGTGTTACATATTTCTGCAGTTGGAAGAATATATATTTCATCTCTGTCCTATCACACATAGACCACAAAAGCATAAGTTATATTTTTCACTTTACCTGGTATCATAGTTACTTGTTTATAAGGTTTTCTTCTCCTCTGGATTGTGTTACTATGGAGACTGCATCATATTCATTTTCATTTGGCTCAGATATTAGTACTTTGTTTTATACATTGTGTTGGTGTTTATGTTGTTGAATAATTGAATGACCACATAAAGACAAAATCGTAAGTACTCATTCTCAATCTAAGGATTGTAGTTAATTCTACTGATGTTTCCAAAATATATCAGTTTTCGGGGTGGCTCTGTTGGTTAAGTGTTGGGACTCTTGCTGTTGGGTCAGGTCATGATCTCAGCATCCTGAGATGGAGCCCCACTTTGGGTTCCACACTCAGCAGGGAGCCTGCTTGAGATTCTCTCTTTCTGCCTCTGTCCCTACCCCCATAGGTGCTCTCTCTCTCCAAAATAAATAAATAAATAGATCTTTAAAAAAATATAAAACAATTGCTTAATCTGTAATTATAACCTTTAGAATTTCTGGCGATACTGAGAGAGATCAGGTAAACAAGATGATGCAAAGCAAAATAATGGGAAAGACTGGGTAGAAGATGAAGAAATGGGATACTTAATGATGTTAAGGAAAATATTTGTGACATTCATGTTACTAACATAACCTGCCCTGTGTGTATGAATCTGGATTGTGGCATAGACATGTTCCTGTTATTAAACACAGTTGCTAATTTAAAACTGGCAATACAAAAGTAATTTATTATAAATAATTAAAAGACTTTCCTTACCATAGTTCTTTCCATCATAATGAGCCAATTATTCTTTGCTATATAAATTTACTGAACCTCAATGACAAGCAGAGAGGACAGTTAAAATTATAGTTGCAATGAAGCTAGCATGATGTTTTCCCATTGTCATTTTTCACAATATATTTTGTAAATTAAGATTTTAAACAGCCATAATAATATTAATGGCTGACAATTACATTTTATATGGTTAATAAAAAGCCATATATAAAATGCATATAGTGAAACATTAGGTTGCAGTAGTTAATACGTGGACTCTAAAGTAATTCTGTATAGTTTTATAACTTAGTTGTGCATCTTACTGCTCTGTAACTTGAAAAATAACATAACATTTTTGTGCTTTAGCTTTCTCATCTACAAAATGGGAAAATAACTTTAGCTCCCTGAGGACTTTTGAGGACTAAAATATTTAATATTCAGGGTTTTTTACTACAATGTCTGACATTAATAAGCACTGAATAAATAGCAATAATAATAATAATGATTATTACTGTATAAACTCATCTACTCACTCAAAAGAAAATAAAACAGAAATACTTTCAAGATGATAATATGAAATAACACATGATTTCTCCATTTCCAATAGATAATAATAAAAAACAAAGAAATATATGACATTTTAACAAAACATAGATAACAAAGAAAGATAATTTTAAGAAACCAGAAAATCAGAAAGTTCATAAGTATTTAAAACAAAGGAACCAGATTATAGGTAAAGACCATAATTGTTGAGCACTCAACAAAGAAAAAAATATATACAGCTTAGGATCAAATGAAGGGGGATTTTAAGAAAGCAAGAAAGTGCCCTGAACCTAGACTTTAAGGGGCTGGTAGCATGGATGGATCATGAGACAGGTAGCGAGTAGTACATTGAGTGATTTTCTTCTGGAACATATATCAGGGCCCTATACATAGAATGTCAAGTTAATGGGTCCCAAGGCTTGACTTCATTTATTTTTTATTGATCCCTAAGTGTAGTAGTAAGCATATGTACCAAACAGAAGAAAGTACACCTAAGTGGGTTTTTTTTTTCGCCATAAACATGGCAAAAAAATTCTGTTTCAGTTGTATAAACTATAATAAAATTGTATAAAATATGTATAAAATACCATAGTAGGATCTATTTTCCTACCTTCCTCCCTAGATTTTATTGGTAATCAAGTTCTAACCAGAATACAACATCACAGCACTGTCTCTACACCCTAAAACAGGTATAATAAGTACAGGATTTATATTTACAATGTATTCCTGAGGATCATGCTAAAGGTCACTGGCTCTTTGTTTCTTTAACAAATCCAATGCAACATGAACTATTGTTCTCTGAACACTGCAGGAAAAATCTATCCACCTGACCCTTTCTTCTCATTTTTTCCAAGAACATTCTTTCCATATGCATCTATAACAACATGCTTCATTCCATAAGTGTGCTTGGTAGGGTGGAGGCAAGTGCTGTGCAGGAAGACAGAAAGAGAGTGATTGGAGAGAAAGGAGAGGATTGCCAGAAAAATGGAATTAGTGCCAACATAATTGTTGATGGAATCTTGGTGGTTATTCATCATTCTTGTATGGTGTTTCTTTTTTTTTTTTTAAGATTTTATTTAATTATTTGACAAGAGAGAGAGGGGTCACAAGTAGGCAGAGAGTCAGGCAGAGAGAGAAGGGGAAGCAGGCTTCCTGCTGAGCAGAGAGCCCAATGCGGGGCTTGATCCCAGGACCCTGAGATCATGACCTGAGCTGAAGGCAGAGGTTTAACCCACTGAGCCACCCAGGCATCCCTTGTATAGTGTTTCTTAATTTCAGACCCTACTGGGCAGCTTTTGAAAGTCAACAAATTTAAAATTATATTTTAATAAATATTAGTAAAACAAATTATACAGATTTCTAATTTGCACATGCATGTGTAGAATTCACATGTATAAACCATATTACAGATGTTTACTTTTATTTTTGTAATTTTATTCAAACTATGATTTACTATATTAAGTGCCTATACATATACTTTGAAAAACACCATAAATCAAATTTTAAAATGTAATGATTTTCCTAGCTCCTTCCTTACATATTTGCCTCATCTATACTGCATTGTTGATATCACTACAGAGAGGGAATACAGTGTAACTAAAATACTCCTGTGTTTTATTTTTATAACACTCAAAGAATTTGGTCTCACTGAGGTCCATTGATAGAAATGGAAGAACCAATTCTAAAGCAAGTTCAACCTGAGCAAACTCGGATATTTATTTTTAACCTTTATTGAAACTGAAATCAGTGATCTGGTATCATCAAAGTTCATCTTCATCCTCTCATCAGTAGTCAGGTGCAACAATGTTTCTTTAAAGGCATAGATACGTTTGAATTATCGTTCTTAGAACAAAAGAAACATATTGGACTCATAAATGTTCTATACATAGCCTTTTTTAATTGAAAATAATATTAGTATAATTATAGATTCACTTACAAATTGAAGAAATGAATCAGAATATGAGGTTATCACTATTTTTATCTTTTGTGTTAAGTATGTAGTAATATCTCATTGCTGCTTTAATTTGCATTTTCCTAATTGGCAGTGATACTGAAAATGTTTTCAAGTGCTTATTTACCATCTGTAGGTCCTCTTCACTGAAATGTGTATGCCATTTGTCCATTTTCTAATTAGACCATTTATTTACTATTGTTTTGTGAGTTCTTTAGACATTTTAAGTCCTGGTCCTTTTTCGGATATGTGACCTATATTTATTCTAGTCTGTAGCTTGTCTTTTCATAAGAGTGACTTTGATGGAACATAATTTTCATTTTTATGAATCCCAATTTATCAATTTTTCCTTTTATTGATATGAATTGGTTGTCAGGTTTAAGAACTTTTTCCCCTAATCTTTCCCCCATTGAACTTTCTCATCTTTATCAAAAATTGGTTAGTCATATACATGTAGGTCTACTTCTGGATTATCTATTCTGTTCTATTAACCCATGTGTCTGTATCTGTGCCAATACAATACTGCCTTGATTATCTTAGATATGAAATAATGATTAATATTATATTTAATGAGTCTTCCTACTTTACCCTTCTTTTCTACAGCTTATGCCTTTCCCTATAAATTTTAGAAAAAGATAACACTGACAGATCCCAAATTTTGGAGTAGAATAACCTTGTCTATAAAGGCAAAAATTGTTTCTGGGGTTTGATAACAATTACACTAAACTTTGGATAATTTTTATTATGTTGAGTCTTCCATTCCATAAACACAGTAGATCTCATTTTTTAAAATTGGTTTTACTCTTTCCGTCAGTATATTGTAATTTTTATTTCAAAGATCCTACACATGGTTGTTTAAGTTTCTACTTAAGTATTGGTTCATCAATTACAACAAATATACCCCAACAATTGAAAGAGGTTAATAACAGAGGAAACTGTGGACAGAGGGAGAAGGTGGGAAAAGTATATGGAACTCTTTCTACTTGTTCTTCAGCTTTCTGTAAAAATAAAATATATTGCTCCAAATTGCTCTTCCTCTAAAATTGCTCTAAAATTGCGGCACCTGGGTGGCTCAGTCAGTTAAGCATCTTACTTTGGCTTAGGTCATGATCTTGGGGTCCTGGGATGGAGCCCTGTATCAGGTTCCCTGTGGGAGTCTGCTTCTCCCTCTCCCTCTGCCTCTCCCCCTGCTCCCGCTCGTGTTCTCTCTCCAATAAGTAAATAAACATTTAAAATAAAATAAAAATGTTCTAAAACAAAATATATTAATTAAATAATTAATGGAAAAAAGATAGCCTCTTCAATAAATGGTGCTGGGAAAATTGGACAGTCACATGCAGAAAAATGAAATTGGACCATTCCCTTACACCACACATGAAAATAGACTCAAAATGGATGAAGGACCTCAATGTGAGAAAGGAATCCATCAAAATCCTTGAGGAGAACACAGGCAGCAACCTCTTCGACCTTGGCCGCAGCAACATCTTCCTAGGAACATTGCCAAAGACAAGGGAAGCAAGGGCAAAAATGAACTATTGGGATTTCATCAAGATCAAAAGCTTTTGCACAGCAAAGGAAACAGTTAACAAAACCAAAAGACAACTGACAGAATGGGAGAAGATATTTGCAAATGACATATCAGATAAAGGGCTAGTGTCCAAAATCTATAAGGAACTTAGCAAACTCAACACCCAAAGGACAAATAATCCAATCAAGAAATGGGCAGAGGACATGAACAGACATTTCTGCAAAGAAGACATCCAGATGGCCAACAGACACATGAAAAAGTGCTCCACATCACTCGGCCTCAGGGAAATACAAATCAAAACCACAATGAGATATCACCTCACACCAGTCAGAATGGCTAAAATTAACAAGTCAGGAAATGAGAGATGCTGGCGAGGATGCAGAGAAAGGGGAACCCTCCTACACTGTTGGTGGGAATGCAAGTTGGTGCAACCACTCTGGAAAACAGCATGGAGGTTCCTCAAAATGTTGAAAATAGAACTACCCTATGACCCAGCAATTGCACTACTCGGTATTTACCCTAAAGATACAAAGTAGTGATCCGAAGGGGCACGTGCACCCGAATGTTTATAGCAGCAATGTCTACAATAGCCAAACTATGGATAGAACCTAGATGTCTATCAACAGATGAATGGATAAAGAAGATGTGGTATATATACACAATGGAATACTATGCAGCCATCAAAAGAAATGAAATCTTGCCATTTGTGACGACGTGGATGGAACTATAGGGTATCATGCTTAGTGAAATAAGTCAATCGGAGAAAGACAACTATCATATGATTTCCCTGATATGAGGAAGTGGAGATGCAACATGGGGGGTTAGGGGGTAGGAGAAGAATAAATGAAACAAGATGGGATTGGGAGGGAGACAAACCATAAGTGACTCTTAATCTCACAAAACAAAACTGAGGGTTGCTGGGGGGAGGGGGGGTTGGGAGAGGGGGAGTGGGCTTATGGACATAGGGGAGGGTATGTGCTATGGTGAGTCCTGTGAAGTGTGTAAACCTGGTGATTCACAGACCTGTACCCCTGGGTATAAAAATACATTATATGTTTATAAAAAAATAAAAAATTAAAAAATCAATAAATAAATCAATAAATAAATATGAGGAATGGAATATTCATATAATTAGGTATTCAAAATCAGACAATGGAACAAAGAAAACATAGCTAATAATTATTACTATTATCATCATCATCTTGGTATTTCATTTCTGTAGGGAAACATGTTTAGAACCAAGAATCAATGACATCATTAATAGCAAAGGATGATGTACGACCTCAGATGTCTATGTACAGGCAATTATCATATATGTGTTTGGGCAAGAAGGAAGAGATTCTCAAAAAATAAAGGCAATCTTACCTTACTCATGTCCACTGTGTAAAGAAACAGTAATGTGAAATAATTAAATTGCCCATATGTATTTGCAGAGAGGGAGAGATAGAGAATTTTTCTATTTAATATTTCTCATGAAATGATTTAGGTAAAATCAAATGGAAGCTTAAATTTCTCTCTAAATATTTATTGATTACAAGTCATGAAGTTTAATAAAACTCCAAATTTTTAAAAAATAGAAAATATAGGCAATAAACATAAACAGTAATGAAATTTGAAACTTAAACTTTAGAATGTTAAGAAGAAATTAAAAAAATCTTGAATGTTGGGTTAAGTGGAGGACATATTATGTTGAGATGATCTATTTTTTTCCTGGGGCATTATAAAGGTTAAACTTCAATAATTTCACTTTTTTATGCTGATTTTAAAAATGTTCAAATGCATTTTCTATACATGTAAGATAAATTGGAACTGGAGAGCAAATAAGATATAAATTTTTAAACCAATAGAGAAAAAACAAACTCAACAAAAGATAGTACAGTTCCCCAAGGTTTCCTAGGAAAAATGGGCTAATAGCCTTCCATCTCTTCATTCTGACAACATAATCTAGTCAATTTCCTCATCTTTGTTAAAATCAACTACTAGAACTGTATTTGTGTTCTGTTACCTTCTAGTTCATTTGTCCTTGTGTGATTATGGGTTTTTAAAGCCATTTGTCTAATGGTGTTTTTTACTCTCATTTTATATATCATAATTAAAGCCCAATGTTACTACAAGGGCTGGATAGGAAAATTCTTGACACAATGACTACAGAAAATAGCACTAAATTAATTAATTACTAAAATGTTGGTAACATTTTAATCCATACCTACTAATAAGGCAGAATTAGTAGTGTGTTTACATACTATCAGAGGAAAAATAAGTATTAAAATTTTAACCAAGACCACTTCGTGTAGTTGTACTTAAATGAAGAGCAAGTCTCTTATAAATGTCAACAAATTCACTGTAACATGAATGGTGGGTTTTAGAATCATGCAGTACACAACCTACAGGAACAGACGTGGAGACCCTGTTCTGTCTCAATCATGAGCTCCCTATTGGTGTTTAATCCGTAAATTCTTACTGGAAATAACATTTTAGGGATGCCTGGGTGGCTCAGTTGGTTAAACAGCCTACTCTTGATTTTGGCTCAGGTCATGATCGCAAGGTCCTGGGATGGAGCCCTGAATGGGGCTCCATGCTCAGTGGAGAGTCTGCCTGAGGATTCTTTCTCTCCCTCTGCCCCTCCCCCTGTGCTCTCTCTCACAAACAAATAAATAAACCTTTAAAAAAATTCTCTCTCTTCCCCTACCTCTCCTGCTTATACATGCCCTCTCTCCCTCTCTCTCTGTCTCTAAAAAAGAGAGAGAGGGAGAGAAAATAACATTTTAAATGGGAAAGTGTTAGTTTGAGGTAAGAAAATATGTCTTTTATAAATATAGTTAGTAAACTTGCTGCCACTTAATTCTTAGAAATTATCAAAATCATTTTCTTTATGGACTTTTTATGCAATATACTGCAAGTATAACACAATAAAGAAAGCCCAGGCATTAAACACAACGTATAAATAAGAATGAAACTTATGTTATAAGCATGGTACACAACCATCCTTGTTAAAATAACAATAGTAAAACAAACAAGGATAATAATCACATTACATAATAACAATATTACCATACATTTAGAATGTCCTTCTTATCTACTAGCCAATGTTCTCAGGAGTTTAAATGGACACACCTATTTGTTTAATTCTCACAATAACCTTGTGGGAACTTTTTCTTTAACTCTTCAGTCACTTCCCTTCTTTTTTCAACTTATGGCACAGCAACAATTTATGAAAATATTTTTTATTATTTTATTTTATTTTGTTTTGTTTTTAGTTCAAGCCCTAAGTGGAGCCCAGTGCAGGGCTTGAACTCATGGCCCTGAGATCAAGACGTGAGCTGAGATCAAGAGTTGGATGTTCAACTGATTGAGCCATTCAGGTGGCCAGGAACTATTTTTTAAAGTATCTTGTAAACTAGTAGTGCATATTAGAAGTCAGTAGGTTTATTACAATTACTGTGCAATATATTTCACAACTTTTTAGCTATCTGATTAAAATTCAGAGGTTCATAAATGAATCGCGAGAAGAATAAAATCACTCAAATAGAACACGTATACTGCAGTAACCACTTGTACTTATTTTTTAATTTCGCTTACTTCAAAAGACTGAAAAAAATAAATAAAACATAGAAACTGAATAAATTTATATTTATTAACTCTATTAATTATAATATGTTCATTTGGTAAACTAAGTCTCACATATATGGTTCGTTTCTTTATATATACTTCCATACAATTAAAGCTATTTAAAAAATAAGTTCTGAGATAAATGAACATTGGTAGTGAAGAAAGGGCAGCTTCCATTTGGGGAGAAATGCACTTTGGCAGTTTCTGTGATTTTGATCTCCCAACTAGGCTAGTCAAAGATGAAGACTCAAAGGAAAATTTCATGTTGTTAGATTGCTAGAAATTACTGGCTTTTGGTGGAAAATTCCTCTTTCTGCATCACTTCTATGTGTTTTCAAAACTAGAAAAACATATAATTATATCCCTAAACCCATTGCTACTCAATGGAATACA
This sequence comes from Meles meles, assembly GCF_922984935.1. Classification (NCBI taxonomy): domain Eukaryota; kingdom Metazoa; phylum Chordata; class Mammalia; order Carnivora; family Mustelidae; genus Meles; species Meles meles. The sequence goes on along the minus strand of NC_060077.1, from coordinate 86,092,980 downwards.
GTAGTTGACTCAAATCTGAAATACTTAAGTATAGCTCTGATAACAAAATCAATCTTCCTCATGTAATTTTTACCAAGTCTTTTATTTCATGTGCCCCATTTCCAATTTCCCTCCTGGGTTCATTTTTTACCTGCTTTTCAAAGCCCTTTTGATAATCAAATCACTAAACACCATTCACTCCTTGCACTTCTTGGGATCAGATCTGTCACTGGTTTATATACCTTTTTGCTCGGCGCTGATTTTGATTCATGCCTTAAAATGTCAAAGCCTAAAAGGGCAATTCCACTTTCACTTTTCTGAGCCAGTTTCAATATCAACTTTAATTGAGTAGATAGTATTTAATATAGTTCTCCTCCAGTAGGCAATAATCTTTTACCCCAAGGTTCTCTGTTTTATATTGCACAAAAGAAGGCTGACTCAGAGGTTTTTGTTTTGTTTTGTTTTTACCCTTGCTACCACTTTAACTTGGGTTGAGAAAAAAAGTTTTACAAGTTGAAATTCCCATACTTGTCAGAAACATAGACTTTAAGGAAAACATATTGTTTTTAATGTTTTAAAAGTAACAAGAGTTTAATTTTTTAAACTACTCTCTTTTTAAATCCACAGAAATAAAGGTAGCATCAATAATAGTGCAGTGGGGCACCTGGGTGGCTCAGTTGGTTAAGCAACTACCTTTGGCCAAGGTCCTGGGATCGAGTCCCTCATCGAGCTCCCTGCTCAGCGGGGAGTCTGCTTCTCCCTCTGACCCTCCACTTCTCATGCTCTCTCTCTTATTCTCCCTCTCTCAGATAAATAAATAAAATCTTTAAAAATACTAATAATAATAGCGCAGTGGACTGAATTCTTGTTTCTCCCACAAATTCTTAAGTTGACAACTAATCTCTAGTGGTATTAAGAGGTGGGGCCTTTGGAGATGATTAAGTCATGAGGATGGAGCTCCAAGAATAAGATTGGTGCCCTTACAAAAGACACAGAGTTCCCTTGTCTCTTTTATAATGTGAGGACACAGTGAGATCTCACCAGAAATATCTTGACCTTGCACTTACTGGCCTTCAGTTTGAAAGAAATAAACTTCTATTGTTTATAAGCCACTTGGTCTATGCTGTTCTGTTACAGCAAACTGAACAGACTAAGTCATATAGAATAATTCAAAATACTTTAAAAGAAATATATATTCACAACCTAAATATTGATTAGATACTTACAAATTACTTGACTAGATTCCCATGATTTACTGTCAGCCAAATTTTACCACCAAATTTAAACATCAAGTACAAAAAATCTCTTTTAAATAAACATTTTTAACTATTTTATCAATTCTGCCTTACAAATTGGAGCCATTATTTGTTGTATGACAATTTAATTAGCATACCCTACACTCAGAAATTCTGGAAAACATGTAACTCCAAATTGGTGAAAATTCCTCAGCTTCTCTTCAAGTCCTCCAAACCATGCCTCCTCAGATTATGCACATATTTTCAGGTACAGCTCTTATGCAAAGTGAGGCTAAAATTTAAAGAGGAAAAAATTATTAAAAATAGAGTCAAGACTTAAAATTTGTCATCTTATAGGTAAGAAGCTCAGACATCACCACTTGGTCCAAATAACAATTACAAAGCTGAACAGACTGAAAATTAAATATATATATATATATGAAAATTAAATATATATATATATATATATATATATATATATATATATATATATATATATTGGATCCATAAGAGAGGAAGAACACAAGTCAAACCCCTGCTGTCAAGATGGGTAAGACAGACAGATGCAGGGAATCACAGCTTACCACAGCAGAGACTAGTGAACAGAAACAAAGATCACTGGTGCTGGGTAGGAAAATCTGAACTGTACTGATTAATTACTGGAGGCTCAGTGTGGACAAGTCTGAGAGTTAAAAACTCCAGTGTATGTATGGGATTTAGTCATATGGGGGTCATCAAAATATTGTGAGATTTAACTCCAGGAGCTCAACCATGTTCCCACAGTCAACATCAGAGAAAAATCCCCTGGGCTTTGACAAGAGAGGGGAAAAGAAAGAATTTTGGAAATATATCACAATACTATGTTCTTAATAAGACCTGCCCTCAGGGGAAACCAGTTAACCAGAACCTAACGTGCTGAGGTATTATGAAAGCTTAACTGTCCTGGGTAAAGGGAACTACCCAACTCCAGTCTGTTCCAGCCTTCCACATAAGTGAAGGGAAAACTCAGATCCAAGCCACTCTAACAATCCTGTCTCACATAAGGAGAAGATGGAAAAAATAAAAACAAAACAAAACACAGAGAAGCACTCCTAAAGTTCAAACTCCAGAGGCACAGGCTCACTAAAACTCTGAGATCTAATCACAGAACTATAGAATACTTCCCTCCTTCCATATCACGTCCTACATTACTAAAGATTTATTTGTAATAGTTCCTTTTAACCAGTACATTATGTCTGTTTATCAAGAAAAAAGAAAAATGAAAGAAATACCAAATGCGAACAAAACCCCACAGTTTGAAGAAACCAAGCAAGTGTTAGAATGAAACACTGCAGAGATGTTGGAAAGAGCAGCAATTTAAAACAGTTATGATTAATGTGCTAAGGGTTCTAATGGATAAAGTAGTCAGCATGCAAAAGCAGATAGGCAGTGTAAGCGGAGAGACAGAAATCCCAAGAAAGAACCAAGAAGAAATGCTAGAAATCAAAAACACTATAACAGAAATGAAGAATGCCCGTAATGGTATTATTAGCAGACTGGACAAAGTTAAGGAAAGAATCTCTGAGCTAGAGGACATAACAATGTATTCTTCAAAAACTGAAAAGCAAAGAGAATTGATTGTTTAGGGGCGCCTGGGTGGCTCAGTGGGTTAAGCCTCTGCCTTCAGCTCAGATCATGGTCTCGGGATCCTGGGATTCAGCCCCGCATTGGGCTCTCTGCTCAACAGAGAGCCTGCTTCCCCCTCTCTCTGTGCCTGCCTCTCTGCCTGCTTGTGATCTCTGTCAAATAAACAAATAAATAAAATCTTAAAAAAAAAAGGAATTGTTCAAAAAACAAAAAAAGAACAGAATATCCAAGAACGTTGGGATAATTACAAATGGTGCAATGGGAATACTAAAAGGAGAAGAAATAAAGGATAGCAAAAAAAAAAACAAAAACAAAAAACAACAAAACAACAAAAAAAACCAAAAACCTGAAATAATAATATTGACAATTTTCCTAAATTGATGTCAGACCACCAAACCACAGATCCAAATTCAAAGAACACTAAGTAGATGCCTCGAAGACCCCCAAACGAACAAAGTACACCAAGGCATATATCTTCAAACTATGAAAAATCAAAAATAAAGAAAAAATCCTGAAAGAAGTTAGAGAGAAAAATTACTTTACCTATAGAGGGACAAAGATAAGAATTCAACTTGAACTCACAAACCCTTAAAGCAAAAAGAGAGTGAACAAAATATTTAAAGTATTGAGGAAAAAAAAAAGTACTGAGAGAAAAATGCCCACAGGCCTAGAATTCTGTACCCTTAAGAATACCCTTCAGGGGCACCTGCGTGGCTCAGTGGGTTAAAGCCTCTGCCTTCAGCTCAGGTCATGATCCAAGGGTCCTGGGGATCAAGCCCCTGTGGGTGGGGCTCTCTGCTCAGTGGGGAGCCTGCTTCCCTTCCTTTCTCTCTGCCTGCCTCTCTGCCTACTTGTGATCTCTCTCTGTCAAATCAATAAAATCTTAAAAAAAAAAAGAATATCCTTCAGAAATGAAAAAAAAATACTTTTTCAAAATAAAAAAAACAAAAAACAACAAAAAAAGACACAAACAAAAGTAAGGAAATTTGTGGTTTGCAGACATGCTTTAAAGAAAAGCCTTTAGAAAGAAAGAAAATAATATATGTAAGTAACTTGAATCTATGGAAAGAAAGAGTATTAGCAAAGAAACAAAAGATTCCTTACTGTTCTTAGTTTATCTAACAGATAACAGTTTCCTTAAGATAATACCAATAGTGTATTACATTATGTATGCTTGTGTACATATGTACATATGTGTGGGTGTGCATCCTTATTCATGTATACATTTATTCTTACGAATGCTTATATAACACTGAAATTAATGATAGCAGCAATACAAGGGGTAGCAGGGAGGAAAGAAGGAGAATTATTGTCATTAAAAGGCACTAAAAAATAAAACAAAATAAAATAAAAGCATTTACACTTCCCATGAAGTAATATAGTGCTATCTGAAAACAGACTTGGCTTAGCTGTAAATGTATATTGCAAATTCTAAAACAACCACTAAAATAAATATTTTTTAAAAGTATAAAAGATATAATGATAAAGGAGAGAGAGTGGACTCATATAAATTACTCAATAAAAACTACAAGAGGCAGAAAAAAGTGAACAAAGAAATAGGAACAAAGAAAAAGGGCAAAACATAGAGAACTAAGAAATGTATGGTCGATATGAATCTAACTGTATTAGTTATCATTCTGAACGTCAGTAGTTTAAATAAATGCACCAGTGAAAACACAAAGACTGTCAAACTGGATTAAAAAATAAAATCCAACTGTATATTATCTACAAGAAATCCATATCAAATATAAGGCATTTAAGGGGCACCTGGGTGGCTCAGTGGATTAAGCCGCTGCCTTCGGCTCAGGTCATGATCTCAGGGTCCTGGGATCGAGCCCCGCATCGGGCTCTCTGCTCCGCAGGGAGCCTGCTTCCTCCTCTCTCTCTGCCTGCCTCTCTGCCTACTTGTGATCTCTCTCTGTCAATTAAATAAATAAAATCTTTAAAAAAAAAAAAAAACAAATATAAGGCATTTAAACACTTAAAGTAAATGGAGGTGGAAAAATATATGATGTTAACACCAATCAAAGAAAGCAGGAGTAGCTATATCAATTTCAGATAGAGCTGACTTCAAAACAAGGACATTTATAAAGGGTAAAGAAGCACATTATGCAATGGTAATGGGTCAATTTTCTAAGAACTATTAGAATCTTTAACATGTATGAACCTAACACCAGTGCTTCAAATTATGTGAGACAAAAACTAACAGAATAACACAGAAACAGATGAATCCACTAATATAGTTGTAGACAGCAACAGCCCTCTATCAGAAATGGATAGACCCAGAAGGAAGAAAATCATTCAGGACATAGTTGAACTCAAGAACAACATGAATCATCAACTGAATATAATTAACATCTGTACATGACTTTACCCAACAACAGCAGAAAACACATTTTTTTTTTCATGTGCACATGGAACATTTACCAAGACAGGTCAGTTTCTGGTGATTAAAATATACCTTAACAAACTTAATAGGACTGAAACATACAATGCCTACTCTTAAAATACCGTGATTTTAAACTAGGAAATAATAACAGTAAGAAAACTGGAAAATCCCTAAATGTGTGGAGATTAAACAACACAGTTTTTAAATAAAACATGGTTCAAAAAGGAAAACTCAGAGAAGTTAAAAACAATTTGAATTAAGTGAAAATGTAGATACAAGTTATAAAATTTGTGGAACACAGTAAAAAGCAGTATTTAGGGGGAAATTTATCACACTGACTAAATAATTACAAAAGAAGAGAAATATAAAATCGAACACCTAAATTTCTATCATAATTAGAAAATGAACAATAAATTAAATCCAAAGTAATCAGAAGAAGCATAAAAATGAGAATTAGAGCAGAAACTGGTGCTATCAAGAACAGGAAATCAATAGAGAAAATCAATTAAACCTAAACCTAAATGTTACTGAATAGATGAGCCTTTAGCCTTGCTAACCAAAAAAAAAAAAAAAAAAAAAAAAAAGAGAGAGAGAGAGAGAGAGAGAAATAAATTACTAATATAAGAAATGAAAGAGAGGACATCACTACAGACCCCATGGACAGTAAATAGATAACAAATACTATAAACAATTTTATGACCACACATTTGATAATCTAAATGAAATGAACCAATCCCTAGAAGACACCATCTCACAAAAACACACAAGAAGATATTGATGATCTGAATAGGCCAATACCTATAAAATAACTTGAATCAATAATTAATAACCTTCCAAAACAGAAAGCACCAAGCCTAGATCAGGTAACTGGTGAAGTCACCAACATTCAAGGAATAAATTATACCAATTCTCTACCACATTTTTCAAGAAAATAGAGTAAGAGGAAATACTTCATAATTCATTTTATAAGGCCAGCATTACCCTGATACCCAAAATGGACAGAGGTATTGTAAGAAGGCTATAAAACAACATTTCTTCCAAACATAGATACAAAACATCTTTAACAAAATATTAGAAAGAGAGAGACATAAAAGAAAAAGAAAAAACAATGTGTAAAAAGAACGATATACCACAACCAAGTGGGATTTTTCACAGGTATGCAAGACTGGTTTAACATCTGAAAATCAATTTACATTATATACACAAGAAAAAAATTACATGGCTATATCAGGAGGTGCAGAAAAAGCATTTAATGATCCAACACTGATTCATAATAAAATGCTTCAGTAAACTAAAAATAAAGGACATTTCTCCACTTGATAAGAAATATCTACAAAAATTCTACATCTAACATCATACTTAATGGTGAGAAACTCAAGGTTTTCCTTTCCTAAGATAAAATACAAGACAAGTATGTTCCCTTTCAACACTATTTTCAAAATACTGGAGATTCTAGCTAAAGCAAGAAAACAACAAAACAAAATTAAATACAGATTGGGAAGGGATAAATAAAATCTTAGCTTGCAGTTGCCATGACTGTCTGTGTAAAATATTCTAAAAAACTAATAACAATAACAAAAACCTCCTGAAATTAACAACTGATTATGGCAAGGTTCAGGATATATAGGTTATTATAATAGAGTTCATGTTCTCCTATAGGCCAGCAGTGAACAAATGTACTTCAAAATTAACAAAAGAACACCATTTATATTAGCATCCAATAAATAAAATACTTAGGCATAAATCTAACCAAATACACATAAGACCAATATGAGGAAAACTACAACATTTTCATGAATAAAATCAAAGAAGGACTAAATAAATAGAGAAGTATTTCATTTTCATGGATAGGAAAACTCAATATTAACAAGATTTCAGTTACTCTCAACTTGATCTGTAGATTTAATGCATTCCCAGTCAATACCAGAACAAGTCATTTGGTAGATATCAGCAGTCTGATTATATGTTTACATAGAGAGGCAAAAGGCCCAGAGAGCCAACACAATATTGAAGAGCAAAGTCAGAGACCTGATGTTATCCAACTTCAAGACTTACTTTGCAGGTGCAATAATCGAGACAGTGTAGTACTGGTGAAAAAATAGACACATAGGTCATGGAGTAGCATCAAGAGCTCAGAAATAGACCCACATAAAGAGAATCAATTAATTTTTGATGAAGGAGTAAAGTCAATACAATGGAGAAAAGACAGTCTCATCAATAAATGGTGCTGGACGAACTCAAAATTCTCATTTAAAAAAAAATCAATCTGGACACAAACCTTATTCCCTTCACAAAAATTAACTCAAGTAGGATCTTAGACCAAAATGTAAAACAAAATTATAAAACGCCTAGAACATAACATCGGTGATATTCTAGATATCCTTGGTATGGGGAGACTTTTTAGATCCAACACCAGAAACTCAATCTTTTAAAAAAATTGATAAGCTGACTTCATTAAAATTAAAAATACCTGCTCTGCAAAAGACAGTGTCAAGAGAAAGAGAAGACTAGCCACAGAATGGGAGAAAATATTTATAGAACACACATCTGATAAAGGGCAGCTATCCAATATATGAAGGAATTCTTAAAACTCAACAATAAGAAGACAACCTGATTAAGAAATTGGTCAAAGGCTTTAACAGAAACTCATCAAAGAAGATATACAGATGGCAAATAAACTTAAGAAAATATGTTGCACATTGTAAGTCATCAAAGAAATAAATTTCAATGACATACCAGTACACATCTATTAGAATGGCCCAAATCCAAAACACTTACATCTCCAAATGCTGGAAAGGATGTGAAGGAACAGGTGGTGGTGGAAATTCAAAACGTCAGAGCCACATTAGGAAGAAATCTAGTAATTTCTTATAGAACTGAACATACTCTTACCATAAGATCTATCAACCACACTCTTTGGTAGGGATTTAAGAGCCTATGTCCACCCAGAAACCTCTGTTTGGGATGTATGTTTGGGTGTATGTCCACAGCAAACCTCTGTAAGCAGTTTTATTCACAATTGTCAAATCTTGGAAACAACCAACCAACAACCAACTACCAATAACCACGTACTTCAGTAGATGAATGGATAAGCAAACTGTGGTATCTAGAAAATGTAATATTATTCAGTGCTAAAGAGAAATGATCTGCCAAGCAAGGAAAAGACATAGAGGAAACTTAAATATATACCACTAAGTGAAAGAAGCCAGTCTTTAAAGGCTATATAGTGTATGATTCAAGTATATTCAAGTATATGCCATTCTGGAAAAGGAAAACTATGGAGATAGTAAAAAGATCAGTGTTTGACAGTGGTTCTGGTTGGTGGGAGGAATGGACGGGGGGGGCGTATAGAAGATTATTAGAACAGTAAAAATACTCTGTATGACACTACAACGATGGATACTTGTCATTATACTTTTGCCTAAAACCATAGAATGTACAACACAGAGAGTGAACCCTGTCTGTTATCCTCCATTTATTTAACCATTTATATACACCCATACAGAATCATAGATGCCTGTTTTATATTTTGGATTATAATCCAGTGATACTTTAGTTGTTAAAATTGTTCCAGTTTTGGCCAGTTGGGAGGTCCTTTATTTGGCCAGTGTCCCTCCGACATACACTCATGGGTATGTGTACGTGCGCATGCATTTTCAGCATCTTTACTTGCCAGCACTAAAATACAGCTTCCAGCCTCATCTTTTATATTTCTTTCCCCAACCCTAGAAGCAGACATTTCTCTGATGAACCTTTTATTCTTTTATGGAGAATAGTAGTCAAAACTAGTATCTCTGTGTGAAGCATGCTCATGGCTGGTGGAATGCCATTGTTTCTAAGGCACATTCAACTGAGAAAGCAGAAAAATGTAGCTGTATACTAATCCGTATACATATATATATTATATATTATATTATATATATGTTAGAAACAATGGTATATACACATACACACATATGTCTATTTCAGAATGAATATGTCACATATTCAGCAATATGTGCATATATGTGAATAAGTCATATTCATGCTGGTCTGTATCTCCCAACCATTATCATATTATCATATATACCATAATCATATATATCATTCTAACCATGATTATCTGAAAATTGCTACCTCAAAAGTGAGAAACCTGGCTCCCATCATCCTATACAGCAGCAGCAGAATTAATAACCCACACCTCTGGGGGTGGAGGAGGTCTTTATCAACTAAGCACAGTGCTTATGTATACTTTCATTTCAATTTATTATTACAGACTCCACTCATTTCCGAAGTTACTTAGGTCAGAAAATTTCCACCACCCCCACCACATTAAATGACATTGTTGTATATATTTGTAATGCAGTTAGACTGTTTTGTCACATTCTACATTCCATCCTTGGATCACCCACTTCATACGTGATTGTTTTTTTTAATTTTGCATACAGTAAGGAAAACTGTGTTTTAAAGCTTTAACAGGCTTTAACAAATCAAGTGTTGTATATCCACAATTACAGTATTATACAATAATTAAATCATCCTGAAAAAGTCTTCTGTGTTCCATGTATTCAAACCTCCCACTTCTTCCCAAGAGCTCACAGCAAACAATAATCTTTTTACTGTCTCGTCTTTTCTAGCATGTAATATAATTGACTCATACAGCATGCAGCCTTATCAGATTGACTTGTTTTACCTAGCAATGTGTTTTTTTGGATTACCAGTGTCTTTTCACGACATGGTAGTTGTTGTTTTATTATAATGGAATAATCGCCCATGACATGAATGCATCACAGTATTTTGGGGGAACAATCAGGAGTAAGCTGCTCCCTTACTAGCATGCAGGCTTTTGTTGGACTTAAGTTCTGAAATTAGCTAGGTGGATACCTAGATGTGCAATTAGTCATTCATATTGTAAAACCATGTTTAGCTTCATAGGAAACCGTCAAACTGTCTTCCTCAGACGCTGCACCATTATCATTCCCATAAGCAATGAATGAGAGCTCCTTTTGTTCCACAACCTTTACAGCAATTGCTATTATCAGCTTGTTGTTCTTTGACCACTGTAAGTTGGTGTGGTGGTGCTTTATCATTCTTTTTTTTTTTAAGATGTATTTATTTGGGAGAGAGAGGAAGGGGGAGGGGTAGAGAGAGAGGTAAAGAGAGTTCTAAGCAGACTTCTGCTGAGCAAAGAACCCAAAGAAACTGATGTAGGGCTCTATCCCATGACCCTGAGATTATGACCTGAGCCAAATTCAAAAGTCAAATGCTCAACTAACCCAGGCAGCCCTTCTTTATCATTGTTTTCATTTGTAATTCTCTAATGGCAAATAATGCTGAGAATCTTTTCATACGCTTATTTCTCATCTATGTATATATGTATGTATCTATCTAACTATATTTGACAACGTATCTATTCAGATCCTTGCCTTATTTTTATCTAGGTATTTTTTCTTACTATTAGTTGTAAAATTTATTTTTGTAATTTGTACATAATTATTTTACCGTGTCTTAGAAATATTTTCTCCAAGTCAACTGATTATATGCTGACTTTCTTAGTAACTTATTTCGTAGAGCAGTTTGCATTAATTTACTAAAATTCAACTTACCAATTATGCTTTTATGAATCATGATTTTGTATTGTACCTCAAGCTAATTGCCAAACTCAAGGCAACCTAGATTTTCTACGTTTTTTGCCAGAATATTTACTTATACATTTTACCTTTAGGTCTATGATTTATTTTAAGGTAATATTTGTAGAAGATGTACAGTTTGTGAATAGAGTTTTTCTTTTTTCTTTTCTCTCTCTCTCTCTCTCTCCCTCTTTTTCTCTCTCTCTCTCTCCCTCCTGCTCTCTCTCTGTTTCTCTCTCTCTTTTAGTATATATTTGTCCAGTTGTTCCACCTGAACAAACTTACTGAACTTACTGAAAATATTAACTTTCCTTTTTTTAAAGATTTTATTTATTTAACGGAGAGAGACAGAGAGAGACGGAACACAAGCAGGGGAATCGGGGAGGGACAAACAGGCTTCCCGCCAAGCAGGGAGATTGATGTGGGGTTCAATCCCAGGACCCAGGATCATGATCTGAGCCAAAGGTAGATACTTAATGATGAGCCACCCAGGCACCCCAAGAAGATTATCTTTCATAGTTGGGTTACTTTTCCTCCTTAATGAAAGATATGTTGCCTATATTTGTGTAGTGTAATTATAGGCTATCTGTTCTATTCCATCAGCCTACATGCCAAATCTCTCACCAATACTGTGCTGTTTTGATTACAGTAATTGTAGAGTAAGTCTTGAAGTCTGGTAGTGAGACCTCTGAATTTGTTCTTTGTTACTGTATTGTGTATTCTAGATATTTAGCCTTTCCATATAAATTTTAGAACCAGTTTGTCAGCATTTACAGAATAGTTTGTTCAAGTTTTGAATAGAATTGCATTGCATTTACAGTTTTGGGAAGATTGGTATCTCAACAATATTGATTCTTGCAATCCTTGGACATAGAATATCCTTTCATTTATTTAAATCTTAATTTCTTTCATCGCAATTTTGTAGTTTTCCACTATAAATTCTGCACATTGTTGATACAAATGTACATTTTCACTATTTAGCTAGAACAGAGTTTTGTCTAAGATTCAGAATCTCTCATGTAATAACCAGAATGTGCAGATTTCAATTGAAAACTCATACTTATACCAAGAAACAGTAAGATCACACACTGGATGAAAAAATGGGAATCACAGATGCCAAAAGTAAAAAGACAAATATGTTAGAAGTGTTAAATTATTTTAAAACAGCATCCTAAACATGATTCGATGATCAATTATAAGCATGTTCAAAACAGGTGAAAATTATTGAGATGCTTAGCAAAGAACTAGATAAATCTCAGAAAGAATAGAAAATTGATTTATGAACCCTTTATGGAAAAAAAAAGAAGAAAATATTTAGGATCTAGAGGTAAGTAAAAAAAAAAAGTCTTAGAATTGAACTAAAATCACATTCCATAAAAAGAAACAATGATAAATTGGACTTCATCAAAATTAAAAACCTTTGCTCTGCCAAAACTTTCTGTTAAAAGAATGAAAAGATAAATTACAAACAAGGAGAAAATATTTTGCAAACCACATATCAGAAAAGGGACTAGTGTCTAGAATGTATAAAGAACTCAAACTCAAAGGAAAAACAGGGGTGCCTGGGTAACCCAGTCAATTAAATGTCCCACTCTTGCTCTCAGCTCAAGTTTTGAACTCAGGGTTGCAAGTTCAAGCCCTGTGTTGGCCCAGGGAAGAGCCCACTTTAAAAAGAGAGAGAAAGAGAATAAACAAGGAATCCAATTAGAAAATGAACAAGAGACATGTGCTACTTCATTGCTGATTGTGTACAGATGGTGAATAAGAACATGAAAATATGTTCATTAGGAAATGCAAAATAAAATCAGTGAGATATCACATCTATCAGAATGGCTAATTTTTTTTAAAAAGTGACAACACAACAAATGCTGGCAAAAATGATTTCATATATTTTGGGTGACAATGCACAATGGTACAATCACATTAAGAAATGGTTTGGCAGTTACTTATAAAACTATTTAATATACTGCAATCCAGTAACTGTGAAACAAAAACTATGAGTGAAAAAATAATCCTAAAATTTTAGACACTGCATGATTCCATTTACATATTTTAGAAATTACAAAATAATAGAAACGGAATAGGTTAGAGGCTGCCAGGAGTTCCGTAGGAGGTGAGGAAGACGGGAAAATGGATGTGGCTTTTAAAGGCCAGAATGAGAAATCCCTACCGTAGTGATAACGCCCTGTGTCATGGCTGTGTCAATGTCAGCATCCGGGTTGTGACATAGTACCATACTGCAAGATGTTCCCATTGGGAGAAACTGGGTTAAAGCTACACTGACTCTCTGTATTATTTCTTGCAAAGTGCGTGTGAATCTACAATTTAACAAGTTTTTAAGTTTAATACAAAATATTATCTGTATCTATCTGTAAATATTAGTTGTATTTGTTTCCACTTCTTCTGTAAAGAGTTAATGCAAACTTGGAGGTTTAAACAATATAAACTTATTTTTGGGAATTCAGAGTCCCAGTTTTCTGGACTGAAGCCCAAGTGTGCAGTGTTGGAGGGGCTCTGTGGTAGAATCCATTACCTGGCCTATTCTAACTCTATTTCAATTTTTAGAGCTGTTTTCCTTGCATTCCTAGACTTCTGGCTTCTTTCCCACCTTCAAAGCCATCAGTGTAGCATCTTCAAATCTCTCCCCCGCCCCCATTCTCTTTCTCCCTCTGCTTGTCATCGCATTGCCTTCTGCTTCTCTGATCTTCATCCCTCTTACAAAAAATACCTGTGATTATAGCAGATCCATATGAAATCCAGGTTAATCACATCTGCAAAGTGCCTCTTGCCATATTAGGTAACATTCACATCCTCTGGGGATTATGATGCAGCTATCTTGCAGAGCATTATTTAGCTTACTGCACAGTTAATGATAAATTTTCAGAAATATTATTCATGAGGTCATGGCCTGCATTGCTAAAGGTTAGCTGAAATGGAAAGCAAAGGGTAAAATAATGTAAAATGTGCCTATTTCTCTAACAGTAAACTATAGTTTGTAAATGAGAAAAATCATGAATCTTCTGTAAAGTCAAAGGTGACTTTTAAGCACTTAAAGTAACCAACAATATGTTTAAAGATCTGTTGTTGTAATATGAACTAAAACCAGGATTAACACACATGACACTAATAAACTGCCATTTTATTATAAGGAAATGATTATATCCTTGAGGAAAAATTTGAAAGCATATTTCATTAGTTAGATGTGCTAATATGGTTATATGGTTCAATTATCAGTAGAGTTTCAATATAACAAAGAAGTTTGCAGGTTTGAAAGATAAAGCCTGTTTGTTTTATTTTAACCTTCACATACTGAAAAAGAAAATACCAGAAACTCCCCAAGGAAAACATAATTACTTTGATAAATAACGCTTATTGAAAATATTTGTAGGGATTTTTCTTCAGGGTACATTGCATTTGAAGTGCAACTTAATGGAATTAATTAAAGCTCTATTTGAGGTACCTAACCTGATTCACTGATTCTTTTGTTTTTGTTTTGTTTTGTTTTTAATTTGGTCCATCGCCACATCTAATAGAATATAATACAGAATCAATTTGTCTATAAAATTAATTGAAAAATACTGTTTTATTTGCTTTTATAGAAGACAAACAGGTTTTAAGATGTGTATGAACATTAAAATTTAAAAAGCTAGAAATCCCTTAATTGCTGTTAACAAAAATGCATTCTTATATACATGCTAGATATCTAGAATAGTTTGCAAAGTTAACTTCATTTTCTATGTTTTGGATCAAAATATTTTTGTACATTTATTGTTTTCATCATGTTAAGATAAGCAATGTAATAACAGAGATATTTAATAGATGGGTATAATATCTGGTTTCAATAAATGTGTCTCATTTCTCCCATTTTTCTCTTCAGTGCAGTCACTAAAATAAAAGGCCTTCTTAAGTTCTTTATCATTCTGCTTTCTCCTGTTTGCCCAAAGTTGAGATAATTCAGTGCAATCTGTAACTTAGAAAAATAATTGTTCATACTCACACATTGAAATAATTAATCTTTTTAAAATGTACATACTTCCCAAAGCAATGTACAAATTCAATGTAATTCCTGTCAAAATCCCATGACATTTTTTACAGAATAGGAAGGAACAATTCTAAAATTTGTGTGGAACTACAAAAACCCTGAGTAGTCAAGAAAGCATGAGAAAGAAGCACAAAGCAGGAGGTGTCACACTCTCTGACTTCAAACTATATTAAAAAGCTACAGTAACCAAAACAGAATAGAATTATCCAATGGAAAAAAGATAGTCTCCTCAACAAATGATGTTGGGAAAATTGGACAGCCACATGCAGAAGAATGAAACTGGATCATTTCCTTACACCACACACAAAAATAGGCTCAAAATGGAGGAAAGACCTCAATGTGAGAGAGGGATCCCATCAAAATCCTAGACGAGACACAGGTAGCAACCTCTGTGACCTCGGCCACAACACAACTTCTTGTTAGACATGTCTCTAAAGGCAAGGGAAACAAATGCAAAAATGAACTATAGGGACTTCATCCAGATAAAAAACTTTGCATGGCAAAGAAAACAGCTGACAAAACAAAAGACAACTGACAGAATGGGAGAAGATATTGCAAATGGCATATCAGTTAAAGGGCTAGTATCCAAAATCTATAAAGAATTTATACTCAATACCCAAAGAACAAATAATCCAGTCAAGAAATGGGCAGAAGGCATGAACAGACATTTCCCCAAAGAAGACATACAAATGGCCAACAGACACTCGAAAAAATGTTCCACTTTGCTGGGCATCAAGGAAATACAAATCAAAACCACAATGAGATACAATCTCACACAAGTCAGAATGGCTAAAATTAACAAGTCAGGAAACAACACATGTTGGTGAGGATACAGAGAAAGGAGAACCCTCCTAGACTGTTGGTAGAAATGCAAGCTGGTGCAGTCACTCTGGAATTTCTTCAAATTCCAAGTATAGAATTCCTTCAAAAAGTTGAAAATAGAGCTACCCTATTGCACTGCACTTGGTATTTACCCCAACGATACAAATGCAGTGATCCAAAGGAGCACCTGCACCCTAGTGTTTATAGCAGCAATGTCCACAATAGCCAAAATATGGAAAAGAGCCCAGATATCCATTGACGTGAATGGATAAAGAAGAGGTGGTATATATATATATGTGTGTGTGTATGTGTGTGTGTATACACATACATATATACACATATACACACATATGTAAGCACATATGTATATACATATACATACATATACACACAATGAAATATTCAGTCATAAAAAATGAAATATTGCCATTTGCAATGATGTGGATGGAACTAGAGGGTATTATGCTAAGCGAAGTAAGTCAACCAGAGAAAGACAATTATCATAAAATCTCACTAATATGTGGAATTTAGGAAACAAAAGAGGATCATACGGGAAAAAAATGAAACAAAATGAAACCAGAGAAAGAGAAAAACTATAGGAAATTCTTAATTCTAGGAAACAAGCTCAGGGTTGCTGGAAGGGAGGTGGGTAGGGGGATGAGGTAAGTGGGTGATACACATTAAGGAGAGCATGTACTGTAATGAACACTGGGTGTTATATAAGATTGATGAATCACCGACCTCTACCTCAAAAACCAATAACACGTTACTTGCTAATTAACTGCACTTAAATTAAAAAAAAAAAAAAAAAAAACAGTGGAAAAAACAGTCATGGGATTGGGGTCAAATCTCTGGACTACTAACACTGGCTTTGCCTTAGGCAAATCCCTTCTCCTTTCTGGGCCTTTGAGTTCCCACATGTAAAATAACAGTGTTGAACTCAAGATCAAGAATCAACAAAGATTTTCTATAATGGGTCAGAGAGTAAATATTTTAGGTTTTGCAGATAGACTGTTCTATCGTAGCATCTCAGCTCTGTCACTGTAGCATGGAAGCACCCCATGCAAAATATAAGTGAACAAACATGGCAGTACTCCAATAAAATAGTATTTACAAAAACAACAATAACAAAAACCCAGTATAGAATTGGCATAAAAACACATAGAATAGGACGCCTGGATGGCTCAGTGGGTTAAAGCCTCTGCCTTCAGCTCAGGTCATGATCTCAGGGTCCTGGGATCGAGGCCCGCATCGAGCCCCACATCGGGCTCTCTGCTCAGCAGGGAGCCTGCTTCCTCCTCTCTCTCTGCCTGCCTCTCTGCCTACTTGTGATCTCTGTCTGTCAAATAAATAAATAAAATCTTGAAAAAAAAGAACATTAAAATCTTAAAAAAAACACATAGAATAATGGAAGAGAATAGAGAGAACAGAAATAAATCCACACATATACACTGAATTAATTTATGATGAAAGAGCCAAGAATATACCATGAGAAGAGGATCATCTCTCCAGGAAGTGGTGTTGGGACAAATGTACAACTACATGCAAGAGACAAACTGAACCTGTATCTAACACCACACACAAAAATTAACTCACATGAGTCAAAGACTTGAATGTAAGATTGAAACCAAAATATCCTCAAAGGAAAAAAATATATATATGTATGTATGTATATACAGGGGATAGGCTATGTGACACTGGTCTTGACAATGATTTTTGGAATTGACACCAATAAAAAAAAAAGCAACAAATAAACACATAGGACTACATCAAACTAAAAAGATTTTGCATAGCAAAGGAAACCACCAATGAAATGAAAAGAGAATCTACTAAATGACAGCAAATATTTGCAAATCATATATCTGATAAGAGGCTGACATACAAAATATATAAAGAACTCAAAAATCTGAATGGAAAAAATCTGATTAAAACATGGGCGGGGGATTTGAATAGCATTTTTTGAAAGAAGACTTACAAATGGCCAACAGGTACACGAAAAGATGCTCAACTTCACTAATCTTCAGAGAAATGCAAATCAAAACCACAGATTGACTCTTAATCTCACAAAACAAACTGGGGGTTGCGGGGGCAGGTGGGGTTGGGAGAGGGGGAGGGGGTTATGGACATTGGGGAGGGTATGTGCTATCGTGAGTGTTGTGAAGTGTGTAAACCTGGCGATTCACAGACCTGTACCCCTGGGGATAAAAATACATTATATGTTTATAAAAAAAAAAAAATTGGAAGGGGAGGCGAACCATAAGAGACTATGGACTCTGAAAAACAACCTGAGGGTTTTGAAGGGTCAGGGGTGGGAGGTTGGGGCAACCTGAGGGTTTTGAAGGGTCAGGGGTGGGAGGTTGGGGGAACAGGTGGTGGGTAATGGGGAGGGCACGTTTTGCATGGAGCACTGGGTGTTGTGCAAAAAGAATAAATACTGTTACGCTGAAAAAATAAATAAAATGGGGAAAAAAAATAAAATAAATAAATAAATAAAATAAAATCTTAAAAAAAAAAAGAAATAGTAATGTCATTTTATAATATATAATCATCAGTAACAGGGTAGTAATATTTTAATTTGAGTTCTATAAAATTCAAATAGTACAAGTGAATTCAGATGTCCCCTTATAAAAATGCTGAAATTAAAAAAAAATCATCTTCATGTGCTATGAGATATGTCATATTGATCACAAACTATCAATGTGATTAAATAATAGTGATATTTAAGATAATTAATAAAAATTATCATAAATCCATGGAACATGATTTAAATTTTTTATTCTACAAGAATCATTTTATTCCTAAACTTGAGTTTTTGAAATAGAGTATTAAAATAAAACTTGGTATATATAAAGTGTTAATATGTCATCATTCCTATTATTCATCCATAAAAAGAAATGAAATCTTGCCATCTGCAACAACATGGATGGAGCCATAGAGTATAAGACTAAGTGGAATAAGTCAATCAGAGAAAGAAAAATACCATAGGATTTCACTCATATGTGGAATTTAGGAAACAAAACAAAGTAAAAGAAGAAAGCGAGAGAGACAAACCAAGAAACAGGCTCTTAACTATAGAGAACAAACTGATGGTTGCCAGAGGGGAAGAGGGTGGAGGGCTGGATGAAACAGGTGATAGGAATATAAATACACTTATCATGTTGAGCGCTGAGTAAGGTATGGACTGTTAAATCACTACCTTGTACAACTGAGACTAATGTCAGTGTAATGTTAACTATACTGGAATTAAAATTTTAAAAACTTAATAAAAATATTTCAGCATTCCTACTGAACATCCTAGTATGAATGCATAAGTAAAAGTTAATTTCCAGATTTTAATTGTCTAAGAAGAAAATCCAACCAATCTAAATATGATTTTATTTAAATGGATAATAAGGAATAGAGATTGAAGGGTTTAGGTTACTTATATTAGTTAATCAAAAAATGATGACTTTCTCACTTTTGCCTCATTTCTATTCATGTAAGAAACCTCAATAGTTTAGAGCATAGGATTCATTAGAAACATGTAAAGCATCCTTCATGCTCTTATGTAAGTCATGCTCCAACACGACTTTAAAGATTAGTATTAAGAATGTATTCTGCATTAGCTCTAAAGCCTGTGTCTCAGCAGAAGATCTCATACTTGTGCATTAAGTTCAGATTTTTAAATTTGTTTCTTGTTCAATGTCATCATTGTGGGTATAACAGAAGAGAGGCCAAAAAATAAACTACCTAGCTGCTCAAGACTGTTCAAGCTAGCTGCTGTACCAAATCTCTTCGTTAATCTAAATGAATCATTTTAATCCGCTATACCTTCATTTTGCTTAATGTATAGAAATCATAAAACACTAATGGGAATGCATTCATCGATGAGTTTGAAAGCTGACTGACAGAATGCCTAGATAATGCTATCTCAACTTTTCATAAATATTGTATACACAAATGCAAATATATAATACTTCTATACATATATATTTATAATGTTCTTTATTTTACTTTATTTTTTAATTTTTAGAGATGGGGGGGCAGAGAGAGAGGGAGAGAGTGAATCCCAAGCAAGCATGGGGAGTCAGTCATGAGCCTAATCTCAGAAACTCGAAATCATGAGCTGACTTCAGTTCATGACACTTAACTGAATGAGCCACCCAGGCACCCCTATATTGTTCTTTGTTTATAAACTGTCTTTTATCAGGTTCAATTTATTCTACTTATTCTTCTCTACGTATTCTTCTTCTACTTATTCCATTTTCCTACTTATTCTTCTCCTTCATAAGATATTCCCTAGTTTTCCTGTAATAAGTAACTCCCCTTCTCAACACTTAAGCATTATACAGTATCTTTATTACTGGCTTTAGAATTATATTCCTTATATATGGCTTAATCAAGAGTAAGTTTATTGTACTCCCTCTGCCTCCCATCCCCACTTGTGCTATTTCTCTCTCAAATAAACATAGAAATTTTTTAAAAAGAGTAAGTTTACTCTGTAAACTACATAAGTTTTTCTGTGGTAGATAGTGCATAATAATGGGAGACACACAGGTAAGACATTGGGAGAGAAAGAAGGGGGCAGGGGAATGCCAGAGTCAAGGAGTAAAAAGAAGAGAAGTGCAGAAAGATAAAAGAAGAGAAAAAAAAAGAATAAGATTCTAGTGTGAGAGGAAGCAGGAGAAAAACATTTCAAGATGAAATAATGGATAGAATATGTTAACTTATAACAGGAAAAGGGAAACAGGTTAAGGAGAGTTTTTAACAATAAACTTACTAAGGAAATAGATTCTTACCATGTAAGATTTAAGAAAAAAACAATTCATAAGAAAAAATATAAATGGCCATTAAAAAAATGAAAAATATTTTATCTCACTATAAACCAAAGGCATGAAAACTAGATATGGGAATGCAAGAGGGAACACCTGTGCTCAGCATATAATCGCCATCTCTAGGTCTAATGACCTCCATCAAAAATAAAAAATAAAATTGGAAGCAAATGCATGGGTGAATTGTACAAGAGTGGGATTTCATTTACTATCCAACATAGCTGAAATATTGATTGTGGTTTAAAACAGTAAGATTTAAGTGGAAGTAGAATCTTACACTCCTGAGAAAACACACCCTACACCTTCATTCTGCCCAGTACTGATTGTTCATGTCACCCTCTGCACCACTGTTCTTGTGTTGTTCACCCCAGAAACGG
Organism: Meles meles; assembly: GCF_922984935.1. Classification (NCBI taxonomy): domain Eukaryota; kingdom Metazoa; phylum Chordata; class Mammalia; order Carnivora; family Mustelidae; genus Meles; species Meles meles. The sequence continues at coordinate 86,072,090 of NC_060077.1, read as the reverse complement.
GACTTCCTGAGCACCCCCTCACAAGCAAATTCTAGTTACCAAAGAACTCTCTACATAACTATAGGTGATTCCATCTCTCACCTCTTCCCATATTCTAAAATCTTTCACTACATACTGAGGGACACGGAATAAATGTCTTCTTTGCTCCACAGTGCAGCTCTGAGACACCACTGTACCGCATTTTAATTTTTTTTTATGCCCACTGTCAAATCTCTTGTCTGATTGTACCAGCATCTAGTTATTCTCTTGTAGTCAAATGGGATCTGATGGTTACTGTGAATCATTTCTTAAATGTTTTAGGTCTTGACAAAATGTCACTTATTTCTAATATTTATTAAAATTCTTAGTAATTTCAATTTTCACACAGATGACTCTAAATACCCTGGCATTTATTTCGTGACCTTCTATCCACTTACAATCTGTCCCCACATAATTTTAGGCAAACATTTCTATGATTCCATTCCCTAGAATTTGATATTACCAATAATTATAATCCCTCTATGTTTTCTACCTTCTATAATCCCAGATTACTTCCTATTGAACTCCAATGCCTAAAAGCATTTAAACCCACTGGGATTTATGATCTATTCATATTTGCCACCACATCTGCAAAGTCGGTCACTGTTTCTCGTGTCCCCAGTTCCTTCCTTAACCAGGTGACTTTCCTGGTAAGTCATTATAATTACCAGTTATACGCAGCAACAATTCCTTTATCTCTCTTTGGATTTCCCATACTGATATAGAAAAATCACAAACCCAGTTTAATGTAGCTCTGTTTTTACTTGTGCTTAAACCTGTGCAGCTACATTAACCTGATAAGAAATTTCTGGGAGAACCATAAAAAGTAATTTTAGGTCTTACTTTAATTATATGACCAATAATACTAAGTGGGATTTCATTGATTCCAAATAACTATACTACATTTAATTAATCTTATTTATTATCTTTCTCTTGTAGACCAATATTTTATAGATGTACTTTATCTATAAACCTGCAATACCATCTTCTCGGTGCTGTCAGTGGATGACTGAGAAACAGAAATAATCAACAGACTCCACAGAGTTCCCACCAGCATGTCTAACTGCCTGCTTATATCTGAGCCTCTAACTTATCTTCTTTATTGCTCCTTTGCCTGTCTCCACTCCAATGTACCATTGTCCCTTCTTATTTACTCAAAGTAATTGTTCCAATAATCCTTCTCTCTGTCCAGCATCAAGTCTTACCCCTATCATGACCATCGGCATAAAATCACGCTGTATTTCTTGATCCTATTCTCCTCTCTAGCTCCAACTGTTTTATCTTCTTCCAAGAAATGATTATTAAAATAGTAATCTCCATTCTGTGCTTCCATATCTCTTTTCACATTCTCTACTGAATCTATATCCTAAAAGCATTTACTTCCATCGCTACACTGAAAAAGCTGTCATTGAGGACAACAATGTTACCCAGTTATGAGATCTAACAGCTCCTTCTCAGATGCCATTTTCTTTGACCAATCAGTGGCATTAGTTTCCATACATCACTCCCTCCTTGATAACTGAGTCTTCTGCTTTACCACTCACCTTTTTGGCTGCTCCTTCCCAAGTCTCTCAGCTGATTCTTCCTCATCTCAACTTCTAAATCCTGATAGTCAGCATTAGTCCTTGGAACTTCTCTATTATTTTCTATACACTCACTCTTCTGGTCAGCTTATCAGTCTCATTTTTAAGACAAAATAAAAGCTAATTTCTTCCCGAACATATAAATAGAACATAGACATTTTCTACAAAATGCTGGAGTTCCTAATATGCATATCAACTGAGATTACTAATAATGGCCTCGAAACTATTCTGTCACTAACTAAGTTCTTTATGTTTCCTCCCAAACTTGTTCCTCTCTTTGTCTTCTTCCTCTTTAACTATCAACTAAATTCTTCCCCTTGTATTGGCTAAAACCAGTGAAGATATCCTTTTCAATTTTTTTTTCCTTTCACAATCTACAAATAATCAGTTGTCAGTCTGGATATCCAGAATTTATTCCATTGACACATATCACTGCTACTTCCATTAGCCCCAGCCAGCATTATGCTCAGCCTGGTTTATTGTGACCATTTACAGCATTAATGCCAAGACATAAAAATGGATATCACAGTGCATATTTCAAACACAGGGTATTTCTTAAACACAGACTGGAGAGCCAAATGACAAAAACAGGAAACTGAGGTAACTCAGACTTGACCATCTTTAGGGCTCAAGAGTTCCCCAAAGGTTGGGGAAACAAAAGAAAATACACGGTATTTTTAGATAGTAGAAGGTTGGAATAAGGCCCTTATGAGGCTGTTAATTCGAAATTTGTAAATATCCCCACATGGCTATTTGTAGATCCTCTGAGGGGTACTAAGGAATGGCAGGTGTTGGAGGAATACAAACGGGGTTCTCTTACTGCAGAGCTGGTGCTGTTTGAGTGAGGTTGAAACCTATAATGGGATCACTAAGGCTAGAGCTGCTGAGAGTACTAAAAGCAACTGTCTGATTATCCAGATAAATATAGATCAAAACTGCGGAGGAAGGATGCCAGGCTTCTGATCTACTAGAGCCTCCCATGGCATAGCTAAAGAGGAACCAGATGACACATGTTGCGAGAAGACTAGGGTTACCAGATTTAGAAAGTAGAAATAAAAACGATTAATATGAATTTCAGTAATACAGTATATGTAGTGTATTGCTCCAAAATGCATAGTACACTTTTTCTGCTTATTTTCCTGGCACTTAAAACAGTGCCTGGAAAGTAGTAGAGGATAAATAGACTTTAAAAAAAGGGAATGAATAAGGTGATACAATGGCAAGTTCATCAAATGGCTGAAATCTATAGCATTTATGTTCATTAGCTTTTTGATACTCAGTGTAAAGGGAAACATGCTTTGGTTAAACGACACCTCTCCCCTGTAATTTTAGTCTATATCTAATGACAACACAAGAAATTTCTCCTACTGTAATTATATATGTCATAAATGATATGTTAAATGGAAAATAATATTTTAGCTATTAATCCAGTTATCAATAATTTACAATGACACATCAGTAGTATTAGGCATTCCATCAAAAGTAGACCTTTCTAATTAGAGATTTTAACATATTGAAGACCAATATTATTGATAGCCTAAAGCGCAAATTCCAAGATTGTTACAATCTATATTTGGAAGTATAGACCAAAGATGCCCTTTTCCTCTCCACTTTAATCATCCAGATAATTTTTAGTTCCTGTGTTAAATTATGAGCAAGTTGAGTTAGGAGATTGCTTTATATTTTATTTTATTATTTTATTTTATTTCTCTTATTTCTTTTCACTGTTCCAGAATTCATTGTTTATGCACCACACCCAGCAATAGGAGATTGCTTTTTTTTTTAAAGATTTTATTTATTTGACAGACAGAGATCACACATAGGCAGAGAGGCTGGCAGAGAGAGAGGAAGGGAAGCAGGCTCCCTGCTGAGCAGAAAGCCGGATGCAGGGGCTTGATCCCAGGACCCTGGGATCATGACCTGAGCTGAAGGCAGTGGCTTTAACCCACTGAGCCACCCAGCTGCCCCAGGAGATTGCTTTTGAATAACAAATACACTTCCAGGAGGTAGGAGGTGAGAATCTCATTGCAATAAGTGTTTCTATCTCCAGGAGAGAGATTAAAATGAAAGCGGATGGCATTCTATTAACTACTCCCAAAACCCAATATTATAATGGATCACTCAAACTGGGGGTTGCTGGGGGGAGGTGGGATTGGGAGAGGGGGAGCGGGCTATGGACATTGGGGAGGGGAGGCGAACCATAAGAGACTATGGACTCTGAAAAACAACCTGAGCGTTTTGAAGGGTCAGGGGTGGGAGGTTGGGGCAACCTGAGGGTTTTGAAGGGTCAGGGGTGGGAGGTTGGGGGAACAGGTGGTGGGTAATGGGGAGGGCACGTTTTGCATGGAGCACTGCGTGTTGTGCAAAAAGAATGAATACTGTTACACTGAAAAAATAAATAAAATGAAAAAAAAAAATAATGGATCACTCAGAATGCTGAAAATCGGGCGCCTGGGTGGCTCAGTTGGTTAAGTGTCTGCCTTCATCTTGGGTCATGATCACAGGATCCTATGATTGAATCCTGCATCCGGCTCCCTGCACATCAGCTCTGCCTCTCTCTCTGTCTCCCATGAATAAATAAATAAAATCTTTAAAAAAGTGCTGAAAATCTATCCACCCCTACAACCCTGCCCTCAGACAGAATAAAACACGAGTGATGAGATACTGGTGATGTTTCTTAATGTCCACACCTATAGCACCTACTTGATACCCGATTTATATGTCATATAATATTTTTGCTTATAAACTTTTTGCAAATTTATTGAGATAACTGGCTACCAAAACTTCATGTTTAAAATGTATAATCTGCTAAATTTTGACTCATGTATATCCATCCCTACAATGGAGATCATGAACATAACATCAACCCAAGTACTTCTACTGTCCTTTTGATCATGCTCTATTACCACACACCTCCTCTCATTTAGGACAATTACACATCTGCTTCTGGTTACTATTTGCATATTTTAGACTTATTTGTAAGTGGGATTGCATGCTATATAACTATTTTTCTGCTGCCTTTTACTCCCCTTGATTATTCTGATAAGTATCAATGCTGTGTGTATTGGTAGTTCTTTTTTATTTACTGTTGAGGAATCCGTTGTTGTATGGATGTATCATAATTATTTACTCATTTTTCTATTGATGGGCATTTATTTTTTTGTTTGCTTTACTTTGGGGCTATTACAAATAAAACCATTAGAAAAATTGTATACAAGACATTATGGATATATGTTTTTAATTTCTTGGGTAACACCTAGGAGAAGAATGATTGAATTATACAAAGAATATGTTCAACTTCTTTTTAAGAAATTGAAAAAAAATTATTTTTAAAAAATTTTTTGAAGATTTTATTTATTTGTTTTAGAGACAGAGAATACACACAAGCAGAGGAGTAACAAAGAGAGAGGGAATCTCAAGCAGACTCTGTGCCACACAGGCACCTCACAAAATTATTTTCCAAAATACTTGATATTCTCGCCAATAATGATTGAGGATTTCCCGCCTGCCACATCTTCACAAGCACTTGATATGTTTTAACCATTCTAATTTTTACCTTTTATAATAATTATATGGAGGTATCTTCCTGTGGTTTCAGCATGAATTTTTCTAAAGACTACTGATTTTGACATTCTTTTAATCTGCTTATTTTTAATTCTTTATCCGTATTTTATTGGGTATATTTTTATTTTCCTATGGTTGAGCAAGTAAAGGTTTCATAATAACTTTTCATCATTTCTTTAAATTCGTATGTCAAATTTCTAATGTAAATAGTTAAGTGATAAAAATGATGAAGTTATAATATAGCCTTACTTAAGAAAAATGTTGAGAGTAATACGCACATCTCACAAACGTCAGTGGGTTGCTTAGAAGGTCAGCTGGTTCTTAATTTGAAACTTAATAGTTATGAAATGACTTTGGCCTGTCTTATATGTCAGATATGCCTGTATTAGACAGTGTCTTATTTAATTACCTTGAGGTATCTTAGTTAAAATCAAATATTGGTCATAACATGTCGGGCATATACTTAGAATAAAAAGTCAAAATTTATGATCTCCCTGATAGGAGGAAGTGGAGAAGCAACATGAGGATTTGGGGTGTAGGAAAAGAATAAATGAAACAAGATGGGATCAGGAAGGAGGCAAACCATAAGAGACTCTTAATCTCACAAAACAAACTGAGGGTTGTGGAGGGGGGCAATAGGGAGAGGATGGTTGGGTTATGGACATTGGGGAGGTTATGTGCTATGGTGAGTGCTGTGAAGTGTGTAATCCTGGCGATTCACAGACCTGCATCCCTGGGGTAATAATACATTAAATGTTAATAAAAAATAAATTAGGGGTGCCTAGGTGGCTCAGTGGATTAAGCCGCTGCCTTCAGCTCGGGTCATGATCTCAGGGTCCTGGGATCGAGCCCCGCATCAGGCTCTCTGCTCTGCAGAGGGCATGCTTCCTCCTCTCTCTCTGCCTCTCTCTCTGCCTGCCTCTCTGCCTACTTGTGATCTCTCTCTCTGTCAAATAAATAAATAAAATCTTTAAAAAAATAAATTAATTAAATTTTTTTAAAAAGGTGAATTGTTTTAAATTCCTGTATTTTCCTAAATATAGGCACATAATTGTTGAGATTCGGCTTTCAATATTAATGACACATTTTCACATATTTTCATCAATCATCTCTCCTTTCTTTTCCATTTCCTCACTGTTAACCTAAGTGTAGTACTTTTAAATACAATTTTAAATTAACTCTATGTTGGTTGTCTAAAATTGGACATATAAAATTATAAATATAGAAAAAATATAACTATATATTACCTACCACTTTTGACATTATTGGAAAACACTGAACATGATATATTTTGATATATTTAATTACATTAACTATTACTAGTCACCCAAGTGGCTTTTCAATGAAAAAGCATCTGGCAAGTATTTCTCGTTAAATGAAAATAGGACAACTCTTGGCAGTACTTTCACAGAAGTACTTGGTGACTACAAAAGATCGGTACCTAAATCAACAGAACAGATTGGTTAGCTGAAGATTCACAAATAAAAAAAAAAAAGAAGAATTAGTGATATAGAAGACCAAATGACAGAGAATAAAGAAGCTGAGCAAAAGAGGGACAAACAGCTACTGGACCACGAGGGGAGAATTCAAGAGATAAGTGACACCATGAGACAAAACAACAGTAGAATAATTGGGATTCCAGAAGAAGAAGAGAGAGAGAGGGGAGCAGAAGGTCTATTGGAGAGAATTATTGGAGAGACTTTCCCTAATATGGCAAAGGGAACAAGCATCAAAATCCAGGAGGTGCAGAGAACCCCCTCAAAGTCAACAAGAATAGGTCCCCACCCCGTCACCTAATAGTAAAATTTACAAGTCTTAGTGACAAAGAGAAAATCCTGAAAGCAGCCCGGGAAAAGAAGTCTGTTACATACAATAGTAAAAATATTAGATTGGCAGCAGACTTATCCACAGAAGACTTGGCAGGCCAGAAAGAGCTGGCATGATATATTCAGATCTCTAAATGAGAAAAACATGCAGCCAAGAATACTCTATGCAGCTAGGCTATCACTGAAAATAGAAGGAGAGATAAAAAGTTTCCAGGACAAACAAAAACTGAAAGAATTTGCAAACACCAAACCAGCTCTATAGGAAATATTGAAAGGGGTCCTCTAAGCAAAGAGAGAGCCTAAAAGTAGTAGCTCAGAAAGGTACAGAGACAATATACAGTAACAATCACCTTACAGGCTAATAATGGCACTAAATTCATATCTCTCAATAGTTACCCTGAATGTTAATGGGCTAAATGCCCCAATCAAAAGACACAGGGTATCAAAATCGATAAAAAACAAAACCCATCTATATGTTGCCTATAAGAAACTCATTTTAGACGCGAAGACACCTCCAGATTTAAAATGAGGGGTTGGAAAAAATTTACCATGCTAATGGACATCAGAAGAAAGCTGGGGTGGCAATCCTTATATCAGATCAATTAGATTTTAAGCCAAAGACTATAATAGGAGATGAGGAAGGACACTATATCATACTCAAAGGGTCTGTCCAACAAGAAGATCTAACAATTTTCAATATCTATGCTCCTAACGTGGGAGCAGCCAACTATATAAACCAATTAATAAAAAAATCAAAGAAACACATCAATAATAATACAATAATAGTAGGGGAATTTAACACTCCCCTCACTGAAATGGACAGATCATCCAAGCAAAAGATCAACAAGGAAATAAAGGCCTTAAAGGACACACTGGACCCGATGGACATCACAGATATATTCAGAACATTTCATCCCAAAGCAACAGAATACACATCCTTCTCAGTGCACATGGAACATTCTCCAGAATAAATCACTTCCTGGGTCAAAAATCAGGTCTCAACCGGTATCAAAAGATTAGGATCATTCCCTGCATATTTTCAGACCACAATGCTCTGAAGCTAGAACTCAATCACAAAAGGAAAGCTGGAAAGAACCCAAACACATGGAGACTAAACAGCATTCTTCCAAAGAATGAATGGGTCAACCAGAAAATTAAAGAAGAACTGAAAAAATTCATGGAAACAAATGATAATGAAAACACAACGGATCAAAATCTGTGGGACACAGCAAAGGCAGTCCTGAGAGGAAAATATATAGTGGTACAAGCCTTTCTCAAGAAACAAGAAAGGTCTCAAGTACACAACCTAACCCTACACCTAAAGGAGCTAGAGAAAGAACAAGAAAGAAACCCTAGGGCGCCTGGGTGGCTCAGTGGGTTAAAGCCTCTGCCTTCCGCTCAGGTCATGACCTCAGGGTCCTGGGATTGAGTCCCGCATCAGGCTCTCTGCTCCGCAGGGGGCCTGCTTCCTTCTCTCTCTCTGCCTGCCTCTCTGCCTGCCTCTCTGCCTGCCTCTCTGCCTGCTTGTGATTTCTGTCTGTCAAATAAATAAAATATATATAAAAAAAAAGAAACCCTAAACCCAGCAGGAGAAGAGAAATCATAAAGATCAGAGCAGAAATCAATGAAATAGAAACCAAAAAAAACAATAGAAAAAATCAATGAAACTGGGAGCTGGTTCTTTGAAAGAATCAATAAGATTGATAAACCCCTGGCCAGACTCATCAAAAAGAAAAGAGAAAGGACCCAAATAAATAAAATCATGAATGAAAGAGGAGAGATCACAACTAACACCAAAGAAATACAGACAATTATAAGAACATACTATGAGCAACTCTATGCCAATAAATTTGACAATCTGGAAGAAATGGATGCATTCCTAGAAACATATAAACTACCACAACTGAACCAGGAAGAAATAGAAAACCTGAACAGGCCCATTACCAGTAAGGAGATTGAAACAGTCATCAAAAATTTCCAAATGAACAAAAGCCCAGGGCCAGACGGCTTCCCAGGGGAATTCTACCAAACATTTAAAGAAGAACTAATTCCTATTCTCCTGAAACTGTTCCAAAAAATAGAAATGGAAGAAAAACTTCCAAACTCATTTTATGGGGCCAGCATCCCCTTGATCCCCAAACCAGACAAGGATCCCACCAAAAAAGAGAACTACAGACCAATATCCTTGATGAACACAGATGCAAAAATTCTCACCAAAATACTAGCCAATAGGATTCAACAGGACATTAAAAGGATTATTCACCACAACCAAGTGGGATTTATTCCAGGGCTGCAAGTTTGGTTCAACATCTGCAAATCAATCAATGTGGTACAACACATTAATAAAAGAAAGAACAAGAACTATATGATACTCTCAATAGATGCTGAAAAAGCATTTGACAAAGTACAGCATCCCTTCCTGATCAAAACTCTTCAAAGTGTAGGGATAGAGGGCACATACCTCAATATTATCAAAGCCATCTATGAAAAACCCACCGCAAATATCATTCTCAATGGAGAAAAACTGAAAGCTTTTCCGTTAAGGTCAGGAACACAGCAGGGATGTCCATTATCACCACTGCTATGCAACATAGTACTAGAAGTCCTAGCCTCAGCAATCAGACAACAAAAAGAAATTAAAGGCATCCAGATTGGCAAAGAAGAATTCAAACATCACTCTTTGCAGATGATATGATACTATATGTGGAAAACCCAAAAGACTCCACTCCAAAACTGCTAGAACTTGCACAGGAATTCAGTAAAGTGTCAGGATATAAAATCAATGCACAGAAATCAGTTGCATTTCTGTACACCAACAACAAGAAAGAAGAAAGAGAAATTAAGGAGTCAATCCCATTTACAACTGCACCCAAAACTATAAGATACCTAAGAATAAACCTAACCAAAGAGGCTAAGAATCTATATGTAGAAACCTATAAAGTACTCATGAAAGAAATTGAGGAAGACACAAAGAAATGGAAAAATGTTCCATGCTCCTGGATTGGAAGAATAAATATTGTGAAAATGTCTATGCTACCTAAAGCAATCTACACATTTAATGCAATCCCTATCAAAATACCATCCATTTTTTTCAAAGAAATGGAACAAATAATCCTAAAATTTATATGGAACCAGAAAAGACCTCGAATAGCCAAAGGAATATTGAAAAAGAAAGCCAATGTTGGTGGCATCACAATTCCGGACTTCAAGCTCTATTATAAAACTGTCATCATCAAGACAGCATGGTACTGGCACAAAAACAGACACATAGATCAATGGAACAGAATAGAGAGCCCAGAAATAGACCCTCAACTCTATGGTCAACTAATCTTCGACAAAGCAGGAAAGAATGTCCAATGGAAAAAAGACAGCCTCTTCAATAAATGGTGCTGGGAAAACTGGACAGCCACATGCAGAAAAATGAAATTGGACCACTTCCTTACACCACACACGAAAATAGACTCCAAATGGATGAAGGACCTCAATGTGAGAAAGGAATCCATCAAAATCCTTGAGGAGAACACAGGCAGCAACCTCTTCGACCTCGGCCGCAGCAACATCTTCCTAGGAACATCGCCAAAGGCAAGGGAAGCAAGGGCAAAAATGAACTATTGGGATTTCATCAAGATCAAAAGCTTTTGCACAGCAAAGGAAACAGTTAACAAAACCAAAAGACAACTGACAGAATGGGAGAAGATATTTGCAAATGACATATCAGATAAAGGGCTAGTGTCCAAAATCTATAAGGAACTTAGCAAACTCAACACCCAAAGGACAAACAGTCCAATCAAGAAATGGGCAGAGGACATGAACAGACATTTCTGCAAAGAAGACATCCAGATGGCCAACAGACACATGAAAAAGTGCTCCACATCACTCGGCTTCAGGGAAATACAAATCAAAACCACAATGAGATATCACCTCACACCAGTCAGAATGGTTAAAATTAACAAGTCAGGAAATGAGAGATGCTGGCGAGGATGCAGAGAAAGGGGAACCCTCCTACACTGTTGGTGGGAATGCAAGTTGGTGCAACCACTCTGGAAAACAGCATGGAGGTTCCTCAAAATGTTGAAAATAGAACTACCCTATGACCCAGCAATTGCACTACTGGGTGTTTACCCTAAAGATACAAACGTAGTGATCCGAAGGGGCACGTGCACCCGAATATTTATAGCAGCAATGTCTACAATAGCCAAACTATGGATAGAACCTAGATGTCCATCAACAGATGAATGGATAAAGAAGATGTGGTATATATACACAATGGAATACTATGTAGCCATCAAAAGAAATGAAATCTTGCCATTTGCAACGACGTGAATGGAACTAGAGGGTATCATGCTTAGTGAAATAAGTCAATCAGAGAAAGACAACTATCATATCTTAGTGAAATAAGTCAATCAGAGATAGACAACTATCTCCCTTATATGAGGACGTGGAGATGCAACATGGGGGTTAGGGGGATAGGAGAAGAATAAATGAAACAAGATGGGATGGGGATGGAGACAAACTATAAGTGACTCTTAATCTCACAAAACAAACTGGGGGTTGCTGGGGGGAGCTGGGATTGGGAGAGGGGGAGGGGGTTTATGGACATTGGGGAGCGTGTGTCCTATGGTGAGTGCTGTGAAGTGTGTAAACCTGGCGATTCACAGACCTGTACCCCTGGGGATAAAAATACATTATATGTTTATAGAAAAATAAATAAATAAATAATAAATAAATAAAATAAAATAAATAATAAATAAAATGTATGAAATGAATTGAGAATATTTTTTCTCTAACCTCTACTGAAAATTATGATGTTGAATTATATTATCTAAGACATGAATATTCATATATTTTCTCCAGAAAGCACATATTTTCCCCACACACTTTTAAAAGAGATTATGAATAGTACCATTTTGTAATGTTTTCTTATTATTATTAACAAAAAAAAAGAGTAAAGAGATCAACAAAACTGAAAATGGCTTCTATTTCAAAATACTTCTTTGGAAGATACTTAATTTCAATGGAGGAAAGAAGTAAGCACTTGCTGTTTTACTTTACACTGTAATTGAAACAGTACAGCACAGCAACAGTGTACTGTTAAAAACGTCCTTCTACTGTGTTGCCTTTCTGCAGTGAAAGGACTTTGCACCTGCAGTGAAGGGAGTTTGCACCTGTGGAGACAAAAGCAGTATTTTTTGTTGCCTAAAATGCCATAATGTATAATGATAATAATGATGTTTATGACAGAACAACTATACAATTTCAATAGTGTGTGACGTATTGAGTTCTAGTTCAATAAATTGCATTTCTTGTCCAATTTTATGAAATACTGAACACATTAGCCATGAGAAAAAGGACTGCAGAGTTACTGATAATGTGAATTAAAACAGGACTTCAGGCAGCATTGCAAGCATCTAAAATTTTTATTATTTTCTTTCTTTCCACAGAACAGTTCCCATGGAAGGTTAATCCTTAGTTTAAAAGGCTTTGGTGTGATATTTCATAGATATTTCATATTTCATAGTAAGACTCATGTCTTACTAAAAAGCTCAATCATAATCATTTTCACTCTGTGTCATTTTAATATCTATCCCTACATGTAAAAGTTGGGTTTAAATCTTCAAATTTTAGAATAACCCCTGGGCATTATGCATATATCATGCCAACTATATTTTACCTAGATTTATCAAAACTAGGTTCTGAATGACTTTTCTGTGCTAAATAATTCAATTTGAGACTCTATTATAATATTTTTGCTTATATTGTCAGTGTAGCTGGGCACAAATCAAAATAGAAAGATTATATTTTTGTATCCACTTATCATTCTTCTGGAATAAAATTTCCAGTTTCAACCAACAAAATTGTTGGTCTTGTGGCCTTTGTATTCACAGAAGACATACTTCAAATTTGATAACATGTAGATAGTTTCATGATTTTAAATGTAATAATGTAAAAACTTTGGGACTTGGTCTATTGGGCACGTTTTTGAGGAAACAAATGGCATAGCTACAGTCACCACAATATGGCCTTCATTGTAACCTAGGTGACCATTTGCTTAGTCACAACTACATGTATGTAGTCACAACTAAATACAAATGAATTTTTCTACACAATGTTTGGAGAACTGAAGATACAAAGTGAAAGACTAATATTTTAAATGAAGTTTTTGTGAAACACTTAAAATGTAAAAAGTACTTGTAATTTCTGTAAGTTAAGTTACAAAATCAAACTCCGATAGCTATTTCTGCAGTTTAGATTTCCATAAATTAGTGACATTTGTTTCTATATCACATAAGGTCAGGAGACAACTATGTAGCCTTTAGATATGCTGAAGATATTTGCAATACAATCCTTAACTTCTATTTTATCAATATTTATATTACCTGGCAAAGGAGAATAAGAATGCATACATTTTGAAGCAATGTACTGGAAAAGATGGTTTAAAGGGATATGTGTCTGGGTGACAGGTTAACCATCCATATAAGCCATAGCACTTAGGCTGATTACATTATTTAATACTTTTTAGGCATACTTATTTTTAAGTAGTTTTGACCGTGCACCATTTATTTATCATGGTACAGCTGTATTCTAATGCAAAATTTCTACATACCCTAAAAAATGCTGGAATGGAGAAGAAAGAAATGCTAAGGAAACTTGATTTTGGTGTTAATTTGATAATGTAATCATTCCCTGGTTAAATCTTATCTTAGGGAATTTTATCAACAAGGCCAGTAGAATTATTATTCAGATATCTATTTTTTTAAGTAGGTGGGAGAACTATGCTTACTAACCAAAAATTCTATATCTTACCTGCGTAGAAGACAGTCACTAAAGTATATTGAATATCATCTTGTTAATACCCAATTTAACCACTTTTAGATATATCTGTATTCTTACTATGTAGCAAAAAGAAAATAAAACCTTTTAGAAAATCTGTACCAAATGCCTCTGCTCTGTCACTTATCAAAATGGCTGCAGTGGATTTGTTCTTTTTCGGGATAAGACTAAATAATTTATGAAAGAAGACATTCATTAAAATAGTAGATGTAACAGCCTTGAATCCCAATAAAAAATCTTTGACAAAGGTTGTATCTTAAAATCAGTTTTGTATGGGTTAGAGAGCAGATAAATACAATTTAAAAGATAATAGACATTAGAAATCATCTACATTTGTCTCTTTTTACTTATAAGAAAAATTAATGGATTATCCTTAATGGCTTAGATTTTTCAAACTATCTATGAATTTTAACCATCACCAATGTCAATAGATAGCTATTAAAATTACCTTTGAGTATCTGACATTAAGAGAAAATATAATTTCCAAATCAGTAATATCTATTCCAGGTAGCAATGATGCACATTTGACATGCAACAAAAAGTCTCCTAAGTGATATTCCATATCAAGTAAACTAAAACTATGAAGACTAACAGAGCAGCATTCCAGTTAAAATGTTTTATAAAAGCACCATCTCTCCCACAAAGGACATAATGTTCTCATATCACTGTGACATCAGTTTAAAAAAAAAAAATCAAATAGTGTTATCAGCCATCCTGAAAGAACAGAATAGAAAACACTTGTGTTAAAGAACAGATGAAATTTCACATAAACTGAAGTTTTTCTTCTCTGATTGATAATCATTTTCACACCTTAAAAGCTCGATTTCCAGTGATTATAGATGTCTAAATGCATGCTGAGAGTAACACCCAGTAAATGATAACTGTTGTGGGGCCAAACTAATAATTCAGTATTTCGATCCACTTCTGTTAACTTCTGTTAATCATTGATTAGCTAATGATTTCAAAAATACATGACATTTTAAGTCTTCCTTTAATTTTCTTCTCTTAAATATTTAGTAAGGTTTTTTTTTTTGGGTTTTACGTTTTCTGGGTTTTTTCTTTGTTTGTGTCTAGGATATTGTTGGACTAATTAACAAAAGCTTTACTGAGTTAACAAACAAAGGATTTTGCTTTATTTTAAATCCTAATTCATTTCAATAGTTACTATGATGGAATATTTTCTAAAACGCTGAGAAAACATGAGAAATTTCTAACATATTATTGTGAACATGGATAAATATACATGATTCTTAAACTAAATACATTTCATGTAGGTTCTCTTAATATCCCTATAATATCAAAGCAAGAGTAAGAAATTATATAGCATAAACAATTCATGATCTGGATGTGGTTTTGATTTGAATCTCCCTGATTGCTAATGATGATGAACATTTTTTCATGTGTCTGTTAGCCATTTTTATGTCTTCTTTGGAGAAGTGTCTGTTCATGTCTTCTGCCCATTTTTTGACGTGATTATCTGTTTTGTGTGAGTTGAGTTTGAGGAGTTCTTTATAGATCTTGGATATCAGCCCTTTGTCTGATATGTCATTTGCAAATATCTTCTCCCATTCTGTGGGTTGCCTCTTTGTTTTGTTGACTGTTTCCTTTGCTGTGCAGAAGCATTTGATATTGATGAAGTCCCAAATGTTCATTTTTGCTTTTGTTTCCTTTGCCTTTGGAGGCATGTCTTTAAAGAATTTGTAGTGACCAATGTTGAAGAGGTTACTGCCTATGTTCTCCTCTAGTATTTTTTTTTATTTTATTTATTTTTTCAGCGTAACAGTATTCATTCTTTTTGCACAACACCCAGTGCTCCATGCAAAACGTGCCCTCCCCATTACCCACCACCTGTTCCCCCAACCTCCCACCCCTGACCCTTCAAAACCCTCAGGTTGCCCCAACCTCCCACCCCTGACCCTTCAAAACCCTCAGGTTGTTTTTCAGAGTCCATAGTCTCTTATGGTTCGCCTCCCCTCCCCAATGTCTATAGCCCGCTCCCCCTCTCCCAGTCCCACCTCCCCCCAGCAACCCCCAGTTTGTTTTGTGAGATTAAGAGTCATTTATGGTTTGTCTCCCTCCCAATCCCATCTTGTTTCATTTATTCTTCTCCTATCCCCCTACCCCCCCCATGTTGCTTCTCCATGTCCTCATATCAGGGAGATCATATGATAGTTGTCTTTCTCCGATTGACTTATTTCACTAAGCATGATACGCTCTAGTTCCATCCACGTCGTCGCAAATGGCATTTTGATAGATTTCTGCCTCACATTGAGTTCTTTTATCCATTTCAAGTTTATCTTTATGTATTGTGTAAGAGAACAGGTGAGTTTCATTCCTCTACACATAGCTGTCCAATTTTCCCAGCACCATTTATTAAAGAGTCTGTCTTTTTTCCACTGTATATTTTTTCCTGCTTTGTCAAAGATTTTTTGACCATAGAGTTGAGGGTCCATATCTGGGCTCTCTACTCTGTTCCACTGGTCTATGTGTCTGTTTTTGTGCCAGTACCATGCTGTCTTGGTGATCACAGCTTTGTAGTAAAGCTTGAAATCAGGCAACGTGATCCCCCCAGTTTTGTTTTCCTTTTTCAACATTTCCTTAGCAATGCAGGTTCTCTTCTGGTTCCATACAAATTTCAGAATTGTTTGTTCCATCTCTTTGAAAAATGCCAGTGGAATTTTGATTGGGATGGCACTGAAAGCGTAGATTGCTGTAGGCAGTATAGACCTTTTAACAATGTTTATTCTTCCAATCCATGAGTATGGAATCCTCGTCCATCTTTTTATGTCTTCTTCAATTCCATTCATGAGTGTTCTGTAGTTCCTTGAGTACAGATCCTTTACCTCTTTGGTTAGGTTTATTCCCAGGTATCTTATGGTTTTTGGTGCTATAGTAAATGGAATCGATTCTCTAATTTCCCTTTCTGTATTTTCATTGTTAGTGTATAAGAAAGCAACTGATTTCTGTACATTGATTTTGTATCCTGCCACATTACTGAATTGCTGCATGAGTTCTAGTAGTTTGGGGGTGGAGTCTTTTAAAGACAAATGAAAGAAATAAAAAGAAGGAGGAAAAGGTAAGAAGAAACTAATCCAAAAGAATTATCTTGGTTTTGACAATAACATCTTTGACATAAAATGAAATTAGATAGCCCTCCAAAAAATAATTTTAACTTCCAAGGAAGTGTTCATTTAGAAATGCAAATCCTATCCAGAAAAAGCAGTATTTTATGTTATTTTTTATTGTAGTGGGCATTTTGATTTTTTTGTTTGTTAGTTTGTTTTGTTTCAAATTTTCATTTAAATTCTAGTTAGTTAACATATATCATACTATTGGTTTCAGCAGTAGAATTCAGTGATTCATCACTTACATGTAATACCCAGTGCTCATCGTAACAAGTGTCTTCCTTAATAAAAAGCTGTATTTTAAAGGCTTTTTGTTATTTTGTTTTTTAAGATTTTATTTGTTTGACAGAGACAGAAACAGGGGGAGCAGCAGGGAGAGGGAGAAGCTGGCTCCCCACCGAGCTGAGAGCTCGTAGGACTCCATCCCAGGACTCTGGGATCATGACCTGAGCTGAAGGTAGATGCTTAACCTACGGAGCCACCAAGGTGCCCCTAAGCTGTATTTCTAAATACAGGTACTGGAAGTTTATAAGCACAACAAAATCCCACTCTTTACATGTATGTGATTTTATTGCTGCCCTACTTAAAAAAACAAAACTAAAGCAACAAAACCTCTCTCCTGCTGTTAATTTTATCTCCATTAAAGTTTTAACAGGAAGTAATTGCCAAAACTGTTATGTAAATGCTATACCATAGAAATAAATCAGTAAGCATAATCATAAAGCTTTTAAGGAAATAGGAGTTAGTGGGAAAAAATGACAGTTTTAATAAAAAGAAGAATTTAAGAATACAGAGTACTTCTGTGGAGCAGGGTCTGGCAGAATTGGATATTACAAAAGCGAGTCATCATAATAGTTGAAAATGGAGGAAATTTGCTAATGTGAGAAGTGGGCAGAAAAACAGATATGCCTGTGAAAATTTGGAACAGAAGACTCCTAACATGTAATCATTTTTTTATAAAGACACCAATAACAAAGGTAACCTAATTTTTTTTCCATTTTATTTATTTTTTCAGTGTAACAGTATTCATTCTTTTTGCACAACACCCAGTGCTCCATGCAAAACGTGCCCTCTCCATTACCCACCACCTGTTCCCCCAACCTCCCACCCCTGACCCTTCAAAACCCTCAGGTTGTTTTTCAGAGTCCATAGTCTCTTATGGTTCGCCTCCCCTTCCAATTTTTAAAAGTTCTTCCAATACTACTTTGTAGGATATTACAAGAATTCATGTTAGCCTTTGCCTTTAATAAGCATTTTACCAATTCGACATATTTAAATTTCTCATTGGGGGCCTCAGTATACATGCATCATAGATTCGGCAAAGATATTGTTTTAATACAACTAATTATCTCAATATATCAATCCAATCACTTTCTTCCAGGGGTGTAGACTTTTTTCTTGAAAATATTTTCTCATTTTTTCCTTGCATACAGTTAAATCTAGGCAAGTTTTCTTTCTTCAAATCTATGATGAGTATTACATTTGCTCTTTTATAAAGGTATCCATTTATTTATTTTTTAATTACAGTATTTGCTCTATAACTGTTTCATCATTCAGTGAGCACTCAGAGTACCTGTGAAGGCCTAGTCAAGGTACTATGTTCTGATACTATCACAGTGAACAAACATAAGCCCTGGACTATGGAGCCAATGTCATGCTGAATCAAGAACTTTACATTACTGTGAGCTTTGTCTATCTGTTTGATTTATTGTTTGTTCCATTACCATTCTGAAGTTTTATTTTTATTCTGCTATCATTTAGCTCATAGCAATAGTTCTTTATATATATTCCACCTAATTGATCTCATATGTTACAATTATTATGACTGTAAGAAATATTTCCTTTGTTATTTTTGCACATATTGTCCACTCACTCTCCAGCCTTTTTTCTTAATGGATCTACAGAAACTGTGTTTCAGACATAACATTACACTCGCTTTTCATTATCAGAACCTTTATTTCTGTCTTCCTGCATTTTCTTAGGTTGTTTTCTGCATATTCAGTAACCCTCTATCATAAAGATATAATAAAACTCTAAAAACAATAATACTTTAAAATATTTAGTACAAATCATTCTAGACTATAGGCTTCTCTACTTTTTGATTTTCCATTTCACTGGTCTTACAGTTTTCTCATTTTTTCTTCTATTAATTTATTTAGGTTACCTTTTAAAGTATCATACCTCTTAAAGTATCATATTCCACAAAGTTAACCTCAGGATGAAAATATTGCTGTCACACACACACACACACACACACACACACATTTAAAAGTACAATCTACTAATTACCCTGATTTATAGTACAAAGGACTGGAGTTCTTTAATAATGGTTTTATAATCCTATTGTATTTGACAATTTCTCTTGTTCTTATAAATTTTTCTATAATCATATAATTTAAATTCTTATAAATTCTTCTGTAATCACAAAATTTAAATTAACATATATGATTTTTATGCATGATGGCTTTTTTCCTATGAAGTATGAAAACATGATGAAATAGAAAAATAATTTCTTTTTCCACTTAGTTCTTTGAGAGTTATTCCACTGAAGATCTGCATAAATATTATTTATCTAAAATGGAAGTGGTAGTATTGATTACTAGAATCCCTTAAACTTACATTGATTATTGAAATAGTCTGAACAAGAGTTACTTCCAAAATAATCCTAGCTACAAAATATCCGAAGGTATTCCCAATGAGCAGTGTAATTCCAACAGCTGAAAGTCCATAGCTTACTTTATTTTAAATATATTTTTATGTCATTTGTGACATAGCTGATTATATATTGCCTCAAGTTGTAATTTAGATATCATTTCCTCCATGAGACCTTGTGCAGGTGTGGCTGAATGTCAGCATGCTCTGTTTCTTTAGAACTAAGTGCCAAATGCTAATAAAAAGTCATTGCATGGAATGGAAAATATCTGTTAATGAATATGTCTCTCTAATAGATGTAAGCATTTGAAGAAAGCTTTATTCAACTCTCTATTCCCCATACATACCAAGGAATTTGGCACAGGGAGGATAATGAATAAATGTTTGCTGACTTAAGTGATCCTTGAATTATATTCTGTCTAATTTCTGACTTCCAAATCTGAGTTGCATTAACAAGATATAAAATTTCTCAATTTGCCTTATGTTTTCAGTCATAATAGAAATATGTACAATACTAAGAGAGTATTGTACAATCTTTTTTTATACTGGACTGTCAATGACTTCAGGATAAAGACGATTTTCTTTTTTTAAAATGCCTGATACATACTGATCCCAAATAAATATTTTTCCAATGAAGTTAAACATATATTAATAAGATGACTGGACACATCTCTCATTAAGGACTATATGAATTTTTACAGTAATGTTATTCATTTGTGTTTTTCAAACAAAACACAAGAACAATTATCTGCTGAGATAATGCTTTAATTATGTGATTATATGCTGCTGTGTGATGCAATGTCCAAAATTAAAGATTTGAGAATAGAAAGCAGGAAATAAAAGTTTTCATAACCTCAATGCTTGTGCTAGGAGTTTTGAAGATTTCCACTTAAGGGGGTGGGGAGAAAAGTAAAGCAAGAGGAGGAATCTTAAAATGAAACAAACAAAAAATGAAAATGTTATGTCCTGTATACCTCTGATTTCTTCATAAATAGCATTATTTATAATGTATACATAATTTATACAAATTCATTATTACTGTATTCATAAAAGAAGACTATCTTTAATATCCTCAAACACATGTCATCCTTGATTTTTTAATAAAATAAAAGCTCAAATCCATTTGTTTTGGAAAACAGAATGGGAATAAAGTCAGCTTAGCCATTTAGCAGCACTAACCAACACAAATAAGGATGAACATGTCTCATGGTACGTAAGCACTTGCATACTTGAATATGTTACTTGTATTTAATATTGACTACAGTCAATTGTAGGGTGTTCTTTGTAAAACATCAACCATAAAATTAATAATGTTCTTCCTTGATGTGTCCAAAAGAAGTCTAATTCCACTCATAGCAATATCCTATTGTTTCCAATCTCATGAAACAACAACATGAAATGAGACTGATATTTTTATAACAGGAGGAGGAGGACAATTCATGGTGACTATACCTGGAAATTTTGGGTAATAAGGGCTGTCTTTTTAAAATGACCCTATGCTTCACAGAAAATCCATTATACTGATATTTTTGTATCAATGTTGTGGCTTCTTGACCTTTAAATTCCAACATTAGCACATGCAGATCAATAAATCTTAGTAATGTCCTCAATTAAAATCACTATGTTCTTATTATGCTTACCAGCGAACCACTGCAGTTAGCTGTAAAAGCAGTCTGAATGAATGGAAACAGTTCTCATTATGCATAACATAGTCATCTGTATCAGAATTTATTGGAAGTCAGGTTAATGGCTCAAACCAAGTTAGAAAACAGATATGCTATACAAAGATGCAACCTTGATGGGATTCCGAAGTATTGCTTTTGTCAAGACATACAGTAAAATCTCACTTAATTTTTTTCACAGAGTAAACAGTAACAAATATAGATTCATTGGGTCAATAGTGTATGTATTTATGAGAAAATAACCCCAGATTTCTTGTTTATGTTACCTTGAGGTGAGTCCATTCATTTAACAAATATAAAATTAATTCCTACTGTTTTACCAGCAATGTATTAGGTAAGCAGGGATTAAAATAAAAAACAAAACAAAAAAAACAATCTCACTACGCTGAGAAATTCATGGAGTATTGGGGTGCTTGGGTGGCTCAGTTGTTTAAGTGGCTAATTCTTGGTTTCAGCTCAGGTCATGATCTCAGGGCCTGGGATTGAGCCCCATGTGGGGCTCTGGGCTTAGCAGTGGGTCTACTTAAGGATTCTCTCTCTTCCTTTTCCTCTGCCCCTCCTCCTGCTCAGTCTCTCTCTCTCTCAAAGAAATAAATCTTAAAAGAAAAAAAAAATCACTGAATCCTAAACTAACTGCTTCATAACCAACTACTGTAATATATATTTTTAAATTACTGTAGGATCACAGAGAAAGAAGGGGTTTTTGTCAATTTGTAGTGGTCTCAGAAGGTTTCATAGAGGAAATGACTCAGGGAAGACACTTAAAAACAAATAATATTTCTTTTTCTTCAAATATTGTTAAGATGCCTATGCTACCCAAAGAAATCTATACATTCAAAGCAATCCTTATCAAAATACCATCAACATTTTTCACAGAACTGGAACAAACAATCCTAATATTTTTATGGGACCGGAAAAGATCCTGAATAGGCAAAGGAATGTTGAAAAAGAAAACCAAAGCCGATTGCATCCACTTCAAGCTGTCGTACAAAGCTGTAATTGTCAAGACAGTATGGTACTGGCACAAAAACAGACACACCGATCAATCGAACATAATAGAAAATCCAGAAATGGACCCTCAATTCTATGGTCAACTAATCTTTGACAAAACAGGAAAGAATATACAATGTAAAAAAAAAAAATACACTCTCTTCATCAAACAGTGTTGGGAAAATTGGACATCAGAACCCTCTTTGACCTCAGCTGCAGCAACTTCTTGCTAGACATCTCTCTAAAGGCAAGGGAAACAAAAGCAAAAACGAACTATTAGGACTTCATCTAGATAAAAAGCTTTTTAACAGCAAAGGAAACAGCTGACAAAACCAAAAGACAACCTATAGAATGGGAGGAGATATTTGCAAATGTCTTAACAGATAAAGGGCAAGTATCCAAAATCTGTAAAGAACTTATCAAATCAACACCCACAAAAGAAATAATCCAGTCTAGCAATGGGCAGAAAACACAGACATTTCTCCAAAGAAGACATACAAATGGCCAACAGGCACTTGAAAAAAATGGTCAACATCACTTGGTATCAGGGAAATACAAATCAAAACCACAATAAAATACGACTTCACATCAGTCAAAATGGCTAAAGTTAACAAGTCAGTACACAACAGATGGTGGTGAGAATGCAGAGAAAGGGGAACCCTCTTACACTGCTGGTGGGAACGCAGGCTGGTATAGCCACTCTAGAAAACGGTATGGACATTCTTCAAAAGGTTGAAAACAGAGCTACCCTATGACTCCACAATTGCACTACCGGGTATTTACGACTAGATATTTACTACGAGCATAAAAACGTAGTGATCCAAAGGGGTAGCTGCACCCGAATGTTTACTGCAGCAATGTCCACAACAGCCAAAATATGGAAGGAGCACAGAAGTCCTTCGACAGATGAATGGATGAAGATGTGTTTTTTATATATATTATATATGTAATATATATAATATATATTATATATTTATATATGAATATATGTATATAATATATTCACATATATGTTCATATATGTGTTCATATATAATATATTATATATTCATATATATTCATATATTATATATAATAACACATCTTCAACCATATGAATATATAATATTCATATTATATATTCACATTATATATAATATATATTCATATATAAATATATAATTCACATTATATATTTATATTTATATATTTATTTATATACACATATGCAAATTTATATATTATATATTTATATATAAATATAAATACAATTATATATTTATATATTATATTATTTATATTATATTATATAATTAATATATATACATTATATATTTAGATGTATATAATGGAATATTACTCAGCCATCAAAAAATGTAATCTTACCATTTGCAATGACGTGGATGGAACTAGGAAGTATTATTGTAAACAAAATAAGTCAATCAGAGAAAGACAATTATCATGATTTCACTCAGATGGGGAAGTTAAGAAATAAGAGGATCACAGGGGAAGAGAGGGAAGAATAAACTCGGATGAATTCAGAGACGGAGACAAACCATAAGAGACTCAACTCTAGGAAACAAATGTTTTCTGTTATCCTTCTGAGGGTTGCTGGAGGGGAGGTGAGTGGGGGAGATGGGGTAGCTGGGTGACAGGCATTAAGGAGAGTACTTGGTATAATGAGCACTGGATATTATATGCAACTGATGAATCACTAAACACTACCCCTGAAACTAATGCATTTTATGTTAATCAATTAAAGTCAAATAAATAAAAAATACTCTTTCAAGGAACTAGATGGAAAGGATATACAAGGAGTATAGACAGAATATTCGTATCAGAATTTCTTTAAAAACACAAGCAGTTTTGAGGTTGTGAAAGGGGCAGAACATCAAGCTGAACAGACAGATTGGAATGTATGTGATTTTGATGTTGGTCTTCTGGGTAATATCTTACAATATTGCTATATCTGTAGAAGCTAAAGAGTACAGACTCTGAAGTCAGACAGACTAGAAACTTGATTTCTCACTAAGAGAAGCATGTAGTGGTTACTATTTTTTTTTAAGATTTTTATTTATTTATTTATTTATTTGACAGACAGAAATCACAAGTTGGCAGAGAGGCAGGTAAAGAGAGAGAGAAGAGGAAGCAGGCTCCCCGCTGAGCAGAGAGCTCGAGGCAGGGCCTGATCCCAGTACCCTGGGATCATGACCTGATGCGAAGGCAGAGGCTTTAACCCACTGAGCCGCCCAGGCGCCCCTGTAGTGGTTTACAATTAAAGGCTTTGGAGCCAAACTTCCTGGGTTCAAATTTAGTGTAGTCTTTTTTTTTTTTTTTTTAGATTTTATTTACTTATTTGACAGACAAGTAGACAAAAAGGTGGGCAGAGACAGAGGAGGAAGCAGGCTCTCCACTGAGCAGAGAGCCCGATGCGGGGCTCGATCCCAGGACTCTGGGATCATGACCTGAGCTGAAGACAGAGGCTTTAACCCACTGAGCCACCCAGGTGCCCCAGGTTCAAATTTAGGGTCCACCATGCCCTGGAGAAGTGGTATTGCTTAAGTTACTTAGGAATAACATGTGTCTGCTAAGCACATGTTGCACCTCCTTCCCCATCTATCAGCACAGATATTAATAGGAGCACTGTGGTTGACAGTAATTCTCCACGACTCACTCGTCCCCCCTTTTTGTTTGAGAAGATGACAGATTGTTGCCCACATCCAGGGAAACTTCATGGTCAATGGGTTGTGAACAAATGTCACATTTATCATATCTAAGCAGAAGCTTTAGGTACGTACCACTGTTTATTTTCAGCTGCCCTATATTCTTGGGACCTAAGAATGGTAGCTCTGGGGAAAAGTCCTGCAGTTCACACGCAAAGACACTGCGATTCTCCAACCGACAGGTAATCTTTCCCTAAAGACTGACCCTAAAAGTCCAGCAAAAAGGAAGCCTTTTAGTGAAAAGAAATTCTTAGTGATATTAAAGTCAATCACCTCACATGTCATTAATTTTCATTGATCACAACTGTTGCCTTTAGATGAACTGGCTTGTAGCCTTACTAGTCATTTTGTTTTCACTCTGGCTATTATAATTATCAGATCTCATCAAACTCATATTTCAATAACTCACTGGAATTTTCCGACTAAACTTCCTGTCTCTGCTTTTAGAATTACTAGAAAGACTTTTTTTATTTTCCTTCTGATGTTTAGCAAGAGAAGTAAAGATTCTGAAAAGTTTCTCAGAAATATTATCTATGTGTGATAATAGATCCCAGGCAAAAACCAGTACCACGCATTAACAAGTGCAAGCTTAATGAATGGGTTAAATGGTATGTTATTTGGAGATTTGTGAATACTTCTAAGTCACGTAAAATGAATTAATATGTTCACATAAACCATTTCAAAGACCTAAGCATAATCACTTGAAAAAAGTATGCAAGAATATAATCACAACTCTTTTAATCATATTATAATACGTACATAAAAAAGCATGGAGACCATGAAATAAGTTAGTTGAAAAATACATAGAGAGAGAGATAAGATTTGCATATTAAGCCATGTTATTATGCTTACGCAAATCAAATACCACTTAAAATGTCTTCATTACAAGGAGGAACTTAATGTCATCGCCTTTAAAATACATACTTAACGAAATTCACATCACATGACTCCTCTTCAAATTGATATCTAGAATATAGTTCACTTTCTTACAATAATGAAACAACTCCCTTGCCTGGTATCATGTGCTGAGTGTTGAGATGCTTACTCATTCAGAAGTGGCTGTGTAAATTCAAACTACAATCATTCGATTCAGAAGAAACAATATCCAATGGTCTATCTATACATAATTAGATAGATTCTTAAAATGTAACCATGTGTTATCTTGCCAAGGTGGTATCTTCATCAGTAAAGTCTACTAGCACAATTGTAAGTTCAGTTGTCAGATTACAAAGGATTGCATTTGCACGATCAATGTTAGATTATGAGGTTACTGGGGCTTCCCAGAATTCCATGGAATAATGCATAAGTGGAAAGCTATTAAAATTAGTCAAAAGAATCTAATTTTTAATGTATGTGGAACTTACAGGCATACTTCAGAGATATTATAGGTTCAGTCCTAGACCACTGCAATTAAGTAAATATCACACTGAAGAAACTCAAATGAATTTTTTGGTTTCCCAGTGCATATAAAAGTTCTGCATACACTATACTATAGTCTATTAAGTGTGCAATAATATGTCTTTACAATGTATATACCTTAGTTAAAAATACTTTATTGCTAAAAAATAACAACCACCATCTGAGCTTTCAGCAAGTCATAATCTTTTTGCTGGTGGAAGGTATTGCCTCAATTTGATGGCTGCTGTTTGGGCAGGTGGTTGTTGATGAAGGCTGGAGTGGCTGTAACAATTTCTTAAAATGAGAGAACAAAGTTTGCCACATAAGAGTGACTCTTCCTGTCACAGATAATTTCCCTGCAGCATGTGATTCTGTTTGGTAGCATTTTACCCACAGTAGAACTTCTTTGAAAACTGATCAATCCTTTCAAGCCCTGCCTCTGCTTTAACAACTAGGTTTATATATAATGTCCTAATCCTTAGCTGTCATTTCGACAATCTTCACACCATCCTCCCCAGGAGTAGATTCCTTCTCAAGAAACCACTTTCTTTCCATGTGAAGCAACTCCTCAGGCATTCAAGTTTTATCCTGAGATTATAGCAATTCAAGTCATATCTTTAGGCTCCACTTATAATTCTACTTCTGTAGGTATTTCCAAGATATTTGCATTTACTTCCTTCATGGAAGTCTTAAACCCCTCAAAGTCCTCATGAAGGCTGGAATCTTCTTCTTCCAAACTTCTGTTAATGTTGATATTTTGATCTTGTCCCATGAATGTTCTTAACGGCACCTAGAATGGTGGCTCCTTTCCAGAAGGGTTTCAATTTACATTTTGAAGAGCCATTAGAGGAATCAATATCCATGTCAACTATAGGCTTACAATGTGTACTTCTTAAATCAAAAGACTTCAAAGTCAAAATTACCCCTTGGACGATGGACTGCAGAATGGATGTGTCAGCAGACAGGAGAACAACATTATTCTCATTGTACATTTGGGTGACCAGCTGCATTGTCAGTGAGCAGTAATACATTAAAAGAACTATTTTTTTTTTTCTGAGCTGTAATGCTCAACAGCAGGCTTAAAATATGCGGTAAACCATATTGTGAGCAGAAGTGTAGTTATCCCCTTTGCTCTTCCATTTATAGAGCACAGTCAGAGTAGAATTAACATAATTTTGAAGGGCCCTAGGATTTTCAAAATAGAAAATGAACACTAGCTTCAACTGAAAGTCACCATTTCCATAAGCCTCTACAAAAGGTTCCTCCTCTCCTTTCAAGTTTTGAAGTCAGGCATTGACTTCTCCTCCCTAGCTATGGAAGCCTTAAATGGCTTCTTCTTCCAATGTAAGCCTGTTTCATCTACCTTGAAAACCTGTTGTTTAGTATAGCCATCTTTATTCATTATCTCAGCTAGATCTTCTGGATAACTTAGTCCAGCTTCTACATCAAAACTTACTGCTTCACTTTGTACTTTTATGGTATAGAGTTGACTTCCTTCCTTAAGCCTTATGAAGCAACCTCTGCTAGTTTCAAACTTTTCTTCTGCAGCTTCCTCTCTTAGCCTTCATACACTGAAGAGTTAGAGCCTTGTTCTGGATTAGGCTTCGGGTTAAGGGAAGGTTGTGGCTGGTTTGACCTTCTATCCAGACCAGTAAAACTTTTTCCATACCGTCAATAAGGCTGTTTTGCTTTATTATCATTTGTGTTTCACTGGAGTAGCACTTCAATTTCCTTCAAGAATTTTTCCCTTGTGTTCACAACTTTCTAACTGTTTGACACAAGAGGCCTGGTTTCTGTTTATCTCAGCTTTGGACAAGCCCTCCTCACTAAGCTTAATCATTTCCCCCTTTGGATTTAGAATGTGAGGTATGTATACTCTTCATTTCACTTGAACACTTAGAACACTTAGAACACTTGAACACTGAAGGGTTACTGTTTGGTCAAATTTTAATCCTTGTGTCTCAGGGAATAGGAAGACCCAGGGAAAGGTAGAGAGAAGAAAGGCTGGTCAGTGGAGCAGTCAGAACACACACCATATTTATTGACTAAGTTCACGATCTTATATTGGTGCAGCTCTTGGTGCCCCAAAACAATTACAATAATAACATCAAAGATCACTGACCACAGATCACCAAACAAATTGCAATGAAGAAAGCCTGAAATATTGTGAGAATTACCAAAATGTGACAAGAGACAGAAAGTGAACAAATGCTGATGGGAAAATGATCGCCATAGACTTATCCAATGTAAGGTTGCCACAAATTTTCAATTTGTAAAAAACACAGTATCTGCAAAGCACAATGAAGCAAAGCACAATAAAATGTGGTATGCTTATATTAGCTAGAATCTTAACTTTTACTGAAACAAGCATAAGTAAACTGACTTGATTTAGTAATAATTCATCAAACATAGTATCTATAATAAATACTATTTGAGGATATTTCTATTAAAATGTTTCAAATATGCAATTCACAAAGTACATTTAAAAGTTACCTCTAATAATATGAAAAATGTGAAGAAGATCCTTAAAGTTTTACTTCTTAACTGTAGGAATTGTGTCAATTTACTATATCTCATTTTCTTTTTTTAAAAGCATTTAATAGTATAAAATATAATATGTCCTTATATATAGCATTGAAAATTATCGCCATATATGTTATTGTGTTATTCAAGCCAAACTAAGAGCATTGAATTGTTTAAGAAATCAGTTTTGTCCTCCTAAGTTACTAACTCGATTGTTGGAAATATTATACATTAGGAGATGTACTTGGGAATACGGTAAACCTTTTCCTCTTTCCTGTTTCAGGGTTATTGGGAGTGCCATGCCAACAAGTTTTTGTATGTATGATTGCATGAGCCAGTTGTTAATAGACAATTATAAATTGCTTAAATATGAATTATCAATAATAATAGTGGCTTTTACTTCTCAATAACTGAAAATAAAAATTCTTAATTTTACCTTGATGGAAAAGATCACCCATCTATTAACATCTGGATAATGTCCAAAACAGCTTCACAAATTGATTTGCTAGCAATGACTTCCCAAAGTAATCTGATTGAATTGAAGAGAGAAGAATTAAAATGAATGAAGGAAGAGGTGAACTATCTGTGTTTAATCTCCAGTTTCATCAGAAATCGATTAACTAGCTGACTTTGGGTCCAAAAGAATTAATTATACTCAGTCTCCAGTATAATTAACACCACTATGGCCATCTCCCAAAATATTCATTAAACAGTCAGGAACAATATGAAATTCAAATTAAAATTGAAAAAGAGATTAAATAGCAGTAGTCATCTCTAAAAAGAATCATACTACATCTGAGATGAAATCATCTGAGCAATACAAAATATGGAAATACATTTTGTGTTACATTTAATTATCATTAATTCCAGCACTGCAAGCTGGCAGCTATTTTAGGCTCATTACAAGGACTAAAATGGGCTAGAATGTTAATATGAATCTATCCTCATTGGAATAATGGGAGAATGCTTCAAAGTTAAAGAAAGTTTAAAAATAAAGTTCAGAATTTTGGTTAATTTCTTACATTTTCAATTAGAAATATGCATTACACATAACCTGCTGATAATACACCGATTACAATACAGTAATAACAACAAAAACATCTATCAACATCTTCTTTCTCATAAAGACCTTTAAAATACATATGCTCATTTTATGTTTTAACAAAAAATTATTTTTGCTTTGTCTGTAGATTTAAATTAAGTGTTATGGTATAAGATCATGTTTTCAGTTAATAGTTGAGTCTTAGTGTTTATGATTTCCTTATCTGGCTGCAGGCACACTATATTTTCAGAAAAATATTCCGACCATCAGGCTTATGCAAAGCATAAGGCTGCATATATGAAGTCATATATGCATTAAGTGGCAATATATTTCAATCACAGCCACAGCTGGTTGGGAGAGTTTGTAGCTGAAATGTAAAGTTTCAATCTATGGAAAAAATACCTACTAGTTTAACATATTTTAAATTTTGATATAATGTGTTTTTCTGTTACCAAGAGACAGGTTTCAATTATCCAAGTTGTTAGTATGGAATGGACACTGTTCAATTCATTACAAAAGAAACTATATATACATATTTATTGCATATTTATATAAAATATATTTCACATATGTGAAAATTATATATGGTATGATAAAGAACATTTAATAATACATCATGTCATATGCAAAAAATCTTCACACACATGCAAAAATTGAGTCATGCTCTTCTCAAAGGTATTAACAGTTAGATTTTGCAGTTTGAAAGCTGCAGTTTTGAAATATGTGTGTGTGTGTCATATGCATTTTTAAATGCATGTAATTTATATAAACTTCCCACAATGTCTTTTAAATGTCCATTAACTTTACTTTAAATTCAATATATGTATGAAAGATACTCAAATATAATATATATATATATTTTTTTTAATCTGGGAAAACAAAATTAAATGACTGATTTTTAAACCTGAAGCAAATTGAAATCTGCCTTAGAAAGGATGACTGAGTATGTAAGTGATGAATGCTACCCTAGAAAAAAGGAAAAAAGAAAAGAAAGGATGACTGATAAGACGCAATTCGTCCACCTAACTGTACTATTTACACAGAGCGAAACCATGATTAACTTCTTCAAGGAGAAATATGAGAAAAGGAATAAAAACATAAAAACACTCTGATCATCCTTAGAGACACCTGTGATCTAAGCAATGTCAGTGTATTTTAAAGTTTATGAAGGAAGCTTAACTTTTTTTTTAATTCCCTGAGCCATAAGGGGGAAAAAAAACCCATGGAAGCTATTCTTCAGGTCACCAGGATCAGGATTGTCTTCACAGTTCCAATTTAAATTTCAGATAAAGAAGAAATAATATGAAATGAAATTAGTCAAAAATATCACAGAAAAACTTAAAGAGTTTCAAAATTGGGGGGCTTACAACGAAGTATAATAACACAAAATCTAAGAAAATAGCTAAAATAGTTTTAAACATCAAGAAAATATAAATGTTAAGATTTCAAAGCAGATATACTACTTAAAAACATAGAATTATTAAACAAAATATATGGTAAAAAATCTGTAAATGAATGTAAATTAAATAAGTCTATAGACAAGAAGAAGAAAGATGCATTGTAACTAATCCAATACTGTGAAAAGAAGGAAACAAGAAACCCAGTCTTATATTTTAACTCTTATGTTGTGGGCTCTACAAGGGGCTCAGAGAGTTCATTAATTCTTCAAAGTAAATGCTTATTTTTTCTTTTCTTTTTATATTATTATGTTCAATTAGCCAACATATAGTAGTGCATCATTAGTGTTCAGAGATTCTTATTTTTCTATCACTATACTACACCATGTAGTGTTCCACAATTCTTATTTTTTCTATCACAGTATTGATTACACAGCCTTATGAATATCATACCCTGTTTCAAAGAGGACAGACTAAACACTCGTAACATTTTCACAAAGGATCGTAAAATTATTGCCTTACTCAGAGGTTATATTTTCTGGAGTTTTTTAGTTATAAGACTCTTTGTTTTGCTTTTTTAGAAGGTAACCCCCCTCCCCCGCAAAGCAACCTAACTTTAAAGTATTTCTTAACAATATATGAAAAAGTTAATGGAAAATGACATAATTTTTCTACATTCTTTTTCTATATCCTGAGATCCAGCTATCATAACAATCCAGAGGCACTGAGCATATATTATCCTATTTTTAAAAATAAACCATATGTGCCAAAGTTTGTAATGAAGAATGCATGTTTTCATCTAGTAGTTGGTGGCTAAATGCATCTGTTGGCATCAGCTACTGTTGCCAGGGAAATTGTTAAATTCTTAATTTAAGAACTGATTTCCACACTGACACAAATTTATTATTCTGTTGAGTTGGCTGAATTCTCAAGTTTCAAAATTCTAACTAGAGTTATATTAAGTATTTAAGTCAATAGTATAGCTGAAGTTATAGAATATATAGAATATGTAAATGCTGTCCCTTTATATAATAGTCCTTTAACATTTAAAATCACAGATGCAATTGTATGTTTTATTGTAGATTGAAACTAGAAGAAATTTCGTAAGTCTTGTCACTATACATGAGGATCATTTTTTTTTTTCCTATGGTGTAGTTTCTAAATGGATCTGCTTTGATCAAGCTTAGAATTAGCAAGTGATAGCCAAGTGAGGATGAATATAATTTTGATGATATAAAATCAGTGAAAGATACATTCTGGAGAATAAAAGCAAGTTAACGAGTTTTCTGCTATACAATGCAAAGGATCCACTAAATTAATTTAACTAGTATGAATTTCTAAATGCCTTTAAATGCTACAAAGATATGGCATCTCAGGAAAAGCATGCTACATAATTATGAATTAACTTCTTCATGTCATATCCTGCAGATTCCATTTCAAGTTTCGGTGCTTCTTTAGATGGCCAACTTATGATACATAGATAACTCTTATTTCCAAAAATAAGTGGTAGAGGAATAGAGTACATTTATTTTAATAATTGGTAAAGAAGTGTAAGGTATATCAAATAAAATGTTGAAATGAATTAATGGGCTAATCACCAAGACATCAATACAGAAGCAATACAGGAATGTGAAAACTCTCATAAATGGAAATCTGGGCCTAGAAGTCAGAATATTATCAAAAAGTAAGAGTGTAATCTTAAAAGTAAGTGAAATCAAAAAGTAAGCTGTGTAATCAGTACTGTGATAGAAAAAATAAGAATTGTGAAACACTACATGGTGTAGTATAGTGATAGAAAAATAAGAATCTCTGAACACTAATGAAGCACTACTATATGTTGGCTAATTGAACATAATAATAAAAAAAGAAAAGAAAAACATAAGCATTCACTTTGAAGAATTAATGAACTCTCTGAGCCCCTTGTGGAATCCGCAACATAAGAGTTAAAATATAAGACTGGGTTTCTTGTTTCCTTCTTTTCACAGTATTGGATTAGTTACAATGCATCTTTCTTCTTCTCGTCTATAGATTTTAATTTACATTTATTTACAGATTTTTTTACCATATATTTGGTTTAATAATTCTATATTTTTCTGAAGTTGTCTGAATTGCAAAAAAAATGCATTTGAGGTAAGTAACCAAGTCCCAGAACCAAGACACCAATTTCTTCTACTGGGGGAGTAGATATTGCAAGCTGCAAGAAAGGCAGATAGGATGTGGAAGATACAGATAGGGAGGAGCAAAAGCCCAGGTCCAAGGAAATCCGTGGGTTAATCTACAGTTGCTGTGCCAGTTGGATTTTATCTTTTTAAAGTCCCCACGCATCTTTGAACAGGAGGTGAGAACAGCAGGCAGGCATTTCCCAGACTTCAAATGAGTGAATCATATTGTCAGCGCACCGCAAACATCATCAGCTTGCAGCGTCAGCCTTTCCTTGCGAGAATCTGCAACATCATATAAACTCGGGGTATACTGAGCGGCTGCTTCAAAGTTTGGGGGAATCTAACCACTCCCTGCCCTCGGAAAAGACAAGGTGGGCTTTGTGTTATACAAGTAACAATAACAACTAAAACACCATCAAATTCAAGGGGGCATTTTCATTCATAACTGAAATCCAGTTTAACATCTTTTTTTGTTGCTGTTTTCAACTGGCCTTAACCTCTAAGTATTCAATCAAGAAGTAATGAAACAAGATGGGATTGGGAGGGAGACAAACCATAAATGACTCTTAATCTCACAAAACAAACTGGGGGTTCCTGGGGGGAGGTGGGATTGGGAGAGGGGGAGCGGGCTATGGACATTGGGGAGGGGAGGCGAACCATAAGAGACTATGGACTCTGAAAAACAACCTGAGGGTTTTGAAGGGTCAGGGGTGGGAGGTTGGGGGAACAGGTGGTGGGTGATGGGGAGGGCACGTTTTGCATGGAGCACTGGGTGTTGTGCAAAAAGAATGAATACTGTTATGCTGAAAAAATAAATAAAATGGAAAAAAAAAAAAAAGAAGTTATTTCCTTGCGTGATCCTTGAGACATTACATAAACCTAGCATTGTTAGAGATGTAGCATAATGTACATTGAGGGTCCTCAAACTACAACTGGAGAACCTAATTTTTTAAATAAAGCTTTATTAAAACAGAGCCATGTCCTTTGTTTATACATTGTCTATGGCCACTCTCGTGCTAATTTGGCAGAGTTGAGCAGTTTTGCCAGAGATTGCTGGGCCCCAAAGTTGGAAATATTTACTAATTGAGTCCTAAAAAATAGTTTGCCAACTTTTCTCATAGAGGAAGAGAAGTTAGATTTAGAATCCAGAATCTTAAAATGTTCACCTTCAACCTATTTCATAAGTCATTTCACTTCATAAAACCTTAGTAAGAAAAACATACAAAAGAAAAAGAATAACCATTTCTGAATCTCTCTGAAATGGAGATGAACACTGAAAGTTACTTGCAAAATTTAAAACATTATATATACAATATATACGTTATTACCTTCTATACTAGGAAATTCTGTTTTTTTTTTTTTATTTCCTATTGGTCATTCAGCAAATAATCTTGGAGTGCATGCATCAAGTATTGTGTTAGCCATGAGATATACAATAGCAAAACAGATACATAGAGATTCTGATCCTAAAGCATTTAAAATTTTGCATACCCTAAGATGATTTAGGAGAGACTGATTATATAGTTTACTGTAACGTAAAAAAGACCTTTGGATGGCTAATTTTTCCCTTACCAATGTTCTATTACTTCCAAAAGTACAGAATGACTCTTTGGTCTCATGATATACCGTTTTTATTATTATATTTTTAATATAATCTGGGTTGTTTCATGTTAATTAAGCACAAATATTTTCCTAGACCTTTCTGTCAACAATTATTGATACTAATTGTATGATACTGTAAGAACTTCCATTTTTTAAGGAAAAAATACAAAGAAATAGAAAATATCCTGCTTACAAAAAAAAAAAATCTTGGCAAACTTGAAGTATAGCAAATGTTCAAAATATATTTGGTAACAACTAGTTGATTATACTAAAATATGATAACAAAATATTGAATCTTTAGATTATGACAGCAACTTCAGAGATAATGTTCATAAGACTAAGTGAACTTATAGAAATTTTTTCTTAAATATGAATGTCATGCCATACTACACAATTCCATGAAATATGAAATTAATATACACCTAATGAGAAAGCATTTCTAACTACATTAATTTACTTATTTTGGAACCTTTGAAAACATAGAGAAGTAGGGGAAAAAAGAGGGAAATGTCCTTTATCTGTTCCAGAATCCCAACCAGGGACCCCGTGACATTTTGCGATTATGTCCATCTTTAGACTCCTCTTGGCCCTTGCAGTTTCTCAGACATCCTTGTTTGTGATAACCTTGACTGAGGAAGAAATGGTCAAGTTTTTTGTAGAATGTCCTGCTGGTAAGAATTGTCTGATGTTTCCCCACAGTTTGACTAGGCTTTTCGGTTTTAGTGAGGAACACTCTAAGGGAAGCAGGCTATTCTCACTACATTTTATCAGTGGTGCATACTGTCAATGTCATTTATGACTGTTTGGTGTTGACCTTGATCACCTCGGCCAAGATACCATTTTCTTTTAGTTCTTCTCTGGGAGGGAGTCACTATACATAGCATACCCTTAGGGAATGGGAAGTTGCTCTCCTGTGGGCAGAGCATTTATATAACATTTTGGAGTTCTTCAGCAGAGAGGATTTGTCTATTATGCCTCATTCTTTATGTGTTCAATCATTTATACTTGTCAGTATGAATTCCTGGTTATTTACTTTCATTTTTTTAAATGTATAACCTATTATAAATAAACTTATTAAAATCTCATTGTTTTGGTCAAATTACTCCAGCATTTGCCTGTAAGAACTCTTTCAGCTGGCTCATGTGCTCCCCACCTCATCAATTTTTTTTTTTTTTTAGTATTTTTTTATGCTGCAGGCCCATCTTGTATATGTCCCTGTTATATCTCAGAATCAACCACTTAAGTACCTCCTTCTCTTATTGGAAAATGGTGTTACCAACCAAGATGTGAGAGCAAAATGTGGTTGTTGTCCCTGAAATTGCAAGGCAATACATGTGTGAATACCTACACACGTATATCCACGTAGACGCATTGATATATGTTATAAATATCTAAAGCATCTATAAAGAATCTCTAGGGTCATCCTGCTTATATCTCAGAATTAGTCATTTCTCCAAGGAGTCCTGTCTCCTTAAGTAATATTCGCATAGAATATTTTGACTTTTAAATTTTTGTGTAAAACACACAGAGAGATTCAATAATAAACCTCCTCCTTAACTACGAATTTTTTGTGTAGCTTGATTGGTGGGATTGTGTCTAATAATAAACATTGCATTTCCGTTCTATGTGACCATGGGGTAATGGGATTAGAACTATTTTTATGACGTTTTCTCAGACCACATGTTCATGTATTATGCAGGGTATAGAACTGTACACTTTTGGACTCTTGGTAATTTCATTTTTTCTCTAACAGTACCGCATTAATTTTTCTCAAAGGTGCACTGATCCCATTTATCTCATTGGTCACAACAGCACAGGCTTTTAGGCTTGCTGTCCTTTATACTCTTTATATTTTGTCTGTTTGTGGACAAGGAGAGCAAGAGTCATCCTCATTACTATAAAAAGGAAAGTCTTACTGATCCTCCATTATACACTTCTGCATTTGACTTTTTTGGTACATCCTTTCACCTGTCATCAGCAATAAGGTACAGAAATGAATTTTCCACCAGCCTCCCTATAATGCACTCCCTGTGATCTGACCTTTATACAAGTTTCCTTTTTTATTATTCTACTACTCACATCTGGCCTTCAAGACTATGATACCAATCTCCGAGTAAAATTTCTTTGTTCTTTCTTTTACTTTCCCATTAAAATCACCAAATGTAGAAGAGGACATCGAAGTATTTTGTAATCGTCACTTTACCTCTCTGGCTGTGGGAGGATTGGCCACTGAGTCCAAAGCCATAAAATATATACACAAACAACATGTGATATGGAACAAAACAAGAAGAGGAAATTCAGTTAATGAGGTTGCCACATAGGTCTTAGCAAGAAAGTTTAGCAAATAAGTAACAATTAGAAACAATTATAAAAATATTTTTACTATTACACCTTAATTTCAGTTACTTATAAAGTAACAATGATCTTCAAGTTATTCAATGCAATCTTTAAGTAAAAATGAAAGACAAGAAGAAATAAAACACGAGATGTGCTTACTTGTGAGCATACCATATGACTATTAATTTTCTTTTTAAATTCAGTACCGCTTGATAAGAACAAAGATTGCATTGAATTTTTAAAATACCTACATAGAAAAGTATATTCTGGAATAACCTCAGCAGAAAGATTGCAAATTTTTAGTATAAGGTAGGAAGTATAGCTATTGTTTTAAATTACATTAACTTTTGGAAGTAAAAAAAAAAATTCTATCATCGTCAATTTTTATCACTCATTATATGAATTACGGGGATCACTGCTGACTGGTCTGCATTAAAGCAGAAGTGTTACTGACTTAAGTTCAATAATTTTGATTGCCTTTGTGCAACTGGTCCCAGCCTGAAAAAGAAATAATAAACTCAGCTTGGGGAAACAGCAACAAACTAAACTCGGTAGCAATAATTCATCATTTCTAACATCAGTTATAAAATTTTGTGAATCATCCGAAAATTTCTGAGTGAAATTTATTACTTCGTTGTATATGAAAAATTCTGGATGCTGTGTTATGAAAAATCTAGTGAAATACCATAGGATTTCACTCATATGTAGAATTTAAGAAACAAAACAAATAAGCAAAAGAAAGGAAAAAGAAAGGGATGGATGTAACAGGCGATGGGGATGACGGAGGGCACTTGGGAGGAGCACAGGGTGATGTATGGAACTGCTGAATCACCATATTGTACATCTGAAACTAAATAACGCTGTACGTTAACTATCCTGGAATTAAAATTTAAAATAATAAAAAAGAAGTAATGAAATTATACATTTAAATCATTTATGCAAGTTACAAAAAAATAACTGAAGAGAAAATTTGAGACTATGTTTTCATTTTTTTTTTAAGATTTTATTTATTTATTTGACAGACAGAGATCACAAGTAGGCAGAGAGGCAGGCAGAGAGAGAGGAAGCAGGCTCCCTGCTGAGCAGAGAGCCCGATGTGGGGCTAGATCCCAGGACCCTGGGATCATGACCTGAGCCGAAGGCAGAGGCTTTAACCCACTGAGCCACCCAGGCGCCCCTATGCCTTCATCTTTAATCAGTCTAGTCATCGACCTCAGATCAGAGTCCAGCAGTGCTATCGTTACTCTTCAGTCTATGTCAATACGTCAAATGGGGTAAGTAAGTGAGGTCAATATTTTTTAACTTCCCTTGGTAGGATATATTGTACTGTCACAGAAATCCTCCAAGGCCACAACTACATGTGATTTCATGAACAAAGGTATGAACTGCTGAGAGATGGCATTTTTTACTCACAGATTTGATCATTACCATGTCATGGGGTTAAGGAATACTGGAACCTGGATGCAACGTTTGGCCAAACCACATAAAAAAGAAATTAGCACAGAGGAACCAACTGTGGTTTGACCAATGGGCAGAACAAAAAAACAAAACAAAGCAAAACAAACAAACAAAACCTGCTCAGATATTCAGGTTGTACTGCAGATAGCAAACTGTGTTGTAATGGGAAATGAAGTGTTGTAGTTTTTCAAACACTGACTCCAGCATGACACAGCCCCGTGTCTCACACAGTTAAGTAACTTTCCTCAGTATGTTTATTTGTGAAAGAGATACAGAAGATATCTATCTCATGGCTTGCTAGTACATAGCATAATACGTGGAAAACACTTAGCATAGTGTCTGGGACACAGGAGGCTAAACAAATGTTTAAGATATTAGTAACTGATCCTCGATTTTCTCTATTTTTCTATAAATGCAGCAAGAGGTGAATGATAAACAATTGAGCTTAAATTCTATGTTTCTCAAGCATATGCAGGTTTAGAAGCACAAGCCTCTGAGAAGTTGACAAAAAACCAAAAACAAACAAAAAAAACCTTTGTGTATTATTTTCAGGAGTGCTGTGTAAAAAAGATGAAATGCTTTGAGAAAAATAAAAACTAAGAAATCCCCCTCCAAAAAAAAAAAAAAAAGAAAAGAAAAGAAAACTTGTAAGGAGTTCTAAGTGTCAACTTAGTAGTCTGAGAGAGTCTGTCATTTAGGGAAGATGGTTTATCATTTTTAAAGAGCATAAATTAAACTTTGGATCTTTCCATCAAAGACTGCCCTTGAAAACTCATCAAGGTAAGTAGTTTTGGAAGGAATTAAGGCCCATGCCTGAATTATAGTGATTTTGTAACCAATAATGTATTTTC
This sequence comes from Meles meles, assembly GCF_922984935.1. NCBI lineage: Eukaryota > Metazoa > Chordata > Mammalia > Carnivora > Mustelidae > Meles > Meles meles. The sequence goes on along the minus strand of NC_060077.1, from coordinate 86,032,347 downwards.
TGAGAGCTTTTATTACTTCCTAATTATTTAGTTAATACCAATAAAAGATGCAAATCTTACTGGGGAAGAGGTATATGATCTGTAGTGATACTATATCATTCAGAAACTAGGAACTATTGAGAATGCAAATGATGTCATGCAAATTAAGTCAAATAACTTTGACATATTTGTGTATTAACTGACACATTGATTTTATTATATTTGTAGATCTATAAAATATATTCAGAAGTATTTAAAATGATATTCTGCTTAAAATATTAAATAGCATCTGTCTTACACTGAAGAAAAGTAATAAACCATAATCTCTTCAAAGATTTATTTTATTGTTACAGAATTTAAAGTTCTGACAACTTCAATTAAATCTTCTGTAGACCATAATATTTTTAATTGAGAAAATACTCTCCTATAGCCAGATGGAATGCTCTAAAATTCTCCCCCTTCTACTAAGATAGTAAATAAAAGGCACTATCAAAACCTAGAAAGAATGGTAGAAATCAGGCCTATCTCTAAGGACTTCTGGGAAGCAGACGTGGTATCCATTGTACAAACTTGCTAATAAATGACATAATACATAGAAGACAGCACAGGTCTTGAGCCATCAAATACCAAATAAACATTAAATATATTAATATTTTCTATCTGATTAAACGAACTCTATAAAAATCCAAAGAACAGTTGAAATCATACTTAAACAGTATCACCAATACTTTAATATTAAAACCACTCGGTACACAAGGGTAGCAGCGTGTGTAACTCTGGAAACATTAGCAAGGGGCAGCTCCAGCTGCAGGCACTGTGCAGGTATCTTTGTTATGGGATCTTTGATAAAGAAAATGATCATAGTCTGAGTTATAGTCTATGCAATCACCTCTATAATGTTATTCTCTGCAAATTTATAGGCCTTCGTTCCCAAAGAGGAACAATCTTCCAAAGGGAAAAATTCACAGAAGGAAATACATTGAAATGGAAAGCATAAAAATATAAGTACAGGAACCCAAGCAAGATCTGAACAACATATTGCATTCACCACGACTCTATTTTGTTCACACTCTCATATGTGCTCTTAGCATTTCTCCTCATAGCCATTCTTTACTATCCATTCTAGAATCCCCACAGCCTTAACAAACACTTCTCCTGCTCTCAGTGCCTTAACTGGTGGTGTGACCCTGAACCTCATGCTAGGCCATTCCCAGGCCAAGATGATTGCACTTGTCTTTTATCATCAAAGTTGCACAACTGTGTATGAAGAACATCCAAGTGAACCAAAATGTACCAAACATATTTTGCCCTGCCTCCTATGTGTAACAGCAGCCTTACATCTAAGTAATGATCCACATCAGTTAACCTTTCCTAAATAATGCTTTATCTTCCTGCCTGCTGGTTCCTTGGCATGAGCTGTCCAAAGTGTCCAATGATCACCTGCAGCTTTGGGTGAAACAGAGCTAATCAAGATGCTAGACTTCAAGAATTCTTGTATGTTTCCACACGTCTTTTAATGTCTTTGTCTTTGCCATAAAACCTACCTCAGGGATGCTCCCTGGGCTCCAGTCTGAGCCCCAGATTATACATACCTGAAGTAGACAGGAGTCTAGAATCAAAGAAGAGACAAGCCCAGATAAATCCACAGCTTGAAGAAGAGCTTCCATCCTGGGCTCATCCTAGATCATCTGACCCCAGCCAACCCAAAGATTCATGAGTGATAAATAATGTGTTTAAAGCCACAGAATCCTGACTTGGTTTGCTAAAAAGATAAAACTAACTAACTGATCAAAAAATTACTATCTGGAAGTGGGGCACTGATGGAACAATAACCTAAAGTTTTTGGCAGTATTTTTGTGGGTTTTTTCCTTTTTTGGGGGGGAACTTTGTGGAAAAAAGTGGACAAATGGAAGTCCAGCAAACGACCATGAAATTGTTATAAGTGCTTAGAAAGATGCCTAATCAATAATGGTGGCAAGGAGTGTGAAGGTCATTTGGCCAGAGAAAGAAGCATGAACCACTGGGAGAGGAGGACTTGGGGAAAGAAAATGTTGTGAAAATGGTTTTGGGCGAAAAAGAAAGTGTGGTAAGGTGGAGGAAAACAGACATTGATATTGGTGAACTTTCTGTGAATTTGAAAAAGTTCATTTAATCATATTCTAAAGTATCATAAGGAATTTATATAAAACAAGGATATGTATAAATAAATCTTTAGAGCACTTAGATATTTGTAAAATGCTATGCCAAATCCTGAGAAAGGCATAACTTTCTCCCATGAATCTAAAACAAAAGTTCACAAAGGGCACTTTTTGTTCACAAAGGAACAGCCCAAATATTATATTATCACAAACAACAGAATGGTCAGTTGCATGCAACATAAATGTACATTTTCCTCAGTACTGTTCTTCTTACTTTTAAACTTTTCTTTTCCAACATAGTAATCTCTGTAATCATACAATCTGAACTATTTCTGACGGAAATAAAATGACTCAACTGTCCTGTCCTGTATTAGGCAATCCTCTCTCTTTCTGTCTCTCTCTCTTATATAAATCTGGTGTTGGATGTGTTTTAAAGTACTTAGATGAAACACCGGTGTGTGCCTCCCTCATTGTTTTTAACCTATTAAATGATTGATTATGGATGTGCTATCAGTATCTTGTTTTCTGTGGACTGTGATGTTTTCCAGTGAAGTTTAAAAATAAATAAATAACAAGGAAACTTTCAAGAACGCATTGCCCTATTGTTTTGGGGTTTGGGGTGATCCTAGCAAAATGCTTTGTTGGCTGGTTTCTTGTTATGAACTGGGCTCTCTCCTCCAAGCACAGCCATAAAATTGCTTTGCCATTTTTTTCAATTACCAATAAAAACTGTCAAAGAGCCATGCTCAAAAGTGAGTCGTTAGCTGAAGTCAGCTCTTTTATTTATATTTAGTGGACCCACAGTACCTCTAGCATTTAATATTCCAAACAAGAAGAAAGCATCCAATTACCTACTACCCTAATGCCACATAATGCTTTAACTATTTTTATTTACCTGCTCCCAATATAATCCATTCAGATAATTCTAAAAGGAGAAATACTACTCATTTCCAATCACAGATCTTATTGTAGGGAAAATACTACTGATGCAACAATTTACCGTAATAAGTGAAGCACAGCACCTAATGGAAGCATTTGTGAGTCTAATAAAATACTATTTATTAAGACACTTAGAGGCTTTTTGGCTGGTTCGGTAAAGTTGGGTATGTGCTGCTACATTAGATGATGTAAAGGTTTTCTAATGACTAATATGAGCATATACAACACCCATTGTCAATCATTAGTGTTGGTAACCAAAATGTTGTCACCTATGATTTGCAGCATTTTCAGAATCAAATAATGATGCAGAGAAAAGGGAGGGGGGCGCCTGGGTCGCTCAGTGGGTTAAAGCCTCTGCCTTCGGCTCAGGTCATGATCCCAGGGTCCTGGGATAGAGCCCCGCATCTGGCTCTCTGCTCCATGGGGAGCCTGCTTCCTCCTCTCTCTCTGCCTGCCTCTCTGCCAAGTTGTGATTTCTCTCTGTCAAATAAATAAAGTATTAAAAAAAAGAAAATAAAATAAAAAGGAGGAACAGTGCCAGATAAAACAATGGCTTTACAGAGGACAAAAAAAGCTGGCAGTGTGCCATTTATAGGATTAAAGGGAACAAGTGATTGCACTGGTTTATTCAGTGAAAAAGCATCTCGAAAAGCGCACTGACCAGTGTCCTCGTCTATTCAGCATATATTTGAACTGTACCACAATGGCCAAGAGCGTCTTCTGCTTCCTTATAAATTTCAAAGAATCAAAGACACATAGATGAGGGAAGAAACTCGACTCCAATTCTATCTCCACATGTTGAAGACATGGAGGCAAAATAACATGCTTTGTTACGCCATCCGTCTCACTCATTTATAATGTGATCTGAGATTATATGAAATCAGGAAAAAAAAATCCAAGAGGACAAACACACGTAGTGTAAAACATTTAAAAACAAGGGCAGGCTTCTATTGTTGTGATTAATTATGTCTCCATCTGTACTCTCCACAATGAAACTTTCATGCACCATCCACAAAAATCAGCAAACACACAGTGGTTCAGGGAAAAGAGCAGAAGTTTTAGAATAAAGAACAAGGAACAAATCATCAGCCATTGTCTGACTACAAAACTTTTTTCTCCATTAGTGAAATTAAGCTAACAATACGTATTTCACAGGATTCTTGGTTAGAAGGAAAGCAACAGTGTGGAAATTTCTTCCATATTCTCTGGGAAAACGGTCCTTTACAGTGGTTTGTCCCTTCTTAGTGCCTTCGTACAAAAGAAACAATGACTCTTCTGACTGTCGAACTATAAAATTGAGATGAAGGAGCGAGTGACTTAAAATTTTGCTTTGGAATGCCTATGAAGCTTAGCACTAGGTTTGGTTGGGGAAATAGAGGTTTTTGTTGTTGTTGTTGTTGTCGTTTTGTAGTGACGTTTTTATTTAATTTATTTTTATTTTTTACTTGAGTATAGTCGACACAGAGCATTACACTAATTGCAGGTGCACAACGTAGTGATTTGACAAGTTTATACGTTATGCTGTGCTCACAAGTGCACCTACCATCTGTCACCATACAACACTACTACACTATCATTAACTCTATTCCTTCTGCTGGGCCTTTTTTTCCCCTGACTTACTCATTCTTTTACTGGAAGCCTGTATCTCCCACTCCCTTTCACCAATTTTGCCCATTTCTTCCACCCCTTCCCCTCTGACAGCCAGCAGTATAGTCTCTGTATTTATGGGTCTGATTCTGCTTTCTGTTTGTTTATTCACTCATTTTTTTGTTGCTCCTCTATCCTTGCCCATTTGTAAATTACATAAAAATCCAAGCAGGTACTTAGGCTAATCATTAATTTCTCTCCTCTTCACCATACATTCAATGCATTGATAAATGCTCTTAGCTCTACCACCAAAACACATCTTATTCTAGACATTTCTTTCTGTTTGAACTGTAACTACCATAGAGCAAAGCAAGATCTTTCAACCAATTCTTCCAAAATACCTGCCTCCTGAGCCCAGAGTAATTCACTTCCTGCATAGCAGGTAAGGTAGGTCTCTTGAAAATAAACTTTGGATAATACTGCTCTCCTATTTGTTCACCCTGATCATATGATCTTTCTTTCTGTTCTGCAAGTATATCAAACTCTTCCTATCTTAAGATATTATTATCCATACCATTCCCTCTGTCTCCAGCAACATTCCCCTAGAATATGTCTTAAAGAACTCTTTCTCAACGTTAAATTTCAAATTAAATATAAATTCTCAGAAAAGATCCTCCTATGATACAGTGTCTGGGGTGCCCTTCTGATGATATTCTATGACATTATTCTGTTATGCATAGGGCACTTGAAATAGTCTTACGTGTCTCCTCATTTGAATGTAAAGTCTTGGAAGGAAAGTATTTAAGACTCTTGGCTGTAGTCTGCAGGTTAGCTTGTTATTCTATTGTGGATACTGGCAGAAGATTAAACACTTTTGGATCAGAAACAAAGGATTTTATTAATTGTGACACAGAGAAGGAGATAAACCATGAGAGACTCTGGACTTGAGGAAACAAACTGAAGGTTTCAGAGGAGAGAGGGGTGGGGAAATGGGGGAGCCAGGTGATGAGTATTAAGGAGGGCACATGTTGTGATGAGCATTGGGTGTTAACATGCAACTAATGAATTGTTGAACACTACATCAAAAACTAATGATATACTATATGTTGGCTAACTGAACGTAACAAAAAATATGATACAGCAAACACCAAGAGTTTCATCTTGAGTCATTTCTTCATGATCCATCACTCCTCAAGGCCCACGAATGCTATGCAGAAAAGCACAGAAAAATGCTATGAATGCAGTGGAGTTATATTACATATAAGGAATTATGAGCTTGGGAAATCCAACCTATAGTGAGCCATCAGGAAGCCTGCTCTTTATATAATGCAAATAAAATGCTGAGGAATGGCTGGACAAGGAACAGTCAGAACCGCATTCTTGGCATGCTCCGAAAGAAAGAAAATGTGGGGGCATTCAAGACGCATGGAAGATTGTTTCTTCCAAAAATCGACCCCTTGGTCTGACAGGTTCTTGAAAGACCTTGAATTTTAACATGAGCATGTCACCAACCAGTCTCAATGATCTGACCAGTGGAGGCTGGGATCAAATCCATTAAATTTGTCTTGTATAGCAAGCACTTAACTAAGGCTATCGACAGGACTCCAAAGTCAGATATATATGGCCATACTGAAGTATTGAGCTCACCTTATCCTCCCTATCCTGCACTAGGTCCAAGACACAGCAACTGAGTCTAAGTCCAGAACCAACTGAGCTAAAGACAAGTTTCAATCTTGTTATGGTCTGAATGTGTCCTCCTCCCAAAGTTCATATTTTGAAATCATAACCTCCAAAGATAATGGCATTAGGTGGTGGGGCCTTTGGGAGGTGCTTAGTCAAGGGAGTGACCCTCATGAATGAGATTAGTGCCTGATAAAAGAGCTCCAGAAAGCTCCCTCATCCCTTTACCATGTGAGAACACAGTGAGAGGTCTGCAGTCTGTAGCCTGGAAGAGCGTTCTTCCAGTCTCCAGAATGTAAGAAATAAATTCCTGTTGGTTATAAGCCATCTTGACTGTGGTATTTTGTCTAAAGCAGCCCAAACAAGTGAAGACAAATCCCCCATGTTCCTTTAGGACAGTTATGACCCAAAAGGTTATGTCTACTTGGTTGGACTAAGATTGATGTTAGGGGAATGAAATAAATCTAAATTCTAAACGATCTAAAATTGAATTTTAAAAAGATTAGTTAAATGTGCAATGGAAATTTCACCTTTGGAAAACCAAGTAGGTCCTAAAAATATTTAAAATTAAAGGACATCTGTCCCAAGGTAAGTTATATCTTATTTTTAAATTATCCTTCTCTCCAGATATTTATCAAGAAGTTATAGGTTACATTTAGAGGTCTAATCATTCTATTTGAACTTATACAAAACACTGAAAATTAAACTTTGGGGAAATCATTTAAACTATACTACCAAAAAAGCTAAAAGTGCATTTTACCTCTCTGCAGTTAAGAGTGGGTCACCCTGAGTGTATTGTGCCAATTCCGTATCATGCGAAACAGGAAGGAGGAGACAGAGAGAGAGAACATAAACATACGAATAAAGCTTTCTGAAAATTAAATCTAATGGACTCCTTCATCCAGTGAATTATTTTAAACCTTTCTTCAGAGGGTTTATATTTAATAAAAATTATAATGGTTCATTTAGCAGTAAGAGGTGTGCTCATTGTTTCACTATTCTTGTTAGATCTCATATAAATAAACACTGAAATGGACTGCACATATGGTACAGGGATAGAATTAGAGGTGTGTAAATACATAATTAATTGTCTCTCTGATGAAAAGAGTATGCATATACCTATACACATATTTTTAAATAAATTTTACTAATGTAAAGGGAGTATATCATAAAATTTACAAGTGATAATAAAAGATTTATTGTGCTTTATTATAAATTCATAAGCCATTTGGTTCCCAAAGAATATTTTCACTCATTTTTTGCTGAACACTTGTGCCTGAGTCCAAAAAAGGACTGCAACTGACAACAGGTATAGTAGTGACATGAATGATGTTTGGTGTTTCCTTTAATTTTTTTTTTTTTTAGATTTTATTTATTTATTTGACAGACAAAGATCACAAGTAGGCAGAGAGGAGAGGAGGAAACAGGCTCCCTGACAAGCAGAGAGCCCAATGCGGGGCTTGATCCTAGGACCCTGAGATCATGACCTGAGCTGAAGGCAGAGGCTTTAACCCACTGAGCCACCTAGGTGCCCCTGGTGTTTCCTTTATATTAAGGAGTAATATGAAAATGAAAAATAAATACATGTTAGTTAATTATGTGAACAACTTCCAACACTGGGATAATATTTTCTTATTTATGCTATTTGTAATAAAACAGCTATAAATATACAAATTTTAAAGTTTAAGCTTAATTAAACACAGCTTCTTAACATTTTTCTATCACATTTTAAGAGTAGATAATTAGCAAACAATAAATCAAGTCTGATTTGTAGTGTTTGTCAATTTCTGGGTGTATACACTGACACTCTGGTTGATTTCCGGATACCCAATGGATGTTACTGAATACAAAGTTGAGAAAAAAGGCACATTAGTGCATCATTTTATAGTATTCTACCATGCAGACTGAAAAGATGTGAATAACATTAAAATGCAGCAATATAATTAAGAAGTGAGTCTTGTGTATTTATTAGCTTTTATTTCAATGCAATTTATTCAATTTTAAGTTTATATTAGTTTTTAATAACGGCTGTGTTTAAAAATCAGCTCCCCCAAATTCCTGAAAATTTAACAATCTGCTCTGCCAAATTCATCCTAGCCAACTCTGGCACACTACTGGATAGAATAAAGACAAATAGAAACATAAATCCTGAACAACTATAGGAGTAATAACTTTGATCTGGGGGGTGGGATGAGGGAGAGTTTATATTTAGAATATTTTATTTAGAGTTCTAATAATTTATTTAGAGTTTATATTTAGAAGAGTTCATGTAGGAAAGGAACTGTCCTGATTCTGAGTTTAGGGATTTTTTATTTAATCAGTTGTGCCATTTAAGAGAGATTATCTTCAGTTTAATATAAAAACCAACTAAGAAAATTTAATCCTTACTAAAGTGTGGAACTGGTTTCCACCATGAAATATAGAGAGGTTAGAAGTTGTCACTCCTTCACTTCCAAAAAGAAAAAAAGGTGAACAAATTGAAAATCAATAACTTTTGTTGACTATATCAGAGAACCATGTTAGCATGATAAACTACTACCCAAAAATCTAGAGAGAAGAATCCAGAGAGTCAAAAGGAGATGTGTTTGCCTGGAGTGGAAACTGCTGGAGTCCTACTGGTAGATAGTTAAAATTTTTGTGGATATAAATGGAAGTAGGAAGCTACTGATGGCCACAATCTTAGAAGGACTCCTACAGTTTTGTGGGGCTTTCTTCCATGAACTCCCCAGTTTTATGAAAATAAAATAAGAGAAAATCCCCTATGCCTTTGGCGGGGAGGGGGTAATGTTGTAGAACTTTGTGGAATACTAAAATTGTAGAATATACCTAGAGTTTTCTCCATTACAACTCAATGGATAATGGATATTCTTTTCAACAAATGGTGAAAAACTGAACATCTATGTGTGAAAAAAAAGAATATGCACACAGATATTATACTTTTGAAAATAACTCAAAATGGATCAAAGAACCAATCATAAAATGCAAAATTATAAATTTTCTAAAAGAAAACGTAAAAAGCCTGTATAACGTCAGGTAGGGTGATACAACATTAAATAAGCAGAATATGAAAGATAAATTGATATTCATATAGTTTATTAAATAGTAAATATTTTATTAATAAGTTTACCTGTTATATAAATATTTAATTATATAAATATATAATACTATTAAAATAAATATTTCATTACTAAATATGAATGCTTATTACATATTAAAATTATTAAAATTTAAAATTATTTAAGATAAAATATATTTTATAAAATATAAAACTTAAAATTAAAAACTATATAATATTCAATTATATAGTTTGTTAAATAATAAAGCTTATTAAAGTAAATAATGCTATTAAAGTCAAGCCACAGAGTGAAAAATAAATTTGCAAAAGACATATCTGAATAAAAAACATACATTGAAAATATACAAAAACATTCTAAAGTAAGAATTTT